>NC_060140.1:256545150-257182106 GCF_021461385.2 Schistocerca piceifrons | reverse complement strand
TCTTTGGAATTGGAATTATTATATTCTTCTTGAAGTCTGAGGGTGTTTCGCCTGTCTCATACATCTTGCTCACCAGATGGTAGAGTTTTGTCAGGACTGGCTCTCCCAAGGCTATCAGTAGTTCTAATGGAATGTGGTTTCGACTCAGGTCTTTCAGTGCTCTGTCAACCTCTTCACGCAGTATCATATGTCCCATTTCATCTTCATCTACATCCTCTTCCATTTCCATAATATTATCCTCAAGCACATCGCCCTTGTGTAGACCCTCTATATACTCCTTCCACCTTTCTGCTTTCCCTTTTTGAACTATTATAGTGCCAACTTCCTGAGCTCGCCCTCAGTCAGTGCTACTGCAATACGCTGCTGAAGCTCACACTAATATTTTCATACATTGTCGTTACGCTATAATACTGTACGAGTGCTCTTCACTATACTCGCCAGAGAACCTACCCGAGGAAAACTAGGTAGGCCTCTCATACTATATAACGATATTTACTTACGTATCGTATAAGAACCCACTTCCACAGCAAATATCGCTAACGACACAACCAAAAAAATTACGCTTTGCAAACACGCATCAGTGTCCTCCACAAGACGCCGTCTCATCCTTGACACTGCGTAAGATTTTGGAGGAAGACAACGGCAATGTTGTCCACTGCGTATAATTAAAGCTAAAACTGATAGTACAAAGCGTTCATTAATGACCTATTGACTTCTTTGACATTAATATTGCAGTCTATGTAAACGAGACACCCAAGATGACCGGATATGTAATTCGTGTATTTACGAGTTCGCAATAAGCATCCTCGTGTTAAAAAGTGAGCAATATGTGAGACAATTACCAGTATGGAAAAGTAACGACTTCACGGAATGTAGATTACATACTGTTTTTGAATCATGGCTGAAATTATAACTGATCACTAAACTTTCCAAAATCACGTAAAATAAATTTTTTAGATACACCAGAAATATTATGTGTGGTGTCACCGCCAGACACCACACTTGCTAGGTGGTAGCCTTTAAATCGGCCGCGGTCCGCTAGTATACGTCGGACCCGTGTGTCGCCACTGTTAGTGATTGCAGTCCGAGCGCCGCCACACGGCAGGTCTAGAGAGACGTCCTAGCACTCGCCCCAGTTGTACAGCCGACTTTGCTAGCGATGGTTCACTGACAAATTACGCTCTCATTTGCCGATACGATAGTTAGCATAGCCTTCAGCTACGTCATTTGCTACGACCTAGCAAGGCGCCATTATCATTTGCTATTTATCTTGTGATGCATGTACCGTCAGACCGATGTTCACCCATTATGGATTAAAGTTAAGTATTCCAGAAGCTACGTACGTTTTTTACTGGACTCAACTCCTTTAACTGTTCCAGACCTCACGCCAGCCTGCGTGAGCTTAAACGCGTGCCTTTCGGATATCTCATAGTGGCTTGGCTGTCTTGCCAAGTCACAACATTATGTGTAATAAGACAGATTTCCAATTAGAAATATTACATTTAAAGAAACCTGCCTTGAAAATAACGAAATAAAGTATTGGGTCAGCCTATTATAAAAATTTATTCACAAAGAAGGGGAGAAAATAAAGAGAGAAAACGTCGCAACGAAACAGGATTTGGTCAATAATTCTTCGTGCCTGTAATAATGAAAAAAATGTGAGGAGTAAAACAAAACGGCATAATCACCAAGGAAGTGACTTTACAAGAACCAACATCGTAAATAATCGTAGAAAAACACAAATTAAGAGATGCTGTAGTGCAATATATGCAGAAAGTGGTTTCACCTACACTGTTCATCACTGATTTGTAGAAATACCTGCGAGTGCAAACTAGTAACATCGACACTTTGTTCTGGCATTTTTTGAAGAAGACTCTAAAGGACGAGCAGTTAGCAAGAAAACCAACAACAACTTTCGAAAATTTCAAAATTCATTATCTGCCCGACTTGCCTTCAATATCTATCGTCGACTCAGCGATTTACTATAAAGTGAAATAATTTAAGGAAGGCAGGAAGAAATGAAATGAGGGTTTTATGCTTTCCCATAAAATAATAAAAACACTTAATGTCAGATTTTCTTTACATCTTTATCTCGCGTCTCATAAGATACTGCGCTGTAGGTTCTTTGGATAACACTTTACAGGACCGTAGTCATTAAAAGCGGAAGGATATCTCTTTAGCTTGCATCACCTGACAGTCTGCAGGTAGCCAGTGAGTATCTCATTCCTATGTGCTGAGAAGTTTCTTATGACTGCTTACATAAGACATTCCCGCTGACGAAGACCGTTACATAAACACGAGTAAATTACGTTACAACTGTCAAATATCAGCATCTGCACATTAGTTCAGGATGAATACAGCTAACAATCCGTAGTGAAAAAGCTAACTCCTACGATATAAGTTCTTATCTCAAGGAATGTTTACAAACAATTCATATGTGATAAAGTATAAATCTGCTACTTCTTGATAACTTCACTCTTTACAAAATGCTGCATGCCTCTGGTTCTGACATAAGTATCAACAGGAGGAAATCAAAGAACGATGAAAACAACGAGCAAGTAGCTTGTGTAGAAACACTATTTTTCCGACATAAGTCACGCTAAAAAGATGCAGTGCATACGAATGCACTCAAAGCAACCTCGTCCAAATAAAGGATTCGTTTCCTTCTTCGAAGTATTTGAATGTTCAGCGAAAATAACATCCTGCTGAAGACTACCCTATTTAGAGTAAGCCTTTCAATTATAAATCTCCTGTAAAGATACAAAGAAACTAAGTCGACAAATATTTCAAGCAACGCATAAAGAAGATAACAAACAAACATGATTACAATGATAATTACTTCACAGCACAGAACGGAAAGTAATCGTACGCAACCTATCAAGTGGCATAGCTTTCAGAGATAGTTTTCAAGCAAGCAGCAATTGTAAACGAAATTCTATCAGGCTTTTGATTATTTTCACTGAAAACAGTTACGTAAGTATTGAAAAGTACTACCTTAAAATACAAGGAGAGAGAAGAGAATTACAGTTTATCTAGAAATTAGTGATCATGCCTGTAACGCAAGTAAGTTCTAAAATATCACTATTGGTTAAGCTATACTCTATCACGCCAACTATTTGCTACCATCTTCTTACTGTACCTAACACAAGTGATTAATGCAAAGAAAAATGAGAACATCTATAGACAATATTTACGGTACACAGAATAGCTCCCAGAACGCCTCAGTGAAAACAATGGTCTAACTGCGGAGGTAATGCTCAGTACATGCCAGAAATATTACTCATTATCAGTCACTTAGAGAGAGGCAGTCCATCAGGTACGGAAAGTCTGTGGTACAAACTACATCAGGCACAGTGGTTTAAGCGATTCTGGACTTCTTAATCACAGAAGAAACAAGATGACGGAACTCTGAACAGTTGTAAACAAATTATGTACATCTAAAGGGAGAAAATGGATCATAATTGGTGATCCAGGTCCGAAACTGCACGGGTGTAGGAAAACGTAACAGAACTGACAAAAGTTAATGCCCCATCCATATCTACCGCATTCCAGGCAGTGAGACGACGCATTAGCAACACAAGATGAGCCGGATTGAACATGGGGAGATCTCTAAATAACAAATTACGTTATAAATACGTAAATGTGGACATACATTGAGAGATGTGTTCACAAGGGACACGTAGCGTCCACAAGAGTTATGTTGGAACATATTTATGTTCTGTGACAAGCAGAATAACAGTATGTCTCCGGTAAAGGTGTTGGACGGCAGTACTCCAACGGTGTAACATGACGTTTTGTTGCAAATTGCAAGAAGCGAGGGCGGAGACTGGTGCGATGTTGGTGCAAGTGCACGAAACAAAAGCTGCGATGAAAATATGTCGTAAAACAGGTTAAAACGCCTTCGAAGGATGTAAAGAATATTAGGGTTTGTCGCCCCATCTACTGCGAGGTCATCACAGACGGAAAACAGGATCAAATTAGGCAAAATGATTCTTTTTATCATGCTTACACATTACATTGGGCCTAATGAAACAGTCAGTGAGAGCCTTATCCAAAGATAGAGAATATTTCAATAATTTCTCAAATAATTTTCCTTATCTGTCAGAAGCGAAATTAAAAGAAATTCTCTGTTGAGCCTCATATTAAACTGATAGTTCGGTAATTTTCACATCTGTCAACACCTGCTTTCTTTGGGATGGGAATTATTATATTCTTCTTTAAGTCTGAGGGTATTTCGCCTGTCTCATACATCTTGCTCACCAGATGGTAGAGTTTTGTCAGGACTGGCTCTCCCAAGGCTGTCAGTAGTTCTAATGGAATGTTGTCTACTCCCGGGGCTTTGTTTCGACTCAGGTCTTTCAGTGTTCTGCCGAACTCTTCACTCAGTATCATATTTACCATTTCATCTTCATCTACATCCTCTTCCATTTCCAAAATATTGTCCTCAAGTACGTCACCCTTGTATAGACCCTCTATATACTTCTTCCACCTTTCTGATTTTCCTTCTTTGCTTAGAACTGGGTTTCCATCTGAGCTCTTGATATTCATACAAGTGGTTCTCTTTTCTCCAAAGGTTTCTTTAATTTTCCTGTAGGCAGTATCTATCTGACCCCTAGTGAGATAAGCCTCTACATCCTTACATTTGTCCTCTAGCCATCCCTGCTTAGCCATTTTGCACTTCCTGTCAATCTCATTTTTGAGACGTTTGTATTCCTTTTTGTCTGCTTCATTTACTGCATTTTTATAATGCATTTCCTTAAATTCCCACATTTTTGCAGTTTCTTCAGTTTTAATCTACAGTTCATAACCAACAGATTGTGGTCAGAGTCCACATCTGCCCCTGGAAATGTCTTACAATTTAAAACCTGGTTCCTAAATCTCTGTCTTACCATTATATAATCTATCAGAAATATGTCAGTATCTCCAGGCTTCTTCCATGTATACAGTCTTCTTTCATGATTCTTGAACCAAGTGTTAGCTATGATTAAGTTGCGCTCTGCGCAAAATTCTACCAGGCGGCTTCCTCTTTCGTTTCTTACCCCCAATCCATATTCACCTACTACGTTTCCTTCTCTCCCTTTTCCTACTGACGAATTCCAGCCACCCACGACTACTAAATTTTCGTCTCCCTTCACTATCTGAATAATTTCTTTTATTTCATCATACATTTCTTCAATTTCTTCGTCATCTGCAGAGCTAGTTGGCATATAAACTTGTACTACTGTGGTAGGCGTGGGCTTCGTATCTATCTTGGCCACAATTATGCGTTCACTATGCTGTTTGTAGTAGCTTACCTGCATTCCTATTTTCCTATTCATTATTAAACCTACTCCTGCATTACCCCTATTTGATTTTGTGTTTATAACCCTGCAGTCACCTGACCAGAAGTCTTGTTCCTCCTGCCACCGAACTTCACTAATTCCCACAATATCTAACTTTAACCTATCCATTTCCCTTTTTAAATTTTCTAACCTACCTGCCCGATTAAGGGATCTGACATTCCACGCTCCGATCCGTAGAACGCCCAAAAAGCTATGCCATTCTATTTCCTAAAGTAACTTTGTAATTGGCCAGTGTTTCCTTCTCTACGCCTGTTCAGTCTGAGCCCGTTCTTCGCTTCTAACATCCTCTTCCGAAACAATTTTTCCTATTAGTTGAATTTTAATCGTTGTGTATCTTTCTGTATAGATGAACAGGGTTGCATGACTATACCTTCCCTTGGACAACTGTCTAATGGCGCTAGGAAAAATAGACAATCCACCTTTTCTAAAAACACAGTTAGTGTTTCTTCAATAGGTCGATAAATGAAAGCTTTCAAGTGTTACATACACAGCATAATTTCCGCAACTTTTAGATACTGTCACGTTTTTTCAGTAAGCCTGAATTATAAAATATTCGCGGCGTTAACGTCCATGAAAATGAACGTCTCTTATGCAATATTTCAGCGAACGTGAATGAATCTCCGGCGTTGGAGCTCCTCTTTTCGACCCCAGCTAGGAGAGGCGTTTTTCCTCGTTCCAGACCCTCCAGGGCGGTCTCAGGTCTATTTAACCAGCTATGAAATCAGTACCAGGGATCTTTCCCAGGGATAATAGGAGGGGGGGGGCAAAGGATCCGCCACCTTCCCCCTCCTTGTACATCGACGAAGAAAGGCTGCTCTCTGCCCGCACTTAGGTTAAAAGCCGAGTCACGAGCTTGCATAACGGGTTTTATCGTTTTTTACGTGAATGAATGTTATACGACAAAGAAGTACAAATAGAAAAAAATTGGACAGCATTTATTTGCAAGATAATTTAAAAAAGGAATAAAGAGGATGGACAAAGCAATAATATAAGAGACGGAGAGAACTCTAGGTACCGTTTCCAAATTTTAGGAAAGAAGATTGTTTTAACTAAATATAAAGTGACGTAAGATGCGAACATGACAGTGTTGTGTAGGATAAACAGAAGCCTCAATTGCGTGATTAGATATGAAATTTTAGCACGAAGCGTATAGCAAGACGTGCTGCGCTGAAAATCAACGTTGTGCAGGCAGCACGTACTCCGAAAATAGCCGACAGATACCGCGAGCCACTGTTACCGTGGCTGGATGTTAACAGCCAGCACTCAGAAGTACACAAACATATCTAGCTGTGTACATATCAGAATATTTTAGTAGGAAATGTAAACACTTCTGCGATTTGAGCGGCAGATGTTGCTGCTTTAGGACGTTGTGTGGTTATCCTAGGGAACCGCAGAAGGTGGCGCCCCACCTGCAAAAGTCAAGAGGTGTAAATAATTTCAGAATAAAAAGTCAACAGACTATAAATCCTGCATTAAATGGTAGGTTAAATAGCTTCCTCGTTTCTGAATGAAAATATTAGGCATTTCATTGCTAGCCGTCAGTTATATATGATTAAACAATGTACACTTCAACATATTTATTAAAAAGTGCATATAAACTCAAAAGTGCGTTCTGGTATGACAGAAACACACTGTTAGAAGAAGGCCAGCTACTGATGTGCCATTAAATTTGTTCGGGAAACACGAAAAGGTTTTGACCTGGTGCGAGGATGGTACCGCGGAATTATGATGCTGCTAAGTCGGTGCACATTGCGAAGTAAAGTAGTCCAGTTTCAGTTCGATCAGCTCTGTAGGTTCGTTGACGCAGGGATTTAAACTGGTTACCTTGTGTTACGATACAAGCAGGTAAATTCAAATGCTTGAAGATGGTCCTCACGAAGTACGTCCCAGAATTGAAAACAAAGAAAAAATTGCATGACATTATAAAGGAAAATCGATGTTAAAAATATTTTTATATGATATGACGTCATCACAAATATTATGGCTAACGAAGAATTAACCACGAGTAAGTTTTTGTAAATATATTGTCGGAGTTTTAGAATGTTGACAGCAAGTACATACAGATGCACATCTTACAGGAATATTTACGGAAGTGTTCAGACACCTATAAGTGATATTAACATAGAGTGCATCTGCATTTCGCCGTTATGACGGCTTTAACTCTTCCTCGAGAGGAAATCAGCTAAATATGTGATGTAGGACGCTGGGGTCTGGCAGGAAATCAACGTTCTGACTCATTCCAAAGGTGTTCCTTTGGGCTCTCCTCGGGACTCGAGTCAGGCCAGTCCATTTCAGGAATGTTATTGCCCACAGTACACTGCTTCATGGATGCTGTTCTTTTGTGACAGGGTGCACAGTCATGCGGATGCAAACAGTTATCATCCCAGAACTGTACCTCTACCGTGCACAGTACATACTGCGGTAAAATGTGTTCATATTCTTGAGCATTTAGCGTTTTCTTAAGCGCAATATCGGGACTACACTCTAACAACGAAGAAGACCCAACTTTCGTAACAACAGCTCCTCCCTGCGTCACTGTTGACACTACACATGATGGCACATAATGTTCCTCAGGCATTCGCCAGACCCAGACTCTTCCATAGAACTACCGCCCCGATAGATGAGTGGTCAGCGTGACGGATTGCCGTTCTACGGGCCCGGGTTCAATTCCCGGAAGGGTCGGGGATTTTCTCCGCTCAGGGACTGGGTGTTGTGTTGTCTTCATCATCATTTCATCCCCATCCGGCGTGCAGGTCGCCCAATGTGGCGTCGAATGTAATAAATAAGACCTGCAACAAGGCGGCCGGATCTGCACCGTAAGGGGCCTCCCGTCCAATGACGCCAAACGCTCATTTCCATTACCGCAGGGTGTAGCGTGATTCATCATCTCAGATCCTCTTTATCTAGTGGCTAGCATTGCTGACTCTTGATCACGGGGTCCTGGGTTCGATTCCCAGCCGGGTCGGGAATTTTCACCGCCTGGGGACTGGGTGTTTGTGTTGCCCTCATAATCTCATCGTCATCTCATCATCATTCGAGACGTGGCGAGACTGGAGATGGAAAGACTAGGAACTTGTACGGGCGCTGATGACCACGGTGTTGAGCACCCCACAAACAAAACCTCTGATCACTCATTCCCATTCATCATGTTGTCTAGTGGACTCAATAGCTATATCTCACCGTCGTCGGTTAGCACTGAATATAGAAGTGTGTGGCTTATGAAGAGCTCCTCAATCACTGCCCACCATACTTTTTAACTTTCTACACGCAGTCACTGTGCTAGCTGGACTGCTGGTAACACGATGGGAATCACAAGTGGTTCCTTCCCCAATGGCCGACGATCAATGTCCGCCAGCACATGAGGTCGACCTGCTTTTAGTTAAACCATGATTGTTCCTTCGCGTTTCCACTTCACAGTAACAACAGTCAACGTGGACTGCTTTAGAAGCGTTGAAATGTCACTGACGGATATATTACTCAGGTGATATCCAATGTCTAGACTACTGAGCTCTCCAGAACATTCCATTCTGCTGTTGTTTCTTTCCTACCGATACAACAGTGGTCCCCGCCTGCTTTTATACTGGCGTGTCCGCCTATCGTGACAAAAGAGGTAAATTCCACATTACATAGAAGTTTCGGGATATTTTTGATTATACATTGTATGTAAGTGTTTTTGTACGTCGATTTATTGCTGCATCTGGGACAAGGATTTATCAGTTTACGTTAGATATGAAATTTTAGTCAAAGTTGCGCCCGGTATACGATGACCCTGCACCAAAAATGAGAAATCGATTTTGTCCACGACGAAGATTACGACCATTGTTTTCTGGGATGAAAAGGGATTCTTTTTGTTGATTACATTTGGGTGAATAACCATAAATACGTGACGAGACGCCTGAAATAAGAAAAGATATTTCTGGGCAATGAAGTATCTTCTTACTGAAAAAAACTAGCACACATATTTTATGAATTTTTGAAGCATCCGTTTTATCCACCAGTTTGGCATCGCTTGACTTCAGTCAATTCCGTCAACAAATACGTTTGTGGGTGAAAACGTTTTCAGTCCGTATTCGGATACTTTCGCAAATATTCCAGAATGACAATCGGGGAAAGGATTTATTTCCCAGTGAGACGTTGGATAAAGTCCGTTGACCTAAACGGTAGCTGATAGTAAAAAAAGGGTAGTTTTGATCTGAAAACAGCCCCTGCATTCTCAGTGCACGACATGTTCTATTTGTTCTGATAACGATGATGATTACATACTTTTTTATCTAAGTCCAGACAATTTGTAGGCCCATGATGTCTTTTGTCTTCACGGAAATTACGTGTCTAACATATACTAATAGTGAAAATGATCATTCCTTCCCATAGCATATTATGACTAGTATATTTTGGAAGGCTTTGCTCCGTAGCTACGGAAACTCGCAGTTATAACTTACCAAATAATCTATTTACCTGAGTTATTTACAAGCCGGAAGTTTATTTACACATTCCTGTTTATGGTTTCAAATAAGCATTTATCTTTGCTCTAATTTTTCAGTTAAAGATAAGAAAGCCAACTTATCGGCCCGACTTTAAGGCGTGGGTCAACATAAGAAATCCATGACGTTTGAGACAAAGGACAACAATACGAAGATAGTTTCGGTAATTAGATCTCGATTGCTTACTACATACAGTGAACAAGTATAAATAAAGGCTACAAGACAAGGCCAGAGACGTGCTGGAAAGTGAGGAGAGTCTGGTTGAAACGGTAAGAAACTATAAAACTGAACAAAAGCTTGAATTTAGACACTTGATACAAACACACAGGAAGAAAATTAAGTTGATTTTACGCAATTTGTAGGCCTATGATGTCTTTTGTCTTCACGGAAAATTGTACATTACGTACAAACTGTTACAAGTCGCAGATAGATGGCCTAAACGAAAACAATGAAAATAATTACAATTAAACGGTTGCAGTCTTTCATCATAATTGATGAAGTTTTGATATTTTGATATCTCTCTAATATTTTCAAAGAAGATTTCTGATGGAAATTGCATAATAATTAAAATGAGACAAAAATATTACGATACGATAACAGCATATATCAAGAAATAAAATTCATTAGAGACGGAGCAGAAACATAAACTGGGCTAGAATGGGGGCTGGAATTTTGTAAGTATTCTTCCTGGCTCTATCCTTGTCAACTTAAGAAACCACGGAATATCTAAATGTGGATGACCGGAGAGAGATCTGAACGCTCCCCACCCGAAGTCTATTGCTTTAGTTACTGCGTCACCTCATTCGATAACTAGAACTGCACACATTTTAGATAGTGCTTTCATGGTACACGTATATGTATAGTAAAAAGCGGTGAGAGAAATATATAGGTATCATCTACAGCAGACGACTTATTTACACTTCACTTCTCACAGAATATGTGTTAACAATCTACACTGGACTGAATTCGCACAGAGAATGCACGAAAACGAACATCGTTGATACGTTGGACTTTATTTTCTCATTTTCTACTGTCCTCAGGATTTTGTTGCTCAAATAAACAACTCTATTTCGCATCATTTCGTATTACATGGCAATTCAACGGTTTTGTCCTCTCCGATGATGTATATCTGATTTTGTCGTCTGCATATTCTGAAGAAGGAATTACGAGGCCCAGTAATTTTTCCTTCTTTCCATTTTTCCACTGCAGCTAGCTGTCAGTTTTGTGTAGTGGCAAATTGTACGACTGGAACTTCCAGGACGAAACCATCCCGTACTGAGATTTTTTGGAATCAGTTTACGTGTCATGGGTTACGGCAGAAACGGCATCCTGATTCTCTGGTGTGAAACAAAAATATAAACAAAGATAAAATCCTCCAAAGGAAGCATCTAGAGTACCACGTTTCATACTCTGTCGTTCTAAAGTCACACGAACCACCATTGCCATGGTTGAGTGTGGGTGCACACTGGATTTGGCATTACGACCGATGGCGGTGGAATTTAAGCTTGTTCCGTCAGGCCAGAAGAAATACGGGCCCCACGACAAACTTGCGACGTCACACTAGTCACCTTGCCCGCCATTGTTCGCGAATGGTCGGATCAGTGCAGGGTCCACGTGAAATCAACCAGTCAATGAAAAGGTACCCACTAAATGTCTTAACTTTGTCGTGTGCCATCGAGAGCTCGTTTGCATTTAAACGCGCAGTTAAGAATTATTAAAATCGTCTGAAATTCGCTCCCCGCCGGAGACGGTTGGTGGCACTCATAAGACCTGCACTGTCACGTGATGAGTCTTACGCACCTCAGCCTGTCTTTCTCGTCGGTCACATGTTCTGTGCACGCATGCAGTCTCCGACAGCCAATAAGCGTCCAGTAGTGTTCTGAGCAATCTGCTGTGAACCTCGTAGCCAATGCAAGCATTAAAGATGATCGCAGCGATTTATTTAGTGAATTTTTGCTCCAGTTGTTGGGAATGTTCATCGCTGATGATGATGGTGATCGACAGACACATAATTTGCAGCACACACTCTTTCTTCAAGTGCGAAGCACATTCATGCGCGCTGAAACTGTCGCTCGTAACGGAAAACAACGCAATCACTGTCCGTGCCTCGATCTGCGCGAGCCGCCATTGTTCTTCCTTTATTTTCTACATTACAATAACCTGTTGACAAAGTAGGTGGTGGAAATGAGTTTACAAATGTGAAATATTGTCTACCACCAGATACAAAACAAACTGATTAGCATGTAACTTACTTTCAAAAATTTCAACATAAAATTTGAAGAAAAATAATAAAATCTAATTACCATAAACTACACTACCACAAACCAGTGGCGGCCTCGGAATGATTCGAGTCTCACCACTCCTAAGGCTAAAATACGAACAAACTATTTCTAAACTACTACATCAGGCCTGCATTATCAAACGTGACTTGGTGTACTCAAATCTAGTAGAGTCCACTGGGTCTAGTACTATTCCATACACAATATACTACTACCGAAATACCACTTTGTATTACTAAGCTTATACAACAAACATAATCAAGCATGACATTTTCAGATTTTTGTATTGATGGAAAACGTACAGGTTACAGAGTTCACAGTAAAAACATGTATTGCGTTATCTTCCATACATTTCTGGATCATGAGGTGAGTGACCTTCACTGCAGTCTTCGTTTTCCTGTACTGTAAACTCTGCATGTTGTAGGCTGCCTGCCGCTGTAGATCGAGACTCTCTTCCAAGTGAAACCCGAAGAAATCGTCGGCGGCTGGAATCGACAAGACCTCATGGTCATGCAGATATGGACGGAATAGCGGAATCTATATTTGTGTGTCTGATTCTTGTGGTGATAGTGAGTTGACTGGAACTATCTGGCAGTTCTCCCACACGTTCGAGACTGCCCAACCCGCTGGGGCTAAAACTGTAGAGGCTGGAGTAATACTGAGGGATCCCATCAACCGTGGGTGCACACCGATCTGCGCCCATCGTAGAATGATCCTGTACCGCTGGTAACACAGATGGTCTGCCCACACACAAAGACAAATGTTGAGGAAAAAGTGGCATTGTGGTACAATCTCATGGCGTGCAGGGGAGATTTATATTTACTATACTGACATGTGCTACTTTTTGCATTATGATCTGCTTTTTTTGGGTAGTCTGAACTATATGGTCCATGAAAGTTTTTCTTTCATCCAACAAAACTCTCAGGTACCGTGTTGTATTACTGCTACATATTTGGGACCTGTCCAACGTTACCGTGGGATTTCTTGTGCCCTTTTAACACAACAGAAGTGGTCTTATGCGCAGCTATAGTCGATTTATTCTTGTTCCACCACCTATGCATCTGGGAGAGAACACAACATGCCTTCTGCTACAACTTGTCTTTGGAGTCCTTCGAAACGGCAACATCACCTATCCCCCTCCTCTCCCTCCAAAAAGTGTAATAGTGGCTCGATCGTGAGATCCCAAAATATAGGACCTTAAACTGATCCCTGAGGACAACATTTAGTCATTTTCTTTAACACCTTCCTCCACCAGATTGCCATTCCAGTGCGCGATATTCACATAAACTAAGAGGCTGTAATAAAATCTCGTTGTCTATAGTTCTCTTAAACGCTCGAACATCGCGGATAACCACAGATGGTCAAAACTGCCAGCAATGTTGATCAGTATGGCCATTGAGTGTTTCTATCAGCTTAGATCCACGGTCTTGAGGGCCTCATTTATGGCACATTCCACTGACTCCCGGAAGCCGAACTGGAGCTGTCTAAGGCCAGTGAGTTCTCTGTGAGACACAACCTGTCACACAGGAGGCGCTCCTGCACCTTAGCAAAGTATTGATTAAACAGATAGCTCTGTAGCTCTTAGGTTCCATGAGACTTTTATCTTCCCATTTCTTAATAATTACAATGGTGTCTGTTTTCCATTGTTGTGGGATTCTTCCCTCAAGAAGAGCATTGTTTAACACTGATTTGAAGAAAAATGTTATGTAGGGCGCCATCATGTGTAAGGCTTCTGGATGCACCCTATCAGGACTGGTGCTTTGCCCATCTGTGTATAGCAGGTAACACCTTTTCTTGAGCGACATGGGGAACAAGTGTGTTATTTTCATATTCTGTGCTTCGGATTCCATGCGCCTATCAGGCCTGTCATCCGGCAAAAACGTATTCAACAGATACGTTGCTGGGTCTCTCCCTCCTCTAGTCATACTTCCCTCTTCTATTCACAGTGTTGACAATGCATCACTGTCTCAGCTGATAACTTCTAGGGGTTGCCCACATACGTTCATTTCAATTTAGGTCGATAGGTAGTTTTCCCAGTTACGATGCTTAATCTCACATATCCTATCCTTATAAGTATTTTTCGCACAGATTAGCCTGAATTCTCTTTCTTCTACACCAACAGATCTCTGGTAGTGTTGCCCCGGTGGTCTCATAGGTCGAAGGCTTTTTAGTTCCTATATCCAGAATGTCATTGTTTTAGGCCTCACTGCTTGGATTGCTATTGCTTCCTTCTGTGCCCTTTGTGATATAACCCTTAAGTAGTTGGCCCTCAAATCTTTACTGCCATTGAAAGTATCCAACTCGGATCTCATTAGTATTTGAGACAACTTCCGCCAATCTGCATATTTCAAATCCAGTGTTCAAGAAGAACCCAGAACAATCAGTAAACCAGATATTCTCCTCAGTGTCATTTCTGTATGGACCGCATTGTGGTAACTTATAATACAGTACTGCACCCATTCTTTTACGTAGAGGAACATCGATATTTGACGATGCACCTACTCCACTCTCAAAGCTTGGTGGCTGTCCAGACTTGTCGTTCATCAATTACTTCAACTACACTACTGGTCATTAAAATTGATACACGAAGAAGAAATGCAGATGATCAACGAGTATTCATTTGACAAATATATTATACTAGAGCTGACATGTGATAACATTTTCACGCAATTTCGGTGCATAGATCCTGAGAAATCAGTACCCAGAACAACCATCTCTGGCCTGGGCTTGAGTCAAACACAGCTTGGATGGCGTGTACAGGTACAGCTGCCAATGCAGCTTCAACACGATACCACATTTCATCAAGAGTAGTGACTGGCGTATTGTGACGAGTCAGTTGCTCGGCCGCCATTGACAAGACGTTTACAATTGGTGAGAGATCTGGAGAATGTGCTGGCCAAGGCAGCAGTCGAACATTTTCTGTTTCCAGAAAGGCCCATACAGGACCTGAAACATGCGGTCGTGCATTATCCTGCTGAAATGTAGGGTTTCTCAGGGATAGAATGAAGGGTAGAGGCAAGGGTCGTAACACATCTGAAATGTAACGTCCACTGTTCAAAGTGCCGTCAATGCGAACAAAACGTGACCGAGACGTGTAACCAATGGCACCCTATACCATCACGCCGGGCGATACGCCAGTATGGCGATGACGAAACACGCTTCCAATGTGCGTTCACCGCGATGTCGCCAAACACGGATGCGACCATCATGATGCTGTAAACAGAACCTGGATTCATCCGAAAAAATGACGTTTTGCCATTCGTGCACCCAGGTTCGTCGTTGAGTACTCCATCGCAGGCGCTCCTCTCTATGATGCAGCGTCAAGGGTAACCGCAGCCATGGTCTACGAGCTGATAGTCCATGCTGCTGCAAACGTCGTCTAACTGTTCGTGCAGATGGTTGTTGTCTTGCAAACGTCCCCATCTGTTGACTCAGGGTTCGAGACGTGGCTGCACGATCCGTTGCAGCCACGCGGATGCCTGTCATCTTGACTGCTAGTGATACGAGGTCATTGGGATCCAGCACGGCGTTCCGTATTACCCTCATGAACCCACCGATTCCATATTCTGCTAACAGTCATTGGATCTCGACCAACTCGAGCAGCAATGTTGCGATACGGTAAGACGCAATCGCGATGGGCTACAATCCTACCTTTATCAAAGTCGGAAACGTGATGGTACGAATTTCTCCTCCTTACACGAGGCATCACAACAACGTTTCACCAGGCAACGCCGGTCAACTGCTGTTTGTGTATGAGAAATCGGTTGGGATCTTTCCTCATGTCAGCTCGTTGCAGATGTCGGCACCGGCGCCATCCTTGTGTGAATGCCCTGAAAAGCTAATCATTTGCATATCACAGCATCTTCTTCCTGTCGGTTAAATTTCGCGCCTGTAGCACGTCATCTTCGTGGTGTAGCAATTTTAATGTCCAGTAGTGTAATTTGTAACGACAATCGTTACATGTGCGACTATGCCATACGGTAAACTTCACCTTGGTATCTGTTGTTAATAAGAAGTTCACATCTCCCAAATAATGTCACGACCCTTGTTTTATCTATCTAATCTTCAGTATTGTGTGATAACTGCAAGCAGATTTAGACAATGAGCCATTTGAGCGACCCAGAGGGAACCTCAATAACTGTGCAATAACGGGCGCATACCTGGCTGATTTTAGCTACCAACTGTTTCTGATTTAGCACAATCATAAGAGACATAGCATTATCGGTTCCCAAAACCACAGCGTTAGAGAGTAAAAAGACAGATACTTTTCCACTTTTTTTAAAAGCGGCTTCTGAACGCAGGCTATCCCTACATCTATCTTGTCCGTTGTTTTGTGTAGTTTTGTCATAAATAGTGCACTTCTCACGATATTAATTTGCAATATCTTCATGAATGTCTAATATGGACGAAACCCTTTGGAGACTTCAAGATAGTTTCGAAGTAAATGCAATCCTGTTCTTTAACTTGATCTTGGTACAATCGCTCTAGATATGGAACGTTTTGTCATCTGTTGTATACCTGCCCTATTAGGTCTCCAAGTTCATTGGCTCCTGTTGGTAGTGTTTTACACCTCAAGATAATTCTATTGATGTCTTCCGCCACTGGAAATGTTACTTTGCTGCCGTTAGGATGAGCGACATCAGTAATGCAGGGCAGAGCAACAGGAAGGATACTCTCATCCTATATCTTGAATGCTTTCTTTCCTCGATTTTGCTGTACACAAAGTTTGCGTTAAGATGTTCCTCACTGCACTTCCCCTTTCCCCATCCCAAACATTTGACCGCAGTTGATATTTTCGATAGTAACGACGCCTCTATTTTCTGTTGAGATCTCTTTACTGTGTGTTCTGTACAATTGGTCGTATCATTTGCATCCTTCTTCTTCTTCTTCTTCTTCTTATTTTTCTGCTACTGCTTTTACGGCCTCATTAGACCACTTCAGTCATTTCCTGGTCATCTTCTTCAATAGGTTTCCGACCGAATTGCCCAATATTTTTTCATTCATTCTGTTATTTTTTGTCGTTCCTCGTCTGTAAATAACCTTTTTATTGTTTGTAGTTTGTCTCCCTTTGGTTTAAATCTTATTTTTAGGTTTTTAAATTTCTTTAAATTTTGCAATTCCAATTCGCCCAGGGTAATTCTAGCTCTTTCATATCCTCCCTGATTTCCATTATCTACCCTCCCCCCCCCCCCCCCCCTTACTCGTTGCTTCATGTTCCAAAGTTTCCCTACAATTTTTCTTGATAATATGGTTTCTGGTGTTCTCATAATGTGACCAAAAAAAAAGGAAATCCTTTTTTCCGTTTAGTATCTGTAATAGGTTCCAGTTCACTGTACCCCACTTCATATGGCACCGCCAAGGTCCATCTTTTTGGTATTTCTTGTTTATGCGTGTTCCAGTTATTCTTCTCTCTACTTTTAAGATTTTGCCGATTCTGTTTTTTTGGGTGACTTTGAAAAGAGTTTCGCTTCTGTAAGTCACCTCCAGTTGAACCACAGTCTTGTAATGTTTTAATTTAGGTTTGATTGATAGACATACTCTTATTATATGTAGATCATGTTAATTTTTGAGCTTTAATCGTTTATTAGGTCGTACTTGCCATTCAAGTTTATCGTCTAAGTTGTACGTTAAAATTTCTCATAGTTATTTAAATTTTTTCACTGTTTCTACTTTCCTGTTACTTCCTGTTATGTAACTAATTACTAGTGGATCTGCTACCGTTATCTCAGTCTTTTTGAATGATATCTGTAGTCCTATTTTTTGTACTATATTCTGTAGGCTTGCTATTTGTTTGCTGGGTTCTTGATTTTTATTAGCTAGTAACGCTAAGTCGTCTGCGAATCCCAAGCAGTTTACGTTTATTTGATCTTTCTTGGTTGCAATTCTTATACGTTTAGGATTTTCCTTGTACCATTCCCTCATCACGTATTCGAGTGCACATTTGAAAAGTAACGGCGGTAAACCATCTCTCTGTCTTAACCCAGTTTTAATCGGAAGGGGCTTTGATGTTTCCCCTCTGAACTCTAGTTTTGGTGTTTCTTAGAATTTATTTTATAATTTTTCTTAATTTAGGATGGAGATCGAAATTCCTTAGTATCTTCATCATTCTGTGGAAACAATCATAAGTGTTTATTGAAGTCTACAAAGTTTATGACTTATTGTTTTCGTCTTTTTTATAGTAATTTATTGCCACTTCCAAAGCTGCCTGAACAGATATGTTCTGGGCATCTTCTCCAGCGTCTTAATCTTCGTTAATAGTTTCCTAGTGAGTTTTACAACTATTGGATAGAATTCCTGACATGACTGTATATGTGATATCCAAAGGGAAATTCCTCTGTAGTTATCTGAATTTGATTTGTCTCCTTTTTTGTGTAATGGATGGATTACAGCTGCAGTCCAATGTCATGGTAGTTCTTCTTTGTTCTAGATTTTCACTATGCAGAGATGCAATGATATCTTTACTAGTTCTGCTGCATATTTACAAAATCCCGCAAATGTTTGATTTTCTGGACTTTGTACACTTTCAGCTCTTTCAAAGCTTTGTAGACTTCATGGATTGCAGGTGTGCATAACCTGACCATCAATATCCATGAACAACATGTACTGAACTCATCAGTTTAGGTAACCTTTCTCCATGCTTCGGAAGAGAAACCGTTTGAAGGTCCATTTACTATGTGAAGTTACAAAATTTTATCTCACTAATTGAAGCATAATCAGATGTTATGCACTTTGACTTTTGATCCATTACATGATGAGCACAATAAATTTAAGCTGAGACATTAAAACTATCTGACACGGCTGACATCTATAAGCATCAGTCACATAGTAAGGTGAAAAGTGTTTAGGTATATTAATAGTTAGAAGTCACCTTGTGTTTTGTGTCCCTTTCCCCGTCCCCCTCAAAAACATAAAAAATAAAAATAAAAAAATAAAAAAGTTAACTCGCTGACTTGGCTATTCGGCAGCGTGTCAAGACTCTCAGATCGTGGAGGCAAGCGATGTTTCGATTCAAGCCCTGGTCGCACCGAATCGGTTTGCTGCTCAGTCTACTCAGGGGTTTTCAAGCGACCACCTGCAGTCTGGACACTGATGGACTGGATAGGCGTTACAACTAAGTTGTGCTTCACACGAACAGGAAGAATATGAAAAAAAAACACGATTACGTTAGAATAGTAATATGTAGACTTTACTATTAATCAGGATGCTTAGAAAAAACAGGGGAGATAGTGCCACAGGCATGATAAGTGAATTGGAGTGGCACTCAGTAAAACGGGTGTTTTACGTTGTGACGGGACCTTCTCACGAAATTTCAATCACCAGTTTTCTCCTCCGATTGCGGAAACAATCTGTTGGCATCCACCTATATAGGGAGGAATGATCATCATGATAAAATAAGAGAAATCAGGACTCGCATAGAAAACTTTGTGTTCGTTTTTCCCTCGTGCCTTTCGAGAGTGGAACGGTAGCTTGAAGGTGGTTCATTGTACCCTTTGCCAGGCACTTTATTGTGAATAGCAGAATAATCACGCAGACGTAGATGCACGTAGAGTAGGAGGACCTGATACAGAAAAATTAAAAATTAAAATAAATAAAAAAATAACCAAAGAATATAAACTCCAGGTAGGAATATCAACAGTGTACGCCCATCTACGCTGTTCGGAAAAACGGGTGGCAGTGGGAAGGATTCAGATGGCTCAGGTAGTGAAGCAGCCATTGAAATCAAGTGTGTCATGTTCAACTGCATGTTGTGCTACAGGGTGGTTCACTTTACACTTGGCCACACTTTGGCAGTGGCCACTCGTCCTGGTAGACCACTGGTTGGAAGTCATACCAATAAAAAAAACCTGTGAAATGATTGCAGCAAATCTGGTAAATGATATGGCTGCTTCCACAGGTGTCCCAGCCCCTGATTGGGTGGGATAAACCTGTGACAGGTCTGGAAGGGGAGCGTGGGTTGCACGAGTTTTGCACCTGAATCCTCCACAGGGATGTGATCCTTGTGGCTAGGAGATGGGATTGCGAGTGGCATAGGGATGGACTAGGATGTTGTGGAGGTTGTGTGGGCGACAGAACAACACTTTGGGAGAGGTGGCGAAGTACCTCAGATAGGATGTTCCGCATTTCATAGCATGATGATAGGTTCTCCTTTGAGAAGGATGTGGTTCAATTGCTCCAATCCGGGATGGTACTGGGTGATGTAGGGGCCACCCCTTTGTGGATGGTTCGTTGGGATGTGGGAGGATTGGGTGTGTGAGGGGAAATAGTCCGGTAGATCTGTTTGTGGACTAGTTCTGGGGATAGTGCCTGTCTGTGAAGGCCTTGGTGCGTCCCTCAGCATACTGAGCATGAGACTTTTTGTCACTGCAGATACGGTGGTCAGGCTGTATGGGAACTACATTTTTGCTGTGAAAAGGATGACCGCTGCAATTCCTGTCATGTTTCTCAGAACTTTTATAAGGATTTAGCTCTTCTCTTTGAAAGTTGAGACATATGAATAGAACAAAATTTCGCTGCAAAGTCGCGATAAATCGGTTACAACATTCTGATTAGAAGTGGAAGCTGGAAACCTAACACTGTGACATTTGGCATCATACAATGAGCACGTAGGCGTATCTGAATGTCTTTTATATTAAAATATAGATGAAAAGTTCACAAGAAGGCGATGCAAGTTCGTAGACGAACATGCTGAAAAGTCACACTGTGGCGCAACTTTAAACTAGCGAAAAGAAGATGAAACAGGATTTCAAATACTATGTGAACTACATTACCATAAACCTTAATTTGAACTGGTAGCTGTTAGCTTTTTGTAGTATTCTGACTGCACGATTGCTTTGCTCAGGGGCTTGCAACGCTTGGTGCAATTTATAACAACAGGTGGCTTTTAGACGAGCTCTGATACAATTGTGACGCAGTCTATATGAAAATATTAATACGCAGGTTCATAGTATTGTACGCCAGAATTCACAAAAACAAAACATAGAGATAAAACTCCCTTGCAAGTGTAGGACGTCGGATTCTGTTGGATACGGTAAAACTATTACGAATGTATTCTTGAAACGCTCGAAAGTACACGAAACTGTATGTAAATTGATCTAAAATCTCTGCACACTCGTGCGAATGTATCGTAAACAGTATTATTACGGAACTTTCAGATCAGAATTGTCGGCACTTGACTTTCGCAAGAAAAACTGGACAGTGTGACCGCGGGCCTCTTGACAGCATTGGGCCAATAGCCATGTGCTACGTGTGCTATATGGATAAACAGTGCCTGCTAAGGGGGCCAATGGCTTTCCTGCACCCATTCGACTCTCTCCATCTCTGTGCTGTATTACGTGAGATGGCTAAGGCGCATGTGTATGGGAGGATTTTGTCTACTATACACCACCGAGGAGATGTGTCTTGATGGTTTGGCTCCTTATCGGCTGTTTCTGTCCAGAATTCAATTGATAAATGACTTACTTTATTGTGGGCCTCCTCTCCGCTGTTACATTTCGTGACGGCGTGCGGAGATTCTTGTTATTAACACGGTGTTGACCACGCTAGTTGACTCTGGAGGCAGCGGTTTTCCCACAGTTGAGATAGTCAAGTTACACCCGGTGGCATGTGAAATGCTCAGAGCTGCACGACCTCATAGACGAGCTGTCCCACGATCTAACCGCGATGAAATGCTCCTATGCACGTTTCGTGGTCGGCTCACACGGAAACGGCACGTAGAAGTTCTGGAAACATCCCAGACAATTAACGCGCCCAACTATTACATGCCAGGCGCTCTCTACCTATATCTCTCTCCACTAACAAACGATGATTCATTAGTAATCTATCGTGCTTTCTGATTATGTAGGTCAATACTTAGTGGAAGCAACTTTTCAGGCATCTGAAAATATTTACGAACGCTCTTATTTGGCAGATGACAAGCATCGTCTATGCCCAGTCTGTCAACTTTTTTTTCAATAATTCACACACGGTAGAAAAAAACTTCGTCGGGGGGATTCGCTACGAGTTTGAGTAGTCGGAATCAAAGAGACCGAATAGTGGTTCAAAAACGGCTCTGAGCACTATGGGACTTAACATCTACGGTCATCAGTCCCCTAGAACTTAGAACTACTTAAACCTAACTAACCTAAAGACATCACATAACACTCAGTCATCACGAGGCAGAGAAAATCCCTGACCCTGCCGGGAATCGAACGTTCTGCGGGTGTGCGCAGTAAGAACTCATATCTGTTTGCCACGTACGGCGCCCGTTGTAGCCATTGCATCTTGTACGTACAAGTTTCCGCCTTATAAAACTGCCGACAAGAAGAAGGGATGGAGATTGGGCTTTAGCGTCCCGTCGACGACGAGGTAATTAGAGACGTACCACAAATGGTTCAAATGGCTCTGAGCACTATGGGACTTAACATCTATGGTCATCAGTCCCCTAGAACTACTTAAACCTAACTAACCGAAGGACCTCACACAACACCCAGTCATCACGAGGCAAAGAAAATCCCTGACCCCGCTGGGAATCCAACCCAGGAACCCGAGCGCGGGAAGCGAGAGCGCTACCGCACGACCACGAGCTGCGGACCCCGAATAGTGGTTCAAATGGTTCAAATGGCTCTCAAGACTATGGGACTTAACTTCTAAGGTCATCAGTCCCCTGGAACTTAGAACTACTTAAACCTAACTAAGCTAAGGACATCACACACATCCATGCCCGAGGCAGGATTCGAACCTGCGACCGTAGCGGTCGCGCGGTACAGAATAGGGCGCTCAAGAGTACTGTAAGGGGCGCTGCACATGTACGTAATTCAGCGGGGAATATCTCCTTCTAACAGCCGTTCTAAGTACCATGATAGAAATATTGCAGAAATTCAAAGATATTCAAAACGTTACCAGCAATTGCTACTCCTGTGAAAAATATTAGAATTCAATAGGAAGGGAATAGAGGTAAGTGCTTGACTTCATTAAAAACGTAGATAGGATAAGACAGATACAAGACACCAACTGCCACACACCATACTACGACTCTCAGTTTGCGGCTGTAAACGTAAACTAGCGAAAAACGTAAACCGAATATTTGGAAACAACTTTATGTCATAAATGATATGTTGGCAAAAATACTTGTTCAAAACCGGTGGTAGGCAGAAAACATCTTCCGAGATTGTTCTAAATGCTTTCTCCGAAAATTATTTCGAGCAGTTAGTCCACGAACCCACGCGAATTGAAAACGGTTGCGAAAACACTCTTGACCTCATAGCCACAAACAATCCAGAGCTAATAGAGAGCATCATGACTGATACAGGGATTAGTGATCACAAGGTCGTTGTAGCTAGGCTCTATACCGTTTCTTCCAAATCCACCAGAAAAAATACAAATTAATTTTATTTAAAAAAGCGGATAAAGTGTCACTAGAAGCCTTCCTAAGAGACAATCTCCATTCCTTCCGAACTGACTATGCAAATGTAGACGAGATGTGGCTCAAATTCATAGATATAGTAGCAACAGCAATTGAGAGATTCATACCTCATAAATTGGTAAGGGGTGAAACTGATCCCCCGTGGTACACAAAACAGATCCGAACGCTGTTGCAGAGGCAACGGAAAAAGCATGCGAAATTCAGAAGAACGCGAAATCCCGAAGATTGGCTAAAATTTACAGACGCGCGAAATTTGGCACGGACTTCAATGCGAGATGCCTTTAATACGTTCCACAACGAAACATTGTCTCGAAATTTGGTAGAAAATCCGAAGAAATTCTGGTCGTATGTAAAGCACACAAGCGGCAAGACGCAATCAATACCTTCGCTACGCAGTGCCGATGGTACTGTTACCGACGACTGTGCCGCTAAAGCGGAGTTATTGAACGCAGTTTTCCGAAATTCCTTCACCAGGGAAGACGAATGGAATATTCCAGAATTTGAAACACGAACAGCTGCTAGCATGAGTTTCTTAGAAGTAGATACCTTAGGGGTTGAGAAGCAACTCAAATCGCTTGATACGGGCAGGTCTTCAGGTCCAGATTGTATACCGATTAGGTTCCTTTCAGATTACTCTGATACAATAGCCCCCTACTTAGCAATCATATACAACCGCTCGCTCACCGATAGATCTGTACCTACAGATTGGAAAGTTGCACAGGTCGCACCAGTGTTTAAGAAGGGTAGTAGGAGTAATCCATCGAACTACAGACCTATATCATTGACGTCGGTTTGCAGTAGGATTTTGGAGCATATATTGTATTCAAACAATATGAATCACCTCGAAGGGAACGATCTATTGATACGTAATCAGCATGGTTTCAGAAAACATCGTTCTTGTGCAACACAGCTAGCTCTTTATTCGCACGAGGTACCGGCCGCTATCGACAGGGGATCTCAAGTTGATTCCGTATTTCTAGATTTCCGGAAAGCTTTTGACACCGTTCCTCACAAGCGACTTCTAATCAAGCTGCGGGCCTATGGGGTATCGTCTCAGTTGTGCGACTGGATTCGTGATTTCCTGTCAGGAAGGTCGCAGTTCGTAGTAATAGACGGCAGATCATCGAGTAAAACTGAAGTGATATCAGGTGTTCCCCAGGGAAGCGTCCTGGGACCTCTGCTGTTCCTGATCTATATAAATGACCTGGGTGACAATCTGAGCAGTTCTCTTAGGTTGTTCGCAGATGATGCTGTAATTTACCGTCTAGTAAGGTCATCCGAAGACCAGTATCAGTTGCAAAGCGATTTAGAAAAGATTGCTATATGGTGTGGCAGGTGGCAGCTGACGCTAAATAACGAAAAGTGTGAGGTGATCCACAAGAGTTCCAAAAGAAATCCGTTGGAATTCGATTACTCGATAAATAGTACAATTCTCAAGGCTGTCAATTCAACTAAGTACCTGGGTGTTAAAATTACGAACAACTTCAGTGCCGGCCGGAGTGGCCGTGCGGTTCTAGGCGCTACAGTCTACGGTCGCAGGTTCGAATCCTGCCTCGGGCATGGATGCGTGTGATGTCCTTAGGTTAGTTAGGTTTAATTAGGTTTAATTAGTTCTAAGTTCTAGGCGACTGATGACCTCAGAGGTTAAGTCGCATATTGCTCAGAGCCATTTGAACCATTTGAAGAACTTCAGTTGGAAAGACCACATAGATAATATTGTGGGGAAGGCGAGCCAAAGGTTGCGTTTCATTGGCAGGACACTTAGAAGATGCAACAAGTCCACTAAAGAGACAGCTTACACTATACTCGTTCGTCTTCTGTTAGAATATTGCTGCGCGGTGTGGGATCCTTACCAGGTGGGATTGACGGAGGACATCGAAAGGGTGCAAAAAAGGGCAGGTCGTTTTGTATTATCACGTAATAGGGTAGAGAGTGTGGCGAATATGATACGCGAGTTGGGATGGAAGTCATTAAAGCAAAGACGCTTTTCGTCGCGGCGAGATCTATTTACGAAATTTCAATCACCAACTTTCTCTTCCGAATGCGAAAATATTTTGTTGAGCCCAACCTACATGTGGAGTGGAATGGTAGAGAGATAGTATGATTGTGGTTCGATGAACCTTCTGCCAAGCACTTAAATGTGAATTGCGGAGTAATCATGTAGATGTAGATGTATAAGAGGCAGTTCAATGAAACTGAGGCAAACTACATAACGAGTATGGCGTGGACCTTGGTAAAGCAGACAGCTGCGTGTATAAAGGTGTCATCTATTGGGAATCAGGGAGGAACAGCGTGAACATTGACTGCTGTGCCATGTGTCTGCCAAAGTGAGGTCAACCAGTCGTGCGTGCGCCAAACTTCACCATGGAGACTGGGAAAACGCAGAGGTATAGAGCGGTTTTTGACTGCAGAAGGGGCGTCAAGAAGTGAAATTCGTGCCCCAGTGTCTACCGTGTAGGGCGAAAAATGTGTAGCGTATGTTTACATGGAATAAAAGATTTCGAGAAGGTCGTGTGTCTCTGAGAGACAGCAGTCGGTCCCAACAGGCTCGTCGTGTCATTACCCCTTCTGTCACTCCTGCGGTGGACGCCGCTGTCAGAAATGACCCTGTAAACTTGTGGTTTTCGGTCCTGCTCGCTGTGAAGTTCATCAGAATTGTAATTTATGAAATTGTAGCCGTCACTGCGCAGAAATTTATTGTTTCCGAAGAGGCCACGAGTCCACCAGTCCTGATTCTTGCTTCTGTTACCACTTCGGATAGAGCACTTCTGTGAAAAGTTGTAGAATAGACTGCGCTTACAACAGTCAGTGGTTTTGGAGCAAAAGGTGTGAACGTGGACTGCTTCAGTGTGCTCGAAATATTATAATTTTAATAAATATTGTGTTCATGAGGAATACCGGTTATGAGGATCAGTAGGAAAGGATCGTCGCTTGGTATGCAGACTGGCAGCTGATCCTGTTAACCTGTCTAAACACCAACAACAGCAAAATATCTGGGAGTAAGCATCCACTGCCATTTAAGGCGTAATAATCACATAAAAATACTAAGGTGGAGGCTAACTGAGATCTTTTTAGAAAAATCTTAAGGAAATGTAATTTTTTCTCGCTAAATGTACCTTATAAAATTCCCTTTTGACCGGGCATTGACTGGTGTGTCATGGAGAAGTTCAACTTCTGAGAAAACACGTTCGGAATTGGGTCAAATAACATAATACTTGCTCTGTATTGAACAGAAAAACGAGAAATTGTGGTGGTACCTGAAGTATCCTCCGTCACATAGCTGACGGCTTGTGGAGTATAAATGTAGATGTACGTTTGCTGACTGAACACCATAGGTTAGTTATTTCTTTATTTTTGTACCTTTATTGGAAATGTAGTAGTCAAAATTTACGTTGAAAGTGAACAACTGCAATACATTGAAGAGCCAAAGAAACTGGTACACTTGCCTAATATCGTGTAGGGCCCCCGCGAGCACGCAGAAGTGCCACAACACGACGTTGCATGGACTCGACTAATGTCTGAAGTAGTGCTGGAGGGAACTGACATCATGAATCCTGCAGGCTGTCCATAAATCCGTAAAAGTACGAGGGGATGGAGATCTCTTCTGAACAGCACGTTGCAAGGCATCCCAGATATGCTCACTAATGTTCGTGTCTGGGGAGTTCGGTGAGCAGCGGAAGTGTTTCAACTCAGAAGAGTGTTCCTGGAGCCACTTTGTAAAAATTCAGGACGTGTGGGAAGTCGCATTGTCCTGCTGGAATTGCACAATGGATATGGATGGATGCAGGTGATCAGACAGGATGCTTACGTACGTGTCACCTGTCAGAGCCATATCTACACACTATCAGGGGTCTCATATCACTCCAACTCCACACGCCCCACACCATTACAGACTTTCCAGCTTGAACAGTCTTCTGGTGACATGCAATGTCCATGGATTCATGAAGTTGTCTCCATACCCGCTCGATACAATTTGAAACTAGACTCGTCCGACCAGGCAACATGTTTTTAGTCATCAACAGTCCCATGTCGGTGTTGACGGGCCCACGCGAGGAGTAAAGCTTTGTATCATGCAGTCATCAAGGGTACACGAGCAGACCTACGGCTCCGAAAGCCTATACCGATGACGTTTCATTGAATGGCTCGCACGAGGACACTTGTTGATGGCCAGCGTTGAAATCTGCAGCAATTTGCGGGAGGCCTGCACTTCTGTCACGTTGAATGATCCTCCTTAGTCGTCGTTGGTCCCGTTCTTGGAGGGTCTTTTACCGGCCGCAGCGATGGCGGAGATTTGATGTTTTATTGGATTCCTGATATTCACGGTGAAATAGTTGTGCTGGAAAATCCGCACTTGGTCGCTACCTCCGAGATGCTGTGTCCCATCGCTCGTGCGCCGACTATAACACCATATTCAAACTCACTTAAATCTTGATAACCTGCCATTGTAGCAGCAGTAACCGATCTAACAACTGCGCCAGACGCTTGTCTTATATAGCTGTTGCCGACCAGAGTGCCGTATTCTGGCTGTTTACATACCTTGAATGCACAATGCTTCCTGCCTCTTTTCATACGGGCGGTTAAGTCTCCCGTGACACTTAGTGGTCATTTCAGCATTTAATATGTGTGTGTCGATAGTTTCCATTAAATAGTGTATGTAGTATTTATTGGTTGTTCAACATTCTCTTACACTTGTTGAGTTTCATTATTTTGGGTACAGAATTTACAATGTTGATATAGTTTCTCGTTGAGCATTTCGAAATCGGTCGTAGCAATAAATCAATATGCAATACGAGCTGCTTAGTTACGATGCGATACAATTCTTACACCTCTACATTCTATTCCCTTATGTTCTGCAGTAGCAAAAATAAGAAACTAAGTTCCTTAACTTAATGCTGATGAGTAAGCACTTGCTAATGTTCTACATACAAAAATGACGACATGTAGAGTGTTTACGTAGGAAAGTACTGCATTTTTGTCCCGAAGATAGCAACTGAAAATGGAAATAAGGTTTTTTTATGTGGAGTTTCATTCAACAGCTGATTAAACATAAAGTAGTATTTACAGTTTTAATCTAGTATGTGCAACTAAAACCTAGTCTAACGAAGGAGAAAAAGGAAATTGAGTTTGGTCATTTAACACTAAGCTGACAATATTTATTTACAGAATTTAAAACTTCCCACTCAGTGTCATATGACTGATTATCTGTTAGGAAATGATCGGCAAAGATTGAATCTTTCGTTCTTAATCTCCAGCTTCTCTCATGTTTCGATAATATAATTGATACAGTAGAATTTTATTGACTGTAATTGATACAGCACTGCCTGACCAATATATGCTCTTCCACAATGCTTACATGTGATTTTATGCACACCATTCTACGCCAAGGATGCAGCATGTTTTACTACTCAACAAAAAATTTGATATACTGCTGGCATTATAACATGCAGGTCTTTCGTCGCTAGACTTTAACTTTTTTAGAAGGCTAGCTGAAATTTTTCCCACATTGAGGATATGCAGCAGTTTTTGTAATTACTGACTCGTTTCTGTTGCCCAGTGCACAGAAACGGTGCACTTTTACGAATTTTCTTTTTACATAATACACCGTCAGTCACGGTAGAGCTGTGGCCGCTATTGGAAGCAATATGTCTGATGGTCTGTAGTTTTATTTGAAAGGCAGGTTCAGATAATGAAACAGTTACGAGGCGACGTACGATCGAATGGAAAGCTGCATGTGATTGGCTGTATGCATGCTGGGAGCTTTCAGGGATTACCGTATCTAGAGCTATGATTTTTCTGTAAATGGTAAATAAGCGTATCCTTATGCTGTATTAAGGTCGAATAAATTTACAGAAGGCCCTCCCTGTTTCATTTGCAACTTTATTAGCAGATTCACGTTACAGTTAACTTGTTAAGACACAAAGCTGATCGTCATCAACATAGAAATGATCTGCCCAAAGTCAGCATCCAAGGTATTTCATCCTCTGTCGCTAGTAATAATCAGAGAGTGGATTTAATTAGGTTTTTGTGGTCCTAAAAAGTTCCGGATGATGTTTCCTACTGTTACATAAAAGACTGCGCTATTAATATAAACACTCTGTCTCTGTCAACATGACAGACTGAGGAAATGATAGGCAACAAGGACAAAATGTACTGCCGCACTGTCAGGTCCGCCACGCCCAAATTCCAGACGCAACTAGAAGTCAATCAGTTAAGAAAGAGGCGAAGCGGGCTCAGTGACCCTCGCAAAACCTCTTACTCTGGAACTAGAGTGCAAGTACACTATGCTCACATATTTACCTCTTGTGCTATTTCAGTATACCTCCTGAAATACGTCTGTTGTGATAAAAATCAATCACTATTCCCATAAGTGGCGGTAGTCAAGCCCTGAAGTCTCCAAGATATGCAAGAAGTATAATTCTTCTGCCACACATAATAATTTGGAAATTCTATTTGACTCTTACGTTTAATAGACATAGCCATACACTCTTTCTTATGCCTACGTACCTAAGAAATGGGCTTGCATAGCAGATATTTGAGTCACACTGTGAGTACTGATATATAAAGGCAGTGAAACAAATTGAGCTATGTAGTGTTAGCATCCTGCTTAAAGTGGCCAGCTGTGCACTGAAAGAAGTCTTTTCAGTTTTGTAATCATTGACTGTGCTTACAAAGAATAGTGAAACAAACTGAATGAACATATAAATCCTGAATATCGTTTTTACGTAACACGATATTTACCATCAGCAATCGGTGAAACAGCACCTGTCCACTTACATTATCGGCTACTAAAACCTGATAGTATAAAAAGAAAAACTACTTATTACTAATGTCTCGAGACTTAGCAAAACCTATTTCATACTTCAGGAGAGGGTGACAACTTTGAATTTACAGCACTATATATTTACACCCTATAAGCCGCTTCCATTCAGTTAAGTGTTAGCCACTTAAGAGCCCTTCTACGCTGTGTAGTACCCTGATGAGCCGTAGATGCTTTTCAGCTGACACTTGCATCTGGTATTAATGACTGTCTGCTGGGAAGTGTGAAGTTCAGTCGCAGAGTTCACCAGGATTGTACATAGAGAAAAGGGGAGAAAATGTCGAAACTGTAATGGTATTGTGTCCCTGACAGGGAAACAGCGCCTCCAGAGAAACGATATAGTAAAAACGCTAACTAAAAAACTTCTTGCAAATGTCATAGGAGTTTGTATGGGTAGTTCAAAGTATTTTTGCATTGTTTCGTTCGCCTCGAGGCTTTCATCTATATCAAAATAAATACAAACTATTTCATATAATATTTGCCAGATTGTCCGGATAGAAACTTTTCAGACAAAAGTGTGAAAGATATATTAATTCATGATAAGAATGATAAATGTTTGATGTGCATTCATTTACTTCTTATGACTCTAAATGATGGAGCCGGTACGTGTTTCTGGATAGCTATAGTCGTTAGGAGAGAAACAGTCTGCAGTTGTGTTACGCTGTGAAAGAACAATCAGGGCGATACGGCCGCCAGCAAATGATGACGTGAAGTGCCCATTCAGAGCAACGGCCGTCAATTGCAGACTCCCATTGAAAATCTCCGATCGTATCGACCAGAGCCATTAACAACTCTCGGCCGGTTTCGCACCCGCTCTTGAGTTGATCGAACCGGTTGCCTGACAAATCCCCTGGGCTATAAATAACGTTCTGCGGGTGTGCGCAGTAAGAACTCATATCTGTTTGCCACGTACGGCACCCGTTGTAACCATTGCATCTTGTACGTACAAGTTTCCGCCTTATAAAACTGCCGACAAGAAGAAGGGATGGAGATTGGGCTTTAGCGTCCCGTCGACGACGAGGTAATTAGAGACGTACCACAAATGGTTCAAATGGCTCTGAGCACTATGGGACTTAACATCTATGGTCATCAGTCCCCTAGAACTACTTAAACCTAACCAACCGAAGGACCTCACACAACACCCAGTCATCACGAGGCAAAGAAAATCCCTGACCACGCTGGGAATCCAACCCAGGAACCCGAGCGCGGGAAGCGAGAACGCTACCGCACGACCACGAGCTGCGGACGACGCACCACAAGCTTGCAAAAGAGGAGATTAGAAGGTTGGGGGAGGAAATCGGCTGTGTTCTTTTCAAACAAACCATTCTGGTATTTGCCTTTATCGGACTACTGAAACGCCGGCCGGAGTGGCCGTGCGGTTCTAGGCGCTACAGTCTGGAACCGAGCGATCGCTACGGTCGTAGGTTCGAATCCTGCCTCGGGCATGGATATGTGTGATGTCCTTAGGTTAGTTAGGTTTAACTAGTTCTTAGTTCTAGGCGACTGATGACCTCAGAAATTAAGTCGCATAGTGCTCAGAGCCATTTGAACCATTTGAACCACTACTGAAACCTCAACCTGGGTGTCTCGGTTGACATTTGAAACTTACTCCTCCAGACTGGGGTTGTGCTCCGTAATGTTTGCGCCAGCTCACGTGATGCCCACAAGAAATGAGCAAAATTTATTTTCGTCTTCAGTTACGAGGATAGTGTCGTAGTAGTTAGCGACACATTATCTGACTTGATTAAGTCGTTCTACGCTTACCGTTATTTCCTGAAATATCTGACATTCGAGGATGAAAGTCTTACTTTCAAGTGCCGGGTGAAGATGTAGTATTAGCTGCTGAACCAGAAAAAGCACCGAGTTTCGCAAAAAGTGTTACGTTGCAAGAGCAGATTAATGCACAGGCAGTTATTACAGCTTCCAGTGACACGACATGTGTGGAGGGTGGTAATGTATGCACTAATACAGTGACAGGGAAAAAATCGCCACACCAAGAAGGAGCTATGTGTCACATAAATGAAGTTGGTAGGCGTGTCTGTACATCTGAAATACAATCTCTATTCAGATTTGATAAGTGTGTCAGATAAGAGTGACACTAGTAGAACCAAAATCCTTAAGGCTTTCGTGGCCACTTGTTGACGAACTGCTTATTTCCTTCCGTCTAGGGTTCTTCGGCCCACGTTCGTCTGATAATTTTACTGACGTTTCGCCAGCACGAGTGGCTGGCATTGTCAAAGCTAGTAGAACCGCTAGGAGGATGCCAACTAGGTTTGCTTTAAATACACTTTCTAACGGTCGTGAGTGTTAGTTACCTTTAAGACTGGACATTGTGAGGTGATGTTGGTCAAGAATGACTTTGAGCAGACAAAGACGCCAGCATCAAAGCTTCACAGAGTTTGAACGAGGTCGTGTAATAGGGCTACAAGAAGTTGAATGTTTCTTGAGCAATGTCCGGATATTTTTGACAGATTGTGTTTCTTAATGAAGGTGTAGATACTGGTGAGATTGAAAGAAACTTTCACTTTGTACCAACTTTCATTTCAACTAACTTTGCGGAATAAATTAAAACTGGTTCTCTGTCTTGACGTACGGTCGTGTGGTCCAACCCAATGAAAGGTCAACATTATCGACATAGCTTTGTATTCTGTTAGGGAAGATATAAGCTGTGCAGTCTGTCCAATCTGCACATGAAACAGGAATATCTTTCAAATATGCATGAGTTAGTATGACATTCATACAATATGTTGTTGCAGTACGCAGCTTACAGGAGCGAGAAGAAAACACCGATAGAGAAGAAAGTAAGATGTACTGAAGCAAGATAAACTTACCGCTACATTAATATTGCGGTACCAATATCAATCACATCTCTCATCAGAATACACCGACAGAAAAAATTGCAACATCAAAAATCATTAACATAAAGTAATGAAATTTTTGGAATAAATTTGCCTTTGTAACATATGTAAGTGATTAATACTGCAAGGACACATGTTAATATAAGTGCGAGATAAGCCACTGAAAATGTGAAATCCTGGTTTATAATAGACGGTGTAACCGCCGGACTGTTGAACAGAAGCGTGCAAACGGGCATGTATCATATTGTACGGGTATCGGATGTCGGTTTGTGAGATGGAGTCCCAAGGCTGTCTGCACTTGCTCGGTCAATACAGGGACGATTAATATTGGTTGTGGATGACGATAGTATCGTCGTCCAGTGAAGTTCCATATGAGCTCGACTGCAGACAGATCTGGTGATCGAGCGGGGCAAGGCAACATGAAGACACTCTGTAGAGCATGTTGGGTTACAATAGCAGCATGTGGCCGAGCGTTATCCTGCTGGAAAACACCCCCTGGAATGCTGCTCATCAATGGCAGCACAACAGGTTGAATAACGAGACTGACGTACAGTTTTGCCGTCAGAGTGTGCGGGATAATCAAGAGAGTACTCCTACTGTTGTATGAAATCGCACCCCAGACCATAACACCAGGTGCAGGGCCAGTGTGTCTACAACGTCGGGTGTTTTTAATCAGACAGTGTATATTGCAGGCTCTCAGCTGGCCTCCTTCTAATCAACACACGGCCGTTACTGGCACCAGTTTTCATCAGAAAATACAACAGGCTTCCACCCTGCCATCCAATGACCTCTCGCTTGATACTACTGAAGTCGCTAGTGTTATGTATGCACTAATACACTGGCGGAAGAAAAATCACAACACCAAGTAGGAGTTGTGCTACATAAACGTTTGGTTTAGGGTCGGTAGAATGCTCATTACAGAGCGACTGGGTCTGAGCTGTGCTTGAAATAACCGATTAGTACCAGTTCGTTGTGTCACTGTGGTGCCAACTGCTGCTCAGATTGCTGCTGAAGATGTAGTACGATGCGCCAGAGCCATACATCGGACACGATGGTCTTCCCTCTCTGTTGTGCCATGTGTCCATCCGGAGCCCGGTCTTCTTGAGACTATACATTCTCATGATCACCGCTGCCAGCAATCGCGTACAGTGGCTGCCAAGTGATCCTCCCTTCGCCTTTTTGACGGCTTGGACTCTGCGGGTGGCTGATTCAGTAAGGCGGCGCAATGTCTGTGGAGTAAATGGCAGTACATTATTCTTCGAGAGCCAAAACCAGAGACGGTCGTAAGGTTGGACGCTGGAGCCTGGAGTGAAATCGGCCTTCTGACTCATCACAAAGGTGTTCCGTTAGATTCAGCTCTGGACTCTGGGGAAGCCAGTCCATTTCAGGAACGTTATTGTCCACAACTCAATGGCTGAAAGATTGTGCTTTATGACATGGTGCATTGTGATATTGAAACAATCATTGTCTCAAGCCCATTCCTCCACTGCACGCAGTACAAAATTCTGTAAAGTGTGTGCAGATCCTTCCGCATTTACGGTGTCTTAAGCACAAAAAGGGTATCGCACCATAACCAGGAAGGACACCCCTATGCCGTAGCACCGTCTCTTCCGTATTTCGCTGTTGGCACTACACATGATGGCCTGTAACGTTTTCCAGGCATTCGCCAAACTCAAACCCTTCCATCGCATTGCCACACTGTATGAGTAGGTCCACCACTCTAAATTACTCGTTTCCAGTCGCCCTCTGTCCTGTGGCGTGGCACTTCACACCACCTCAGATCTCGCTTAGAAATGAATGGCTTATGAGGATCTAGTCGACCATCATACCTAAGGTCAGACGTTGTCATAGATGGACATCTAGAAGCACAATGAGACGTACGAGTGATTTCTTCCGCTGATCTCAGCCGAACACTAGATGGTCCCTGTCCGCCGACACGTGAGGTCTTCCTAATCTTGGTTTATCTGTGGTTGCTTCTTAGCATATCCACTTCACAGTCACAAATCACAAACTATCGACTTGGGGAGCTTTAGATGGATTAATGTGTGCCTGGTGGATCAGTTACTCAGATAAAAATGGAAATAAGCGTATGGCTTCGTTGGCCGGGAGGTCCCTTACGGGGAAGTTCGGCCACAAGTGCAAGTCTTATTTCAGTCGACGCCACACTGGGCAACTTGCGCGCCGTTGATAAGGACGAAATGATGATGAGGACAACACAACACCCAGTCACCGAGAGGAGAAAATCTCCAACCCGGCCGGGAATCTAACCCAGGCCCGCTTGCATGGGAGGCGAGCACTTTACCACCCAGTTAAGCAGGCGGACTGTTACTCACATGGCATCCAATGAGTAGTCGACTTTGGAAGCCACTGAGCTCTTCTGACTGCCCCATTCTGGTGTTACTGCTTCATTACTGACAAAACAACACTCGCCGCCTCTTTTTACAGTGGCAGGCCCAGACCTCTCGTAACATGTTACAGTCAGGTCCTCTATGCATGCAGATGGCCTCGTGCTTTTAATCAGGAAAGGGATGCGATTGATATTGATACTGGGTTTCATACAGTAATAGGTTCATCTTGATTCGAAATGTGTTACTCTCTTCTTTATCTTGTTTTTTTAGTATTTGGTTTTCTTTACTGAAATCTAAACTCTGGTACATGAGATTGTGCAAGTGTCGTATCAAATTATTCGTATCTAAAGGACATTTCTGTTTTATTTTCAGCTCATACTGACTGTATAGTTCGCCTCTCATCTTGCAGGATACGGAGCTACGTCGATAACGCTGCGTTTGAAATCTTTCGTCGTGTTGGACTCTTACGATCGTACTTGAAACGAAATGAGAGTAGTATTTATTTGTTCCAAGGTTGATGGGGTGAAAGTCGGTATAAATTAACTATTCTGAAGCAAATCACTATATGCAACTTCATCTACATGTATATTCGGCAAGTGCATTTCAGAATATACTTATGTTAGCGATTTTCTGTCTTATTCCGTTAGCGAACGAAGAGAGGGATAAATTACTGTCTATATACGTCTGTACGCGCAGTCTCCCTCATGATCCCTAAGCAAGATGTATGACGTTGCAGAAGATTGGTCGCACAGTCCTCTTAGGACATAGGTTTACTAAATTTGCCTAATATGGTTTCGTGAGAACTACGTCTTCTTTCCCCGAAGGATTCCCATTCAAATTCCCGAGCTTGTCTGTCATACTTTCATCGACGATGTATTACCCTCATACGATCCTGTTTTGATACATCTCTACATTCATCGCTGTATGCTGTCACGCGTACTGGAAAACGACTCCAAAACGAAATAAAATGAACGCATGCAACGCATGCCATTGTTGGCTGCGAAACCCCGTCTAGGTTGGTTCGATCGACTACTGCAAGTCTTTCTATTTGACTACATTTCGGCGACTAGAGGACCAGGAGAAGAAATGATAACGATTGCAAACGCAGAAACAATAGTAATGCCGGAAATAGCTTCTGTATGCAATTTCATTTTTACAGATGCACTGTACTTTCTCAGACCCTTCCAAGAAATCGAAATTTTCCAACCCCCTTACTTAGTTTCTATTTTACATAACTTCTTAGTATTACCCCTTTCACGTGCTCTACACGCTCATCACTAACACTGTAAGCGTATATTATCTGGTTCTTTATCTTTGTTACAAGCATTATCTTGCCTTTGCCCGCCTGTTAAGAGTGCTACCATCAATTACACCAAGAGGAAGCTTTGTGCAAGCCTTTCCGCATTTCAGTGCGATCGTTCAATGCCTATAGTTTTCAGCGGACAAGAGTTTCGCCAGCGAACAGTCTTATAGTGCTGCTGATCCTACCTGATAAATAGTTTGCGTATATTAGGGGCACTAGAGTTTCTATTGCCATTCTATTGCACAGTCGATGCTACTTTCGTTTCCGCAGGTACTCCGTTTAATACTGTCATGATTAGCAGTCGACGAACAGCACAGTGTCGAAAGGTTTTTGGGGATCTACAAGGACAAAATCTACCTTTTCATGCTCCTCCACTGTTTACAAAATATTCTCTGTGAATAAGGATAGCTGTATGAAACTTTCACTTTGCAGCGGAATGTGCACCGATTTTGAAACTTTTTTGGCAGATTATAACTGTGTGCCGGACCGAGACTCGAACTCGGAACCTTTGCCTTTCGCGGGTAAGTGCTCTAGCAAATGAGCTACCCAAGCACGACTCACTACCCGTCCTCACAATTTTACTTCCGCCAGTATCTTGTCTCATACCTTACAAACTTCACAGAAGTTCTCCTGCGAACTTTGTAGGACTAGCACTACTGGAAGAAAGGTAAATGCGGAGACATGGCTTAGCCACAGCCTGGGGAATGTTTCCAGAATGAAATTTTCACTCTGCAGCGGAGTGTGCGCCGATTTTGAAACTTCCTGGCATATTAAAACTGTGTGCCGGACCGAGACTCGAACTCAAGACCTTTGCCTTCCTCGGGCAAGTGCTCTACCAAATGAGCTATCCAAGCACGACTCACGATCCGTCCTCACTTCCACCAGTACCTCGTCTCTTACCTTCAAAGGTCCCGAGTTCGTGTCTCAGTCCGGCACACAGTTTTAATCTGCCAGGAAGTTTCAAGGAGAGCTGTGTTTCACACGAGTGTTAACGCTCTTTACGATATTCCTCACTGTTCCATCTTCTACTCCACAGCGTTTTTGTTGTGTACTACTTCGTACACAAGGAATGGTGGCTACAGAGTGCTGCAGCAGCTGCCGTCATAGGAAAGCAGAATAGACGCAGAAAAGATTAGTAAACAAGTTAATATAGTAAACAGAAGCTTTACTTAACTGACAGCTTTGTCCAAGCGTACAAAGACTCTTCACAAATGAACATGAAGTAATGAAGTCCAGCTAATACGCAACAGTAAGAGCATCGTATGATGAAGCTCCCTCAACTAACGCACGAGTGATAATGAGGGCCGTGATTGGGTTGCATCGGGGTGGCGACTCCGTTGCGACTGGGCCGGGCCTCGTTGCGAACGGGGCGTTTGGCTGCCGCAGACGATCCTATATTGCGGTGTCAGATGGCGCTCGTAGTACAAAGCTGCTGGAGGTGTGGCTCAGCGAGCATACTCTGTTAGGTCCGCCGGATCCGACATGACTGCTCTTGCCGTCTGATAGTACGTTACCAACTGTTAAATGTTAGTAGGGTGATATCGACATGACATGTCACAGCTTTAGCCATTTGTAGCTGAGTGCTACAAGAGAAGTAACCGTTTCCATTAGGAGCTTATTTCTTAATATCATTTAATGAAAACAATTGTGATTGCACTTAAGTTGTTGATTTTTGTTTTTTAAATGACTGGTTTGGATTTTCTATGCGATCATCATCAGATCTACATTCCTTGGTGACAGTAGAAATCGCTGGCATGGAGCAGGTCCGTCCATGGAGAACACTGCTCAGCACTGTGTTCATTAAATAAGTTACAATATTAATAGATCACCGTTTTTCCTGCAACAATGTTCCAAAAAATTCATTTCTTAATCAGTTTACTGATTCCAGTGTTTCCGTAATGTGTGGTACGCCTCTATGGACGTAGAATGGTAACACCTTTGCAGACGTGCCCTTTTCTTATTTGAGAAATCCTAAAAAATAATCTGTACTAATACTTCTTTAAAGATTTTCGTTCTTCAAGATTTTTTATCTTGAGAATCTTTTGGTGAATTTGTGTTACAACTTAAACTGTATAGTCATTTCAAAATTTGGTGTGATGTTAAATATTCCATTCATTGCCTGATGTTTTGTCTTAAAAGTATCTCTAATACAACTGAGCTTTTCTTTTTTGTAATTGTTATCATGTGTAGCTACTTCATAATGCACTATGCAGTGTCATTCGTAAGTAACTCTGCTTTTTCATTAGACGACTGAATGAAAACTGACATATAGAAAAATGACACATATCAGTTGACGGAACATCTCGCCCAGTTTCAATTCGTAATACGCAACGTGCTTTAGTTCCAAAGCTCGTCATTTGGTTGCAGGTATTTAAGAACATGGCGTATAACGATGCGATGTTTGCGTTTTGTGTCCTTGAATTCGGTCTATGTGAATCAGTGATGACGGTTCAGCGACATTTCGTACCAAACGTCAGTTAAAAACTCCAACGAACAAGAGTCCGTAAGTGGCGCATATATTCCGTGAGATCGGTCGATTGTGTGGTGCGAAGAAGAGAATGTGCCGGCTGTGGGAAATCATTCGTCAAGAGCCCGAAGAAGGCAGGCAAGGGAGATTGTGTTTAACGCCCTGTTGACAATGAAGTCATTAAAAAGGAGAACCAGCTAAGATTAGGGAAGGATGAGGGAGGATATCGACTGTGCCCTTTCAAAGGGACCTTACAGGCATTTGCCTAAAGCGATTCGGGGAAATCACAGAAAACCTAAATCTGGAACTTTGTACTGGTATTTCAACTATCGTCCTTTCCAAATGAGTCCAGTGTGCTAACATTGAGTCTCCTTGTTGGTCGGTGCTCGAAGAAATCGACAAGTGCGTACCGCAGTCAACTGTCTGTCGCATCTACGGAAAGATCTACGTGTAAAACCACACCATATGGAAAGGAGAATCGTCATAATGTGCGTCTTTAGGTCATAAAATATGCAACGGGTTCACCCGAACCTGAAGTTTTTTGTACAATGTCCTCTTCAAAACTCTATCTTTCTTTATGTAGAAAACTGTAACTGGTTTCGTATACTTAGACATGCTACTTATGCCACAATTACAGCAACATAAAGGAGACCTCATTTCGAACCGTGACGATGATTCAACACACTTTCTATCAATACATTCGTGACTACTTGAATGCCGAACTGCCATATCTTTGGACTGGATGAGCTTCCCATGATAATTATTGGACGTGGTGCCCACTATGAATATTCTTTAGTGTCCCTCCTCCTTCAGCCCACGTAATTCCATGCGATTTCTTCTCATGCGATTATATCAAACATCGTGTGTTCCTACCTCCACTGCCACTTCATCTGAAAGAGGTGAGAAGTAGGGTAATTAATGCGGACGCTGATATCAACTATGGCGTGTTGGGACATGTATGTCAAGACTTTGACTTTCGTATTGACGTTTGTCACATCATAAACGGAGACCATAATGAGCACCAGTGAAGAAAGTTAAAAACTGGTGAGATGTTCAGTCTACTGGTATGTGTCCATTATCTGCAAGTCTTCTGAAAAACCGAAGGTACTTATCTACGTCTTATGATATGCTGGAGGAATAACTCTGTATATCGTTTATAAAAATACAAGTACAGATATTAGTCAGTAAACGCCAATAATGGGAATCGCAGAAACTAATATAAAGTACAAACACGTTCCTTTTGAGTTAAAACGAACATTAGTGTACTGACAATTTTATTTCAATTTTCTTAGAAGAGAATACTAGTGTATCTTATTTTGTATTCATGACGTGTCGCATTACGGAATTCTCGCGTGCTCCGTGCTACATGAATTTCTCTTGTACTTCTTACATGTTGTCACGATTTGCGGTAACCTCTAACGTTGGCTTATTTAATTTTCTTTTTGCAGGGCTTCCTGGATCAGCTGGCCGTTAGCGTTCCTCTTCCAAGGCGTCCTGGATGACTCTAATGAAGTCCCTCTTAGGTCAGTATCCAGACAATTTCTAGCAAAATCATTGAATTCGTTAATGTGAAATTAATCGCAATACATAAGGGATATCTAGAAACTACTTTCCATTGTCAGTTTTTGCTGCAGATATATTGCTATCGTTAGAATATGCGACGTGCAGTGGCATCCATATACAGGGCAGAGACATCACTCTTAGAGGCTAACCACATTTTGCACAAGAGTTTGATGATACTCACGGAAACTTATTCGTACAGCAAATGCGAAGTATAATGTGAAAGTACGGTTTATAAATGCGTGCTGTCTGCCAACCAGTAACCATTTTCGTCGAATTCAACACAGGGTGGAATAATGTACATGATACGGAAGGCAGTGAACCCCCGTTTTGGGGGGCAGACGATCTGGGGAGAGATGATGGGGAACCTTTGATTAACCATAACAACACTCTCTGTGCTTTTTCTGCATTTTCCAACACTTTCCTTATCACTGCTCCATAAAAGTATGTCATACGGGCTAAATGTTCCAGACATGTCTGCCCAATAGAGTCCACTATTACAATGCATGATGAGTTATTGTGCCTATAATAGAAGCATGAGGAAGGTGATGATTGGATCACAGGGCACCAGATGCCAGATATGGGTGCTTCATGAGTCTCCTGAAGCAAAACACTACTCACGTAGCGGAGAATCGTCCCGGAACCACGAAACCGGAGACAGACACCCATTCTGATCATTCGTGATCTCCTGTGCATATTGATATGGAAAATACAAGTTGTATTGTTAACTGACGGTTTGGAGTGCAGTGCGGAATTAATGCCACCACTTTCTACCTGTAGCACCGATCGTCTCATGAGACTATAAACCAAGTATACATCTCAGCCTATGCCTGGGAAATGGTTCACCTTTTCCCCCTGCCCCCCCCCCCCCCCCTTCTACCCTGTCCTCACCCTACAGAGTTTTACGCCAGAAAATTTTTCTTCATGACAAGTGATTCCAGAACGCCAGTGACGTCAAACGAGCTGTAAGCACTTTCCTATCATTTCCAGGAGAATAATTTTTCGATAAGGGGTATAACGATTTCACGTCCTGACCAGTATCTACTTATGTAAGGTGCCGTAACAAGGATCATAGTTATGGCGAAACATACTCTGGCTTACAATGAAGGCTTATTTATCATCCAATACTCTATTGTTTGAAATAGTCAGCAGTATATTCTAATGGATACCCTTTGTTTAGTCATCTAATAAAAAGTGTTGCAATTATCGCGAGATTACAAGAGCGAAATATGTATCTATGTGCTCACAGACGTTTTTTTATACGTTAGTACACTTTCCTCAAGTCTTAGACCAATATTTTTTTAATAGTTATGGAGTGAGCGCTGTTGTTAACCTTCGACATGAAAAATATCTTTCGATCCGCCACGAATTTGAGTACTATAATTAATTTTGAATCTTTTTGATTCTTGCCTAACGCTCCAGCTTTCCTACTGCGTATTTAGCTATTAACATGCTACAAACTTTAAAGCAACGAGCAGCAAACTGAGTATGAAATGGAAAAGCCTGAGCAGCAACAACTAATCTACCAGACAAGTGCTACATCGCTGCCATCTTGAGAGAGAGAGGTAGGTAAATATGAAGTTTTATTTGGAAAAAGAATTAGGTAATAACGCCACAAAATTAGAAGGATGCAGGATAAAATGATATGAGTGTTCTCTGCATTGAATTACAGAGTGACTAGAAGGACAGTAAGGCGTCTGTAATGCTTTTTTTTTTTTTTTTTTTTTTTTTTTGCTTTGTAAAACCAGTGTCTTCTAGAGTTCCTATGTGCACAGAAAATTATCACAATGTCTTAATTTCCAAAATTTAATCATTCAGTATTACCAAAATCAGGAGAAAAATCTTGCGATTTAAGCATTCATCATGATTAAGAAAACGCCAATGAGATGATACTGGTCACTGCACTGTGCATGTGGCTTTGTGTGCGCCTGTGTGTGTGTGTGTGCGTGTGTGTGTGAGTGTGTGTGTTTTGTGTGTGTGTGTGTGTGTGTGTGTGTGTGTGTGTGTGTGTGTGTGTGATTGAGAGATAGAAAGAGAGAGAGAGAGAGATGTTTGTGGAAGGAGGGGGTAGCTAAGTGGCATAAAACGGAATTAAATCATTTATTGGAAAATGGAATCGAATATCGCTAAACACTTAGTAAGCTCACTAACAAATAGAGTGTGCATGATTTCCACACGACGAACTGCTGACAGAAAAGATCCTCCAGATACGAGGCGATTTCAAAAAGTAAATTACACATTATTAATGCAGGCCAAATAAATTTCACTGTATGCCGAAATACACTTGCCGGCCGGGGTGGCCGAGCGGTTCTAGGCGCTACAGTTTGGAACTGCGCGATCGCTACGGTCGCAGGTTCGAATCCTGCCTCGGGCATGGATGTGTGTGATGTCCTTATGTTAGTTAGGTTTAAGTAGTTCTCAGTTCTAGGGGACTGATGACCTCAGAAGTTAAGTCCCATAGTGCTCAGAGCCATTTGAACCACTTTTTGGAATACACTTCAAAGTAACACAGGTACGTGACTCTGTTTATCAACATACCAAATGTCTGTTAACAACGGTCGACACGCTCTACCAGTCATTCAATTTCTCAATTACAGATGGTCACAGTAGCCCTGTGTGAAAGTCCTAGTCGTTGAAAAAATGTCTTTTCACCCAGATGTTTTTTCAGCTTTCCGAGAAGATGGAAATCGAATAGTGCCAGTTGTGGACTTTCCGATCAGCATCATCTACGTCAGTCCGGCCTTGGACAATTGTCGGTAACACTTCACCATTTGGTCCATATATCTCCTGAATTTTACGGTGAATCTCTGTGTAATTTATATGTTTTACCGACAAGGACCACACAGTCCCGCTTATATCAACTTTGCTGGACGTTTCCATTTGCCTCACTATTTCACTCCGAACCCCTGACGCACCTGTTACCGTACTGTAGCAGAACTGCGTCTGCAGGGAACTTTCTTCTGACAAAGCGCCGCTCTTGTTGCACGACAGTCTTAGGGTGCGACGAACTTGCTTTCTGGAGTCCGTACGTAATTCAGAACATTAACTGATCGCGAATGTCACAGAATCTGTACAGACAGGCAGAAACCCAAAGAATTTCAAAGCAAGTTCTCTGATACACACTTGAAAACAGTCTACGTATGTATTGGTGAAAACGTTTAGGACATCAGTAATTCTGTTACAACAAGGCGTGCAGGACAGTTTGAAACATATCTGGTGAACATTACCTACCGCTAGCATTCAGAGGTGGTGATTTTCGTCTCCTTTCGGCGACTTGCCGGAGTGATGAATACAGCTAATTTTGGTAGCTACGTGGAAGCACAGATCGCCATTTGTTGCGCCGCTCCAGGATTGAATGCTGTCCTCTGGCTTGCAGCCTGATGAAAGGCTTGTACTGAAGGCGTCATCGACTCTATGGCAGTCTGAGTGCAGATTTTATGATGTACGCTATTGTAAACTGCGAGGCTTCCAGAGCAGGTCCTGCAAGCACTACTCGTAAGAAGCAGTTCTCAAGGTGAAGTGAGATAATTTCAAGTTACAGATATCCCTCTGAACCGTATATAAGCACTCCGATGTAGCACAAAGCCAGTCATCTGTGTTTGTTATAAACGAAATTGCATGCTCATGAAGGCAAGAACAAGAAAATGACAATATTACCCAACTGTAGAATTGTTGGCAATTAGGTCCAATAATACGCTGCGTTATTAAAATACTAGCTGAGTACGCAGCGTGGCCTGGGTATGTATTTCTTATAATTCTATTAGTCCATATCCACCTTTCTTCTCTCTCTGTCCATCTCCTCCTCCTAACTCGTCTCTTTTCATCTCCTACTCCCCCCCGCCTCTCTCTCTCTGTACACCTCCTCCACCTACCACTCTTTGTTCCTCTTTGCCTGACGTTTTCTGTTCCCCCTCTCTCCATCCAACTCCTCCTCCTCCAAGTCCATCACCTCCTTCCCCTCTCTTTGTGCATCTTGTACGCCATCTTTCTCTGTTCCCTCCTCCTACCCCATTCTCTAACCATATCTTCTTCTAATCTCTCTCTGTCCACCTCCTCCTCCTCTTCTCTCTCTCTGTCCATCTCCTCCTCCTCTTCTCTCTGTCCATCGTCTTTTTCCTTTCGCTGAACATCTCCTCCCTTTCTCTCTGCCCATCGCCTCTTCCCTTTCTCTGTCCATGTTTTCCTCCCTTTGTACATCTCCTCTTGCCCTCTCTCTCTGTCAACCTCCTCCTCCTCCTCTGTCGCTGTCAATCACCTCCTCGCCTTCTATCTGTCCATTTCCTCCTTTTTCTTTCTTTGACCATCTACTCCTCCCCTCTCTCTGCTGTCCATCACCTCTTCCATTTCTCTGTCCATGTCCTGCCTGTCTCTTTGTCTATCTCCTCCCCCTCCTCATCAATGTTGATATAGTGACTCAAGAAAGCAAAACATGCAATCGTCTTCTCTTCACTGCAACATAGTAGGAAAGCCAGAGAGGCTAATAAATGGGCCTCCTTAACCAGCAGCTACCCTAGGTGTATGATGCTGCACCTCATTTACCTCTCCATTGAGGTAAGTAATATACGAATGCATCGTCTCGTGATGGGGAACTGGTAGTTGTATAGTTACAAGCCTTGAGTGAAGGAGCTGTGCAATTCATTTTTTAAATTTCTATTTATTACTTTGTATACGTAATTATTTTTAAATGTTGGAAAAATAATGACGAAATGTGGACTGTGTGACAATGAGGTAATTCTGAAATGAGTTGGGTGGGTATTAATGACCAAAATCGAGTACTTCCAGACATCGGGGGCTGTCCCTTCGAGAAAATAGAATACTTTTTCGAGTAAAGCTAACAACTGCCCTTGTTCTGTTTCCCAATGCTACTGACACGAAAGTGCGTGTAACAGGAAATGGGAAGCCTTGTTCTCGAATAAGAAACTCAAATAGTCGACGTCATTTCTAGAGGAGAGTAGGAAGACGCTTTTGTAGTAAGAGTGACTCGGCTTATGTGTTAATTAACCATGCCCTGTAAGAAGCTCCGGAAAGTAAGCGCTTTGGAGAAAAACCTAACAGTCACACAAAGAGAGGCTCTGTCAAACTGTTTTGTTGCACAGGACGCTGACTGTTAGCAATAGATGCATTGTTTATCAGTAACACATCTTTATTCTATAAATAAATATGCAAGAAAATTTACTATCCTCGCTTACTTTAAAGAAAACTGTTTCGTTTTTATTTTCCATAACACAGCTGCCATCACTAGAACTACTTCACATGAATAGGGAAGGGAAACTGGATCGTACTAGTTTCTCTGTTATGAAGGATCTGTCAATCCTTTTGAATTTTGAAAAGTAATGTAAAATGCAATAAGGCGATTTGATGACAGCAATGAAGGATACGCTGGCAATTCAGCAGTCCATTATCAGCAAATCATTTTATAATTCTTCGAAAAACATTGTTCACAGTCCGCAGCTCGTGGTCGTGCGGTAGCGTTCTCGCTTCCCACGCCCGGGTTCCCGGGCTCAATTCCCGGTGGGGTCAGGGATTTTCTCTGCCTCGTGATGACTGGGTGTTGTGTGCTGTTCTTAGGTTAGTTAGGTTTAAGTAGTTCTAAGTTCTAGGGGACTGATGGCCATAGATGTTAAGTCCCATAGTGCTCAGAGCCATTTGAACCATTGTTCACAATATCTTCTGTTGCTTTCTAAAATCATTTATTGTAACTACGGTGCTGGCAAAACAAGTAATAACTTTGTTAGGTAGAAGGTTATTCACATGTAAAACTTGCATCTCTTTTACTTATTTCGTAAACCGTTTAAGATATCGAAATGAGATTTTCGGCGTATGATAAAAACACAGGGGAATGCAATTTTGTTGCATAATTAATACACTCTTGTATCACCCTAGATTCTAAAGCACGTATTGAACAATACACTCTTTTAATTGTTGAAAAGATGAATGCGATGATATACAGGCTGTTAATGGTGGCGTTGAAACTTTTCCAAAAAAATCTGAGAAATGAGCTAAAATTGAAAGGCAAAGTGGTTGGGATCAGCTATGACGCTCTTGTGCCAGGCTCCATCGCTGTATCAAGCTTTTCGATTGTTTACTTGTTTCAACAAAAACTGTACCTTTCAGCATGAGTACATAGTCATATTAGAAGCAGTCCACCCTCATACGCTAGAAGTTAGCACATATTTTCACTTACAACAAACGTAGGTGACCTCGTATCTTACCGTTTCACTTACATCTGATTACTCGGATACTTTTGTAGAGAGGTTTGGCGTCAAGATTAACAACCTCACATCACAGTACTCGTCTTTTCCAGAGTTTTCCAATGACGTAAATCGTTCCATTTTTAAATAAAATCAGTACTTGTTTCATTACCCCGAATGATTCAAGAGTTAAGTGGATTAACATGTAACACAATTACAAGTCCCTTGGCTTACTATCCTAAGCTATAAAAGTCATTTTGGTACCTTTAACGGTTCACGAAATAACGGGCAACAAGTTTTAGGTAAGTCACAGTATGTAAATAACGAGAGTGAAGGTAAAATTGAGCCCTGTTGGACTCTCTCAAATAAGTAAAATTTTCCCTCCTTCCAGAACTATCTGGATCACTGAGCATAACTTTTTGCATTCTTTTTGTTATGTATCATTCGAAGCATCAGTTCCATAAAACTTGTGCTTTTCTAAGGGAGCATTGTACCTGCACAACCCGAAAAAAGGAGTCACCAACTGTCCTTATTTTGTTTTCACGGTTTTGAGTACTTGATGAATAAATGCTATTCATCACTAAACAACTCTTTTCAACCTGAAACTTCATTCATTTACTGAAATTATTTGTCATGTGTTGCTTATTAGTATACCTTCATCATAGTCCCCTATAATAAACTAAGCACTTTTACAACTGTTATTATAAGACTGAAATACTCGGAATACAAACGTCTCAAAAATGAGAACGACTGGAAGTGCAAAATGGCTAAGCAGGGATGGCTAGAGGACAAATGTAAGGATGTGGCTCAAATGGCTCTGAGCAATATGGGACTTAACTACTGAGGTCATCAGTCCCCTAGAACTTAGAACTATTTAAACCTAACTAACCTAACGACATCACACACATCCATGCCCGAGGCAGGATTCGAAGCTGCGACCGTAGCGGTCACGCGGCTCCAAACTGACGCGCTTTGAACCGCACGGCCACACCGGCCGGCTAAGGATGTGGAGGCTTATCTCACTAGAGGTAAAATAAATACTGCCTACAGGAAAATTAAAGAGGCCTTTGGAGAAAAGAGAACCACTTGTACGAATGTCAAGAGCTCAGATGGAAACCATTTCTGAGCAAAGAAGGGAAGGGCGATGTACTTGAGGACAATATTACGGAAATGGAAGAGGATACAGATGAAGATGAAATGGGAGATATGATACTGCGTGAAGAGTTTGACAGAGCACTGAAAGATCTGAGTCGAAACACGACCCCCGGAGTAGACAACATTCCATAAGAACTACTGACGGCCTTGGGAGAGCCAGCCCGGACAAAGCTCTACTATCTGGTGAGCAAGATGTATGAGATAGTCTAAATACCCTCAGGCTTCAAGAAGAATATAATAACTCCAATCCCAAAGATAGCAGGTGTTGATAGTTTCACAAGTCAGAGCTGAAAAATACTAAAGCGAATTCTTTCCAGACTAATGGAAAACCTGGTAGAAGCTGACCTCAGGGGGGAAGATCAGTTTGGATTCCGTAGAAATGTTGGAATACGTGAGGCAATACTGACTTACGACTTATCTTAGAAGAAAGATTAAGGAAAGGCAAACCTACGTTTCTAGCATTTGTAGAATTAGAGAAAGCATTTGACAATGTTGACTGGAATACTCTCTTTCAAATTCTGAAGGTGGCAGGGGTAAAATACAGGGAGCGAAAGGCTATTTACAATTTGTACAGAAACCAGGTGGCAGCTATAAGAGTCGAGGGGCATGAAAGGGTAGCAGTGGTTGAGAAGGGAGTTAGATAGGGTTGTAGCCTCTCCCCGATGCTGTTCAATCGGTATATTGAGCAAGCAGTAAAGGAAAGAAAAGAAAAATTCGGAGTAGGTATTAAAAACCATGGAGAATAAATAAAAACTCTGAGGTTCGCTGATGTCATTGTAATTCTGTCAGAGACAGCAAAGGACTTGGAAGAGCAGTTGAACGGAATGGACAGTGTCTTGAAAGGATGGTATAAGATGAACATCAACAAAAGCAAAACGGGGATAATGGAATGTAGTCGAATTAAGTCGGGTGATGCGGAGGGAATTAGATTAGGAAATGAGACACATAAAGTAACAAAGGAGTTTTGCTATTTGGGGAGCAAAATAACTGATTATGGACGAAGCAGAGAGGATATAAAATGTAGACTGGCAATGGCAAGGAAAGCGTTTCTGAAGAAGGGAAATTTGTTAACATCGAGTATAATTTAAGTATCAGGAAGTCGTTTCTGAAAGTATTGTATGGAGTGTAGCCATGCATGGAAGTGATACATGGACGATAAATAGTTTGGACAAGAAGAGAATAGAAGCTTTCGAAATGTGGTGTTACAGAAGAATGCTGAAGATTAGATGGGTAGATCATATAACTAATGAGGAAGTATTGAAAAGAATTGGGGAGAAGAGGAGTTTGTGGCACAACTTGACTAGAAGAAGATACTGGTTCGTAGGACAAGTTCTGAGGCATCAAGGGATCACCAATTTAGCATTGGAGGGCAGCGTGGAGGGTAACAATCGTAGAGGGAGACCAAGAAATGAATACACTTAGCAGATTCAGAAGTACTGGGAGATGAAGAAGCTTGCACAGGATAGAGTAGCTTAGTGAATACACTAAGCAGATTCAGAAGGATGTAGGTTGCAGTAAGTACTGGGAGATGAAGAAGCTTGGGCAGGATAGAGTAGTATGGAGAGCTGCATCAAACCAGTCTCAGGACGAAAGACCACAACAACGAATTACTTGGACACAGACTCCCCTATTCGCGACATAAAGACAATTTACCTGGCAGAGAATGAATTATTTGAATACATCAGATATCACATGTTCCACTTGACTGTTACTAGATTCATCGCATTTACGATGCAATTTGGATGTGTGTACCAATTTCAAGTTATAACTGCAATAACACACAACCGCTGAAAACTGTTTAATTGTGGGGATACTCTCTGTTTCAAGAATTTCGAAATGTGTTTGTTTGGATATCCATCTTTCGGCGTAGCAATTATTTATAAACTCTTTTCGTCGTAAGCTTACTATGGTTTAACAGTGTATCATAGCTAATGTGTTTTGCTTTTATTTAGAAAGTACCATCACTAATGATTGTCATTTAATACTCCCTTTTACATTATTTGCAACCAACGAGTGACAGACTCGTCGACATCAGTACATGTAAACGGGAGTAATAAATGACTACCACCATTGATGATGTTTCGTAAATATAAGCGAAACGCATCTGGTGTAACACAGTCTTAAACTGCAGTACGTTTAAGGTAGAAAAAACAATAATTGATTTTTAAAAAATTATTGTTTTTTAAATTTTTACTACTTCCAACTTGATTAACTACTTTCTTGTTAAAGCAGGCAAAAAGGAATACAAACGTCTCAAAAATGAGATCGACAGGAAGTGCAAAATGGCTAAGCAGGGATGGCTAGAGGACAAATGTAAGGATATAGATGCTTATCTCACTGGACGTAAGAAAGATACTGCCTACAGGAAAATTAAAGAGGCCTTTGGAGAAAAGAGAACCACTTGTATGAATATCAAGAGCTCAGATGGAAACCCAGTTCTTAGCAAAGAAGGGAAAGCAGAATGGTGGAAGGAGTATATAGAGGATCTATACAAGGGCGATGTACTTGAGGACAATATAATGGAAATGGAAGAGGATGTAGATGAAGATGAAATGGGAGATATGATACTGCGTGAAGAGAGTGACAGAGCACTGAAAGACCTGAGTCGAAACAAGGCCCCGGGAGTAGACAACATTCCATTGGAGCTACTGACGGCCTTGGGAGAGCCAGTCCTGACAAATCTCTACCATCTGGTGAGCAAGATGTATGAGACAGGCGAAATACCCTCAGACTTCAAGAAAAATATAATCATTCCCAAAGAAAGCAGTTGTTGACAGATGTGAAAATTACCGAACTATCAGGTTAATAAGTCACAGCTGCAAAATACTAACGCGAATTATTTACAGACGAATGGAAAAACTGATAGAAGCCGACCTCGGGAAAGATCAGTTTGGATTCCGTTGAAATGTTGGAACACGAGAGGCAATACTGACCCTACGACGTATCTTAGAAGAAAGATTAAGGAAAGGCAAACCTACGTTTCTAGCATTTGTAGTGTTAGAGAAAGCTATTGACAATGTTGATTGGAATACTCTCTTTCAAATTCTAAAGATTGCAGGGGTAAAATACAGGGAGAAAAAGGCTATTTACAATTTGTACAGAAAGCAATTGGCAGTTATAACAGTCGAGGGGTATGAAAGGGAAGCAGTGGTTGGGAAGGGACTGAGACAGGGTTGTAGCCTATCCCAGATGTTATTCAATCTGTATATTGAGCAAGCAATAAAGGAAACAAAAGAAAAATTCGTAGTAGGTATTAAAATCCATGGAGAATAAATAAAAACTTTGAGGTTCGCCGAAGACATTGTAATTCTGTCAGAGACAGCAAAGTACTTGGAAGAGCAATTGAAAGGAATGGACCGTGTCTTGAAAGGAGAGTATAAGATGAACATCAACAAAAGTAAAACGAGGATAATGGAATGTAGTCGATTAAGTCGGGTGATGCTGAGGGAATTAGATTTGGAAATGAGACACTTCAAGTAGTAAAGGAGTTTTGCTATTTGGGGAGCAAAATAACTGATGATGGTTGAAGTAAAGAGGATATAAAATGTAGACTGGCAATGGCAAGGGAAGCGATTCTGAAGAAGAAAAATCTGTTAACATCGAGTATAGATTTAAATCTCAGGAAGGCGTTTCTCAAAGTATTTGTATGGGGCGTAGCCATGTATGGAAGTGAAACGTGGACGATAAATAGTTAGGACAAGAAGAGAATAGAAGCTTTCGAAATATGGTGCTACAGAAGAATGCTGAAGATTAGATGGGTAGATCACATAACTAATCAGGAGGTATTGAATAGAATTGGGGGGAAGAAGAGTTTGTGGCACAACTTGACAAGAAGAAGGGATCAGTTGGTAGGACATGTTCTGAGACATCGAGGGATCACCAATTTAGCATTGGAGGGCAGCGTGGAGTGTAAAAATCGTAGAGGGAGACCAAGAGATGGATACATTAAGCAGATTCAGAAGGATGTAGGCTGCACTAGGTACTGCGAGATGAAGAAGCTTGCACAGGATAGAGTAGCACGGAAAGCTGCCTCAAACCAGTCTCAGGACTGAAGACAACAACAACAACATGTTAACATATAAAGTGGTGTGATGGAAAAAAAGCTTATCTTTTTAAAAAGTTAGAACAGAATGGGCTCCTAAAAATGAACTGATTAATCTTTCATCCTAAAATTTTAATCTCTCATTTAATGCGTGTTTCCCTACTGGCATTGTGGAAAATGGTGAATTGGACCATGATTTGGAGTCCACAGAGTCCTTCATAACTGGCTGGGTAAGTCATTTCAAAAGAGTAGAGGAAGGCAGAGACATGTCATCTCCAAAAGGACCCCACCTAGTCAACGAACGTCGTGTTGAAAGTTATTAATTTTCGGAAATATCTTTTGATTTAGTCCATTATAACAGATTTCTTTCCTATTGATTTAGTGATTAAGGTGGTACAGCTAAATCGTGGTCCAGTAAGCAACGATATCGTGTCACACAATGGAATAACGACTTATTAGCAACCAGACGTCGCAAAGTAACTTGGGAGAAGGGGGGGGGGGGAGACACATACTTAACGCATGATGCATTGCACATAATTTAATTTTGACGTGATTAACACTGAAATGTGACACTATAAGATCTCTACTAATCTTTCTCATGATGCAACATGTTCAGGGTCCTTTTGCATTAGCTTTGAAATCCTTTCATAATTTAGAATGACAATATTTTATTTCTCAAGACAAAGTCAATAGGTTCGACGTGCATAGTATAATTACAATGAGAACATTACAAAACAGTAAGTGGTACCCTAACAGTTCAGTTCAGTTAAGAAAATATCAAAGATGCTCTCAGTTGAGGTGGGACTAAGGCCAGAGTTAGTGAAAAAAAAATGACTCTGAGCACTATGCGACTCAACATCTTAGGTCATAAGTCCCCTAGAACTACTTAAACCTAACTAACCTAAGGACATCACACACACCCATGCCTGAGGGTTAGTGAAAAAGGATAACGTACAACTCTCTCTCGAATTTTTCACAGATAAACACGAAAACGAGCCTTTGTGCTAATAACCGTTCACTACTGTAAAACACTGGTGACATACTACGGAGGTACCAATGCCTAACGCAGAATTGAGAGTCTAAAAGGCTCTTACTAAATCAAAAAATCACTGTGGAACATAAGAACAACACCAAATGCTTTCCTAACCAAGCTAAAATAAACGTTATAGAACCCGAAAGAATCACGGATCTACCATAATTTTCTTCTAAAAGCTCTGCTATCGAAAGATTCCTCTGTCCTTAGGAGTGGGTGTGTGTGAGATTCGTTAAGTTTGAAACGATGAGTCAAAAACTCTATTACCAGACGCAACTTTTTCGCCCTTGCAATGCATTGAGGATATTACTCAACGGACGTTCGTGATCAGATACAACAAGCAACCTACACGCCTAGCTAGTATCTCTATTGATGTTCAAGCATGCATTTATCGCAGTGTTTTTGTCCATCCCCTGTATGCGAAACAAACCGATAGGGCCGCGCGGGATTAACTGAGCGGTCCGCCAGCACGGTAGCTCAGCGTGTTCGGTCAGAGGGTTAGTTGCCCTCTGTAATAAAAAAAACTGGGTTAATGGATCAACGACGAACTGAAACAGGTGTCTTGCGACATCGGCCCCGGGCAGATGCAACGCACGAAAACGAACAAAATAGATTTAAAAAAAAAGAAGGCTAGCTGCCCTCTGTAATAAAAAAACTGAGTTAATCGATCAACAACGAACCTAAACGGATGTCTTACGACGTCCGCCCCGAGCAGATGCAACGAACAAAAGCGAACAAATTGAGATTAAAAAAAAAAAAGCGGTCTAAGGCGCTGCAGTCATGGACTGTGCGTCTGGTCCCGGCGGAGGTTCGAGTCCTCCGTCGGGCAGTGTTTGTTTGTCCTTAGGATAATTTAGGTTAAGTAGTGTGTAAGCTTAGGGACTGATGACCTTAGCAGATAAGTCCCATTAGATTTCACACACATTTGACCATTTTTTTGAAACCGATAGGCACATTTCAGTGTCAAACAAAACAGCTTTACCTCACTCATATTGTTGCAGTTCTTACTTGAAAAAGGTACGCGCACTGAAACAGCACCTGTTAGACTAAATCCAGTAACAGTTTAAGCGAACCATGTTGTCGTTTCTGACTAACTGGAGGAGTGTGGACCCAAAAAGACAGAACGTAAACTGCCGAACGACGTAAACTGTATAGAGGACAGGGAGAAAGAGCAGCGCGAAGCGACGTCCCCAGACTGCGACGCCGTCTGGTCGGCAGAAGAAGGGGGCAGGACGCAGAAGGAGGATGCGGACGCGGATGTCGAGTGGGGCGCAGAAAAGGAGCAGCGGGGGCAGGCAGGTGCTTTGTGGGCGGACAGAGGGCGCTCTCACTGTGCTGCGCCGAGCTGCAAGTCAGGCAGTCACAAAGCGAGGCCCCTGCACGGGGAATCCCACCTCTCCACCCTACTGTCTGGTCACGTGGCCCACTGCCGGAGCCTGATGCGCAGCTGCTGCGCGATTGAGGCTCGCCGGTTTCGGGTTTTTGCTCTAGGCAAGAGGCGTGCAGGTACTCGAAGTCTGCAAAATGGGTCGTTATGTCAGAGACACGTCACACAAAATAGAAATAAAAAAATGAAAATGTTGTTCCAATGCAAAGCAGCCAGTTCACTCACAAACCTTAGACGTTTTAGTGTCAATAATTTTGCTTCCCTTTACACGGTACCTATACCCACGTATACATGTATTCTCTGCGAGCTATTGCACAGTGCATAGCGGAGGGTGTACTGTACGAACATTTTAGATTTTTTGTCCTATTCCATTTGCATTTTGAGCGGCGGAAACATGACTATTTGCCTCAACATACTCATAATTTGTCTCATATCGTCATTAACCTTACGTAAGATACAAGGGGGTGCACAAAAATATGGGTACAGCACAAGAAATGCATGCTTAAACATAATGTAGTTGCTTGCAGGGGTTGTACTGTCATATTTGACCATGAAAGGCACCTGTGCAATGCCCTCAGTACGCTGCAAGTGTCAGTCGTGTTCAGAACAGTGTTCTGTGTAACTGTGAGTTCATTACGTTGGAACTCAGTACATTCGAACGCGGAAAAATCATTGGCCCTCCTATGGTGTGTGCTTCATGCCAAGCCTTCCTGAGCTTAAATTTCAGCAAGATAATGCCCACCCACACACAGCCAGAGACCGCTACGGTCGCAGGTTCGAATCCTGCCTCGGGCATGGATGTGTGTGATGTCCTTAGGTTAGGTAGGTTTAAGTAGTTCTAAGTTCTAGGGGACTGATGACCTCAGATGTTAAGCCCCATAGTGCTCAGAGCCATTTTAACCAGTCACCAGTTTCCGCCTGAGTAAGAAATATATCAGGGGCATTTCAAGCCCTCTCAGGCTGTTCAAGTCGACTCATGGTGATGTGATTGTGAAGCAGAAACGTGAAGAAACAACCGCAGCTAAACCAAAACCGGACGAGTCTGAGTTATAGACGGACAGGAACCGTCGAGCGATGCGGAGGGTGGCTGTACAGAATCGTATGAAATCAGCAGAAAGAGGCAGTCGTAAAAAAGCCAAGTGCTACCAGCAATCCAGCTCGTGCAAAGACTGTGCATAAAGAGTTAAGAAGGTAATGCGTACAATGGTCTAGCAGCTCGTCACAAGCCATACATTTCTGAAGTCAATGCAAGCGACATTTGAGGTTACAGGAAGAGCGACGCCACAGGGCAGTGGATATCTGGAATGAAATGATTTGGCATGATGAATCACGCTATTATCTGCTGAATTCTGACGGAAGGGTTTGGGTTTGGCGAATGCCTCGAGAACGTTAGCTGTTATCATGCGTAGTGTCAACAGTGAATTAGGCAGGAGGTGATGTTACGGTATGGAGGTGGTTTTCGTGGTTAGGATGTGGTCTCCTTATTGAGCTTAACAAAACTCTAAATGCAGAAAGATATGAACATTGTGTTCTGCATACAGCAGAGGAGCAGTTCGGAGACGCTGATTGTACTAGCGCGACAATGTACCCTGTCACAAAGCAGCATCTATGAGACGATAGTATGTGGACAGTAACATCCCTCAAATGAAGTGGCCTGTCAAAAGTCCCGACCTGAACCCAGCATAATAGCATTGTGATCAGTTATAATGTGTGGTTCACTCAAGACTCCAGCGTCCGATATCATCACTTTCTACGCTGTCGGCTCTTGAGGAAGATCAGGTCGGCATCTGTCCGTAGACATTCAGATAGCACATTGAAAGTGTCTCCAGCAGAATTAAAGCCGTCATGAAGGCGAAGGGTAGACGCCCTCTAAGATGCGCTATTGGTGGACAGGTATGATATTACGTCTGATGAACTTACACATTTGAAAATCTCTAAGACAGAGAACCACTCCCCAGTAACACTACTGTAAAACTTACGGACAACGCAATCTAAATGCCAATGTCAAATTATTTGACCCTATGTAGTGAAACTGAAGCTGACGTAACGTATTTATTCCAAGACTGTCCCTACTACTCCCCATATACATAAATGAAATTAATAAAGTTATAAAAGGAAAGGTGTTCAATTGAGCAACAAATGGCATTCAGTATTACGACATATTTATTTCCTAAAACATGAATGACATGTAACACAGATCAATAATAGCACGTCGATTACATTCATGTTCGTATTTCATAAAATGTAGTTGAAACTATTTAATTATTTTTTGAATAAATACTGACCTACAAAATTTTGCGTGATTCATTTATCACCCACAATATACAAGCCCAACGCAATCTGACTGCTATGCATTGACAACGTCACTTCCAGTAATCAACACAAAAGAATGGCCCTGAATTGCAAGAAATCCTAGAAATAATACAAATCCAAAAAATATGAAATTAAAGAAATATGAAACTACGTCCAACTCTGTTAATTGCCTAAACCCATTTCGGTCACGAATCCCGACGGTGGAAACCTTACTATTTTTCATAAGTCACTTACCTCACAGAAAATCTTCATAACACGAACTACAACAATTACAGCAAGTAACATAAACGGCCAGTAAAATAAAAAGATTCTACTATACAGGGTGGTCCATTGATAGTGACTGAGCCAAATATCTCACGAAATAAGCATCAACCGAAAAAACTACAAAGAACGATACTCGTCTAGCTTGAAGGGGGAAACCAGATGGCGCTATGGTTGGCCCGCTAGATGGCGCTGCCATAGGTCAAACTGCGTTTTTCTTTAAATAGGAACCCCCATTTTTATTACATATTCGTGTAATATATAAAGAAATATGAATGTTTTAGTTGGACCATTTTTTTCGCTTTGTGATAGATGGCGCTGTAATAGTCACAAACGTATAAGTACGTGGTATCACGCAACATTCTGCCAGTGCGGACGGTATTTGCTTCGTGATACATTACCAGTGTTAAAATGGACAATTTACCAATTGCGGAAAAGGTCGATATTGTGTTGATGTATGGCTGTTGTGATCAAAATGCCCTACGTGTGTGTGCTATGTATGGTGCTCGGTATCCTGGACGACATCATCCAAGTGTCCGGACCGTTCGCCGGATAGTTACGTTATTTAAGGAAACAGGAAGTGTTCAGCGACATGTGAAACGTCAACCACGACCTGCAACAGATGATGATGCCCAAGTAGGTGTTTTAGATGCTGTCGCGGCTAATCCGCACATCAGTAGCAGACAAATTGCGCGAGAATCGGGAATCTCAAAAACGTCGGTGTTGAGAATGCTACATCAACATCGATTGCACCCTTACCATATTTCTATGCACCAGGAATTGCATGCCGACGAGTTTGAACGTCGTGTACAGTTCTGCCACTGGGCACAAGAGAAATTACGGGACGATGACAGATTTTTTGCACACGTTCTATTTAGTGACGAAGCGTCATTCACTAACAGCGCTAACGCAAACCGGCATAATATGCACTATTGGGCAACGGAAAATCCACGATGGCTGCGACAAGTGGAACATCAGCGACCTTGGCGGGTTAATGTATGGTGCGGCATTATGGTAGGAAGGGTAATCGGTCCCCATTTTATCGATGGCAATCTAAATGGTGCAATGTATGCTGATTTCCTACGTAATGTTCTACCGATGTTACTACAAGATGTTTCACTGCATGACAGAATGGCGATGTACTTCCAACATGATGGATGTCCGGCACATAGCTCGCGTGCGGTTGAAGCGGTATTGAGTAGCATATTTCATGACAGGTGGATTGGTCGTCGAAGCACCATACCATGGCCCGCTCGTTCACCGGATTTGCCGTCCCCGGATTTCTTTCTGTGGGGAAAGTTGAGGGATATTTGCCATCGTGATCCACCGACAACGCCTGACAACATGGGTCAGCGCATTGTCAATGCATGTGCGAACATTACGGAAGGCGAACTACTCACTGTTGAGAGGAATGTCGTTACACGTATTGCCAAATGCACTGAGGTTGACGGACATCATTTTGAGCATTTATTGCATTAATGTGGTATTCACAGGTAATCATGCTGTAACAGTATGCGTTCTCAGAAATGATAAGTTCACAATGGTACATGTATCACATTGGAACAACCGAAATAAAATATTCAAACGTACCTACGTTCTGTATTTTAATTTGAAAAACCTGACTGTTACCGACTGTTAGTCTAAAATTGTGAGCTATATGTTTGTGACTATTACAGCGCCATCTGTCACAAAGCGAAAAATGTGGTCCAACTAAAACATTCATATTTCTTTACGTACTACACGAAAATGTAATAAAAATTGGGGTTCCTATTTAAAAAAAAACAGTTGATATCCGTTTGGCAGCGTCATCTAGCGGGCCAACCATAGCGCCATCTGGTTTCCCCCTTCAAGCTAGACAAGTTTCGTTCTTTGCAGTTTCTTCGTTTGACGCTTCTTTCGTGAGATATTTGGCCCGGTCACGATCAATGGACCACCCTGTAGACTCTGACTACTAGGAGACATATGGTTAGCAAAAAGGAAGATTTTGTCGGAGAGCAAAGAATGTATTTAGAAAATATTACCTTATTGATGTGACATCCAGTTCCAAAAATTATATAGTCATAAATAATGTCACTGCCCAAACATTATCAATCTTACATCTGTCCTCATACATTCCTTACGTATTTTCTTATAAACACATCATTTCATCACTTCACAATGCATGTCCTACCAACACAGGGTCTCCACTAAGAATATCATGTCCACGCACTTCCCTATCAATTGGTTAACTGCTAGTCCTTCCAACCACAGAATCTCTTGCCGAGGGCGCAGAGCCCTGTCAGTGATAATACAGTCTATAGCGCCGCCAACATACAAACAGGTTACATACATAGTGTACTGAAATAGAGTTCAACAGCGGGAGAGGTGAAAATCGACTCTAACTCTGACTTTAACATCCTATAACACGGTGGAACTGTAGATAATATGGATTGGCAGTGGTTCTGAATTGCTAGTGAAAAATTGACACAATATGCTTATGTCGGTTAGCGACTGCCCCTGCTGCAAGAACACGGTGCGGTCTTGAAGTATACGTTAACGATTCCTCATGCCGGTGCGAAATGCTCACCATACGCATGTAGAAATCTCGAATGCAGTGACCAGCGCTCCTCTGCATCGGGTCAAACGATGGACCCCCGCCTCCTTCCTTCGCCAAGATCCACCTTCATGCCCAGACGTCTAATCGAAAAACGATCTCTCCTCAATCGCACCCACTGCACGAAAAACGAACTCCTTCCCTTCATGGCGGCAAACCGAATCGATCTCTCTCCTTCGCCGCGAGAGCCCGAATCCACCTGTTCTTCACGGCCACAGACCCAATTCCCCGCTTCCTCACATTGTACTCAAGTCCACAAAACACACCATGTGAAAAGTACGAGCCTGCTAAAAAGACAAAAATCACCAACTGCAAATGGTAGCGCTCACGTGCACCCATCGCATATCCGCCTCCAAGGACGCGCAAAATATTTTCCTCCTAACACATCTCATGGCATCAAATAGGCGTCCACTGTTACACTTCCTGCCGTCACAACCAGCTGTGATCTTATTACTGCCAGAGTCTTGAAATAAAGGTGCATGTCAGAAACTGAATGCATTTGTAAAATAGAGTAATGAGAAATAAAGCTTGTTATATAATACTTTTGCAACAATTATTTTATGTCAAGATAAATACTTAAATTGCAATATTACATCAGCAACAGCAATAAAAAGGATATTATAAAAGAACTACTTCGTTAAAATTTTATTCATGCTGTCAGGTGTTCGAAATGTTCGCTGTCTACTGCAATACAGGTTGGGTGCTTTGTGGGATTAAAGGGACCAGACTACTGCAATACACTTTTGAGGTCATGGGGCAAGGGTTTCTGAACAGACTGAAGAGATTCCTTCGATGTCATTGCACAAGCTACAACAATGTTATGTTTTAAATCGTCGTGAGGTCACCAGATTTTGTGCATAACCCTTGAGTCTACGCCAGAGGAACGCGTCCAGTAGCGTCCAATCAGGCGAGAGTGCAGGCCAAGTGTAAACATTTCATGACTTATCTAGTGATCAGGAGAGAAATGGGTGAGTGCTTTTCTAGCCACGAGCGAGCAGTGAAGTGGTACCACGTACATCTTCTTTCTCTAGGAGAGGCGGTAGTGTTTTGGTAAGAAATCGTGCATATCCTTAACCAGTTAAGGTTTCATCAGCGCATACGGCTAAATCATGCAGTCACCAGTAATCCCGCACCAAACGTTCACACTCCTCTGCCTGTGATTTTCAACACGCCGAACACGATGTGCATTCTCAGCGTCCATTAATACATGTTAACACACTCATCCTGGGTAGTTTCATTGGAAAAACAATAATTCAAACAAAGAACCTATGGCCCTACATCTACACCTACATGGATCTGCAAATCACATTTAAGTGCCTGGCAGAGGGTTCATCGAACCAGCTTCACAGTTCTCTATTATTCTAATCTCGTATAGCGCGCGGAAAGAATGAACACCTATATCTTTCGTACGAGCTCTGGTTTTCCTTACTTTATTGTGGTGATCGTTCTTCCCTATGTAGGTCGGTGTCAACAAAACATTTTCGCATTCGGAGGAGAAAGTTAGTGATTGGAATTTCGTGAGAAGATTCCGTCGCAACGAAAAACGCCTTTCTTTTGATGGTTTCCAGCATAAATCCTGTACCATTTCTGTGACACTCTCTCCCATATTTCGCGGTAATACAAAACGTGCTGCCTTTCTTTGAACTTTTTCGATGTACTCCGTCAGTCCTGTCTGGTAAGGATCCCACACCGCGCAGCAGTATTCTAAAAGAGGACGGACAAGCGTAGTGTAGGAAGTCTCCTGAGTAGGTCTGTTACATTTTCTAAGTGTCCTGCCAATAAAACGCAGTCTTTGGTTAGCCTTCCCCACAACATTTTCTGTGTGTTCCTTCCAATTTAAGTTGTTCGTAATTGTAATACCTAGGTATTTAGTTGAATTTACGGCATTTAGATTAGACTGATTTATCGTGTAACCGTAGTTTAATGAGTTCCTTTTAGCACTCATATGGATGACCTCACACTCTTCGTTTTTTAGGGTCAACTGCCACGTTTCGCACCATTCAGATATCTTTTCTAGATAGTATTGAATTTTTTTTATGTTCTGATGACTTTATTAATTGACAAACGACAGCGTCATCTGCAAACAAACGAAGATGGCTGCTCAGATTGTCTCCCAAATCGTTTATATAGATAAGGAACAGCAAAGGACCTATAACACTATCTTGGGGAACGCCAGAAATCACTTCTCTTTTGCTTGATGACTTTCCGTTAATTACTACGAACGGTGACCTCTCTGACAGGAAATCAAAAACCCAGTCACATAACTGAGACGATATTCCATAAGCACGCAATTTCACTATGAGCCGCTTGCGTGGTACAGTGTCAAAAGCCTTCCGGAAATCCAGAAAAACGGAATCGATCTGAAATCCGTTGTCAGTAGCACTCAACACTTCATGTGAATAAAGAGCTAGTTGTGTTTCCCAGGACCGATGTTTTCTAAACCCATGTTGACTGTGTGTCAATAGACCGTTTCCTTCGAGGTAATTCATAATGTTCGAACACAATATATGTTCCAAAATCCTGCTGCATATCGACGTTAACGACATGGGCCTGTAATTTAGTGGATTACACGTACTACTTTTCTTAAATATTGGTGTGACCTGTGCAACTTTCCAGCCTTTGGGTACGGATCTTTTGTCGAGCGAACTTTTGTATATGATTGTTAAACATGGAGCTAATGCATCAGCACACTCCGAAAGGAACCTAATTGGTATACATTCTGGACAATAAGACTTGCTTTTATCAAGTGATTTAAGTTGCATCACTACTCCGCGGATATTTACTTCTACGTTAAGCATGTTGGCAGCTGTTCTCGACTCGAATTCTCGATCGAGTGAAGTCTGAAATCCCCTCTAGATGATCTGTTGGGGGAGTGGCGCATGATAAAGATGAATGCGAACTATCAGAACATTTATTTCGTTCGCTGCGTTAGTTGCAGTTTGCTCCTTATTTCCCCTGTGCATTATTCGAGTGTCCTTCCAGTAACAGTTTTGGCGAATCCGCTCAGTTGTCGTTGTTACAGAACACTGTTTATCGGGATATCTTAGTCCGTACGATCCTATTCTTCATACGTTTCTTCGAGATTTTCCTTAAAGAAGTAGCATATCCAGTTTCCCATGGTTTGTGAAAAACTCTTTTTTGTTTTCAATTTAACCAGCACTAGATACCCGTGAACGGCAGAGAGAGAACGAAAGCTATTGCTTTCTCTGCTCTCCTTGCATACCGGATCGCAGCTGTGTAACACTTACGTTCCTTAGCCGAAGTGACTTATTTTCTCGTTTGACAGTGGCTTAACAAAGGACAGCAATCAGTTTAATGTTCTAAACAGATAAACGCTACTTTCTTAATATTGTAACTACCCCTGAAACTAGTTACTGGATTTTGAAGAGGGAAACGTAATCACAATCGTGAGTACGAAGATGCGGAACGCAAGAGCAGAGGAGCCGGTGAGGAAACGGCTGCCAATGGTGCGCGGAATTAGACCGTGCCGCGCCAAGAGGGACACCTAGAAGAAGCGAGTATAAACGCCGCTCTTGCTAGCCTCGGCCGTCCACATAGGCACCGGATCACAGACGTTAGTTATCAGTGACGTTTATCAACCTGCTGAACAGCTCCCATATCAACGACTCTAAATTAGATTGCATGCCGCCCTGGTTTGCGACTACTACTTGCAAATCTCCAGAGTTAAGTATTGTCAGTTGCATTATTGAAATAAAACTACTAACATTATTTGTTTGAGTTGTTGTATAGCATTCCGAGAACTCTGCATCCCGTAAGCACCCTATTAGCGACGAGTGGGCAAGACCCCACAGAAACAACGTTAAAATCGTCCCTTTAAGAACTACGATCCCAGCAGCAGAAATTACTATAGTTCTGTTTGAAAAAGCAAAGTTGATACCAATACCACTGTAATCAAAGAATTATGGGAAGAGATTAATCTTCATCTAGTGAGTAGTTTCTCATAATTCACCTGGATGTAAACGATGAAAACGGAATTACTGTATCCTAAATGGTTCCAGAAGTATCTGAAGTAAATACGAGAGTTGGAACTTTAATAGAGGCAACTACTTATTTACAGCTGGTACAAAATAGATACGTGTTTCAAAGTTTTACTGACCTTCAAAGTAGTCACCGTTGCCAGCGATGTGGAAGTCGTAGGATACTCTTAGCAGTGTCCTTTGTGTTGACAGTTCGAACGGCGCGGTCTATCTCCCGACGAATTTATAGCAGTTCTAAAGCGAGTGCCGTAGAGCACTTAGGAGCCCCATCAGTCAAACAAATCAGTAACAGCTTGCGCTGTATGTGCTTGAGCATTGTCCTGCAAAATGATGGTCAGGTCCTGCACAAAGTGTCATCATTTCTGTCTCTCTGCTGTTCACTTTCGGAACACAACCTACGACCAGCTTAGAGACAGAAGTGATGACACTTTCTGCCTGGTCTGACCATCATTTTGCAGGACAATGCTCAAGCACGTACAGTGCAAGCTGTTACTGATTTGTTTGACCGATGGGGCTGCTAAGTGCTATACCACCTGCTGCACTCTCATAACTTAAGCCCTTGTAAGTTCAACCCGATTTCTAAACTGAAGGAAACACTTCACGGCATTCGCTTCAGATCTGCTACAAATCCGTTGGGCGATAGACAGCGCCGCTCCAACTGTCAACACAATGGGCACTGCTAAGAGTATCCTACGACTTCCATATCGCTGGCAACGGGTTAGACACAAGGCTGCTGACTACTTTGAAGGTCTGTAAAACTTTGAAACACGTATCTATTTTGTACGAGCTGTAAATAAATAGTTGCCACTATTATAGCCTCAACCCTCGTACATCACAGAATCGTCCTGCATCAGAGGCGAAACCAAGATGCTGAACTCCTGATGAACTCTTGGTTTCACTAAGGCGCATACTGTAACAATCACTTTGCAAAATGGGTTTTGAAGCAAGAGCCTTGAAAATACCTATGGGTCGTCAGCCGCGTTTTCTCTAGTGTTTCTGCACGTATCTACAATTTCATTTTTGCACTGTGTAGTTGGTGACATCTCAGACAAATTCTGTTCATTACGTCTTTCATACGACACCAACCATCGACGAACGCATCGGTTTGTTTCCTGTTTCAGACAAAAATCTATTTTTAAATCAGAATTTTACGTGCCTATTCGATACAGCGCTACGAGATTAGTCTAGTCTGATACTCGTTTTATCGATATGTATTTACGTCGACAATAAAACTCGAACAACCAGTACTCCACCAATGACTGAGCAGTTCGCATCTGTGTGGTGGTAGCAATCAGCAGGGGCCAGGGCGGTGCTGGAGCACTTGTTACGCTTCGCGTTTTGCTGTCCGTGCTCGTGACATATCGATAAAACGAATACCGTGCCAGACGTGTTTGGGACTGCTCTAACGAACTGTGACGTAAAATTTCTCTTTAATTTTGTTTCTAACAGGAAACAAACAGAAGCTTTCCGTCGAATCTGGGCATCGCATGAAAGATGGGATAAGCAGAATTTGTTTGGGTTGACTCCAGCTACACACCGCAAAATCTAAAATGCAAATTTCAGCCGAAACACCTGAGAAAATACGCATGACGATTCTTAGAAAGCACCCCCTGTCTGTGTATTCATAATTAGTTACATATTCCATACATAGTTTGAACAATTATCATCTTTTTTTCATTGAAATGATCTGGAAAGAATGAGTTAGTTTACAGAATATTTAGACTCGATTAGTTTTAACGCTAATGAAGATATTATTTTTGAGTCCGACACATGCAACTGTCCTCATTAAGTAGCATTTTTTCCAGGTTCCTAGGTTTTAAACAAAAACTCGTCTGTGGAGTAGACGGTGTTGTCGAGAAGTAATAATTTCAGATTGCTACCTGCCACACACGTAATGCTATTGAGCGAATTATCGAAAATTTTTGTCTGAGCATATCGAACTCCTTTCTGTGCCGCTGACAGCATTAATAACGGGTAATTAAGTTCATTTTGTCATCTAGTGTTGTAGCTTCATGTGCTGCAACTGTTGGTACGACCTGACTTGTAAAGAACTGCATATAGTGTGTTTCTCCATTAGTCACTGTACCTCTTAAATTATGACTGATTATTTATGAAGAAATTCACTAACGAAAATGTACATTATGGATGTGTTGTTAAAATGCTCAACTCATTAAAGAGGTTACTACAATATGACTGGGGTTGAACACCACGTTTTATTCTTACTGCTCTCTTTTGTACAATCAGCACTTTCTGAGTGAAGAGTTACTCACAGGGAATTATTCCATAAGACATTATTGTGTGCAAAAATGGAAAATATGTTGCAAAGCTGGTTCGCTTGTTTCCAGGACTAGCAATGATACGAAGAGAAAAAGCAGCTGTACTTGAGTGTTGTAGCAGCTCAGCATTATGCTTCTTCCGGTTCAAGTTTTCAGCAATATATAGGACAAAATATCTGGAACATTCTACTCTGCATACTAACTTCTGTTCATGTGCTACATGAATTCTTGGTACGACCTGACTTGTTGTACAGAACTGCATGTAGTATATTTTCTCAAAAGTCACTTAATATTTCTTTGAAACGTCTCTTCTTCTCTGAAAGATTTTGTTAAAAATTTCTTCTGTTGCTTTCTCTGAAACAGGATTTATTGTAACAAAAATATCGTCTGCAAATGTAATAGCACTGCGTGCCGAATTTTATGTGGAAGGTCATTCACATTTATAAGGAGCAAGAGTGGGTCCAAAATGGACCCCTGTGAGATACTCTTCATGATTTCTCCCCAGTCACTAAAATTTTGTCTTCTTCCAACATTGTTTGGATTAATCAACACAAACTTTTGGATTCTTTTTGTTAAATACGGTTCCAAACAGTTGTTTGTTAAGCCATCAGTTCCGTAAAACATGATCTAGGCAATTAAACATCTTCTAAAGATCACAAAAGGTAGCAAATGGAGATATTTTATTATTTAAGGCTTGTGTAAATAGCATTATCTGTCCAGCAATCTTTCTAGAATCAAAGCTCTGATGTGATAAGTAAGTTTTTACTTAAGTAAGTTTTTACTTAAATGTTGGACTACTCTTGAGGAAATTACTTTCTTGAATACTTGAGAAAAAAAAGTCATTAAAGAATTGGGAAGATAATCATTTAAATCTGTTTTCATATTTCTTATACGGATGTTTAACAATGGTATCTTTTAATCTGTCTTGAGAAAGTCCTTGTGCCAATGATACGTAACAAATATAACAAGGAACATTACTTATAAAGTTATCATAATGTTTAAGAAGTCTGTTTGAAATTCCATAAACACCATAAGAGCTATTGTTTTGATAACTTTTTATAATACTATTAATATCAGTGAAGACTATTGGTGCTACTTACAACTGATTAATATTTTGTGAAACGACCATTTAATACATCCTCTTGCTTAGTCAACTGAGCCAATGAAACACCAACCCCAGTCTTGATGTTTCTTCCAGACGGTCTAACCTACGACATCATATGCATTCATCGCCCATGATGTCACTTTTACAGTAAACCAAAAAATACTAACACACACAATTAAACTGCCATAAAATAAGAACTAGTGATAACTGATCTTCCAATAAACTGCACAGCTAACGTTTGGACGGCGGGCGGACGTAAACACGAGAATGAAAACGCGACCCAAAGATTTACTGAACGTAAGATTTAGATCGCAGAAGACACAAAATGACTGAAAATTAAAAATTACGATATTTTAATTGAATTATTAAACACACATTATCAAGAAATTATGAAAATCACTGTAACGTATTCAAAAACCACGAAGGGTTCCACGTAGTTGATGGTGGTTTCAGAGCTCTTACAATACTTAGTTTTAGAGAGTGCGACGGGCCGCCGCGACTGCCAACTATCAACATGTGCGTTAGTTGTAAGGAAACGCTTAACAGTCTTCAACCTCCAAAGAAATTTCTTGATAACGCAACGTCCCGCTTTAACTTTAAACCACAAAGAATATGCCATCCACGTGTCTGGAAATTTTCACAGAGACACGTACTACCACGCCAGTTAAGGTCTCACTGAAGAACATTTGTCATGTAAGGCAGAGGCATTTTTCTAACATGGGAACGAGAACTGCACTGTCTACCACTGTCATATCTTTGGAAGAGCGGGGAAAATAAACAGCAAATGACCTTCCGTGAGGTCTTTACCAATGCTGTACTGCTACATATCACAGCCTGTGACCAGCCCTAGAACCTATTATGGCGTAATCTTCGTCGTTTACTGTTCAACTTGAACTCTGTGGCATCGAGAAACTTCCATGGAGATACTGCAGGTTGTCACAAGATTTTTTGCAACTGACGTACAAGTATAGACTGTTCTGAACTGCACTGACAAGTGAAGAAGAGAGAGCGTGACATCTTGGATATTCGGGAATCCAGCCGGATGTTCGCGTCGTTCTCGCACGGTATTTCAACAGCGTGCCTCGCTGTCTTCTTCAGGTGCTACCTGAGACTGTCTCAGGTAGCACCTGAAGAAGACAGCGAGTCACGCTGTTGAAATATCGTGCGAGAACGACGCGAACATCCGGCTGGATTCTCGAAGATCCAAGATGTCAACAGATCGCCGGGAAAGCATGAAGAATTACAAGAGAGAGCGTGTTGGGCAAATGTAATCGTCATAAGAATCTCCAAATATTAAGGTAACCGTGTTAAAGTGATTCACAATATGAATCAAATATGACTATATATAAGTAAAAGATTAGATTTTACTAAAAAAATTGTTCAAAACGAAATGACATTTCGAGTCCTGTGCTCCCACCAACACAGCGTGTAATGGTACTTCAAAGCTGATACTGTGTCATACGCAGGAATATTCTTGACACACAAATCTCCCTTTATTAACTGTGGAACTAATTACCTTAACTGCATAGTTTATTTTATCTTTGCAGGGGATAAGTTATGAAACAGATATTTAGTTAAAAATTTCGTGCTTCTAAAGATGAGGCCCTCTAACCCTTAGTGTCATTGTGTTTTTTGGTTGGGTCGTAATGCTGAACCTCTGCACATTCCCTACCGTGTGGTTATTGCGAAGACTGCTCATCATCTCTTCTCCTCTTCACAGCCAAAAACTGTAGATGAAATTTTATTTAATTGCCGGGCCTCTAACATGCTACCGGCGGGTTGAACGGCCACGGCGATCACCAGCGTTAGAGGTCTCTGGTAGGCCCGTTTGCGTTCTCCTATTAATTTAGGTAGTTTTTAGGATCTGAAATAAATTTTTAGGTGATTAGTGACAAATAATGAATATAAAGGAGAAACGGGAGTGGCGCTGTATCAGGTAAATCTCATGTCCTCCAACCAGCAACCACTTTCTCCAGAACAGTTTCCCGTTTACATCATGCGTTTAATCCTCGGAATGTAGGCCATAGCCTTCAGCCGATACAGTTGGGTGGGTCACTAAGCACGAAATTTGGTACTGTTTGTTTCACAACCCGCTCCCTGGAAAGAACTCTCAGTGGAAAATGAGTGACGAACGAGAGTTCTTCAGAAAATGCCACTGTTCGCAGTTGACTAGTAGTATTGTGATAACGTGTAGCACTTTCTGTAAGTTAACGGCAAATTGTAAACGCTCACAAGCATTGTACTTGATTTAGGTCAATGACGGCACGACGCTGACGAATATTTTGATGTTACATGCTGTGCGTACTTCCATATCGTGGCATATTGCCTGTACCTTTGCGTCTTTTCTTGCTGCAGCCTGGGTCACAATATGTGGCACGCTGATGTAAAGGCACTCGATCTAGGGTTCGCTGATTCGGATACTGGTCATCAGTTATGAGTATTTCATCGGCAAAGAGACAATAAATTCCCGGTCACCAAACTTTGGTAGAGTGTTCTGGGTTAAATATAAAAGACTCTCCACAAACACTCGTGGAGCGAAGACTTATGACACAAATGCAATACACAGATTAAACGAACACGATTCGGTGATCCACTTGGTTCTACTCGCGCTTAGCAGACTACGCACACAGTCCGTTTCATTTTCACAACTATGCAGGATCTAACAGACCTACAACGCAATAAAAATCATTAAGCCACCCGAGTTTTCACATATAGTATTTACGTGACACAGTACGCTGAAGAGAGAAGGGCAGCCATACCGCGGTGGCCAGTATCTGCCTTGAGCATTCATGAATATGTGCATTATCGAAAGATAAAGTGCTCTCTCTAAACATAGGTCAGTATCTATAGTGATCTGTCCACAGTGACGATTGCCATTGCTATTATAGTAGCGGGGAACAAATGGCCATAGCTCTTTATGCACTGCACCCCATTCTTCCACTTTTATAAGACATCAGCAGTTCACACCATTTCTTTTTTAGTAAGTGAGTCTTCGACGTTAATGTTTTTGGAGACAAACTCCCGTTTCAGATCGTAACTCATGCTCTCTTTTATTTTTATCTTAATGCAGCCTTAACAATGTAACAACGTATTTGATGCCTTCATCTTACTATTCCTGCCAACGGGTGAAGCCCATAACTGATATGCCTTTGCAGTCAATTTGATTGGAAATAGCTCTCAGATGAATCAACACGATTAGTCAATAATAATAATTTGCATAACGGGTCTCTCCGTAGCACTGTTCTGCAACTTGTAGACTCAGCGCGAGGCGAACCTGTTTCAGAAACTCAAATTTTGGAGACGGTGTAGATTCTGAAAAATCTGAAGCATAGAGTGAATTAACTGCAATCTTGGGAGCCACAGAAGGGAAGTGTGAGATGTTATACTAGGGACATACAGACAAACCACCAACAGTCTTGTTTAAATTAATATATTGCGAAATGGAAATAATGATAGGGATCCAAAGTACATAAACACTCTTAACACATGTGGTCAATGGCTGAAGGATCACAAACAAATAGGTGACCACGCGTTACTTAAGGCAAAATATGAACAACACATCACAGGGCTCATCCTATTTCAAGGAACTGAAAAAAATGTAAAACAAACAGCGGACATCATGGAAGAGAAGGAGGAAGCTCGAATGTCCCCCTGGACCAGCATACAACTTGAACTATCAATCACTATAAGTATGTAGCACGAGGCTCCCATTTCAGCACAAAAACTCACACCAGTTATTTGGATAATTAGTTAATTTAATTTCTCTGAATAATTATTAAGAGTGAGTATCACATGTATGAACATAGTGGAACCACTAAACACTGGAATAACATTGCAATACAGTCCACTTGTGTGTGTGTATCTGTGTGAGTGTGTGTGTGTGTGTGTGTGTGTGTGTGTGTGTGTGGTTCAAATGGCTCTGAACACAATGGGACTTAACATCTATGGTCATCAGTCCCCTAGAACTTAGAACTACTTAAACCTAACTAACCTAAGGACATCACACAACACCCAGTCATCACGAGGCAGAGAAAATCCCTGACCCCGCCGGGAATCGAACCCGGGAACCCGGCCGCGGGAAGCGAGAGCGCTACCGCACGGCCACGAACTGCGGATGTGTGTGTGTGTGTGTGTGTGTGTGTGTGTGTGTGTGTGTGTGCAGGGTGTCTCTCCCAAGGGCCGTCAGACGGTTTTCTTCGATTTATGTGGGCTGACTCCACCTTCCTGTTTTTTTAAAGTCATCAATCTCCTGACTGGTCTGATGCGGCCCGCCACGAACTCCTCTTCTCTGCCAGTTTCGTATCGGTTAGGGCACATTTCACAAACACTTTCGTGAAAGGTGCTGTAAATCATAACTATATAGTATTTCCCTACGAGTTTGGCGCAGCAGTATGAGATCACCAGATAAAAATTTAGTCACCTCTACATAATTTCCTTTTTTTTTTTTTTTTTTTTTTGACATCAGTCTTTTGACTGGTTTGATGCGGCCCGCCACGAATTCCTTTCCTGTACTAATCTCTTCATCTCAGAGTAGCACTTGCAACCTATGTCCTCAATTATTTGCTGGATGTATTCCAATCTCTGTCTTCCTCTACAGTTTTTGCCCTCTATAGCTCCGTTTTGTACCATGGAAGTCATTCCCTGATGTCTTAATATTTGTCCTGTCATCCTCTCCCTTCTCCTCGCCAGTGTTTCCTATACACTCATCTCCTCTGAGCAGATCGTCGTCATTTAATTTTCAACATTCATCTGTAGAACCATATCTCAAATGCTTAGATTCTCTTCTGTTTCGGTTTCCCACAGTCCATGTTTCACTACCATACAATGCTTTGTTCCGAACGTACTTTCTAAGAAATTTCTTCCTCAAACTAAGGCCTATGTTTGATATTTGTAGATTTCTCTTGGCCAGGAATGCCCTTTTTGCCAGCACTAGTCTGCTTTTGATGTCCCTGCTCCGTCTGTCTTTGCTTATTTTGCTGGCTATGTAGTAGAATTCCTTAACTTCATCTACTTTGTGACCATCAATCCTAATATTTTCCTTGCTGTTCTCATTTCTGGTCCCCCCTACTCGTAGAACGTTATCTTTTCGTTGGTTATTTACACTTTTTCTCATGGTCACCTCCCCCTTGGCATTCGCCTCCCGGAGATCCGATGGGGGGGACTATTCCGGAATATTTTGCCAATGAAGAGATCATCATGACACTTTTACAATTATGAGCCACATGTCCTGTGGAAACACGCTTTTTGTCTTTAATGCAATGATTTCCATTGCCTTCTGCATCCTCATTCTGTTGATCATTGCTGATTCTTCCGCCGTTAGGGGCAATGTCGCACCCCAAAGACAAGAGATTGACCTGAACCTCTGTCCGATCGTCCGCCATCTTTGACAAGGATGTTGGCAAAGTGAGTGCGACTTCTTATGACGGAAGCCTTCGACCACCAATGCTGATTATTAATCGAAATTTAAGCGGGGGCAGTTATCGAACCTAGGAACGAGGACATTTTGATTACTAATCAAAGACGCTACCCCTAGACCATGGACACATGCATAAAAAGGAATTACAGATGTCTCCTGAAGCACAAGAAATAATGTGTCTGACGACTCTTGGGATCCGACAGTTTGATGTTAGGTTTGTGAAGGTAGGTTGAGTGAGATGTCTGAGCACAGGTCATATAATTCTCGTAAATAACGGGCCCCTAATTTGTGTACACCGTAATGGCGCCCTATAGCGAGCCACATGATTTCCGTAGGATTTACATCAGGCGAATTTGGTCGCCGAGACATCAGCGTGAGTTCACTATAACGCTCCTCAAACCACTGTAGCATGCTTCTGGCTCTGAGACACCGACAGTTATATTGCTGAAAGATGACATCGATGTTGGGGAAGACGTCAAGCATGAAAGGATGCTGGTGGTTGGCAGCTGTTAGTATGTCTTCGATTATTACCACAGGTCCCTTGCAAGCGCAGGAGAATGTTTCCCATAGCATAATGCTATGGGAAACCCACCAGTCCGTGTCTGTGACGCGCTGCACGTTTCGAGCTGCCCTTCACCTCGATGACGGCGTTAGTGGATACGAATAGGGACGTGGTGTAGCAAAAATGTGATTCACCCGAAGAGCCGACACGTTTCCATTGATTGACGGTCGAATTTCGATGGTCCCATGCTCACTGAAATTATAATTGACGATGTCGTTGGGTCAACATGTGAACACGTAGGGGTTGTCTGCTGCGGAGCTCCAGCTTCAAGCATCTACGATGAACGGCGTGCTCTGAAACACTTGTGCGTGCGCCAGCATTGTGCTCTTTCGGCAGATATGGCACTTTATAGAGCAGATAAGTTTCCAAGCCCCACGCTCTGTGAAGAGTGGTGGACGTCCAACCATTTAGCGCCTGGTGGTAGTTTCAGTGTCCTACTTCTTTCCATAGACACTCACGACAGTAGCACGTGAACATTCGACTATCTTCGTTGTTTTCGAGATACTCGTTCACAGGCGCTGCGCAATAATAATCTGCACGTTATCAATGTCGCTTATCTCAATGGATTTCCCCATTTGCAGCCCATTTTAAATGTTAGTATGACGAGGTGTTTGTGCACAATTTCATTTTAAATGTTAGCGTGACGAGGTGTTTGTGCACATTTAAGGTTTTATGAATTCAAGGTTTAATGAATTCTGCACAGGTAAACAGGCAGTAGGTTGTAATTTAGAAGAGATACGTAAAATCAGGATGACTGAGCTGGGATCAGAATACAGTAATGACCAGAAACAATTTTAACACTTTTTCTGTCGCTACGTATAAAATATTGATAGTAACATAGTTATTCACCAGTTTAAAAAATTGGTTGCAGTGCTCCACAGCAACGTAAATATAATATGTTGGAAACATTTTTCTCTCTGCCAGACGCTTTATAGGTCCCTACTAGTTCAGTTAATTCGATGTAGATACAGTGAACAGTAATGCCCAGTTTTTCGAAGTAATACCATTCCCTCGGGGTACTAAAATTCTGTCCGTGTAAGGGCAGCTACTATAATGCATGTGACTGACTAACATTATTTACGTATTCTGACTGCCGAGATTTGGAAGCGTATAGCTCGCTTGTAACGTACACAATTTGAAGTTAAAATGAGGCGTTTAGCAGGTGACTCCACATAAGAGTGCAGATACGGTGGGCGTTCTCAGACCCTGCAGCGGCAGTGTGCCTTGAAGACCTGTTGTAAGGCCGGTTGGTTACGTGAATAAGAGCAGCATTACCAGCCAATTTGCATGTACGCAAGCAGCGCAAGCTCTCAGCGCCCTAACACAAAGTTCAGCTGCTGAGAGAAAACAGCTCATAAATTCGTGAAAGTAGTGTATCCATGGGTGCGGTAATCAAACACATCTTGAAAAATGGTTCTTGGTGCATGGAGCTCGGAGAAAATCAGGAACTTAAATGTCTTGGTTTCGCGTGTTACGTATCACAAGTGATAAGTGATGTTGTATTACTTGTATACGCGTTACTTGCTGCACACAGCTTGCGTTACTTTATGCACCCCGTGAAGCTCAGTATCCGTTGTTGCCAAAGAATTTAAATAAAATAACGTAAAAATTCGTACCGCTACATTTTGTGTGTGTGTGTGTGTGTGTGTGTGTTTATGTGACAGAGAGAGAGAGAGAGAGAGAGAGAGAGAGAGAGGGAGAGAGTGAATACGTGTGTGTGTGTGTGTGTGTGTGTGTGTGTGTTTCTGTCCATCTCTGTGTGCATGCTTACACGTGATAGTTTTTGTACAGATTAATAATTTCAAATTCCCTTGTTCATATTATCACCGTCATTCATCATCATCATCATCTTCTTCTTCTTCTTCTTCTTCTTCTTCTTCTTCTTTTGTGTAAGAGTCTTTACGGATTATATTTGTTTCAACTGTTTCTCCCTTCTTTTCTTCTACATTTATTGACGTTTCTGTCTTCTTCCGTCTGTTCAAGTGATTCCAGTCTTCTCCTCGAGTTTTTCATGTGAACTTTGGAATCTTACGATTTATTTCTGATTGAGAGTCGTACTTCAGTATCTTGTGGATCAATTCGGAATTCATCGACATCCCCTCGAATTTCTTATTACGGTGTATTATGTATTTTTAAGTTGTCGAAATAAGGGAACAGTCTTTATATCAATCTGTTGGGTTTCATCCTTTGGACATGACCATAGAAAGCTGTTCCACTTTTCCTAATCCCGTACGTAATTTCTTCAAAATAGCTCAAATGGCTCTGAGCAATATGGGACTTAACTTCTGAAGTCATCAGTCCCCTAGAACTTAGAACTACTTAAACCTAACTAACCTAAGGACATCACACACATCCATGCCCGAGGCAGGATTCGAACCTGTGACCGTAGCGGGCGCGCGGCTCCAGACTGTAGCGCCTAGAACCGCTCGGCCACTCCTTCCGGCTATTTTTTTCAATGTATGTATAAAGTCACTATTGCGACATCTTCTGCCCTGTGTTTTCTCTTTATCTGGTCCAACAATTTGCCTTAGTATTTGTCTGTCTGCGATTTCCAGTGCTTTCATTGTCACCTTTTTATTTAAAATTGAACATTCTACAGCATAAAGCGCTTCAGGAAGAACTATTGTAGAGCAGTGACAGATATTGACACCTTACTGTATATCAATAGTGAGCTCAATATTAAAACTATTAATACTCTTTCCTTACAGGTCAGTTTACTCCTTCGTCTGCTCCCTTTTTTTTCGCCTCTATTGCTGTCTATTTTCTTACCCGTCTCATTCAACTTTTTTACCTTGTAATCTTTCTCATTTTTAATAATGTCTTTACAATCTGTTCTGCGTTCACTTTCGTGCTGATTTACACCAATTTCTTTTACGTCTTCATGAACTCTCCTAATCCAGTTAAGTTTGCCTTTTTATTTTTTCGAACTGTTGTACAATTTAAAAAAAAATGGTTCAAATGGCTCTGAGCACTATGGGACTTAACTTCTGAGGTCATCAGTCCTCTAGAACTTAGAACTACTTAAACCTAACTAACCTAAGGACATCATACACATTCATGCCCGAGGCAGGATTCGAACCTGCGACCGTAACGGTCGCGCGGTTCCAGACTATAATTTTTCCTGTCAGGCTGTTGTGACTCATTCTTTGTATATGGCCCTAGAATGTTAGTATTCTTTTCCAAATTTCTGTCTTCAATGTTTTCTGCTTCTTTATATACTTTAGTGTTACTTCTTAAATGCTTCTACTGTTTTTCTACTTCTTAATATCTTTCTGTCGGTATTTCTTTCCTTCTTCCAGATTTCTTCATTTTCTTTATTGGTCCTAAGGTTAGTGACATTCTGCCAGAATTACTGACTTGCAGTGCTGAAGTTCGTATTTTTAGAGAACCAACAAACCCTTACACCCGGTGCTTTCAAGAACAAAGCTCCGATATATAAAAGTCATATCTGCCGAACTACGTGTCGTACAAAGATATAATTTTGTAGGTACATTCAGACCTACATGCGGATACTGTCCGCAAAGTATGTTGCAAACCGAATTAGTAGTAAAGAAGTAATAAACTGAAACGTCATGCCCGATGTTGCAGCTTTACTGCAAGGTCAGCGGAGACGTAGTAACCGATAAACTTTTTTTCTTTCATCATTTACTGGTGGGGGGGGGGGGGGAGGGGGAGAAGGGGGGGGGAAGATACGTATAGATTTGGTATAGATTTGAAATTATGTCTAAATGTTTTTGGAAGTCGTACACGCTCTCATTCTTAAATTCTGGAGAAAGTCATTCTGGGTAATTTGCATGACATCAGCTACACAGGTAGGGTGGAGGAGGTGTTATTGTATGGGGTTGTTTTTCGTGGTTAGAGAGTGGTTCCATTACTGCGGTTAACAAAACACTAAATGCGGAAGCATATGGACACATCTTACACCATCGTTTAACTGCGTACAGTACAGGAACAGTTCGGAGACGATAATTGTTTGTATCAGCACGACAATGCCCTCTGTCATCTCCAATGCAGTATTATATGGGCAATAACATTCCCGAAATTGACCGGTCTGCCCAGAGTCCCGACCTTAATCCAACGGAACACCTTTGGGATGAGTGAGAAGGTCGACTTCGCTCCAGACCGCAGCGTCCAACATCGCTACCTTCTCTGGTTTCGCCTCTTGAGGAACAATAAGTTGTCATTCCTCAACAGACATTCAGGCACCTCACTGAAAGTGTCCCCACTGGAGTTGAAGCCGTCATAAAAGCGAATGGTCGACACACTCAACAATAATGTCCAGTAATAGGTGTCCGAAAACTTTTCATCAGATAGTGTAGCAGGTACGGAATTTGATCTAATAGTAATAACAGCACCGCAAATGACAGTCTCGATGAAACTTCCTGGCAGATTGAAACTGTGTGCCCGACCGAGACTCGAACTCGAGTTCGAGTCTCGGTCGGGCACACAGTTTTAGTCTGCCAGGAAGTTTCATATCAGAGCACACTCCGCTGCAGAGTGAAAATCTCATTCTGGAAACATCCCCCAGGCTGTGGCTAAGCCATGTCTCCGCAGTATCCTTTCTTTCGGAGTGCTAGTTCTGCAAGTTTCGCAGGAGAGCTTCTGTAAAGTTTGAAAGATAGGAGACGAGATACTGGCAGAAGTAAAGCTGTGAAGTCCGGGCGTGAGTCGTGCTTCGGTAGCTCAGATGGTAGAGCACTTGCCCGCGAAAGGCCAAGGTCCAGAGTTCGAGTCTCGGTCGGGCACACAGTTTTAATCTGCCAGGAAGTTTCATATCAGCGCACTCTCCGCTGCAGAGTGAAAATCTCATTCTGGACAGTCTCGATGTCTGGAGAAGAAACCCTATAAACGTCTGTCCTACTGTACCAAACGTAATCAGACAAATACACGTAAAATTCGTATGTTTATTATTACAGGTCTCAGATCAAGGGCTCCAAATGTTGGTCTTAAGAGTTGATACACAAAACAAAGCGGTACCAGAAGGATAACACTGCATGCTGCAGTTCATCTGGACATAACGACGCACAGCTCCGCATTATACGGCATTTCATGTCTGCAAGAGTCACTGTGTTTCCTTGTAGATCTCGCGATTTTATTCCATATCCTTGGTAGTCAAAAGCGTGTTGTAAATCTCGTGATTTAATTTAATGTCTTTGTAAGCCATCAATTTTTCCTTGAAGACCTTGTGATGTAATTTCATGTTTCTGGGAGCCATCGGTGTCTCCTTGTAGACCTAACGATTAAATTTTATGACTTTGGGAGTCATCAGTGCTTCTTTGTAGACCCCACGATTTAATTTTACATCTTTGGGAGTCATTAGTGTTTCGTTTCCTTGTAGGCTTCATAATTTAATTTCATGTCATTGGGAGTCATTGGTGTTTCGTTGCAGATCTTGTGATTGAAGTTTCATGTTTTTGGGAGTTATCAGTGTTTCGTTTTAGACCTCACGATTTAATTTTGTGTCTTTGGGAGTCACCAGTGTTCCGTTGAAAATCTCATGATTTAATTTCATTTCCTTGAGAGTCAGTGTTTCCTTGTAGATCTTGTAATTTGATTTCGTTGGGAGTCATCAGTGTTTCCTTGTAGATCTCATGATTTAATTTCATGTCTTTCGGAGTCATTGATGTTTTCTTGTAGATCTTGTGATTGAAATCTACACTACTGGCCATTAAAATTGCTATACCACGAAGATGACGTTCTACACACGCGAAGTTTAACCGACAGGAAGAAGATGCTGTGATATGCAAATGATTAGCTTTTCAGAGCATTCACACAAGGTTGCCGCCGTTGGCGACACCTACAACGTGCTGACATGAGGAAAGTTTCCAACCGATTTCTCATACACAAATAGCAGTTGACCGGCGTTGCCTGTTGAAACGTTGTGATGCCTCGTGTGAGGATGACAAATGCGTACCATCACGTTTCCGACTTTGATAAAGGTCAGATTGTAGCCTATCGCCGTTATGGTTTATCGTATCGCGACATCTCTGCTCGCGTTGGTCGAGATTCGATGACTGTTAGCAACATATGGAATCGGTGGGTTCAGGACGGTAATACGGAACGCCTTGCTGGGTCCCAACAGCCTCGTATCACTAGCAGTCGAGATGACAGGCATTTTATCCGCGTGGCTGTAACAGATCGTGCAGCCACGTCTCGATCCCTGAGTCAACAGATGGCGACGTTTGCAAGACAACAACCATCTGCACGAACAGTTAGACGACGTTTGCAGCAGCATGGACTATCAGCTCGGAGACCATGGCTGCGGTTACCCTTGACGCTGCATCACAGACAGGAGCGCCTGCGATGATGTACTCAACGACGAACCTGGGTGCACAAATGGCTAAACGTCATTTTTTCGGGTGTATCCAGGTTCTGTTTACAGCATCATGATGGTCGCATCCGTGTTTGGCGACATCGCGGTGAACGCACATTGGAAGCGTGTATTCGTCATGGCCATACTGGCGTATCACCCGGTGTGATGGTATGGGGTGCCATTGGTTACACGTCTCGGTCACCTCTTGTTCGCATTGACGGCACTTTGAACAGTGGACGTTACATTTCAGATGTGTTACGATCCGTGGCTCTACCCTTCATTCGATTCCTGCGAAACCCTACATTTCAGCAGGATAATGAACGACCGCATGTTGCAGGTCCTGTACGGGCCTTTCTGGATACAGAAAATGTTCGACTGCTGTCCTGGACAGCACATGCTCCAGATCTCTCACCAACCGAAAAAGTCTGGTCAATGGTGGCCGAGCAACTGGCTCGTCACAATACGCCAGTCACTACTCTTGATGAACTGTGGTATCGTGTTGAAGCTGCATGGGCAGCTGTACCTGTACAAGCCATCCAAGCTCTGTTTGACTCAATGCCCAGCAGCATCTACGCCGTTATTACGGCCAAATGTGGTTGTTCTGGGTACTGATTTCTCAGGATCTATGCACCCAAATTGCGTGAAAATGTAATCACATGTCAGTTCTCGTATAATATATCTGTCCAATGAATACCCGTTTATCACCTGCATTTCTTCTTGGTGTAGCAATTTCAATGGCCAGTAGTGTAAAATACCAGAGGTGTTAAGCCTGGTGCGCTCATGAACGCTATTTTATGCTTCCCAAACGACGAGTCCAACGGTCACCAAATGTATTTATCTCTGCATATGGGGCATTTATCCGCCATGTTGGTTCCACATGGGCTACTTTATGCCCGGTGGAACGCCTTCCCGCAGCTTCAGCGTCGTATCTATGATGGTCAGTCTCAGCTGTCTCAGAGTGGGTAGTGCAGATCCTGCACGGTGTACGGAGTGGGCAACAGCCGCAGCCACAGCGGCAGCGGCAGACTGTGTGGCGCACGTGACCGCCGGCAGGTCTCGCGGTCGCCCGCCATAAGCCAGGGAGGCCGCGCTAAGCCCGCCAGCAGCTGATTGTCTTCTGCGAAGCAATCGGTCCAGCTCGCCCGGCCGCCCGGCTGCCAGATACCATCTGTGTCCTGCCCGCACCGGCCGCGGCACGCCGCCCAGACCTTCGCCCGCCGCGGACCCTTTTGCGACCTCCAGCTGCTCACGCCTTCCTCGTTCCAGAACACACGGCTGTCGCCTGCAGTTCCTTGTCTGGCACTCAGCACACAGTGCATCCGGTCTGTCTCGACAAGCGACGAAGAAGGGAAATCCTAATGCGTCAGCGGTTTGCAGTTGTCGCTTCTGCGATACCAAGAGCTACGTCAGCAACGTCAGATATATATACACATTATAAAAAAAGCATGTATATATGTGTGTGTGTTTTCCACATCTCCTCCTAAACCACAGAGCCGATTTGAACATAACTACTTCTTTTTTTTTAAAAAACCTAAAACATGGCTGCGAAGCAGCAGTTATGTAGTTCTGAAGAGATTGAAAACACAGCTAACCAGTTGTAAATAAAGGGTTCTTATCCCTTGACCATGGTTTCGATATTTGTAAAAATATCTTCTTCAGAACTATTGGCTCTAAAAATGTACACACCAGTTACAAAATATTTTTTACAAGCATAATAAAATATTAATAGAAAACTATTTGCGAAGTAAATGTACTCACTTATTACATCACATGAGGGCGCAATATATTAGATGAAGCCGAGCGGCTCTTGTCATAAACTAAATAGATGAAACAAGAATTATTGCAATCCATGGCCTTAGACACAGCTACCTATACATGCATACTCTCCAAGTCACATTTAAGTGCCTGACAGAGGGTTCATCGAACCACCTTCACAATTCTCTATTATTCCAATGTAGTACAGCGCGCGGAAAGAATGAACACCTATATCTTCCCGTACGAGCTCTGACTTCCCTTATTTCATCGTGATGATAGTTCCTCCCTATGTAGGTCGGTGTCAACAAAATATTTTCGCATTCGGAGAAGAAAGTTGGTCATTGGAATTTCGTCAGAAGATGCCGTCGCAACGAAAAACGCCTTTCTTTTAATGATTTCCAGCCCAAATGCTGTATCAATTCTGTAACACTCTCTCATATATTTGGCGATAATACAAAACGTGCTGCCTTTCTTTGAACTTTTTCGATGTACTCCGTCAGTCGTATCTGGTAAGGATCCCACACCGCCCAGCAGTATTCTAAAAGAGGGCGGACAAGGGTAGTGTAGGCGTCTCCTTAGTAGGTATGTTACATTTTCTAAGTGTTCTGCCAATAAAACGCAGTCTTTGGTTAGCCTTCACCACAACATTTTCTGTGTGTTCCTTCCAATTCAAGTTGTTCGTAATTCTAATACCTAGGTATATAGTTGATTTTACGGCTTTTAGATTAGACTGATTTATCGTGTAACCGAAGTGTAACGAGTTCCTTTTAGCACTCATGTGCACGACCTCACACTTTTCATTATTTAGGGTCAACTGCTACTTTTCGCACCATTCAGATATCTTTTCTAAATCGTTTTGCAGTTTGTTTTGATCTTCTGATGACTTTATTAGTCGATAAACGACAGCGCCATCTGCAAACTACGGTAGACGGCTGCTCAGATTGTCTCCCAAATCGTTTATATAGATAAGGAACAGCAAAGGGCCTACAACACTATCTTGGGGAACGCCAGAAATCACTTCTGTTTTACTCGATGACTTTCGTCAATTACTACGAACTGTGACCCCTCTGACAGAAAATAACGTATCCAGTCACATAACTGAGACGATATTCCATAAGCACGCAATTTCACTACGAGCCGCTTGTGTGGTACAGCGTCAAAAGCCTTCCGGAAATCCAGGAATTCTGTATCGATCTGAAATCCTTTGTCAATAGCATTCAGCACTTCATGTGAATAAAGAGCTAGTTGTGTTTCCCACGAATGATGTTTTCTAAACATATGTTGACTGTGTGCCTTCGAGGTAATTCATAATGTTCGAACACAATACATGCTCCAAAATTCTGCTCCATATCGATGTTAACGATATGGGCCTGTAATTTAGAGGATTACTCCTACTACCTTTCTTGAATATTGGTGTGACCTGTGCAACTTTCCAGGCCTTAGGTACGGCTTTCGTTGTATATGATTGCTAAGTATGGAGCTAATGTATCAGCATACTTCGAAAGGAACCTAATTAGCATACAGTCTGGCCCAGAAGACTTGCTTTTACTAAGTGATTTGAATTGCTTCACTACTCCGAGGATATTTACTTTTACGTTACTCATGTTGGCAGCTGTTCCCGATTCGAATTCTTGAATATTTACTTCGTCTTCTTTTGTGAAGGCATTTCGGAAGGCTGTGTTTAGTAAATCTGCTTTGGCAGCACTGCCTTCGGTAGTATCTCCATTGTTATCGCGCAGAGAAAGCATTGATTGTTTCTTGCCTCTAACATACTTCACATACGACTAGAATCTCTTTGGATTTTCTGCCAGGTTTCGAGACAAGGATTCGTTGTGGAAGCTGTTATAGGCGTCTCGAATTGAACTCCGCGCTAAATTTCGAGCTCCTGTAAAAGATCGCCAATCTTGGGGATTTTGCGTCTGTTTAAATTTCGCATGGTTGTTTCGTTGTTTCTGCAACAGTGTTCTAACCCGTTTTGTGTACCAAGGAGGATCAGGGGTTCTGTAGTTTGTTAGTTTATTTCGTATAAATCTCTCAATTGCTGACGATACTATTTATTTGTATTTAAGCCACATCTGGTCTACACTTATTAATTTGGAATTGGTGGAGATTGTCTCTCAGGAAGGCGTCAAGTAAATTTTTATCTGCTTTTTTTGAACAGGTGTATTTTTCGCTTATTTTTCGAGTATTTGGGGATTGCAATGTTCAATCTCGCTACGACAACTCTGTGTTCATCAATCCCTGAATCAGCTTTGATGCTCGATATTAACTCAGGATTATTTTTTGCTAAGAGGTCAAGTGTGTTTTCACAACCGTTTACTATTCGCGTGGGCTCATGAACTAACTGCTCGAAATAATTTTCAGAGGATGCGTTTAGCACAATTTCGGATTATATTTTATGCGTACCTCCGGAATTAAACATGTGTTTTCGCCAACATATCGAGGGTGAATTAAAGTCACCACCAACTATTATCGAATGAGTCGGGTACGTGTTTGAAATCAAACTCAGGTTTTCTTGAACCTTTCAGCAACTGTATCATGTGAATTTGGAAGTCGGTAAAAGGATCCAATTATTATTTTATTCCGGTTCCCAACAATGACATCCGCCTATACTAACTCACAGGAAGTATCTACTTCAGTTTCGCGACTAGGTAAACCACTTCTGACAGCAACAAACACGCCACCGCCAACCGTGTTTAGCCTATTTTTTTCGGAACACCGTTAGGTTCTTCGCAAAAATTTCGGCTGAGCTTATATCCGGATTTAGCCAGCTTTCAGTGCCTACAACGATTTGAGCATCAGTGCTTTCTATTAGCGCTTGGAGCTCTGGTACTTTCCCAACACAACTACGACAGTTTACAACTGTTATACCAATGGTTCCTATATCTATGTTCTTCCTGTGTTCAGCCTGCACCCTTTGTGACTGAGGCCCTTCTTGTGTTTTCCCGAGACCCTATAACCTAAAAAACCACCCAGTCCACGCCACACAGCCCCTGCTACCCGTGTAGCCGCCTCCTGCGTATAGTGGACAGCTGACCAGCGGAAGCCGAAACGCAACCACCCTTTGGCGCAAGTCGAGGAATCTGCAGCCTACACGGTCGCACAACCGTCTGAGCCTCTGATTCAGACCCTCCACTCCGCTCTGTACCAGAGGTCCGCAATCGGTCCTGTCGACTATGCTGCAAATGGTCAGCTCTGCTTTCATCTTGCAAGCAAGACTGGCAGCCTTTAACACTTCTCTTAGCCGCTCGAAACCAGAGAGAATATCTTCTGATCCAAAACGACACACATCATTGGTACCGACGTGAGCAACCACCTGCAGTTGGATGCACCCTGTGCTCCTCATGGCATCTGGGAGGACCCTTTGCACATCTGGAATGATTCCACCCGGTATGCACACGAAGTGTACATTGGTTTTCTTAACCTCCTTGTCAGCCAAGTCCCTAAGGGACCCCACAACGCGCCTAACGTTGGAGCTCCCAACTACCAATAGTTCCACCCTATGCGATTGCCCGGATCTGGCAGCCTGAGTGGTTTCCTCTGAAACAGGACAGGCGACAGCACACGGCTCAGCGACAGTGTCAGCCATAGACAGCATCAGAAACCTGTTTGTCACACAAACCGGGGAGGCCTTACGTGCGGCCGCCTGGGAAGTCTTTCGCCGCCTGCTTCGCCCTGGGGCGACCTCCCACTAGGCCACAGATGAGGGGTCTGCCTCAGTGCGAGCAGTAACTGGGTTGACCACCGGTGAGGACCGATCGGAGGACTGTGATGCGCTGGACGTCCGTTGGATCCCCAGGGCCGGCCCACAACAGTGGTGCCCATCCACTGCAGCCTCAAGCTGTGTAACCGAAGCCAAATTACATACATCGTACTTCAGAATGACTGCTCATTAGTAAATGTCAACATACAAATGTTATAAGGGTCAAAGGATAAAATATTTGCGTAAGTTACATGACTAAGGCCAACTGCTACAAATACATAGGCTCGAGCGACCAGGAAAAATTGGGCTACAGAGGGCGCTAAACACAACGCGTGAGAACTGCGCCTTGCTTGTGTTGAACAACAGCATTTTATAATAAGGTAAGTTTGATTTTTCCTCAAGGCTATTAAAATATAATAAATTTACAGGTTTACATTACATATAAAATCATTATTACATTTGCTGACAGAGTAATATTGTACATAAATTCAGCGTGCAAAAGGTAGAATTCCGTTTACAAAAGATCACTGTTACAAAAGCGTGGGGAAAGAAGAGTAAATATAAGCTAAAACAACCTCACTAATAGGAAAAGAGTTACGCTTAACACTACGGAAGTTTAAGCGGTAAGAATAATGGGGAAGCAGTGGGCGCTACATACATGCGCGTAAGCACTGCGTCTTGCTGGTGTTAAGTAGCATAATTTTACATTAAAGCAATATGACAATTTCTTATAGAAGGCCACTAGCAAATACTAGAATTTTACAGATATGCATTAAATATAAAATCTGTAATACATTTATGCAGCACAGTAATACTGCGCGTAGCCTTAATGTACAGAAGATAACAGGTAACATAGCTTGCTTCTGTTACCAAAACGGTGGAGGACGTAATAAATGGATAAAGTTACATCATAACATAAAATGTTACATGACAACATGAAGTTACATCACAATATAAAAAGAGAATCTTCTGTTAGGCTGTACCAATACCATTTTTGGAACATAAACTGTATGAACATGTGCTGATAAGGCCACGAAAAATAAAACCCAGTGATATGAAATGTCAGGAGCTCAATAGTAGAAAAAAATATATTTTGAGGAAAACGGCATCGGCGTAGGTCGTATATACGTATTACCTGGCCGTGAGCAGCGGTTTAAATCCAACAAGGAAGTGCTTACTAGCGAGTTGCAACTGATCGTTCAAAATGTTACCGTCTCCTTATCAAGATGTTCATAAAGTGTTTCTAATAAATTCAATTTCCAATCTTTTATTCCCTCACGTAAAACTATGGTTTCTTCTAATTCCCCCGAAGAATGGTCTGAAATAAGTAAATGTTCAGCAGATGAAGAATTATGCACATTTTCCACTTTCTTACCCAACAGCTGTTCCTTATATCTGGCTTTAATAACTCTACCGGTCTTACTCTTCAGTTTGTCACCTAGTGTTGAAAAATTTTTATTTGCTCTTTTATTGCTAAGTATCTGGTCGACTACGTCTTGTTTATAACCATTATTGCCAGCAACAGTCTTGTTCAAATTAATTTCTTTATTGAAGAACGATTTATTGCTGAACGGAAAAACGCAACTTCATGAGGCTGAGGGTGGGAAGAATCTGGTGGAATAATATCGTTAGAGTACGTTGTCTTACGATGAACATTGAAAGTGACACTGCCATTCTTATGCGTAATTTCAGGTTAATGGAATTTGGCTCACAGTTCTCAGTTTGAATTTCTTTTGTAAATTTAATTTTCTCGTGGAAGCCGTTAAACATTTTATCCTGCGACGCCTGTTATATTTATATATTTACAAGAGCATCTAATTTACTAATGAGTAGTCACTCTGAAGCACGATATACGTAATCTGGCATTGCTTGCAACAATTCTTGTTTCATCAGTTTCGTTTATAACAGGAGCTGTTCGGCTTCATCTAGTCTATTGTGCCATGATCTAATAAGTGTGTACATTTACTTCACAAATATTTTTATATAGATATTTTGTTATGTTTGTAAAAATTATTTTGTATCTGCTGCATACATTTTTAGGACCAATACTTCTGAAGAAGATATTTTTACAAATGTCGAAAATATGGTGAAGTGATAATAAATCTTTATTCGCAACTGGTTGACTGATTTTCCAGTCTCTTCAACGAAACTTGGTACACTTATCGCTTACTATCAGACAACAATCGCTGTGGTTGTAAGAACCAGCTACCTATCATAGTTCAGGAAATATGACGTCATAAACAATAAGATGCGTCAGAAACTGACGCATCATGCATGGTATTTAAATTTATTAGTTCTTTGTTACTAGTTCTATTCGCAACGTATTTTGCAGACAGTATTCACATATGCTGTCGAATGTACCTACAGAAAATACCATCGTAAGGCATATAGTTCAAGAGATATGACGTCATAAAAGCTGAGATGCGTGAAAAAATACCGCATCATGCACGAAGTCTTAATACATTTACTCTTTTGTTACTAAGAAATTCGTACAGCTGAGTCAGCTTAAAGAAATTTTTGATAGCTGGTAGCGTTTTTGAGAGCTTTCACCAGGGAAGCGCAAACGGCGAAAACGATAGCCGTCTTCAGAGCTATGAAGAGATGTTTGGCACAGAGACGTTTACAAAATCGCATAGTAGACACAAGAAGCAGCTGCGACCAGCATACGGAAAGCGTCCGGCAACATCTCACACTGAGCTTATTGCAGGAGCACACATAAGCTTTCTTTCTAATAGAAAATTGACAAAACGAATACCCGTAAAATGCCGGATTTGTCAGCTAGTTGCTAATAAATTGCTGCCTAAAGGTAACGAACACAATGTCTACCTCGGTAGTCGCGCGATCAGTGCTACTGATTGCTAACCGAAGGGGCACGCCGGACTGGAGACTTTTCCCCTCTCGGGGACTCGGTGTTGTGTTGCCATCACGTTCGTATCGTCATAATTAACATTCCATTGTAGAGATGGCTGTATGAGCATGTCCCAAAAGCCAGTAAAAAAGTAACGAGCACAGAAAGAATAAACTCAACAAAGTTAAATGAAAATGGTCGCAGTACTGTAGTACTGACAGTCTTCCGAAAGATCGCGAGCATTTCTAAACTGTACGGTGTAAAATAGCGTTACAGAAAAGTAATATAATTAGGTATAATCTGAATCATGATGGCGGTAAGAAGGTACATAAGTTTCAAAGATATGAGTATATAAAATTCAATGCGCAGTCTGTGATGCAAAATTTATACAGACAGGACGAACATTTTCGATAAGGTACAAGGAACATAACGATGCATTAGATTAAGTAATTACTACAAATCACTTGTTGTGAATCATACATACGAAACAGACCTCTTTAAAGGAATATAAGACGATTTAGAAATGTTGCCCACATAAATAACGAGAAGAATCTCGACTTGCTAGAAGAACTGGAGATCGCCATTCGTGAAAAGAAACATGGCAACATTCAGAACACACGAGAGAAATACAACGAAATGAGATTTGTTAGAGGATTTGGAGAATTATTTTAGGATTGATATATGATTATAAACTTGTAATACGTCTTTGATGGAGTAACTAGAGGCTGATGATCGTTGGCTTAGGAAATGAGGAAAAGTGGGCTACCAAGTAAACAACATTATGGTAGAGCCAGTAGCTGCAGTTACACAGTAATACCGCTAACATACTAATTCACAACTACTCCCGAATCTCTGCAGCAGCGCCAACTTGACATTCATGGAGCCCATAGCAAATGTCGACTATTTTAATGTAAGACGAGGATTCACAGTCCAACGTGTTTTTATTCTTTTTTTCTCATGAACGCTCTATTATTATTGCTGATAGATGGTTTAGTATTTTAACTTCATCTTTATTTTTCTACAACCAGATAATGAGAACATTGTCCCTCGAAACGCATTGTTGAACTGTGTGTAGGACAGAAATACGATCGAATGCTACTAATTATTGCTGCAAAAATTTAATAACCGTTTCCTCAGATCCGTAATGGATTATACTACATAACACCAGTCTCCTTCAAATACGCTCTTCATTTTCTTTTGCTATTATCGGGTTCAAAGCTCCCAGCGTAATCATCATCAAATCTATGAGTGGTATGTACATCACCAGGATCATGTCTCGTTGACATCATTTATTATACAAAAGCGTGAACTATGGAACCAGGGACCTTTAACACCATTCACCAAGCGACACCCTTAGATACCGGTTGTAATTACTGCACGACTATGTACGACAACTGATGTCTCTCATCAAACACATAGCTGCTGCCAAATAATAGCGTCATCCTGGGCTAAATCATTTTGAAATTTATCGTCGATCCTTTAATACTACAGCAACTTGTCGCCGTAACACTACTCGCACCTGCGACCAAAATGATAAAAGCCCGTATGTGATGTCTTTTTGTCTGCAGTAGACTGCCAAAGTGAAATGGCTATTTGTAAATTACGTGAGTTACCATCGAAACATCATATATCTCTTCCTAATGATCAGTTAGTTTGTGTACAGTTGTAGGTGTGGTTAGAGATTGCAGTGCCGTGCATTAATATTTATAATATATTAAAATATTTATTCCCTTTTTACTTGAAACATTTTATAGTGAAAAGGCCCAAGTCAAAAACATTTTCTTTAATGTGCTTTATTGTGAGGATTTTTTTGTACAATACACGTAATACACGTAGTACAATACGCGTTCACTATAAAACAAGCATATGCAATTAAGAAATTAATGTATACACTAGAAAATAGGCAAATAGCAAATAAAATTAAAATACTAAAACCAAAATATATCAGTGTGGTTACAACACATACGGGAGATTATCCATAGTCAGTTTCTGCAATCCTCTCACAGCATTTCGTTCTGTGGTATCTACTGAAGAATCTTCTTCCTCGCCAACAATCAGGATGCTGAGCTATTGCGATCTGCATTTTACAGTCTTCCTCGCCCCCCCCCCCCCCCTTGACCATGTCTTTTTGTTTCTCAGCTTCCTCTTCTTACAATAATGGTAAATGCTGTTTGGAAATGGGATATATTGTTACAGAACTCATGATAACTGGAAGGATGTAGTTCTTCATGCCCTGAACATTTTTGGAATTCTGAAATTTCATTTCAAACTCATCTCGATGTATAGGCCTCCTAATACCTGATGCTATGAACTCAAAAAATGGTTCAAATGGCTCTGAGCACTATGGGACTCAACTGCTGTGGTCATCAGTCCCCTAGAACTTAGAACTACTTAAACCTAACTAACCTAAGGACATCACACACACCCATGCCCGAGGCAGGATTCGAACCTGCGACTGTAGCAGCAGCGCGGCTCCGGACTGGAGCGCCTAGAACCGCACGGCCACCGCGGCCGGCTTATGAACTCAGGATCACGGTTTAGTGAACTGCATTGTTAGAGAATTTTCTTTGGTGATTCATATCCACATAGTATGCCTGCGTTGTGCTTTGTTCTCTTATGTGCCTTTAGCAACTTTATTCTTCTCTGTGGCATCCATGACTTTAAATGAAAGAAACCTTTCCGTTTTCATTTCCACTATGAAAGACTTTCTGGTAACCAGTTCACCGCTTCCATCGTACCTCGGGGATGAAATAAATGCTCGAAGCGTTTGTTTGCCTTTTCAGAGAAGCCAAAATGTTTATCACATTCCACAAAATATGGCCTGGCACAAGGACCGCAAGATTAATTATGCCAGTATGCTGATTTTGTCTCAAACCTTACATGCAGTATTTCAAAATTTGGCCAATAGTACTTTAATTACTTAATTACTCTAAAAGCGTACTCATTAGGGTATTGATGTACTTTCAAAATATACATACCTGAACCTTTATTAAAGTTAACGGGAATTCTCCTTCTGTACGCCATTTCACTTGTACTCGTTGTATTCCAAACCCACTTCAGGCTTTAGCTTAGAGCTTAAATCTTAATCATTGCAGAGGGTGCCACTGTGCAGGAAATCGCTTGTACTTCTTTTACTAAAAAGACATCCACACTTTAGGTTACCAAATATCACTTGCATCGCTTGCACTCACAGACCATGAGTTCTTCCCCACTTTCAGAGGAGATGGCAGTGTCACCGGCGAACATATCATTCGCATCATTTTACTCTGAATTTTAATCGTATTTCCGTCGGTGCTGCCTCGATGTATAGACTGAACAACATAGCAGAAAGACTGCAAGACTGCACCCCCGTCTTACATTCTTTTTTAATCCGAGCATTTATTTCTTGACTCTCCATTCTTATTTTTTCCTTCATACCATATATTATCCCAGCTTTCCCTGCAGCATATGCCCAAATTCTGAGAATTTCAAACATCTTGTAACACTTTAAGTTGTCCAACACTTCTTTAGGTCGACAAATGTAATGAAATTGCCTTGATTTTTCTTGCTTCCGTTACGAAGCGAAACGTAGTAGCTTCCTCTCTGGTGCCATTACGTTTCCTAAATCGAAACGAACCGTCATCTCGCACAGACCACCTTTTTTTATGCTTCTGTATAGAACCCTTTTCAACCATATTGATTAGATCATCTGTTAATCTGACTGTGTGATAGTCCTCGCTTTTATCTGGTTTGACGTCTTCGGGAGTGTGTGGATGATAATTTTCTGAAAGTGTGGCACAATATCTGAAGTCTCACAGATTCTAACACCAACTTCAATAATCGTCTGGTTTCCATTTCTGCCAGTGAGTCTAGGAATTCCGAAGTAAATTGGCCATCAGGAACGTTCCAGTAATGACACGAGAAACTATCTGTTTGCCCAGTACCATGTTAAGCTTTTGTTTGGAGAAAAACCCACGCCAACATCCTCGTAAGACTTTTGACGTATATCATCAGCCTCGGTGCAAGCTCGGAAATTTTTTCTGAAAATTTTGTTTAGTCTCACACCCATCTCAGTATTTATGGCGTTCCGCCTCGCAACGCAAAGAGTAACATAAAATTTACTCTCCCGACTGAAATCAGGATCGAATAATTCGTCCTCCAACAATACACCCCTTCTGACATAGGAAAGGTGTATTTCGTGACTAGTATAATTTTTTGGTCAAATGTTTGAGTGAAGCGAAAACAAAGTCTCCCTATAAATAATGCAATGGATTTTTGTACGACTTTTCGTAGGAAAAGTACGAAATGGACAAATAAGGTATCAAATGTCCGCTCCAACATGTGGCCTATTTTCGTAAAACAATTTGCGGAATTAAATAGTGTTTCAGGCTGGTACGCGAACCTGTGACCTTTGCCTTCCGTGGGCAAGTGCTCTACCGACTGAGGTATCCTAGTACGATCCTTCTCCCCGACCCTACCCAGGACCATTGCAAAAAAATAAAATCGTTCGTAATATTAGTCAAATCGCGTAAAGGGTTCGTCTGTAACAGTGCAGAACACATATGGCAGTGCTGCTGATCTTAGAGCTTAAAGTGCACATGTTGACGAAGATTGTTCGATCCTTGCACCAAAGTGAACAACGATATTCCCACGTATAAAACTGTATGTATTATTTATCAAAAACTCATCTAATTTCAATTAAAACTGATATCAAAGTCAGCCAAACATTATAGTGACCCTCGTTCTGGGATATTAAATTCATCTTGCGTTACAAAACATTTGAAATATTCTGCTGATAGCGCCAATTTATTCTGTCACTCATTGGAAACTACATGTCACTTCAATGAAATAAGACAATGAACAGTGGTAATACAATGGCTAAGAAATGAAGCTTCCTATGCTGTCAGGTATGATTTCCATTTCTGGTCAGGGAGCCAAACATTATACAGACCCCATGTTAGGGTATTAACTTTATCTTACGTGACAAAACATTTGTCACTATATGCTGATAATGATAGTATGGATCCATTGAAGAAAGTGCCGGAACTTTGTACTACCTTCTTGGACAACGAATGCGGTTGTTTGTACTCGGATGGCAGGCGCAGATGCGAATGGGTTACGGTGTGCTCCATTATGGTCATCAGACCGGTTCTTTGCCGATGAGTGCCTACCCTCATGTAACCACGCCGTCCAACATCGGGCCGCCGTCACTTCCTATTGTCCAACAAATCTGGATATTTCACGACTCGATCAACGGGCCAAATGGAGATCTACAATCCTTCCCAGCTCTGTCAGGTGCTGATAATGCTCTCTCATACGAAAACGCAGTGTCTCTGTGTTTTCACAGTGATCACTCAACAGCTGATGCTGGTCACGCACCTTGTATACTGTAACATCACTATCTGGGAACAACACTAATGCACACTGGCCACAGAGAATTGCCAGTCTAATTAATTAATTACAAACGCGCTGATGGTGTGCACATGTTGAAAGTTACGCTGTTGCTCACCAAGCCTTCTGGACGCTTCACTTTTTTGTCAGGCTGACCTGATGCCCTTTATCTTGCATAAATAAATAAATTTATTTTATTTTATTTAGTCTAATAAGACTTAACAGATATCAACATCGTCATTTTTTTTATTTTTCGTGTTGAACAGGCAAAAATGTAAATTAGTAATTAATACGTGCCTATCACTGTTTACTCATAATAATTTTCAATAATTCCTGGAGGAAATGGACTGTGGCTGGTCAATGATTTGCAGAAAAAAGACATACAACAGCAGTTAATTTATGGAATAATTTTATTACGCTACTAGTTTGGTGCCTCTTTGGCACCACCTTCAGATCTCTATACACGGAACGAGAGAAACCATTCCGTCGTTTGTGTTTTCTAAAGGAACCACTATATCGATCTGGTTTCCGTTGACGTGAGCACTTCACATATCTAACGACAACAATCAGCGCAAGCATTCAAAGAGGAATGTGAAAGGTGATTCTCTTTCAATGCTTGTGCTGATGGTTGTCGTTAGATATGCAAGTGTCCACGCTTACGGAAACCAGTTTGATATAGTGGATCCTTTAGTAAGTACAAACGACTGGATGGTTTATATCGTTTTGTGTATAGAGGCCTGAAGATGGTGCCAAAGAGGCACCGAAACAGCTAGCGTAATAAAATTAGTCAATAAATTTATGGCTGTTGAATATGTGTTTCCTGTACAAAAAAATTAGTTTTCTCATCGCATACCGACAATGATTCAGAGCGTCTCCGTCAATGGGAAGCCACGTTGACTCAAATGAACAGCACAGCTTCCCACTTCTCGGTAACCCAGGGTACTCGGGTCCCGGAGGTGTGAGCTACGAGGCGGTGGGTGGAGCGCTACATCATCTCTTCCTCTGGCGCTCCAGCTACGTGCTCGAGCTGTTTCCAGCTAGTAACGGGCACATACGAGGAAGACGTCATTAAGGCGAGCGCCCTTTTGATGTGTCTCTGACGAAAGTGGCCTACCTGGAAGCGTCCTCGGAAATGAACTTTGAGTGTACCAGAGCCGCAAGGCCTGTGTCCGGGTGGTGTGTCTGACCGCGGACCGTCACCTTGCCGAAGCGATTATCGGCCACCCACTGCGCCGGCAGAATCTGGCGACCCTATCTTGCCGCAGATCCCAGGACCTGATGTAGCCTACTACACGCTCAGTACGACCTACATCAAGACCCTACAATAAGTATATCTGTTCCAATTGTTGGCACGCGTGACACCTTTGTAAACGTTCGAGGACAATATTAACTGTGCCTGTTCTGTGACGAAATACAACTTCAACCGCAACTTAGCGAGTCAAATGCAGCGATCACTTCTTTCAATCATGTAGGGTACCAACAAGCCTAAAAAGTTCCCAAAATTCATTAATTTGTCTACTACGAGCACAGCGCTTGTCAGTTGCATTCTCAAGCACCTGAGAACTAGTAGCTACATATTTCTTGTTACAGTTGATCATCTTCACAATATCAGCCCTTTGCTATCCATTGCTGGAAAAACGTCTCATCTGAACTTCAGCATTCATTACGGTCTTCAGTTTTGCAGGGTGATCGCGAATTTGAACTTTCTCTTTGAATGCTTGTGCTGACAGTTGCAATACAACATTTATACATAACAGAGCCTTTAGTCATCAATAATTTATTTCCTTACTATTTACAACATTCCGCCAACGTTGGGGTAACTATTTGATTCCGTGACTATAGAAATTACGTGGTTTTGACGGGAAGAATTCGTCGAGCAATATTCACAGGGCATTTCATCCGGAAAGAAAGTTCCTTGAAGGTTGGTCGATAGAGAGCGGAAAAGTTGAAAATCTGAGATCAGATGAAAAAGATGGGTGCGATATGTCTTCTTAACCCAACATCTGTGTAGTGAATGAGATTTTCACTCTGCAGCGGAGTGTGCGCTGATATGAAACTTCCTGGTAGATTAAAACTGTGTGCCGGACCGAAACTCGAACTCGGGACCTTTGCCTATCGCGGGCAAGTGCTCTACCGAAGCACGACTCACGCCCCGTCCTCGCAGCTTTACTTCTGCCAGTACCTCGTCTTCTACCTTCCAAACTTTACAGAAGCTCTCCTGCGAACCTTGCAAGACGGGGCGTGAGTCGTGCTTGGGTAGCTCAGTCGGTAGAGCACTTGCCCGCGAAAGGCAAAGGTCCCGAGTTCGAGTCTCCGTCCGGCACGCAGTTTTAATCTGCCAGGAAGTTTCATATCAGCGCACACTCCGCTGCAGAGTGAAAATCTCATTCTGGAAACATCCCCCAGCCTGTGGCTAAGCCATGTCTCCGCAATATCCTTTCTTTCAGGAGTGCTAGTTCAGCAAGGTTTGCAGGAGAGCTTCTGTAAAGTTTGGAAGGTAGGATACGAGGTACTGGCAGAAGTAAAGCTGCGAGGACGGGGCGTGAGTCGTGCTTGGGTAGCTCAGCCGGTAGAGCACTTGCTCGCGAAAGGCAAAGGTCCCGAGTTCGAGTCTCGGTCCGGCACACAGTTTTAATCTGCCAGGAAGTTTCACCTGTGTAGTGTTTCTTGTAAGTCTAGTAGAATGCGGGCGGTCGTCATCGTGGGGTAGCATCACTCGGACTCGCTGGTCGTTCTTCTTGGATTGTATCTGCAAGACGTCTCAGTTGTAGACAATAAATGTTAGCAATGGTGGTTACACCTCGGTGATGCAATTCATAGTTCACCACATCGTCGCTTTTCCAACAGGTGCATCTTTTTTGGATACACTCAGATCTTTGTATGGAGAGTTACTGCTTTGTTTCGGCTCAACCATTCCTTTCTTTTCCTTACATTAAAATAAAGACATTATTTATCGTCACCAATAACGACACAGGATAGGAATTGTCGGTGTTGTTCATCAACTAATTGATGACGAGCAAGCAGAGATGGACATATGGCCACCCGCTGATTTTTGTGATTTTGGCGTAGAGTACACGGTATCCATACACTCGATTTTTGAACATTCCCTATTGCAAGCAAATGTGGAATGGTGTAATGATCACAGTTCATCACATTTGCCAGTTCTCAAGCACATTGATGTGGATCATTGTGGATTAATGCGTTTAAACGGTCATCATCAAACTCCGAAGGTCTTGGGAACGTGGGGAGTCGTTAATGTCAAAACAGTCCCCTTAAAAAGACAAAACTATTTTCTCGCCCTGCTCTGTCTAATGACACTATCCCCACACACGGAGCAAATGTTTCTAGCTGCCTCCGCTGCTGTCACCCCTCTACTGAACTCAAACAGACGAATATGTCGGGAATTTTCCGTTTTCTGCACTTGGCATTCCATTTTCTAGTGTCCACAGCTCCACTCACTATCATCAAACGACAAAATGACAATATGTACACTCAGATAGCAACAGTGAACTAAAAATAGAAAATGACAATCGATAAATAAACCCATACCAACGGGAATACCAATGTGCAAAACAAAAACGCTATGCACCAACGTAATATTCTGGTATAAGGGACCCGCGGTATCCGTTGGATCGTCAAAGAGCACTTTCATTTCTTTTGATTTCTAACCCCTATTTATCTCTGTATAAGTACAACAGTTCAGATGCTCACAGTACGCGCTGTGACCATTTTCAATACAAACTTGTTCCACACACTCACGATATTTGCTGTTGGCAACAGAAATATCATTTTACTCTTCTTTCTCAAGCGTGCTAAATGGTTCAAATGGCTCTTACTATGGGACTCAACTACTGAGGTCATAAGTCCCCTAGAACTTAGAACTACTTAAACCTAACTAACCTAAGGACAACACACACATCCATGCCCGAGGCAGGATTCGAACCTGCAACCGTAGCGGTCGCGCGGTTCCAGACTGTAGGGCCAGAACCGCTCGTCCACCAGCGGCCGGCCTCAAGCGCGCATTAAGTACTGCTCGGTTCTACTATGAATTTGTTTTTTCGCAGTGTTAGTTACACATTATGAGAGATTCACAACAGGCACGGATAGATTTACTGATAAAGAGTTGTTCGACATATATCTTATCTTTGGATTCAGTGAATGCAATGGAAGAGCCGTTACGGTAACCACGTCTTACAAGTTTTGTATCTATACGTCTGAGGGTTGTTGCGTTACTCTGTGCTTCGCGTTATACGTTTCGTTGACTGCATATTACAGAATTTTTCGCTGTTATGCTTGGTACTTTTACAGAAGAAAGGTAACTAGGGCAACAAACACAGTTAATCGTGCTTTGTTACTTGAAAATGAGCCACCAGACACCCCCGGGTCCCTCGTATCGAGCTACTCAAAAAGATAATCCTGAACAGCCTCTGAAAATGTTGTCGAGGCAGCCGGTGGTTACCCTGTGTGTGACTGATTCTGTGTTTGTCGAACACTATTCACCTGTTTTCCATAGACTTGTCGCCTTAGACTTCTCTTACTTCTACCAATGCAGGAAATAACTTTCCCGGTTCATATATTTTACTTAATAGCCTGACTATGTTCCGCCAACCACCATTTCATTTTCGTTGCGGTTATAACTAGTTCTGCTGCTCCAGTCTCTTTCCTCATTCATTTATTTCTTTACGCGATTCACCAAGTGAGCTCCTCATTCTTCTTCGAGAAACCCTGAGTCTTCGAATGGCTCTCGCACTAAAACTTTGTCATATTGCCATAAATCAAGAAATGGAAAGAAGGTTAAGATTTAGCATGCCGATGGCGAAAAGATCATTAGAGAGATTTAAGAAAATTCTGGAAAACATAATTGGAAGTGGTCGGACGGGGATTTGAACCAGCACCCTCCCTGACGCGAGAAGTTCTACCACTGCTATAGACTATCGAAGCCGTCAGTCGAAACTGATACTCTCTAGGCTGCCTCTAAACTTCCCTCTTCACACACATCATTAGTTTAGCCTTCAAAACAGATTTCTTTTTACTAAAAGCATTACAGGGAATTTTAACTCTTCTGCTAATTTAACACGTGAACTCATCAGCTGCTTCTATCGCTTCGTTATTGATGGTTGCAATGTCTGTGTTTATACAGTGTCTGTATTTTCACAATACAATGCACGCATGTCTGAAGAAACAGACACTGTCACTAACGAATACATCTGTGGTAAACGTTGCGAAAAGTTTGCTTCCGGCGAATATACATTGACGTCAGCTGTTTACGACACATGAAAATTTATGCCGGACTGACGTTCTAACCAGGATTTCCCGCAAATCGTGAACCCTTGCTTTAACCAACCAACCACGCCTCCAGGACCGATCCAAACTTCCATATATATCCTATTCACAACTCGCATGGTCGCACATTTCGTGATTTCCACACAGGGGGACAATATTATTTCGTTATTTTGGTCCGTCGAGCCATGGATACATTAATGACGGTTACAGTGTCTGGGCTTATACTCTTCGCAGTACAATGTGCTTCAGACCGGCATTCATTTGAAGGAACAGGTTCTGCCACTGACGACTACAGCTGTCGCAAATTTACGAAATAGTTTCGCAACCTGCGACTATACATTGACGTCAGCCATTTATGAAACATGAAAATTTATGCCAAACCGAGACTCGAATCCGGTGCGGATAGAGGAAGTAGTTAAGGCAATCACTCGCGATAAGTGGGAAATCCGAGTTCGAGTCCCAGTCCGGCACAAATTTTCATGATTATTTATTTTATTTTATTTTATTTTTTTTACAAATTAATTTTTTTGGCCGACTTTCAGACTTGCTTCTTACCTATAAACATTCGTTGTTAACATTCTCCTCTGGACCACAGTGCTCCCCCGTTATCATTTCATTCCCATCTCCGATACGCAAGTAGCCCAATGTGGCGTCGAATGCAATAAGTACTTGCCCTCGGTGGCTGAACTTTCCCGAATGGGGGACTCCTGGCTCACAATGCAGTACACTCATTTCCATTTCTGTAAAGTACAGCGATATTAACAAACCGAAGGTTCTTTAGATATTTTACATTGTATTCCATCTTCATTTTTCCAATTTAGGAAGCTGAAAACTTCCTCTGTGACTACGATATTGCAGTGCCTATGTTATTCTGATTAGGATGCAAGGTTCCTTTTGATATGTATGTCGATTCCGGGCAAGCGACTTTCAAGTACAACGTCTGCCCTGTACGGGAATATACATAATGGATGTACGAGTATAGGTCGTAGAAGCATGGTTGACGACACATGGAAGTTTGAGTCTGGCCGTCAGTCGTGCACAGATAGCCAAGTGGTAAGGCTAGCACTCGTAATAAGCCGGAGATCCGGGTTCGAGGCCCGGGTCGGCACGGATTTTCATTGTCGTTATTCCATTCTACACCTGATGGTTGTCATTATTTCCAATAGCGAATACATTTAATGTACTCCTCTGTGAGTAGTGAGAATACTTTTTGCTATATTGTATCAATGAGAGCTGTACCAGTGGGCGGATGGAGGGTGCGTACACAATCTGATCAAACGTATCTGGAAACCACTATGTGATGCGGAATTGGTCACCAGATGTCACGAGAGGCGGACCAGCCAGTATAAAAAGAGGCGGAGATTATCGTGATGTCAGTACAGACGAAGTAACAGCAGCTAGGGTCCGTCGGGAGAGCGCAATGGCTTCGAACGTTGAATAATCATTGAGTGTTACCTGAGTAATAAATCCAACAGGGGCATTTCAACCCTGCTAAAGCTGCCCAAGTCGTCTGTTGGTGAAGTGGTTATTTGAAGGAGCTGCCATAGTTAAACAAAGACGAGGCGGACCTCATGTAGTGACGGACAAGGACCGTCCATCAGAGCGGAGGGTGGTTGTAAAAATGGCGGAGAGTGGTTGTAAAAATGGCATGAATTCAAAGGAAGGAATCATTCGTGACAACCAAAGTGCTGCCAACATTACAGCTAGCACAATTACCGTGCGTAGGGAGTTAAAAAGAATAGAGTGCAATGGTCAATCAACTGCTCATAAGCGAGACATTTCCGTTGTCAGTGCTACGTCACACTTGAGGTGATGCACAGAGAGACGCCGGTGGACAATGGCTGACTGGAACCGAGTGATTTGGATCGATGAATCACTCTATACCCTATGTCAGGGCAATGGAAGGGCTTGGGTTTGGCGAATGCCTGGAGAACCTTACATGCCATCATGTGCAATATGCGGGAGATGGTAATACAGTATGGGGATGTTCCTCGCGGTTAAGATGTGGTCCCCTCATTATGCTTAAGACTCCGCTAAATGCGGAAATATGAACAGATTTTACAAACTTTTCTGCTGTGTACAGTAGAAGAATAGTTCGGAAACGATGACTGTATCACCATGACAATGCACTCTGTCATAAAGCAGCTGTGGTTTGTGGATAATAACATATGTAAAATAAACTGGCCTGGGATGAATTAAACCATCGATTTAGCTCCAGAATGATGTGTACAACATGAATACCTTCTGTTTTCGGCAACAATAGGCTGCCATTCCTCCACAAATTTCAGGTATCTCAGTGAAAGTGACCCAGTAGAATTCAAGTCGATGTAAAAGTGAAGGTGGACATACCCCACAAATTAGAGGCCGAATGCTGTTGATTAGATAGTGCACATCTTCATGAGTACACTAAGGCAGGCCATATCATTGTCTTCTTTCACATTTAAATAAACCTTGAAATGGTTGTGCAGTTTTTTGTCTGCTGTCAGGCACTGTGTTATCTGCCATGTTGGCAGATTAGAGTTTATGTCTATCCAGCGTAAATTTCAGTCTTGATTTCTTGATATTGTTACCCTTAATAAATTTTAATTCTCTTCTCTGGAAGACAGTTTTGTGTAATGCTGAACATTCGATCGCTTTTGCATTAACGTTTGTCTGAAAATCCAGCCTTCCCTTTAATGGCTTACTCGTATCATACAGGATTCTATATCGTTTTCTTCCCTTCGTATTTGCGACATGTTTTGCTGTTTGCAAAAATGCCTATGTTAGATAATCGATACCTTTCGTCTTTGACTGTATAGTCTTCATTCTCTAACAATGAATAACCTATGACTTTTTTTTTAATTTCCTGTCCACAGAGACTGTTTTTCGTCTAATTTTGAATTTATTTCTACTGTGCATCTTACGAAAAACATTCTTGTCAGAAGTAAAATACCAATTTACATCTTTGAAAAGCTAGACTTTTGAGTAATCTTTCACGTCACCAAAGGAGCAGAGGAAGTCATTGTAAACGCTTCTAATGCTAACAGAGGCAGAGAGAATGTTTGGGTGATGAATGTACTCTGCCCTACGGCGAGACATTAAGTATGCATAGCCAGCGTCCAGGAGAAACCAGCGAACACACCGTCATTATAGGCGACCGGCGTCTCCACGGCCGTGCAATCACCGGAAATTCTTGCAAGGGCCTTGACAAGCATCCGGGAAAACTGGTTTTTCTATCAGTGGCATGGGAGGCACGATGTCATACAAAACTATTTGCTGCTCTAGTTTGCTAAGCCCTGGCAGCACTGTGTATATTGAGGGACACGTCCTGTATCTCACATAAGTACTGGAAATTGTAAAACTACACTGGTATGTAATGTTTTCCGGTGGTTTGCCGTTGTTGTTTCCTCGTCGCCATGAAGCGGCGCCAACTCAAAACTTCGACTGTCTGAGTATGATTCTTTCCCATCATTACGACGGTACAGTGTGATCATTGGAGCTTACACATAAACTCAATGATAGTCGCACTTTCCATGCACCGTTTCCAAGCAAGTAGGAGATGGGTAAATGATAATGATATACGTCACACATTTGCCTATAAATGTAACAACAAATAGGATTTCTATCTCTAGGCTGTCTGTCATAGGTTTACCAATATCTTGTAAACAGTCACTGACTATAACCAGAGTGTTAATAATTCATGTTGTTTCTGCCTGGTGAGGTAGAACAGTATTAAAGCATCTTACGCAGTTCTGTATAATATAGATGAGAACATTGGTATTGATTCGGTCAATTCATGCGTTTACTTACGTAAAGGGCTTTGTGATCTCGAACGATTCAACTAAGCTGTCTACTCAGAACAACCAAAGCTTTCATATCCGAACTGTTATCACCTTCTAAGAACCCTCTATCTCTCACTGCTTATGTCAACATTTAAAAATTGTCTTTTTGAGACATTATGTAACGAAATCCAAATTGCTGCAATAGGAATCTAGTGTTTTCAAACTGATGGATCCATTTCGGCTAGTTTACCATTTAGACTTAATGTGCAACTTACAAAATATTTTTGATTTATTTTATTATAGCTAGGTAGTTTTACGACTCTTACGCTATAAGCTGTTTTGTGGTTTGCTGCTGTTAATCGTCATTTCCCGTATTTTTATAATTTGACGTTTTATTGTCGGATTTGACAGAGTGACACTTGTGACATTGTCCGAAGTTGCTATATGATTACAGTTGCTGTGGTGTGTTGATGCAATCATTTTGGGCTGCATGTATGATCTTGTTAATCAATGTGTCTGCTGCTAATTGTTGTTTATATCCGTTATCTTTGGTTAGGAATTCAATACAATTTTGTATGAAATGTTTACGTTTTAATCCGTTTGTTAATGTGAAACGTCATCAGGGTGTTGTAATGTATGTACGTAGATTTTTATCTCTTCAAGTACGTTCATTTTTAAACTTTTAGGTAGTATGTATTAAATGTTCTTTGCTAACTCTATTCGTTCTGCGTTATGGTTACCGTTCTTTAAGTGATTGAAGGATGTAGACGTACCGTTTTCTTTAATTCTCGTATGCTCTTGATATCTTTTATTCATACTGCGTCCTGTCTGTACTATATAAAATTTATTGTAATACTAAGAGTCGATTTTGTATATGGCCTGGACGATTAACAACAGCAAACCACAAAACAGCTTCGTACATGAGTCCTAAATCTACACCACGCTGTAATAGAATATAGAGTGACTCGACCACTGATGATATATAGACCTAAGTACAAAATTAATGTACTGAAACCACGATAACCAACATTATAATAAAATGAGGCAACAATATTATGTAACTTTCGTAGATAGTCTGAAGATTGTAATCTAGCTGAAATGGATCCATCAAAATAAAAACACTTAATTTCTATAGGAGCAATTTTAATTTCTTTACATAATGTTTCTAAGAAATATCTTCAACGCTGCGGGCTCATTGCATCGTAAAAATTGTCAGTTGGTATCACATCTGGAAATGCCCACAGCTTTGAACAGTGACAAAAATCCTTACCTGTCTTTGCCAAGATAGAAGAAGAACACAAATTTTATTATAGATTTGTCATGCAATAAGAGATATTACGAAACTGTGTATTCTCTGTCGTCAGCTACTGCTGATTTCTGTTGTTAATGCTATCTGTTTGTTACTTCGTGCCATTAATTTCCTTTAATCACATTTACCTCCTATTAACTTAGAGCAGCGCATCCCAGACGTAACTAGTTTAGACTTTTCATCTGTTTCGTAGTTTAGATTTTTTTAAAATGTGGGCTACACGCATTGCTGAACACGCAGCGCTATGGGTTGTGAGACAGAAGCGTGCGCCAGACCATGGTCGAATCCCCGCTACGGATTAACAACCACTGATCTAGTATACCGTGTAACATTTCTATGTAAACCTTTAGAATGTAATGTGACTGTGAGACTTTCTAAATGTGACCTAGTTACTGCGAATGAGAATTCAGTGGGTGTAACCAGTTCACGTGTAACGCTTTTAATAATTGCTGCCCTCTTACTGTAACAGACCAAATTCATAAGCTGAAGGTAGTATTGCATAACTTAGTGACGGAGTGCTTATTTAGTGAAATAAAAAGCTGAAATTTAAATCCGTTCTTTGCCTTTAATATTTCGTGATTCAATCATGTGAAGGTATCATCTGCGAAATACGACAATACGACAATCTGCAGCTTGCCTTTCAACCGTTAAGCCTTTCTAATTTGAAACATATAATAAATCGCCATCCCGTTACTAATCCCACTTTAGAACTATACAGAAGTAGATACATGTTTTTTGGATCCAAAAAAAAAAGAAAAATACGCCAAAGAATTTGTCGTTATGGCCCTGGAATAAAGCATTACCTGTGAAATGGAGGAAATGCTTTGCAACAGCAAATGAAATAAATTACATTGCTGCATATGGACCTGAACTAAATCACGCTGCAGTGCAGTGTGTCTGCTTATGCTTGTGAAACCAATCACGCTGCTATGCATGGGAATGTCCTTATATCAGCTCTTCGATCGTCGAAAGGAAACACGAGTGTGCAGGATAAAGTGAATAAACATCTATCTCAAGTTAATTGTTACACGTTTTAACTAAGACAACATGGGCGGTTAAAGAGCGAAAATTTGAATGAAAGTGATCGTCACTCTTAAACAACGTTATCGTTAACAATCTCTTAGACACAACGGTGGAAACAAAGAGCTGTGATGTTATATTGGGTATATTTGGTTAAGAAAAGAATAGAATGATGTAAAGAGTTCATGAAAACATGCGTTGAAATTGTGAAACGGCTACAAAGACAATCTTAATTCTACATGATAACTCGCGACATGGATAGTACTAATCAACAATGAAAACGTTTCAGAATCCAAAAAAACGCTTATTGTTTTGTATTTCCATCTGCTCAATTCAAAAACCAACTTAAAATGGCCCATTAGCTCTTGCTTTGAGGAACGACGTGTCACTTTTTTCCAATGTGCATTTTTAGTTGGGGGTAATTACTCTAAGTTTCTGCAGCTGTCATACCTGTGAACTGACAAAACACAACGTTCTTCAGCTGTTTGTAGGTTATAAACATTATTACTGTTGCTATGACTGTGAGTTTCATATTTTTTGTATCGTAATCAGTGTAGAACTTCCGGTTTTCGAGTGCTCCTGAAGTCTAAACTTTTTTGAATAAAATACCACGAAAACGTATAAAATTAGTGAAACTTCTTTCCACATTTTTTGTGAAATAAGATTTTCATCATGAAAATGCAGTCTGACATCGCCTGTGAAGACTGTTTATCAGCAATATTTTTATATGGGGGAGGGACCATGATACGCCATGCAACTCCGCATATACGTTGCACCTATTATTCAATTATACCATAAGAATCGCGGAAAAAATTTATAGCTTTAGCTGTGCCTATGGTTTGAGGGAAACCATACAGGTAATTGTTGTTTCTACTTGAGTCCACGTGCAAAGAGAGGATTGTCAATGAAGAATAGAGGAACGGATCAGCACCCCAATCTGCCATCTCCTATTCGACCTGGTCCATGTTCAGATAGTCTAACAGTTCCTGCAACGCCCCAAAAGTATGAGCTTGAAGTAGAAGGTGAAGACAGTGAGGAGGGAGAAGAACCCGACAAGCATCCCACACACTATGAGTTTGATTTTGACGAGAAATGTGATAAATCCCACAGACAGCCAAGTGGAATTGAGTGATCTCATCGGAGAACTTGATTTGTAGAGTGCAAATCAATAAGGGCTAAGTACCAAAAACAGATTTTTTTTAGTTAGATCCGAAAAACCAAACTAACTGCCGTTGCCAACAACCTGAAAAGGGCGCTAAGCGCTACCATCATTTCTGGTAGCGCATATAAGGCCAGAAAGATAGCATGAGCAGTAAGCGGCGGCCCACTGGTGAGGCTAAAGCGGGCTAAGTGCCACAATACTTTCTAACTGTTTGTAACGTGTGACAGATATTTTGCCCAGACTGAAAAACCTAAGAGGTTGGAAGAATGTCAGAGTGTCTAGTACATAAGGACCCTGTAAAACGTATGGAGAATGAGACACCAAATATGTAACCATTTGTGTTTACTACGTTCCAGGCAGGGAACTTTGTTATTTTAGAAAAAGCAGCCGTTACACATATTAAAACAACGAAAATACATATTTCCAAATGTACTTGGACTCAAGTGAAAAAAATTGCACCTGGTGTCAACAGTTTTTAACGAACTTAAACACTGGAGCAGCTTCAAGATTTTCAAGAAAGAGATTACCACTGACAAAGAACATCGTTTTACTGTCACAACGATATAAAAACAACTTGTCAGATGAAAAGAAACAGGATCTGCAACAGGTGCTGCCGTATTTGAGAACAGCTAACGGAACGTCTTTCCAACAGTTATTCTATTAAAATTGCTTTGTGCTCTATATTTAATCACAGGATAGTGTACGTGTAAAATGTATCTGTAAAATGTTTATTAGTAATAAAACCGATAAATGCTTGAGATTTCTTTCATTGGCACTTACATCGTCTTGCCGATACCTTTTTCCAGAATAAACTATTTATTTTAGTTGATAGAAAGAAGGAACCTCAAAAAGATTTTGCAGTAGTTGTGTGTCCCTTACTACAGACAGTAAATAAAAACATTGTTGAGGATTTTTATTGAATTATTTTTGTCAAAACAGAAATAGTTGAATAAATGGTAATCAGTCTTTCCGCACTTAGCCCGTTATTGATTTTCACTCTACATTTGTCGAAGAAGACCCAGCTTCTAGGGTCAAAACATAGCAATGGCATCTTCTCCATCGTGAAGTCAGCGTCTCACAATTGCAGGAATCTGATTGCTTGAAACTGTGACGTTAATAACTTGATGAAATATCTGAATAATAATCCCAATGATTGAAGGCTGTTCATGGACTTTTCCATATTTAGTATGAAAGCTTAATTTCACAACGTCTAGTCTAAGTGTACTGATGCTGCGGATATCACTTACAAGAGACAAGCCAGAAGACAACAATCTTTTAAAACCATCACACAATTGTCTTCAGGCCAAACCAAATGCCAAATATTCTTCCAACAATTTAGAACACTTAGGATGCAATTGTCATTCAAAAACATGAACTGGACTTCCAGTGTTGTTGATGCATTCAATTAAAATATAGCTATCCGCCTGTTAAAATAAAATACCTCCATCTGTGTTTATCACAGAAACTAGAGCTAATAATTTTTTTCTTTGTCATATTCATTTTTACCATTCCACAGTTAGTGAGATATGACCAATGAAGTGAAGGAAACAGTATCGGCGATAGCAGGAAGTTCAAAAGCATTGATACACGAGTCTTGGTAGCCGAGATGACCGACGTCAGCTATTATCAACATAAACTCTGGTTGCCAAAGAGATCTACCCAGTAATGTGCTGAGCCATATTTCATAAGCAGCCGTCTTTCAACCGGCTAGCCTGTGGTTTTCAGGCACTTATTCACCATCATCAAGCAAACGCTGAGCTGGCCCCTAACTCCGCCTCAGAAAATACTATATATGAACATCTAAAACATAATATCACGAGAAACAACGTTCACACGATTCGCAGACAGAAGCCGCACAAGGCTTCCGACCCTTACTTAAACTAATGACTGAGGCTTCACGAAGAGCATCCAACAAAAAATTTTAGTAAATAAATTAAAATAGTGGAGCTCGTGCGATGGGACGAACTGTATAAAAGACCTTTCATACTCTCGCCACTCAGATATCGGCCCACTGTAGACTGCGGATATTTTCAACCCAGATATACACGAGCTGAGATTGGGACCGGGGTTCCTAAGTGGAAATATATGGAAGTAGGTGTCCAGTTTCAACATACGCTTAAAGACTAATAATAACCTCCCAGTTGCCTGATATGCTGCTGACTAAGCGCTGTTTTGAATCATCTCTCTCCTGAACAAGTGAATTTTAGGAAAGATGTACTGTTTGTATTCCAGTCCCTGTCCGTGTGGACGATGGCTTTTATGTTGATGATGTAGATGTATTGAAGTATTCGGCGTCTCTACCAAACCATGTCACGTAGAAACCACAATTATGTACAAATCTGAAGGCAGTGTCGTCAATGAAGTTCACCACTTAGAAATGAAAGCTCTTTTATTACTGACACCAACGTACAGCCCGAACAAAAAGTTGTTTAATGAAACATCGAATATTCCAGAATGCCGGTAATTATACGGACATCGAATATTCAAGGATGTACAAGCATTACAAACATAATACATTTAAAGAACACTTCAGAAATGATAAATACTAAATATTACTGCCGGTGTGTTTTGAACTGGTGACCCGTAGTGTGCCAGCCAGCGACGCCAATCTGTTCTTACATAATAGGCTGAATCGTCCTCCATGTTTTCCCCTGCTTTGAGAATACGGCAATGTTTACCTTGTGGGCGGTTAACCTATTCTCGCAACTTCTTGCAATATATCTTATAAAATATTTGATATTACGTGTATGAAGTATTTCGAACAGTATTTAATGTGTATGGAGATATTTACAAAGGCCTTTCCATATAACAGAGAAACTGAAATGTAATATTACGCGGCTACCGAAATTGAGTCTCGAAATTAGCGCGGTGGTTTGTAAATATTAGATGTAATGAGGTAGAAACTCGGTACCAATCTTCAAATATGGGTTTTATGCAGTAACAGCCTGTGCCTATTTATTAGCTTTTGACCATATACAAACACTTGCAAAAGTGATGTTTGTTTTTTAATAATTAGCAAGTACTTTAAGAGATGTGAAATTTTTATTGTATAGAGGGGGGAAAAGTACAGTTTCATGTAAGAGTGAAACACTTTTTATTAATAGTTCATCTATCATTTAAGCAGTATTAATTATGTGTGCTTTATGGTAGGTTACTTCATGATAGGTTACTTCATAATAGGTTATGTTACTTGTGCAAGTGTGCTCCCAAGGATCAGTCTGCTACAAAAATATCTTAATTATCATTTGTCTTACCGTATCCATGTAAGAAATTGGGTTAAGTGTCATTCAGTTTGCTTATGATAACGATATATAAATACATCGCAATAAATATTCCTCCTCTCCACTTTTCCAGTTGCGAAAATATCTCAGGACACGAAAAAAATTTTTTGGATGAAATGCTTCAGTATAGTTTTCGACTGGTGGAAGGAACGTAATTTTGTACAAGCATTTTTATTGGCATACACTACAACCACTGCCTGATTAGTGACAGTACGCACCTGTACTCCCTACCGGTACCTCTGACGAAAAAAAACTGCTTGTTACCAGCACAAATTTTGCATTCGCACTTTTAAAATGAGCAGAAAAAAAGTAAAAATAACGTTTTAAGAAGTATAAATGTCAACCGTCTCCCCCATGAGGGTCGCAGTATCGAAGCCTTTCCTTTTTTATTTTTTTGTATATATAAAGAAAGCACCGCTTACAATACGCTTACAATACTCAACTGAGAGCCAGATTCTGGCTCCCTGTTGTCTCTGAGACAATTGAAGGCCCATCTTTTTCTTCGTTCCGACTCACCTGGAAATCTAAACATGCGAAAACAATTTTTGTAATGGTTAGTGCAGTTCACATCTGAGCAGTCACCGATATTTACGACGAACTGTTCAATATATTTCATTAGAAATCTCCACTCGCATCGTGACTCATACGTAAACTTCTTTGGGGAAAGAATGGCGGACAGTTCAGCTCCGGTTACAGGAATTTCACTGTACGTCACACTACGTGCGCTGAAGTCGCAACAATATCAAGGTTCTTGCAAGATGTTAAAAACGAAGGGAGAATCATTAAGCACACTGTCTTAGATTAATGAAGCGAATATCTTTTTGTCAAATATCGGCCGAGAACCGAAAATATTGCTTCTGATATTGCAGGCTGGAGCACAGAGCAGTTTATTCGTGAAACGGGACTGCGGCAAAATAGGAAAGGAAAAAAAAAAACAAAAAACTGGCTAGGAATTCAAAATCTGATGTTACAGAAACCCTAAGAATTAGGTTGGCAGTTAATGGATAAGTTTAGAAATACTACACAAAAGATACGAAGAATAATTTCTACATAACACTTTTTATTGTAAAGAACTGGTTGTGCTGAATCATCAGGACAAAGAAAGTTGGGGAAAGATGAAAAGTTCACTGGTTGTGATATTTCGATTCTTGTTCAAGTAATGTTCCTTTTCTAGTAATCTCGTTATCGACAGAGTGCTGCATCCCTGGCCATTAATGTTTAGCACCACGAAGGCGACATGCAACAAACGTGAAATTCACGTATACTACCTTCTTGGATATGCAAATGCTCAACACTTCAGCCCAGTCACAAAATTAGATAAGAATAATACCATCTACATTTTGCAGATATGGTAAGATTTTGCAACGGATTTCTCTTTCAGAAATCTAACTGAAGGTTATCAGTTAGAAGATCGTGATATACTTCGTGTAACAAAGAGAAACGCCTAGCAGCAGTATTGTCAGAATCCTGCAGCGGCAGGCTTGTGACCCATCGAGACTTCCTTTTACTGTTCCGTGGTACTGCTGCTTGAGTTGGTAGACACCTCGCGCCTACCATACAAATATGGAATTGATGGGTTCAGAAGAGCTCTACTCAGCGACATGCAGTGGCCCAGAGCGAACAGTGATCGAGATGATAGGTGTGTTGTTCACTCGGCTGTGCGGAATCGTACAGACACGTTACATGCTTTGAGTCAGGAAATTAGGCTGTTTGCAGAAGAAAAATACCCATACAGACAGTGCAATGACTCTTGGAGTAGCATAGGCTGCTAGAACGGCTACCACTGTTGTGGCCTTCCTTGACGACATCACCAGGGAGGGAAGCGCCAACAATGTTGTTCCCAGTGATAACAACAGACGCAGCAAGGACAGCACGTCATCCTTTCAAATAAGTGGACCGAGCGAGATGGCGCAGTGGCTAGCACACTGTACTCGCATTCGGGAGGACGACGGTTCAATCCCGCGTCCGGCCATTTTCATTTAAGTTTTGCGTGATTTCCCTAAATCGCTCCAGGCAAATGCCGGGATGGTTCCTTTGAAAGGGCATGGCCGACTTCCTTTCCCGTCCTTCCCTAATCCAATGAGACCGATGACCTCGCTGTTTGCTCTCCTCCCGCAAACAACCTCAACTTTCAAATAAGTTATAGTTCCGCCCACACCATAACGATGTATCTGTGGAGGCACCGAAGAGGACGAATGTTGCCAGACTGCATTAGTCATCGTCATACAGACCCAGCACCTGGTGTGAAGGCACGGGGTGTTCCTTGGTGCACTACATTATTATCTGTGGTTCGCCAAATTGGTAATTTGGACAGCACTAGTTACATTCCTGAGGTGCTGATGCCGAAGATTGAGCCCTGTCTCCAAGGTGACCGTGACGTTATCTTCCAACAAGATAGCTCAAGACCTCGTGTTGCCCGTACTGTCCTGATTTACTCCCATTCAGAGAGTGTTTGACAGTTGCTCTGATCAGCATGTTCTCCGGATTTCTCAGCTACTGAAAACATCTGGTTACGGGTTGCCGAGTGAGTGGCACAGCCGCACTCACCTGGCATTATAACTGATGACACCTGGCATAGAGGTGAGGTAGCGTGAAATGACGTCTCATATGTCACCGCAACTCAGTTTGACTTGATGTTCTGTCAGGTTAGGGGCAACAGTGGCAGCTCTGTGTATTAAATTTCGCACCATGTACATCCCAAATTGCCTTCAGATTTGTTCATCTGTTCTTCATTTTACAGTGTATGCGCAAGATAAATAAAATTTTGTTGTTTGATATTCCTCTTGGAATTGCAATTTTAATGGCCCGTAGTCTAGATCTTATAAAAGAAATCAGTCCAAACACAGCCTTCCGCTTTGTGCTGCACCGTGTTCCATTCACTACCGAAAAAGTACACAGCAGTTTGAGCTCGAGTCATCTGGAAGCACTGGAACTATACGCACCACGTATCTCACTCTCTCCTGTGACACCGGATGACGCGCGTTAAGCAAGGTGACACACTCACTCAGTTTCCTCAAACTGCCTGATTCACGGAGCATCTCAGCCTCTATGAAGATGACTAACTTGTGCCGATGGCCCAGCTACTTTGCATGAAAATGGGGCTGTAAAAAATAATCTCTCCGTTGTGTTAAACAGTCAGAGCCTACCTACTCATACTTTATAGACGTCACGTTACAGCCAACTTTTATTTCTTGTATCTGTTGAGTAATCTGACAAAATTCCGCTATCAACGGTCTAGTGTCGGCAATTGGTACACATTTTATATCTTTATTACAGACCGAGTCCAGTCCCGGAGGGAACGAAAAATTTCCTTTTTTAAGACATTGAACTCCCAATTCCCGTAAAGAAAATGGCTCATTTACATCTCAGCACCAGTTTATATGAATGGTGGTTTGGTTTGGGGGAGGGGACCAAACATTATACGAATGTTAGAATAGTTACGTTAACGGTACGACAATCTGTTAACTGTAAACCACCTCCAAAGCTACAAGTCTCAACTATTTCGTTGTTGTTGAAAAGTCAGAGACGTACAAGACCAATACCAAATCATAAACTCTTAGCACAGTTTCCTCATCATTCGTTTTTGTGGGAATTAGAAAAGAAAAATTCTCAGTCAAACAGAATACAGAATTAATTTTTCTTGTGTCCCATGGATGCTAAATTACATCGCTGACATGTATTATCTCGTGGTGTACAATACTAATTTAACATGTGACATAACATACGAATAATATTTCCTTGTGAGCATTTATCGACAGCCGGCCGCTGTGGCCCAGCGGTTCTAGACGCTTCAGTCTGGAATCGCGCGACCGCTAAGGTCGCAGGTTCGAATCCTGCCTCGGGCATGGATGTGTGTGATGTCCTTAGGTTAGTTAGGGGACTGATGACCTCCGATGTTAAGTCCCATAGTGCTCAGAGCCATTTGAACCATTTGAACCATTTCTCGACAAGATTATCTCAATCCACCCATCTTCTAAGAGAGAGATACACTTGACTTGCTCCTAAATTCAGTTATAGGAGTTTAGCAGATGTGTCAAATTATTTCGTCTTCAGGTACACTGAAATGCAACATTTCGGTGTGAATACCTATTCGATCGATCATGTCGTAGTCAATTAATTTACATATCTACATAAACTACAACTTCGTGCCTGAATTTACTTTAAAATTGACTGCTACAGTTATCTGCGGTTTTTGCGATTACTTGACAACATTTCATTGACTCGAGCACACTTCTCTTTTATTGTCAAGCGCTTTCATTATGAAACTTGGAATATCGTGCACTAGGGACACAGATCCTACGACAGTTCTCACAAGAAGCCCCTTGAGTGCGAGATCGCAAGTTCAATCTAAGAAGGCTTATTTGAAAGTGTTAACAGTTGTCACAGGAAAAATATTAGCTGGTAATGACTCACCAGATGCATCAGAAGAGCGACAGAAAATGCGTGTCTGCGAGGTGCAGAGATCAACCTGTTTGGGACGTATGTATTACACTTCACAAAATGGACATCGTCAGCACTCAATAAATATTCAAAACAAACCATTAACTTAAACCATGAACACCAAGCGAAAATGCGTGGAGTGATCACAAACGTTCGCACCATCAAGATCGAAGGCAAACTCCTTGGGAGATACAAAGCAAGTAGGACGTTCAGTTAGTTATCCACTGTAGAAGAATGCATATAGAATCATACTGGTGTAATTAGGTGATGAGAACTGATAGAATGTGATGGCAAGCAAACGAAGGTGAAACAGTATGTCGTGGAGCTTATCGTGAAACTGGCTTTCCTTTAAGACGTAGCTGCAGGTAGTGCGATAATACCGTATATTTTACAGAGACGGATAAAACAAACCTCCAGGGGATGAATTTGTCCATTGGTTCCAGGTGGAGTGAACTGCAATGTCACAAACTTTTCAGGGTGGATAGTTTACTCTACAGGAATATGATTTTTATACGCAGAGCAGGAATCAAGCAAAATAGAATTATTTTAACCAACTATTTCCCAAAAGCATAGTTCTAATTCTCTTACGCCCTTTTTCCTTCTCTTGCTTCCTGTGACGTAAATATTCGCTATTGCTCTTGCGAGATCACGTACACAAGAAATAATCGTAGGGTTCAGAACAACATCCAACCTGATTAACAGTTGGCGTAATTGTACACGAATGCGTGAAGGTACTGATGTTAGTTGATCTTTACGAAATTCTCTTGATACCTCTAATTTCCAGGGTTCCTTTCATGCGCGCTGCCTCTTCAGATCCAGATTGCTCGGAGTTGAAAACAAATTCCTTAGTGAACGATGGGATAAGTTTGTTTATCTCATCCGCAAGGGGCGTTCCAAAAAATCGAGCCGGAGGCATAATTATAGAAACCAGTACCTGTATGTTAGAAGTCTTGACCCTGCCTGTTGAGACACTTGTCCCACTGTGACACAAGGCGGGGAATAGCTGTCTCATAAAATTCCCGGGGCTGCGATGTTAACCAGTTCCGCACGTACAGCTGAACGTCGTAGTCCGAGGTGAATCGTTTGCCCCTCAGAGCCTTTTAAAGGGGACCAAAAATGGAGTAATCACAGGGAGAGAGGTCCGGACTGTATGGAGGGTGGCCCAGAACCTCCCACTTCTGGAGGAGTACCGCGACTGTGTTGGCCGTATGAGGCTTTGCACTGTCGAGGAGCAGAATGACCCCACGGGTGAGATTGCCTCGTCGTTTTGATTTGATCGCTTGGCGGAGGGTGGTCAAGGTCTGCGAGTAACGCTGGGCAGTCACTGTTGTCCCATTCTGCAAGAAGTGAACCAGAAGTGGGCCATCTTGGTCAAAGAAGAACGTCAGCATAATCTTTCCTGCACTCGTGTGGACGGCGACGTCCAGCTGTACGCGCGGAACTGGTTCACATCGCAGACCCGGGAAATTTTTGAGGCCGCCATTCACCGCCTTGTGTCACAATTGGACTAGGGTCTCAACAGCCAGGGTCAATACTTCTAACAAACAGGTACTCGTTTCTGTACTTTGCTTCCGGCTCGTTTCTTTTGAACGATTTTTCTGGCCAATTCCGCAGTCTGCTGTGCATCGTCAAGTTAACGCTTTGTTTGAAATTTCATTATCTTACGTTTTCCAGTTCTGTGGCACTGTTTGAAGTTATGTAACCATCCACTTCTTCCCCTGAATACACTGTAATCTATGTCGCGCAGTTTGATGTGCATAACGTTGACGGTCACTATCATACGTATCCTGTGAATTGTATCGAGGAACCTTGAAACGCTAGAAGACTAGCTTTTGTAACAAGTGCGGCTTGTCCTCCCTTGAATGAGCAACGGTTATTGTAGATTCAATAATGAAAGGTTTGCTTTGTTTATCGTTGTCATTGCTGTGCTTTATATCAACACCATTGGCACTGTAGCACTGCTGTGAGTTACTCGTCGACTAAGCAGTTCAACTGCGCTCCGCAGCCTCATGCTGTGCTCACAATCAGATACCTCAGTTCTTGTCCCCTGTTGCCATTAGTAGCCAATATTGTGGTTGCAAGATAGACAATATATGGGGCGCCAAACGCCGTAAACATCATTGACCTTTAGTGACCACGCACTGAATGGGTTCCTAGTCAGTATTACGAATTTATGTTGCAGCCATGTATTCCATGCAGTTCCGGAAATCGTTCATATCACATCTCAGTATTTATACTGTTTCGTAGACGAGTAAAACTACTTACGTTACGCATTTACTGAACAATGCTTGTGGTCAGTGTGTTCTGGAAGTTTGTTCGACAACAAATACAAAATTTCTGTCTTCAAACGGGGCAACTGTTTGTTACCTTTTTGCGGCTCCAATCATGGCCGCCAGTTGATTGTAAGCCGACCGGAGTGGCCGTGCGGTTATAGGCGCTTCAGTCTGGAACCGCGGGACCGCTACGGTCGCAGGTTCGAATCCTGCCTCGGGCATGGATGTGTGTGATGTCCTTAGGTTAGTTAGGTTTAAATAGTTCTAAGTTCTAGGGCACTCATGACCTCAGCAGTTGAGCCCCATAGTGCTCAGAACCATTTTTGAGTTGATTGTAAGTTGTAGTTTGTCATTCCTTTATTTTACTATTGAGATTTCAGCTATACAGCTATTTTCAAGTGCAATGGTGAAAACTGAAACCAATAAAACGTATGAAAAAGTGCAAGGCATAACGCGGCTACGTTCGATAATCACGAAGATAGTTATTTCTTAAAATATTACTGTTTCAAACAAAATTTATTCTCGTCCACAAGCGCCATATAAAATTAGGATTAGAATGATTCTTTTTGGCCGTGTAAGACCATGTTCTAGTTTACTTATAATACAAGGTAACTCGTCGAATGTCTATAGTAACTGTGCGAAATGCTTCGTTGCTGTAAGACCTTATGGATTTTCTTCCAGACTGTTCGCCCACGACATGTAAGTTGAAGATACGCACGGTGGCTACCGAGAACAGCATGAGTTGTGCCTTGCCCCCACATTAGAAAATAGTGCCGATTTTCTTCCCTTCTGGTGGCATTAGTAAAATCTTTTAGCTATCGTAGCCAATCTTTACATGACCGAAAAAGGTCACTGAAAGGAAAATTTTGTGTGGTTGTTATCGACAAGAGTAAATTGACTCCTACTCATTTTATTCAAACGCTGAATCTCACAGGCAACATCGCTGTTCATTTATATGCAGACTTCACGTGATAGGTACAAGCCACTACGTACTCAACAGGCTGTCAATTTTATTCTGAAACATCCACGAACTACACAATTACATGTACATGTATTAGGTCTTCATTTTTTTCCTTTGATAATATTGTTCCAACTAAAAAGTTGTAAATAGTTGGTTCCTAGGTAAAAGCCGGAACTAAAAATATTTTCCCTGAGATTCCCTACTGCGTAGCCGCTATCCCACTCTCCCAGCTCGTCAGGAAAAGAGAGGAAAAGTGAGAAATTTAGAAAGACCCACCACTACTGTTTGGATATGGATTTAAAGACAAAAGGCGCTGTTTCATTTTTGCACCGTAGTCTCGTAAATGTATATAATTTTCATTACCTGTGGTTCCACTGATATAAGCCATACAACTATACGAATTTTATTAATTTTCATATCCAGATTTAGACTGTTGCAATTTGGTGCGGCAAGGACGTGATGTTTCTCTCTGTTGCAGTCGAAAGCTCTACAGTTCACCGAGTGCATTTTGAATCAGAATTAAAATCGGAGGCCAACAGCTCAGGTTTTACTTCGACCATGATTCAAAACACAACGTGTTCTTGTAAATCCCCTGGGTCTTTTGAACCAACATCTTCCTCTCGTTTTCTACCACTATAGACTGTATAGAGGACTGGTTGTGTCTTCAGTAACTGCTACAAAATTCAAGGTTACTCTCACCACCCTCTTAAGCAAATGAACACGGTGTCGTCGTCCACGTATGAAATGTAAGAAGAAGTTGTCTAGAATATAAATGTGCGAATACGAACTGAGCTGTAAATATTCAGGCAGAAAACTGAGTAAAACTTTACATACACCTGCTATTTACAGTTTCTTATTATTGGCGTCTATTGATTATTTCACATGCTTTGCAGCTCTCTGTTTTCAAACAAGAGCAGAAACTGAAACGCTTCAAATCAACAACATAGAGGACAGTACAAATTCCTGAAATATTTCTTCTGCTAAGATCATAATATTTCGTGAAATTCGGAAATACCACATTATTTGAAATGGTACGCGGAAGGGATCGTCCGCCATCATGTTCACCAAAATATAAAGAATTTGTTTGAAGTTATTTAGAGAACTATGGAAAAGGTAAATTAAAATGGCTGGACCGGAAACCTGCCGTTACTCCACTTGAAGATCAATCCAGCTGGAAATTCCTGGCAGATGAAAACTGTGTGCCGAACCGCAACTCGGACCAGAGACGTTGAATTTTGTTGGAAATGCTCTTTCCGAATGAGCTACCCTACCACGAAGCTGTGTGGGTTGGTACTGAGCCGTACCTTTGCCTGTATAACTCAGCCGGTAAGAAATACATCCGCCAAAGACAATATCTCGTTTTCAGTTCCGATTAAGCGACAGTTTTAATCTCCGCTGCAAACTCAAATATTCATTTTTGTTTCTTATGTAGCATCTAATTCTACATACATAAGTCCTTACATCGCATACGTTGGTGTAAAGATGAGCCGTACGCAGTCGTTATTGCTTGCTGCACACTATGTAAGATTAATCACTGATTCAGTAAATAAATTCATTGCTAAATGAAGCCTCCATTTTTAATGGCATGAGGCTGTACTATTGGTTGCAGAGAACAAAATTACAAAAAAAAAATCTTTCATTACCTGTTTCTATGTTGCCTGCTATTAGAGTTCTGAACAGATAATTCGGCGGGTGCCTGATGTCTCCTGCACGAAGAGAAACGGAGAATATTATGCGGTGTGGTTTGCCTGCTTTCTGCCTCTGACCCACATCAAGTTCTGCACCTGTTCTCTCTCCTCACAAATAGCAGTACTACTGCATGCACCACCAGCAGGCACTAATTCTGCTTCCCACGTTCTCTTCTCAAACTGGCTTAACAAAAAACGTTAATACTCTCTATTATTCGTGTTCTATTCGCTATATTTCTTTTAAGCCGCCCATAATAACAATGCTAAGATGCAATAATTGTCACTATGTATGTACTAAAAGAAAAACTGATACGACACAGAATCTACAGAGTAGTGATACTGGCAGGTCACGTGGCACACTGAACCTTGCTACCGTGCATCTCCCCACGGTCCCCTTCCTCAGCTGTGTGCCACACAATGTCACAATTACTAACCAACGCTTTTTAAACAGTATTAACCACAAATATTTTCATAGAAGGAAAAGATGACGATGTTTCTGATGTATAAATAATGGATGGCTTACAATTCGCTGCTTCGCTCTTTATAGCGACAGATGAAGGTGTTGATAGCCAAACATACTCGTGTCACTTCATTTACAGAAATTACTTGTATGCCATTTTCATAGGACTAAGAACTGAAAATAGCCTTCTTTATAATGATTTCAGTGATTATACACCGATTAAAACCAACTTATACACCGTGATCATCCACCAGATAGTATTTTTTGCTGTAAATTAGCATACAAGACTCTACGTTCCATAACTTGAATGGTCCCTTAGTTTGCCGATATTTTTCTAAAAATGTTCTGAAACTTACGTAACCATTAAGCGCACCTAAACACTATACATACGTTACTTTATCACTTCAGGGAAGCTGAATAAGTCATAGCATAAAATCTTTACAACGTTATTGCAGTTAGCACACGGGCATGCCCAAAGAGAAGAATTATGCCAGAGGATAAACAATAAGAATTAAAATCACCAAAGCTATGGCAATTAACCGTCCAGTACTATCTACCAAAGTAAGACTTGAACCTAGAACCTCCAAAGTAAAGAATAAAAGATTAAGGAAAGGATGCATTTCGAGTCTCCCTCCAACATGCAATTATAAAGTGTCGGTAATTAACACAACAGCGCATATTATTCCGCAAAACAGACTCATTCCGGAAATTTTAAGAAAATTCGTCCCACTAATATAAAAGTAAACGACAGTCAAGTTTAGCAAGTTTTTTTATGTTATTAATTTTTGTAGCTGCAATAATAGCTTATTTGCGTACTCTGCTGTTTCATAACAATACCTCTGTGTGGAAACCCTTTCCACATCTCGGCATTCTGAGTACATTCGACGAAATGTAGGGCAGATTCACTGGTACATACTAGGAACCTTAGGAATACCAGAAAGATAATATTTAGATCATTTCTGATCGCTGTACTTTACAATAAAATCACTAACAATGAAGCTAGGCTTACTAAACTCCAGAGAGTTGTCTCTCAGTGATTTCTTGTGTTGGAAGAGCTCAAATGGTTCAAATGGCTCTAAGCACTATGGGACTTAACATCTGATGTCATCGGTCCCCTAGACTTAGAACTACTTAAACCTAACTAACCTAAGGACATCATACACAGCCATGCCAGAGGTAGGATTCGAACCTACGAGCGCAGCAGCAGCGCGGTTCCGGAATGAAGTGCCTAGAACCGTTCGGCCACAGCGGCCGGCGGAAGAGCTCAAGTATGTTGTTTCCAAGGATGTATCAGCTATTTTTAACGGTATGAAATAACGCATTATGGAAGCCTTAACAGACATTTATTTTCAAATGCTATGTGCAGTGAAACGGTCGTTGTGTGCAAGGATATAAAGGTGTAGCACACCTCTCGGTCATCGTTGTGAACTAACGTGGTTAATGGATACTTGCTGCCTTTACTGCCAAAAATGCGCGGTTCTAGTGGAGAGCAAAATATTGCTAGAGCTTAATGACAGTAATGACATCTTCTGAGTTACTTGCAATAGAATATTTTAACAAATTCCCTATAACGTAACTTGCCTCTGCAATCCGTTTTGCAATAAAATTTAAGGGTAGTTCCTCATTCTAATAAACGTAGATCTAATGATAGTAAACATACTTCGTATCATGGTTGTAACCGTTGCATAATTTATCGCTGTAGTCACCTGTGTGTTCTATTTTTCATTCTGTGAAAACAGACCATTAATGACGGATCTCCTATGCGAAATGTTCGCGGCGGTCATTTTAGGGAAAAAAAAGAAAGGTTAAAGCTTAACGTTCAGTTCACGACGAGATCATTAAAGCAACGTTACACTACAGATCAACAAGTGACTGGTTTTGCAGACCACATTTGGATATAATACTGAAAAATAAACCGTAAAGAATGTTGAAGGGAAATCCACTAACCGCAGACCGTGACTCTGTGTCTCGAGTGTTGCAGAACCTCCGTTACAACATCTTGGAATCCAAAACCATAGCCTGCTTTACTCCGGCAATTTTCACAATGGTCCTTAGGTTGTTCGACACGTAAATTTGGTTAACAACGTATGACTTTGGTTCTCTCCGTCGTCTGCACTTCATATCATGGATAATGGCTACTAAAGACATCAGTACCGTACGCAACCACCTGCCGAAGCAGTACTGAAAATGCCAAGGAACATTTCAATTTTGTCATCTTCATTCAGGCATGACCCAAAAACAGTTTTCTAATCCAACGCTTACCAATTTTATCAGCGCAAGCACGATTCAAAAATACTGGAAGATGATTATGTTGCAACAATTACCTAGTGTACGAAGCAATGGTCGTTCTCATGAATGAAGTCCCCTAGACTTCAATTTAGGGGTCATTCCTATTCCTCATATATATATATATATATATATATATATATATATATATATATATATATATATATATATATATATATATATATATCTGCTTTCTGCAGATGACCGAAGCGCTATAATTAATTCTGTTAGAGAGAAATAAAGAAATAGAAGATTTAGTTAACAACGTATTCAAAATAATTATTGAAAGGCGCTCTGGAAGCGACTCTTTTTAAGTCAAATTAAAAAAAAAATACTCAGCTTTGTTTCGCGACAAATGGAACAATACCAACAATTAATGCAAATAAACAGGACTCAATTAAGAGAATGTTCCAAATTTTACGGTGTATTCATTGATGAAAAATGAACTGGAAAACACATTTTACTGAACCACTCAAACAACTAATTTTAGCAACTCTTCCTCTTCATATTACTGCCAGCTTTGAAAACAAGCAGATCAACATTCTAACACATGTTGCATGCTTTCACTGATCAGTATCTTCTGTTATAATTTTTTGGGGTATCCGATGACATAGAAAGAAAAAAAGAAAAAAATACTGATAGAAGAAAAACTATTAGTGAGAAAATATGGTTTCCTCAACCACATAACTATGGACGCCTCTTCCAGCTGCTATACATTTTAAGCGTTCCTTCGCGATATGTATATGCATGTATATATGGCATTCGCTAATTAAATTCGTTATAAACGATGCACTACTGCTTGAGAAGAGTTTTATATCCAGACACTCAACACTAGATGAGAGAACGACCTATATTACTCAATACAAAAGCTGTCTTTCGCATACAATGTAAATCAACATGCAGCAACAAAAGTCTTTGCCCATTTGCCCAATAGCATAAAATGTTTGACAAGTATCAAAACAAATTGTAAATCTAGTACAAAATCATTTCTTCTGGATGATTGATTTTATCATACCGATGAATATTTATTAAAACATGAAAGCAGATAGAAGTTACAATGTTGGTGTGGTATTCAGTTCACAATGTGGTCAGAAGCTCCATGCTGGTCTGTTCTTTTCTAGTACCCTTATATGTTCGATATTATTGTGATCTACAGGGCGACAATTGTTGAGCTATATGAAAAAGATGTAAATTAGTTACAAACTGCGGCGTGCACACACTTTAATCAGCATGTAAATGATGATGTGGCGCAAACGAATAGCGAAATTCTCCATGACCTGCTGAAATATGACCTCCTGAATCGTTGGTTTCAGTTCAGCAATGATTTTGGGGTTATTGCTGTACACCTAGTCTTTACTAAGCCGTAGGAAAAGGAGTCACATGTGTTCAGATGCGGAGAATTTGGCAGCCAATCGAGGCCTATACCAGTGACCTCTGGGTACCCCAGAGCCAGATTGCGGTCTCCAAAGTGCTCCTCCAGGACATCAAACACTCTCCTGCTTCGATGGGATCGAGCTCCGTCTTGCATGAACCACATCTTCTCGAAATCAGGTTACTTTGGATCATGGGGATGAAATCATCTTCGAAAACCACAGCGATTATTCCGTGACTGGACATTGCACACCACACCGTCACATGTAGAGAGTGAAGAGACTTGTCGATCGCGAAATGCGGATTCTCAGTCGCCTAAATACGCGAATTTTGATTATTGACGAACGCATCCAAATGCAAGTGGACTTTGACTCTAAACCCAACCATAACTAGCGTATGCTAATTCACATCATGCCCCGCGGCCAACCCTCCAGTTTGTATTTTCTAACACAAACCGTTCAGAAGTTAGGACGATTTTATTTCATATAGTTCAATAATTATCACCCTGTGCATCCACTTCAAGCTGTCCATTATTTTTGAACCTTGGTTCCCCTCTAGAATTTCTCCCACCTGTAACCAAGTTAACTATTTTCTTGATACTTCAGGATGTATCCATTAATCAATTCCTTCTTTTAATCAAGTTATGTGACAGATTTCTTTCCTCCTTAGTTAAGTGCATCAGCTGTTCATTAATTACTCTATCTACCACGTAGCCCCATTTATACGTGTCCTGTAAACTGACGAGTTCCACACGTCGATAAGAATCGTAAAACTGATCTACAGAACATGTGAGGCCTAACTAAGTACTCTGTTTTCAAATGTTTCTTTAGGAAGGTAGTTATAGAAGAACTGCCACATTTTAATTCTCGCACCACTGCAGACATGATTGACATAGATGCTGAGAAATATTTGAAACTGGTCAAATTAACTAAGGCTTCAAGATGTGACGGAATCCCTGTCAGATAGGATCCAGTATTTTCTACTGTGTTAGCACCCATTTTGACCATAATATACCATAGATTCCTCGAACAAAAAACTGTACCAGAAAGCACTGATTACACCGGACTGCAAGATGAGTAGTAGAAGTGATCCAGAAAACTATTGTTCAGTCTCATTGACGTCCATCTGTTGTAGAAGCTTAGAGCTTCTTCTGGACCCAAATGTAATGAAGTATCTCGAATACAAAGACCTCGTCCACGTCAGTCATTATCGATTCCGAAAACATCCATCATGCGGAACGCAACTCGAATTTTTTTCAGGTGACATCTTAAAAGCCATGGGTGAAGCTATTCACACAGATGTAGTATTTCTTGAGTTCTGAGAAGCATTTGACTCTGTACTACACCGAAGCTTATCAATGAAAGCACGATCGTATGAAGTTTGTGACAGGACTGAGAATTTCTTGGTAGAAAGGATGTAGCCTGCAGTATCTTGAAAAGCCGTCGAAAGAAGTGGAATTAACTTCAAGCATGTCGCAGGAGAGTATATCCGGATTCTCGTTGTTCCTATTGTATGTAAATGATATTAATAACAACGGTAGGCTTTTCGCACATGTTAATCTATTCTGTGCGGCTGGTCCCGGCGGAGGTTCGAGTCCTCCCTCGGGCATGGGTGTGTCTGTTTGTCTCTAGGATAATTTAAGTGTGTAAGCTTAGGGACTGATGACCTTAGCAGTTAAGTCCCATAAGATTTCACACACATTTGAACATTTTTTTTGTTGATCTATTGTGAGGTGCTATATGGAAAACGTTGCGCAAATATTCAGTCAGATCTTGATAACATTTCAAAGTGATGCATAGAGTGGCAGTTTACTTTACATATACAGAAACGTGAAACTGTGCACTTCGCAAAAACAAAAGAACAAAAAACAAAAGAAACAGGTAGCATCTTATGACTATAATATCAATGAGTCATGGCTGCAGTCGGTTAACTCATGCCAATACATGGGTGTAACGCTTAGTAGGGATATGAAATTAAACGATCACACAAGGACAGTCGTAGTTAAAGCAGGTGACAAACAGATGTTCATTGGCAAAATACTGGGAAAATGGAGTTAGTCTACAAAGAAGAATTTTTACAAAACACGTCGCGTCGCAGCCGGTCTGAGTGAACGAGCGGTTCTAGGCGCTGCAGTCTGGAACCGCGCGCCCGCTCCGGTCGCAGGTTCGAATCCTGCCTCGGGCATGGATGTTTGTGATGTCCTTAGGTTAGTAGTTCTAAGTTCTAGGGGACTGATGACCTCAGAAGTTGTCCCATAGTGCTCAGAGCCATTTGAACCAACTTCGTGTTGCATCTTAGAATATTGCTCGAGCGCGTAGCACCCAAGCAAAATAAATCCAACAGGAAATTCTGAGTAAATTAAGAGAAGGGCAGGAAGAATAGTTACAAGTTTGTTTGAGCCGTAGAAGTGAATTATGGAGATGCTGAAAAACTTGAACTGGCATGACCATGAAGATAGACGCCAACTAGCTATCCCTTGAATTCCTTAGAATGCTGCAAAAACGGGTATTAAGCGAGGTATCTAGAAATACACTTCAACCTCCTATTCATCGCTCCCGTAGGGAGCCAAAAGAAAACAGTAGTCTTATTAGATCGCGCACAGAGGCATTTCAGCAGTCATTCTGACCACGCTCTAATGCTATTAGGACATAGAGATACGTTAACATTTGTTAGAATGCTAACGCTCTTCATAGTCTCCTGCAGAATATGTACTATCTGATGTAAGATTACCAGACAACCCCGTGTAACGCGGAACTGACCACAAGACGTCACAAGAGGCATATCGGCCAATAGAAAAGGACGTGGGGAGGACCATGTTTTTAGTAAAAAATCGGTAACAGCTGAATGGTTCAGTCAAGAGAATTTAGTGAGGTCAGCCGGCCGCGGTGGTCTAGCGGTTCTAGGCGCGCAGTCCGGAACCGCGCGACTGCTACGGTCGCAGGTTCGAATCCTGCCTCGGGCATGGATGTGTGTAATGTCCTTAGGTTAGTTAGGTTTAAGTAGTTCTAAGTTCTAGGGGACTGATGACCACAGTAGTTAAGTCCCATAGTGCTCAGAGCCATTTGAACTATTTGAATTTAGTGAGGTCAGGTGAGGAACCATTATTGAATGTGACCTGAGTGGTATGTCAGGAACATTCAAACCCTTCCAAAGCTACCATATAGACTGTTGGCGATGAGTTTGAAGTGGAAACTCGAAAGAAGAACCGCAGCTAAACCAAGACCAAGACCAAGACCTCATGTAATGACAGAGACGAACCATCGAGCATTGTGAATGGTCGTTGTTGAAGTCGTCTCTAATCAACGGAAGGAATCACTTGCGGGTTCCGAAGAGCTATCAGCTGTCCAGCCAGCACGATGACCCTGAGTAGGTAATTAAAAAGAATGGGGTACAATTTTCGAGTAGCTCGTCATTAGACACGCATTTCTGTAGTCAATTCTAAGCGACGCTTGAGGTGGAGTTAAAAGTGGCAACACAGAACTCTGGATGACTGGAAACGATTTGGAGTGCTGAATCACGCTGTACTCTGTGGCAATCGGATGGACTGATGGCTGGAAAACGTTACTTCCAATCATATGTCGTGCAAACAGTGGCTCACGGTGGAAGTGGCATTACGGCGAGCCTAGAAAACTTAAAACGCAGAAGGATAACGATACTTTTTACAGCACTGTGCACTGCGTACAGTAGAGGAACAGCTCGGAGACGATGACTGTGTATCAGCATGACAATGCATCCAATCATAAATCAATATCTTTGGAGCAATGGTTTGTGAATAATGACACAGCCCAGTGTCCATAATCACTGCTTCTAGTTTCGGCTCCTCCGTCCTGTGGCAGAATGGGGTGCAGTTCCTCGACAAACATTTTGACGCCTGATTGAAAGAGTCCCCAGCAGATTACAAGCCCTAGCAAAATCTGAGGGTGGACGCACCCCATATTAATGTCTACTGATACGTCCCTGGTACCTTTTATCAGATAGAATAGATGTTACGTTATAAGTTGCTTCTGTATCTCAGGCCTGACACCATACCGGGCACGTCATTGGATTGCGGCGCTTTGGCACAGGCTGTGACGGTGACACAGTGGCTGGTGATACACTGTAAGCTATCTATAAGAATTTAACTATAAATGAAAATGCTGTATATTCTTCTTCAAAACCTTTCTCTTCGTGTGAGGTGAGCCTGAGACGTTGCATTCAGTTACTGAACAACACCGACGGCTCGTTAGCCCTCTGTTGCTCATGCCAACAGTGTCGTGAAACAAAACAAACTGAAATTTAAATAATGAAAACTAATCTAACAAAATGCTAAAAGTAACTAATTGAGTGCTCTTTGAAGGTTATTTTACAGAAACTCAATACTGAAAAGTACTTTCTGAAAGCTGCATGACTTTAATTGCAATTTATGATTTGAAATGTCCACAAAAATTAAATACTGCTCTACTCGGAGGAAAAAAACAAACTATCTGAGGTTACCTACAGCGTTCACCGCAAATTAATCTGCTTGCTCAGCGCACTACCTGTTTATTTTGGCTACAAACTGTTTCCTCATAAGAATGCAAAGTGAAATCTGTCCTGAAATAAAAGTAACTCATCTCATGCACAGCTTGCTGTTTTGTGTCTGGTGTACTGACGTTCTCGAAGGCAAATTAAAATCATCAAATGCAGCAGCAGCTAATGAAAAAAATAATCTACTCATTACCCTGTTTGTATTTTGCTCCTCAGAAACAATCTGTGGCTTCGCGTGGAGCAAGGTGCAAGGCACACACGACAAAATATTCAAAACTTTACTAACAATGATGGAGGAGCGTTTCATTTTTAGAAAATATTCTTGAAGAAATAATTCTGATTAGTTTCAAAAAGACTGTATAACATACGAAGACTCTAACTGTTATGATGACGACTAACGAGACTTCGCCGATGACGACTGGTGGCCAATGCTACATAGAAACATATAAATCACAGCAGGTTTGACAGTAACGTCGATAAGGTGCTGGCTGCATGGTCTGGATCTGCAACGACTAAAATAATTAGCAGTCGTTGGTAAAAAATAATATATGTTCTGTGTAAATTGTTGTACAGGATTCTTCTTGACCGCATGCATATAATTATAAACAGATAGCTACTGAGGCCTCGTATCACTAGCAGTCGAGATGACAGGCATCTTATCCGCATGGCTGTAACGGATCGTGCAGCCACGTCTCGATCCCTGTGTCAACAGATGGGGACATTTGCAAGACAACAACCATCTGCACGAACAGTTCGACGACATTAGCAGCAGCATGGACTATCAGCTCGGAGACCATCACTGCGGTTACTCTGGACGCTGCATCACAGACAGGAGCGCCTGCGATGGTGTACTCGACGACGAACCTGGGTGCACGAATGGCAAAACGTCATTTTTTCGTATGAATCCAGGTTCTCTTTGCAGCATCATGATGGTCGCATTCGTGTTTGGCGACATCGCGGTGAACGCACATTGGAAGCGTGTATTCGTCATCGCCATACTGGCGTATCACCCGGCGTGATGGTATGGGGAGCCATTGGTTACACGTCTCGGTCATCTCTTGTCCGTATTGACGGCACTTTGAACAGTAGACGTTACATTTCAGATGTGTTACGACCCGTGGCTCTACCCTTCATTCGATTCCTGCGAAACCCTACATTTCAGCAGGATAATGAACGACCGCATGTTGCAGGTCCTGTACGGGCCTTTCTGGATGCATAAAATGTTCGACTGCTGCCGTGGCCAGCACATTCTCCAGATCTCTCACCAATTGAAAACGTCTGGTCAATGGTGGCCGAGCAACTGGCTCGTCACAATACGCCAGTCACTACTGTTGATGAACTGTGGTATCGTGTTGAAGCTGCACGGGCGGCTGTACCTGTACACGCCATCCAAGCTCTGTTTGACTCTATGTCCAGGCGTATCAAGGTCGTTATTACGGCCAGAGGTGGTTGTCCTGGGTACTGATTTCTCAGAATCTATGCACCCAAATTGCGTGAAAATGTAATCACATGTCAGTTCTAGTATAACATATTCGTCCAGTGAATACCCAGTGAATACCCGTATCGAACGTTGATACCACACTAACAACTACAAAATTCTCTCATTACCAAAAAAAATGACAGACATTTAAGCTAATTACGCTACTTGTGACATAATGAAAAAAGGAGATCAAACTAACACTAATCACGAATGTTATTAGTTGTCTGTGGGACGAAGATTTCCTTCAGTTAATAGTTCTGACAAACAAACATTTCATTCTTGCTCATGCATCGATTACCTTGAAAAATACTTCCAAAAAAATCTTCGCCATGAATGGAATCTAAGAAATGTTCACCTCCGTAATAAAGTATTCTTCTTAATTTCTCTCAGATTCACAAATATGAAATCCCCTTATCTAAAAACGTAACTGCTCGCTACTTTGTCTCAAATAAGAATGTCACAGCGCTGAATAACCGACCGGTGAGCAACCGAATCGCAGATAACTTTGAACACAAGAGTCAAGGATCTCATTCACTACTTGTGCAGCGCGCTCATTCATGTTTCTCCCATTAGGGTAAAGGTGAATTATTTACATTGCGCAAAACATCTACATCTACATCCATACTCCGCAAGCCACCTGACGGTGTGTGGCGGAGGGTACCTTGAGTGCCTCTATCGGTTCTCCCTTCTATTCCAGTCTCCTATTGTACGTGGAAGGAAGGATTGTCGGTATGCCTCTGTGTGGGCTCTAATCTATCTGATTTTATCCTCATGGTTTCTTCGCGAGATATACGTAGGAGGGAGAAATATACTGCTTGACTCCTCGGAGAAGGTATGTTCTCGAAGCTTCAACAAAAGCCCCTACCGAGCTACTGAGCGTCTCTCCTGCAGAGTCTTCCACTGGAGTTTATCTATCATCTCCGTAACGCTTTCGCAATTACTAAATGATCCTGTAAGGAAGCGCGCTGCTTTCCGTTGGATCTTCTCTATCTCTTCTATCAACACTATCTGGTACGGATCCCACACCGGTGAGCAGCATTCAAGCAGTGGGCGAATAAGTGTACTGTAACCTACTTCCTTTGTTTTCGGATTGCATTTCCTTAGGATTCTTCCAATGAATCTCAGTCTGGCATCTGCTTTACCGACGATCAACTTTATATGATCACTCCATTTTAAATCACTCCTAATGCGTACTCCCAGCTAATTTATGGAATTCAGTTGATAACCTGCTATATTGTAGCTAAATGATAAGGAATCTTTCTTTCTATGTATTCGCAGCACATTACACTTGTCTACATTGAGATTCAATTGCCATTCCCTGCACCATGCGTCAATTAGCTGCAGATCCTCCTGCATTTCAGTACAATTTTCCATTGTTACAACATCTCGATATACCACAGCATCATCCGCAAAAAGCCTCAGTGAACTTCCAGTGTCATCCACAATATCATTTATGTATATTGTGAATAGCAACGGTCCTACGACACTCCCCTGCGGCACACCTGAAATCACTCTTACTTCGGAATTCTCTCCATTGAGAATGACATGCTGCGTTCTGTTATCTAGGAACTCTTCAATGCAATCACACAATTGGTCTGATAGTCCATATGCTCTTTCTTTGATCATTAAACGACTGGGGGGAACTGTATCGAACGCCTTGCGGAAGTCAAGAAACGCGGCATCTACCTGTGAACCCGTGTCTATGGCTCTCTGAGTCTCGTGGACGAATAGCGCGAGCTGGGTTTCACACGACCGTCTTTTTCGAAATCTACAGAGTAGATTTCTAGTCTCCAGAAAAGTCATTATACTCGAACATAATACGTGTTCCAAAATTCTACAAAACCTTAACAAGACGTACCGCGTGTTGCAGGTTCCGGCACCTGGACACGATGGTGCGGCTGAAGGCGCAGCGCGGCAGCAACAGCGGCCAGGGCAGCGGCTCCTCCAAGTCGCCCTCCCCGGAGCACGAGAGGGACCGGGATAAGGAGCGCGACAAGTCGCCACGCCGCTCCCCCATCATGGGCCGGCGCCAGCCGTCGCCCTGCAAGGAGCACCACTGAGCCGCCCTCACACTCGCTCTATTTTTCCTTCACTCCGCTCTTATACTTCTCGAGCCCCTTAACTTTCCGCCTGACTTTATAGCGCCTCCGTTTAGAGTATGTTAGAGTGCCTACATACAGGGTGAAGCAGCTAAGACAGGGAACCCCAAATTTATTCTGAATGAATAAATATAGTGAGATGCGGCTTTCTCCAAGTGTCAAATTTTCTGACGTACACACGTAATTTTTAACGTCTACAGCTACTATAGCTACCACATTATGACTGCGACATTTCTTTCTTAAACTGACCTATAATAATTGGCATTGGAAACAACCTTCGAAGAGGCCTTCCGTTACATAACAGAGTCAAAACTTGATTGCCTATCAACAAGATGTCGCGTGCCACTGATCCGACTTCAGCAGAAGAGGATTCACGAACGTCTATTTTATTGTACCTAATGTAAACACACACATAATTCAGGTATGGTCAGTGTGTTCATTATTATGACTGTCATGTGAAAAGGTCAAATGTTGACCTGGTGCACTGCTGCATGCCATGCTGCGATTACGAACCGACAGTAGTGCATCCTCAACATCTGGTATTACTGGAGCGCAGGTCCGCATGTAATGACGGAGACCAACCATCGAGCATTGTGAATGGTCGTTGCTAAAGTCGTCTCTAATCAACGGAAGGAATCACTTGCGGGTTCCGAGGTGCTGTCAGCTATCCAGCCAGCACGATGACTCTGAGTAGGTAATTAAATAGAATGGGGTACAATTTTCGAGTAACTTCTCACTAGCCACGCATTTCTGTAGTTAGTTCTAAGCGACGCTTGAGTTGGAGTTAAAAGCGGCAACACAGGACTCTGGATGACTGTAAACGATTTGGAGTGCCGAATCACGCTGTACTCTGTGGCAATCGAATGGAAACATTTGCGTTTGACTGATGGCTGTAAAACGTTACTTCCAATCATATGTCGTGCAAACAGTGACTCATGTTGGAGGTGGTGGTGGAGAAACAGTACGGAGACGATGACTGTGTATCAGCATGACAATGAATCCTGTCATAAACCAGTATCTTTGGGGCAATAGTTTGTGAATAATGACATTGCTGAAATAGACTGGACAGTGGAGAGTTCCGGCATGAACCCGACGGGAAACTTAAATGATGAGTTAGAACGTCGGAATCGCTTCACAGCCCAGCGTCCATAATCACTGCCTCTAGTTTCCGCTCCTCCGTCTTGTGGCAGAATGGGGTGCAGTTCATAGCATTTCATAGCTTTGGAAGGCGTCGGTGTTCCCTCGTATATTCCCACATCCAGAGATGTTAATCCAATTTTGCGTTTCCCCAACGTCCAACCCTACGATGCCCATCTGTTCTCTTAAGAACATATTATATGCGCAGAATATGGGAACATTCCTCAAGTTGCTACCACATGTACTGCCATACGTAAAGTGGTATGTGATGCGACATTTGTGGAGCCTCATCTGCTCTTGTAGAGACTGTTCTTGTAGCGCTGTTATCGTCCTATTTGATGAAGTTCGACACATCTTGTGTCGGGGTCTTCTTCGAACGCTCTTTCCGATGCTGCAGCACAATGTACACATTTCAACTGAAAAATAAACAAAAATTAAAACAAAAAGTCAGGTTATTGACATCGATAGCTATAAACAAATCTACTTGTGTACGTCAGACTGCCTGCTATAAGTTAGCGCAAACTGAACCCTCATTATATTTATTCTTTCTGGATGAATTTGGTACTGGTCTATATTATCTGCCTCACCTTGCAAAGAGAGAATGGCCAATGATAGTATCACTCCTGACTGATTGACAGCCCAGGACGCCATGTTTGTAGCGGTTTGGTGTTTGCTTCGGATAATGTAAGGCGTACGGTACTGTTGTAAATTGTTTTAACACTTTGCATACCGACTGCTTGGTACGTTATTTGTATATCGGGCTATGGTACATCTCGTCGCACAATTTCGTGTCTATTGTGCTTCCATTTTACGTTACGTAACATAGATAAACCCTCATCTTGTGAAGCGGTTTTTTAGCGATAGTTTACAAATAAGGTTCCCCACAACAGTTTTTCTAGAATACATTTTGTCTGAAGGTGGTTTACTAATAACTACTACTTCGACTTACGTGATTGTGACCGACAATATAGAGCCGTGCCAGGTTCTTCCACTGTTGGCTGCAAAACTTGAAATGAAGATGGCTTCGTGATGCTAACATTTCCAGCAAGCAAAGATGAAAAAATAGGAAAATTGTAATTAACCGACAAGAGAGAAATAATAAAGTCGCCTTAAGACGAGCTGAAAATACTTCTTTTCTGTACGAAGTACTATTTTGTCCTGTAACTGGCATTAGCAACATCCAACCGATAATATTTAGCAGGTACCTATCGCCCAAGTTCTTGTTAGAACTGGAGTGAACACCATTATGTTGTTAATAAAAGAACAAAAAATACCATAATTTTGCTGCCAAACAGTTGTCCTAGTGTGATTTTTCCTGTACAAAGACAGTTAAAATCGTTTCTGATTTAGTATGCAACACACTGCAGCTCATAGGAAACTAACGCTATTCTATCGCTTTCGCTTGCACCTTTATCCCGTGGTTGCGCAGGGTAGGCGTGGTTACGTACGGATTTGACAATGTTAATGTTAAGGGGTGGCCGGATGCCCTTCCTGCCGCCACCGTGTAGCCCCTGGGATGAAATCCATGGAATAGTGCGAACGTGTTCAGATGTCTGTGAGTCGTGTAACTGAGGTGGGACGTAGGGACCAATCTGGTATTTACCTAGGGGGATGTGGAAAGCCGCCTGAAAACCACATCCAGGCTGGCCGGTACACTGGCTCGCGTCGTTAATCCGCCGGGCGTATTCGATCTGGCGCGCCTACCTGAGTCCAGGAAGCAACCCATTAGCGCCCTCGGCTAACCTGGCGGGTCATAGGAAACTAACGCTATGTTGCTTACTAAACCACTCTATAACGCTTCTTGGTTTTTCCACGCATATGACAACAAAATTTTGATAAATTTGTGAACTTTATTCGTAACCATCAGTTGGTTTGTTTTGTAATCATTAACGATACGTCCATATAAGCATCTAAGTGAATCAGGAGCTAACGTTTTAGTAATTTCGGAAGAGCTACAGCGATTCAACGAAAATATATTTGGCAGGGTTGGGAGAAGATTTTCAAGGCTTTGTAACTTCACAGGTTTATATCCCACCAGGAAATGCTGCTTTGGTATCGCTTATTAAATCCATGCCTTGTTGTAGTCTGCAACTTACTGCGTCTCACATTGCGACGCTCCCTAATTGCGCTTCCTGAGCGCAGTCAAGTACTCGTATAAACACGGCGGCCGTTGGAGGATTGGCCACTTTCTATGTAGGCTGTCTATCACACGTTTTAATGCCGTGAAACACCGCTGCTCGATCTCATTACTGGGCATGAAAGAGTAATTTTGTCTCATTACCAACAGTTTCTACCATAATGGATTTGGAAGGAGTACACTAATGGTTGTTGCCCCGTTTTCGTTGTGAATCAAGATTTCACTACCAAATACCACTCGCTGTAGCTACAATGGCACTCGTTTGTTACCGAGTATCTGAACGAATTTCTCGGATATTTTGTTCCAGATTATGCCACAGATAAATGAAATATGTAAATCACATGGCTTTCAGGGCCTGACTCGATTCCCATAAAATTCTTCCGTGTTGTACACCGCGTCATGGTGTAAAATAGTGCACCAACACATCGGTCACCTTAGCAATTTGCAATCATCAGGATACGTAATGCTAATGGGGTAACGCCGAGAGTGAACAAGATCAGGTATGAGTGCGAATTATATCGGAGACTGAGAAATGGCCAACAAGAACTCGACTGAAAGACAAAGGGCGTCACTATTACAGATCTAACGTCATGAATCCGCTGTCGCAGAACACGATTATGGTTGTGTTTTCAGGAAGCTTGCGTGCTAACTAGGCAGACACTTACCTTCGAAAGGAGTACGAGATGGATGATCGAGACAGTCAAGCTGACCGCCAACGTGCCCCGCCATGTAAAACCATAGAAAAGTTAAGCCATTATCTTTGCTCGTTATCACACTACGTTTCCGCTGTCCATATCTCCAATTCTCTATCTAAAATCAACTCGTGCCTCTAACACATTATAGTGTTTGGTACTAAACCTCTACAGAAAACTAGCAGGGGACGCCCATCTCCTTCCTATCCAACACAAAGCACGAAACCCATTAAGATTACTCTAGCAGGCTGCACCTGGGATTTACATTATTTTACCATTATCCTCACTATAAACTCCCATCTGCTCACCAGGCCAACGTTGCCTGGATTCCGCCAGTCCTAATCATACCAGTCTCATGATATCCTGAAAAGACATGCACTCTGCCTAGCCTTCCGCATCCGCCTCTCTTCCCCAACTCGCATCCTGTACCATCTCAACCACGTTCCATACCTTCTTCTCTCACTAGAACACCTTCGGATCCAATATATTAGTCACAAAACACAGTCCTGGTAACCAGTATCCCACCCACTAATCACCAATCCAGCTATGCTGCTGTGCCATTATGTCCATACTCAAGATTCCATTCACCTACACGGCGTATCCATCCTCTCCTGTCGGAATTTCATCCAACTACCACTCCCCAACGATGAAATCCGTCCTTAGATATACATCTTTTTACAACTCTGGTCACAAAGTTCAACTTCACACCAGCCTTCCACTCCCCCCCCTCCACCCCACATCTTTCTCTCCTCAACCTTGCTGCCTTCCACCACAGCATTGAGCATTGTTCACATTATGATCAATGATTATATTTTAATTGTAAAATATAATCATTTATATAAAGTTGTATAATGTAATCAATACTGTCAGCCAATGGGTCTCTAAAAAGTCATCATTTAATGTCCTCTGCTATTATATAAAAAACCACACACACACAGGAGCGAAAGTTACCTTAAACCAACAGCGTTACACAATATGATGAAGGCCACCTACAAAAGTGACCAAAACGTTGGTACGTCATTTTACAACATGTAGCAGTCTATAACCAAAAATAAGTTTACAGGAAATAAATGATATACGAAAAATTAGGTCTTACTTTTCCCAGTTTCCGTCTAGAAAGAGAAGTTTATGTATCATGTTGGATGTCGAAAACACCTTTCATAAGGTGATGAAATCAAGTTTAGTCTTTGCTAAGGTGACAGAGCCGCCGCTTTAACATTCTAGAAAAACAGACGGAGACACACAAGTATTGTACGCTACAAACAGAGCGCTGACACGAATAAATGTGCTACAGCAACAAAAACTACGTTTACTTACTGTCTTTATTTGTTGTTAATATTATCTACGAACTTTAAATAACCAATTCACTCAAGGATAGCAACGATGAGTTTACAAGAAAGCTCGATAGCGGATAGTACTTTACTTTCAGTTTCATCTTCCATCCGAGCAAGAGCTACTTCTTTTTGTCGAGTTATGTAACATAGAGCGAAAAGCACCAACTGCGATACGTTATAGCTGTTAAAAGGATTGCGAAATAATTTTTACGCACGAATTTAGCGAAATTCAATCCGTCACAGATCTCAAAAATAATTTACCTGCCAAAATTTTACGGATTGAATACACAAGTATAGATCGAATTTCTTAGTACGGAGTGATGCACTTTCCTTAAATCTTACTCATAACTTATCCAGTTTTTGATGAGCAATGACAACTTTTTTTTGAGAGGTAGTTAGCAGTGACATGTAGTATTACAGTGACATGGAGTATTACAGAAGATCGCAACGCTCCTAGGTGACAATTACGGAGTACACTGAGTCTCGAATTAACGTTTTACACTCTTTCTCTCCTTTCCGAACTACATTTCAGAATCATACCTCGCCATTGCGCTCATATCCATTTGCGTGAAAAACAAAACAATGTTTCATCATTTCATTTGTGGGAGTCTAAAGTTTATCTGAAGAAACTTGTGGAGATTTTAAAATAAGAATTCCATTTCCTTTCTCTCGCAAAAATAAAATTATATAACAGTATTCTGAGGTTGGGGGATGGGAACCTTTCGGAGCGAAGTCTTATATTCACAATATTACTTCCAATTATTTTTTAAATACTATAATCCTGTTCACAAGCTGTGACAGTATCACAGAGAAGGTGTTTTTATTCACTGTTGTCAGTATGGTACAAGCATTTGCCTCATAGCTCATTTATACAGAATACTGAAAATAAGCATTTTTTTCTTGGTTTCCGTGCTTCTAGTTTTTGGTTTTTTTCTTCTCCTCACACAGTTCTCTGTCGCACCATTTACATAGCGCGGTGATTCAACACTTTTAGCATCGTGGGAGTAAGTTCATAAGCTTCTCTGTCTGTTCTGTAAATCTTTCCGTCTAATTGTAGGCAATAAACATAATGACGTTACCAGTAGATCGCCGTGCTGTTTCATTTGCTATGCTAACCTTACGAAGTAACGAACACACTCCCTAGTTCTTTTGCATGAGCTTTCGTTATAACGTGACCTCATCGGGTTCCTCAACCTGTAACAGCTGTATTTGTCTGGGGAGACACCGCAGGAACAACTGTTTCTGCAAACACAGTTCTTTCTCAGAACTGCACTTCTTCCTCGTCTTTCATGCAGTTTCGTGAAGAAAATATAGTCTCAACAAAACATTTATAAAATCTGAAGTGTTAGGTGCGATTTTGGCTACAAAGTTGCACTTTTCTTTCATCGATGTGTGAGGGAGAAGACCAAGATAAAAATCGTAAGGAACGATAACACCACCTGTGGCATAAAGGAAAAATGTTATCCTCTATTCGATTTCATGTTTAAGATCTTCTGAAAATTTAAGAATCTTGGATTTCATTTTTTGTATTAGATCACTTGCTGTTGAACAATATGATCTGACTTTTACAAGGACTCTAATCTATGAGAGAACACAAAAGCCAGTAATAACAAAAAAATCTGTAGAGATTAGCAGCTTTCGATTCGCATGAAAATGCACCTCATTTGCTGATAAATGCAGGGTTCTCATATTTTAATCCCCTCAGTATCAGCTATTCTGTAATCTCAAGCCCAGGCATGCATGCATGTGTGTGTGTATGTGTGTGTGTGTGTGTGTGTGTGTGTGTGTGTGTGTGTGTGAGTGTACTGAAGATTTAAGTAATTAAACTTTCAGGCTGCCGAAATGATTTCATTTTATCTATCATTTCTTCTATTCAATGCAAAATCTAAGTACTGAATGTTCGTGTATATATTTACTGATGTTGTAGTAATAAGTGTTATAAAAATTTCGAATTGTGTTCTCATATAAAACGGAAGTAATAAACGACAATACTGCATTATTATTATTATTCTTTCTTCATTTATGTGACATACAAGTCTCTTTTGGAGGCAGCTAATATTATTCAGTTATTTGTCATAAAATAAAGTACTTGCTCAATAATATGTCAACTGGAACTGCATTTAATTTAAAAATTAGTGAATACATATGAAATGCTATATTTGCTCACAAACGCAGTACAGAAAATCTTACGTAGTTTGTGGCTTTGAAGCTGTAACACTTTCCACTATCTTCCTTACATCTACTTTTGCAGCAAAGAGTGAAGTATCAAGAAGCGGAAAATTTAAGGATTTAACATCTGCAAAAGAATAACAGGAATGGAAATTGTAGTAAGAAAAGTCCTTCGTGTATATCAGTGTAGGTGGTATAAAACGGTATTAAAAGACAACAAAATGTAAATAGGTGAGTAACTGACATTTAATTCACAGCAATGTTAATACCATGATACATTGATGTCCATGGAGTTAGTGGAAGCCTGCACATTATTGACCATCTAAACGACGTGCGTTTGTGTGTGTGTGTATATATGAGTGTGTGTGTAGAAAGTATAGGTTTTTGAAGTCCATATTAAACAGGAATATCTAGTCTGGTTCCACCCGTCTTCTGACACTCCGAATTTCTTTCTGCGCCTAGGAACTCATCCCTGCAGTAACCTACCCACCTTAACTTATACTCTATCAGCCTACAGCAACACTATAATACATCTTTTCCCTGACGGCATATATTCTACAGAATTTTTTTTTTTTCGAAAACACCCCAAATTTTCCTTTCATTGACAGAGCAGGCGAAATTTGCTGAAATATCGATATTGCGACTTGTCGATAAATCACCTGAATTATATCGATGTTAGAAAACTATGAGCGTTAATAACGAGAGGAATATTATGGCTTATTCATGGTCAACAACGAAGCTCCTATTTTCGTAATTATTTCCAATACGAGTGACTTGTGATGGGACCAACTATATGACGGATCTGTTAACTGTTACTATTACAATCTCTGACAACCGTAATGATACATTTACTGACAGCGCTGCAATGAGTTTCTGAATCTATTTTAGAGTTCGCGACCATAAATTTGTAAACAAAATGGTTTGCTTTTTAACCCTGAGTCTAGAAACATTGACCTAACAAGTAAACGTGTCTGCTGCCTGTTTTAAACATACTGTCAAATTTCTTCAGATGAGCAGATTTCAAGCTGGCGGTGAAGCTCAGTTTTGGAGAGTATGCAGTTACTGACAGAAAGAAACAAATAATTCGTGAAATTTCTATAATAATTATTATTATAGGTTTCTCCTGAACATTCTCAACTCAAACAAATTATGGAAATTTCTGGTCCTTAGCAGTTACGCCTCGAAAGGGGTCAACATGGATGGAGGTTATAGTGTAGAAAGAGGAATGTGGTTAACAATCTTTGGCGAAACTAAAAATCTTTCCATCATGTAGACTATAGAGATGCAATGAGTCCTCACGTTCAGCGTCATTTTCAAAGTTTCTCCTTCAAGAATTCCTCTCATTTTTGTTCGTGTCTCAAATGAGCATGAATTTCACAATGTCATTATCTTCTTTATTACGTGTCATATATCAATATGGTACTAGAACCGCTTACTGGATCTATGTTTTGTCAAGTTTATTTAGCATATGTGAATAAACAGTGATTACGTACACCCAAGAGCCAGTAACATTATACAGAAAATATAATTATGAAATCTCTGAATATGGGCAAATGTATCGAAATCGTCGATATGTCGGCAGTATAGCACTGATCTGTAACAATCAGTACAATTTCTTCGAAATATTGCACTTCCAATATGTCAATAATTCCTACATATCGTTGTATCGTCATCTGCTCATAGATGAAGATAACACCACCCACCTCAATGGAATAACCATCAACTCTGTCGCCACACACCATTGTAGATTTTTAAATCTAGCACTCACCTTTAAATTTATGACAGCTCCCATATGAAAATTTCTAGTTTGAAGGCTCTTACAGCCGGCTTCTGCGTAGAGAGTAATAGTTGAGATAACAATAAAGAGCAAACAGAATAGTGAAATTGTAGTCTTTTCTTTACAACGTTAAAGAGTAGCACCAACATCAGTAAAGCTATACATGAGCACTATTACAAAAACGAGTGATAGAAGTAATGATTCGCTTAAAATAAGTACTTTCTAGTCCACAACCGCCGTGCTCATCAATGTAAAGAAGCCAGGACGTAACATTTAACAGTTTTTCCATTATTCTGCTTGTTCTTATCTGTGTAGGAATCATGGAATATGACTTGGGGATCGCTGAGGAGTTATTAACAAATAAAATCCTTATATAGACATTTTATCTTTCGTTTCTTAGTTTATACCTCTTCAGCTCCATTTATAGATACGACTCTGCTTTCCGTGACGACGGAATATGAAATGTTTCGTATTTATAGGCCAGCGAAGTCTGCTATAACAATACGTCGTCACAGGGCGAAGTGAGACACTGCAGGATTTAAACCATTTCAGGTCAAAGGTAGGTACATGTTCCCAGTATCATACGACTGGCCTGCAGAATACGAGTTATGAGGGTTTCCACTACTTTCATACTAGAGTGAGACAGTAAGTAATTTACAAGTCATTATAGATGATTAACAAAGAAGAATACTGTCACAAAAAAAGTACACATATTTCACAACAAAATCTTCTTGTAGGCGGGGGTAATTTTGTGCCTTGTTTCACAGGCCTTTGAAAATTGACAGGGTAAAACTGTTTAGGATAGCGTGGGAGCCAGGCTGTGCTTTTCATTTCCCCAGCTAGATCAAATGGAAATCTTTTTTATGCAACATGATATGAAGACCTCGGTTGTAACGAACGGTGAGGGATAATCAATAAGAGAGTTATTGCCTGTAAAACATAGTATGTGACCTGCTTATTCATATTAGTTGACAGTCCCACGATCAACGGACAAATGGCGGCTCTGTTTCAAATTCAAGATTTTTCGCTAGTGGCAGTAGGTACCAAAGGTACCAAAAACGTGTATACCAGTAGTAGTAACGCGTGCGGTGATCGTCCCAGGAAAATCCTTTTGAGAGACGATTTGTACGAATTTGAGGATCTTCTGTGTAACTATGATACAGATAAAGATCATGAACGTGTCCCTGATCACAAACGTGCTTCAGAAAGTTTTGATTATCAGCTAATGTGAATGTTTCAATAAACAAGTAAGTAATATTGTGTCCCTTGCCACAGTATACGTGATGGTAGAAATGTTAAGGCCTCATCTTAACATCGTTTCTGTGTAAGGCACTTGCTAAAATTAATTTTTGTATTATGCTGAATCATAGATTAATTTTTGATGTTGTTATATTTTATTAGTGCAAAAACTGTTAACGCCAGCCTTATCAATAAAAACTGAAGCAATTCGAATTTTGCATTTATATGTTTTGAGAGTTCACAGCAATGTTTCGTTAACCCGATTAGAAAGTAAACAGTTGTAAGTCAATGCTAACCTGTGTTAAGCACACACTGTTTGCAAGTAAACAGGGATAAATACAAAGTGACGAATTTTTAAGAACAAAATTTTGCGTATAATTCATTATTATAAAAATGTCGTTGCTATAGATATATTTTAAAACCATGACTCATCTAAATAAGAAAAATTGCATTGCATGTACCTGAAATATTGTGATATTTTCTTGGAACTTTAATGCGCAATTTCACAAAACAACAAACCTTCTCCTTACAGTGGAGGTCTTGGTATTAAAGAGGAAGGAACAAATTTTACTCGGATGGGGAAACGTAAATGATTTGTGGCGTTGTCCTACGATTTTGTATTTCGGGATAACACAGTTTCTTTATTCATCTCATTTGACAATATGGGGACGGGTATTCTCACCGAAGACCAAGAGCCCTTCCGTGAAGCATACTTTGGAAAAGGATTTTCATTTATTAGCTTTAAACATTTTTGTGAGAGTGTTGTAGCAGAAGTCAACTTTTAAAATGTCTCTCTGCGGCCGAAAAACAGTAAGCGCTATGTTTTCGTAATCGCAGAATACGCTGAACATCACTTTCCCCGCGAAAACTTTCACTCCGGTGGCGGCGTGGTATCTTTCCATTGCATTGACGCACGCGTTGTCTCTGGCTGTTGACGCTGAGACCCCACCACCTGTGAGACTTTGCAGATGGTGCCCTTGTTCATGATACCCATTAAAATGCTGCAATGCGAGACCCATCATTGTACTTTAAATTGCGGGGCTAGTTTGAGTGCCAGCTGTCGTAGGGAGACTAGGGCATTCATGCTACTTTATGAAAAATTCAAAACTATCAACTTTGGAGTATTGATTTGTTTGCTCAGATCAAGTCTTCATCCTCTCGTCCATGGTCAGCTGCTAAAATCTTCACAAGCCAACCGACGCCCTGTTTCATAATTCACGATGTCTGCCACTCAGAGGACACGTATAAACAAGCTCATGTAAAAATTCGCACACCTAGGATGCATTTCTGTAAGAATGTTTTCCGATTTTACGTCTTTTTCACACAGAAATCCCACTGACTCTCTCTGCTCGAGGGGTTTACATTCAGAGTTGCTGCCAAGTTGTAAACACTGCGTGATATTTCAGACGTCAGCTGCCTTGTGCTGAACATCATCAGTTGCTATAAGATTAATTCTAACATGTAGTGGCGTCCTCACAATCTTTAACTTAAGGAGTAAATTACTTTGCTATTCCCCAAGTAATTCCAGATCCAAGCAGTCATAGACGAAAAATCGGTAGGCCTAAATAAAGAGATGAAATAACACGATTTAATATAATTTTGAGCATTACGTAGATGCATGCTATAATTTGCGTTTGGATACAGCTCAATAGTGAAATCACTTCATGATGATAAAGACCTCACACTGTTTTTCATAATCGTGGACAACAATTAACATGAGAATAATTTGAACGAAACAATATATCACGGGGGTATGTGGAGCGAGGTCTGGGTGAAGAATGTGGTAAAACATTTACTAACTAATTTAAAATGAATTTTATGCACCCAAAGATAACGAGAAGTTTGTACCATTATAAAACGATACAACTAGTTAATAATTATATTAAGAATGGAATGAGAAATTGATTTGCAAATTGATAAAACGATTTTAAGATTCAGCCTTAGTTGGGCACTCTGAGAAAATAGAATCAGCTATTAAAATAATCATAAGCAACCGGGTTCAGCGGCCAAACGAAATCTGTATAAGCCACTGCACAATATTATACTACAACAAATAGCGCTGGGAACTGCTTGAAATGCGTCGACAGGAAATCATATTCAATCCGTAATTAGAGTATGACTGTCACAACTAAATTCATAAGACAATATCTTCGGTCATCTAAAAAACAAGTATTAGCCTTCATAAAACAACCATTATATCCGGTTTTGCGGCTGTCTGGGCCTGTGCTTATTATTCCATCAGACTGCGGCATGACACTAGTTATAATAAACCAATGGTACCAAAAAATTACTTTCCAAATTACAACACGAAATTTTAAATAACTTCTTCAACATTATTATTAAGTACCATAAGATATGTGTCATCTCACAGTAGCCAGTAAAAATGTTTAATAAATCGGCAAACAAACAATTTAAAACTATACAACATTAAGTTACTACCAAAGGGAATTGCGTTTATCTTCTTAAAGGTCACAGCATCCGATAAAAGGAAATCATGATATTCAAACAGTAACAATTACGAAACACCTTTTAAAATACGATCCTCACTGGGTGCGCTAAATATCAGAGTTAAACTTACGGAGAATGACTTATTACACCTGACGTCTTACACATTAGTGCCAATTATACATAGAGAAAAACGTTCACAGCACAAAGCTCAAATTTCGATTACAACAAAGACTACCAATGCCTAAACGGAGCTGTCACCTGCAAGTACTGTATCAATAATTTGTTTAGCCGAAAAGTAGAATTCGTCAAGAAATTTCAAGTGCAATACTGACGTCACTAAGTGGACAAAAAAGAGCGCTCACGTATAATATAGTGAACTCAAGTATTTTAAGTTTCAGAGGAAACGTAGTAATATATATAACGTTATTTGTATAACCGTTTCTCAATAAAGATATTCCCCTTCTGGAAGTTAAGCTGTGCCGATGTAATGTCCCACGGTATCGTAGTTAATTCCACTTTTGTCAATACTGATTGGTAATGCTGACTCTGATACAAATGAGGTTCAACTACCAAGTCCCAGCACCGTACGCAAAACAGAGCAGAACGACGTAGCCGCCTCAGCTAACCAGGCCCCAATCTACAAGTGCTTACCGGAACGTGCTTTTCCACATATACTGCCATCTCCACACTCCTCTCGAAGGGATAATGCGTGGCGCTACAGTTGCGAGCCAAATATCTTCATTACAATGCGAATGAGTCTACAATCGTCATAACTAGTACCAGCTATAAATGAAATTATATCGCCATGAAAATTAATATAATGGCTATCGGACACCACAGTTCTTTTCGGGTTATAAACGTTGTTGATAACAATACACTAAAACAAGTAGAAAAAGTAAAACGGTTGGTTTGACAACTCTTATGATTGCGACAAGAAGCAAAAAACGAAATGAATAGGTTCGCTACTTAGAGGAAAAGCACCTAAAACATTGTACACTAAGAGACTGTTTTAAATTTTGTGAGACGGCCGCTGTTCCGACATTACTGTGCGAAAGCAACTCGTTTAAAACGGAGCAAAGAACAAATACTCGTAGATTTAAAAACAAAAAAGACGTTACGTCTTTGAGCTAACTTAATTTTTGTAATCCTCGTTCTTAAATAACGTATTATTACTGAAAGAGAGACATTTTTGTCAGCATCCAAGTGAGATGACGTTGCTTTGAGGCACTGTTGTCGTGTTCAACAGAAATTGGATTCAAATGTCCACTACTTCGCCATGAAGTATGTTTTCCTGATTTCTCTTAAATCACTTAACACAGCATCGATAATAGTTCTTTCAAAATGACTAAGGCTGATTTCGTTTCTGAGTTAAACTCTAATTGAGCCAGCACTCGTATGAAATGACATAGATATCGAATGTAAGCTACCATACCATACATAAATGTTGGTAAGTATTTGGGTACAGTCCTTCAGTAATATTATTTACGTTGGTATATTGAAACACATCAAGTGTTCACGATATGTTAAGGAGGTGGTGATTAAAAGCTTCTAAATATGTTTATGGTAAATCATGATTTACATGATTGCTGTATTCCACTTTATCAAACGTAACTACTCTAGGTCAAACAACGGGCCATCCTAGGTACCTACATACAATGAGCGAGACCATAATTAAGCACAATGACCACAAACAAAAACAAACATCATATATCAGTAACATCTTCATCCAATCCATACTTGGAAAAAGACATCAATTACAGCACGTCTGTCAAGTAATTAAGATTTGCATCAACATCAGCTCTGAAGACCAACTGCATCAAAATATAGAACGCACGAAAGTACCTGGACTCCCACAGAATGCAAGATGTTAATGCCACAAAACACATAGGTATACTGGAATGCCATATAATACTCCATCGAAAAACCAGTATGAGAGAAAACAAAGTACATTCTTTTTTGATTCCAACGAAACATTCAAAATTATTAATGAACATTTCAAATGTGGTAACTACTCTATAATATTATTTCTTAAAATATTAGTGTATCTAAAGCAATCAAAAATACGAGCACATATTAAAACAAGTAGGATGACGGAGTACACAACAATTTAAAAACATTTGTATCACATTACGAATGCATTAAACCACTTCAAAACTGTAAAATTTGGGCTGTGTAATGATAAGGAAATGGAGCACAGTATTTTGAAAGAAATAATCCGCACTGGCTACAGAATAATTTTTATGCAAAGTAACAGACCAGTTTCGCGTCACTGGAAGACGCGACACCAGGTGATAAAGATTCTTTTTAGCAAGTCATCTCATAAAGATAAGTGCATTAGTGGTGCTCCCCATCATTCATGGCAAGTTGTAAACAGACAGCGCGAAGCTTTCGCAGCTTTTTCTGCTGCCGCTCAAGCTGCTTGTGGCGCGGTTCTGCTGTCCCCTTCGTTTTAAATATGGACTACTGCTATAAGCGCGTTATTTGTTTACAGCTTTACATGAATGATGGGGAGAGGCTGTAAGGATGTTATCTTTCGGTGATGACGTTAAAAAAAAGTATTATCACCTGAGGATGCGTCTTATAGTGGGGCGAAACCCGTCGTGACTTTTAATAAAAAGTATTCTACAGCCAGTGTGGAATATTTCTTTCAAAATGTGGAAGTTTGGCTGTGGTTACCCGCAGTTTTAAGTATTACGCTGCAGCACAGTATTATTAATGTCTGTCGTACTAATACATTAAGAAAATGAATGAACATATCAACTTGCGTGAAAGTTAACAAACCACTTAACAGCTATTACAATCTTTTAGCCTCATCAAAAAACTTTTCAGACAGTATATCTGAAGTTTCTTGGCCTTCAGTACATTGTTTCATAACTTCCTATTTTGTCAAATACTATATGAAACACAATCTTCACTACTCAGGGTTAAATCTAACCATGGCTCAGAAGAGGGTAAATTATGCTGCCACAAAAGTCTTTGGTCACTTACCTAATAGCATCAAAAGTCTGACAGATAGCCATATAGCATTTAAAAGGAAATTAAAAGAATTTCTTAATGGCAACTCCTTCTACTCATTAGATGAATTTTAGATATAGTAAATGGGTAATTTTCCAACCCCCACAAAAAAAATGTTAAAAATATTGAGTGTCATGTAATATTTTGTCTAATGTAATATCTTGTGTAGACACCTTTTATTAACCTGACATGTTTCACTTCATTACAAAGTGTCGTATTCATGATCTATGGAACAAGTACTAATCTAATCTAACCTAATCTAAACAATAATTATCTTAAGCTAGCAACTGAATCTACTGAAAATGGAAATTAAAAATTGAGTGACAAAGTCAAAACCACATAATGTAAGATAAAATAGATAGTTATAAACTGATAGATTTTAGGAATAAATGTTGCAGACACGAAGCACATGCTCTGACAATATTCTCTCTCGTACATCGTGCAAATAGTAAATATTCGCGGAGTACGCCGTATCCATCTAATGTGCCATTGACATGTAAACACTATTCGACGGTTTCGCAATACAACGCTAAAGGAACGGTAAGACTAGTATCGTCAAATCAAGCGAATGTGAATGACGTATTTCTTGCTAGAACAACTCGATATGCTTCTCATTTACAGAGAATGCCAACGAAATTCAGTGAGAGCTAGAGACTTATAGGCTGAAAGATATCCTCAACGTACTCATTCTACAAATTGTGTGTTTAAATATGTGTGCGATAAACTGAGAACAACTGGATCTTTAACGCATCGGAAACATATCCGGCAAAGGAAAGTTACTAACGAGGAAACGGAAATTGGTACTCTTGCCGCTGTGGTTCGAGATCCTTATGTTAGTTCGCGTCAAATATCAAGGGAATCTGGCATGAGCCAGAGTAGTGTTGTTCGTGTTCTGCATCGTCATAAATATCATCCTTACAATATCAGTTTCTACCAAGAATTAACTGGTACGGATTATATGCATCGCGTTGAATTCTGCCGATGGGCTCAACTCCAGATTCAGAGGGATGACATATTTATTAATTTGATTTTATTTACCGACGAGGCTACATTCAAGAACCGCGGAAATGTTAATTGGCATAACGTGCATTATTGAGCAACTGAAAATCCATGCTGGCTGCGACAAGTTGCACCCAAAAACCGTGGTCGGTGAATGTATGGTGTAGGATTCTGGAGGACAGAATTATAGGACCCTCTTCCATAGATGGAAATCTCATTGGTAGGAAGTACACCACATTCCTGCAAGAAACATTAGGTCTGTTATTGGAAGAAATACATTTAGGAACAAGGAAGAGAAAATGGTATCAACACGATGGGTGTCCGACACATTTTTCGCTGATGGTTACAAATGAGTTACAGAGACAATTCCCAAATCGTTGGATTGGACGATGAGGAGATGTGTCGTGACCGGCTCGTTCGCCAGATTTGACGCCTCTGAATTTTTTCTAGTGGTGATTCGTAAAAGACATTGGTTATAAAGACGTTCCAACTACATCTGAAGATAGGCGAGAGAGAATTGTCAGGGCATGTGCTTCGATAAGTGCCAGTGTGATAAGGAATACCACTCAATCCATGATAAGAAGATTGCAGCACTGCATTGATACCAATGGTCATCACTTCGAACACCATCTGTAAACGTACGTTCATGCCGCCTTTGTGACCTTCGTTGACCTTCAAAGACCTTACTGTTACACATCTATTGATTCGTCTCGATAGCGGATACCAAACTAAAGCATCCCATTTAAAAAAACAAAGTTGACCTTCATGTCCCTGAAGCGGCCCCACCTAGCAACAAAAAACCAACGTCATATTATGGCCCCCGTTGTCCCATGCAACTTCTGTCCCACAAACTTTGCAGCTCCTATCATACTTTCGGAGTTGTCCTTGGTGGCAACAGTTAGGGACTCATCCCGTATATTTTTACATACATGTGGATACAAGTTGTCACGATTCATCAATGGTGTAGCAGGATGGGTATGAGCCCAAATTCAATATCATTGAGATGTAGGGCGGTAAAAGCCCAAATGTAAGGTCATGGATATGCAGAGTGGGTAAAAGCCTGGATTTGAAGTCACTCCAGTGTTACGAGACAACTGAGGTTGTTATTTTCAAGGTGATCCTCTCCAATTTAGGAATCCTCACGTCTTTGGCAACTGCGTGATGTAACCTCTGACACGCCACCACCACTGCCACCGATGTCGGCTCTTGGGCAACTGCAAGCGAAGGTCATTCATCTACCATGCTGGTTAAGGAACCAAAATCAATGTCATACATCCACTGAAGATCACTTCCTCTCTCAACATGTGTTGAGGTCACTAACCCATTGTGGCAGTTCTGGAGCATGTAACTACCTAGGATGAGAGCTTATCTCCTGGTCTAGGCCAGTAAGAAAAGGTTCCCCCTTCATCTCTTTCATATTGCAAATCCAATGGTCATTCAGGTTCTTTCACCACAGTGAGAGGATTATGTTTCTGTGGGATCAGGACTACGAATTTTTTAAAGTAATAACAAAAATATATTAGAATATTAGCACTTATATGTTTCTCAACCCATCGTTTTCCATCTCTCTCTAGAGCCATACGTCACGTACGCTCTGTATCCCTTAGTGGAAGGATTAAGGTGTTATCTTTGTAAATATAATAACGGGTACCTAGCAAAACTCTGGTTTATTTACAATATTTTTACAATACTTCTTCTAAACTTACTTTACAGTAAAATTGTTTTTTGTACTTTAATAGAAAACTTACATGAAATAGACATAGGTCGAGAAAAAAGGTTCAGATGTGTGTGAATTCCTAAGGGACTAAACTAGTGAGGTCATCGGTCCCTAGACCGACACACTACTTAAACTAACTTATGCTACGAACAAACCACACACCCATGCCCGAGGGAGGTTTCCAGACTCCGGTGGGAGGGGCCACGCAGTCCGTGACATTGCGCCTCAAACCGCAATGCCACTGCGTGCGGCTTTATATCGAGAGAAACGCTACTAGTGAAGAGGAATCTATATACTACTATGTTTTCCACTAATTATTTACATACATTTTTCTTTATACAATGCAGTTTTTCTTCTTTATATGATTCAATTTTTTTCTATATGCAGATTTTCATGCAATACATGCAAAATGAGACTAACTGGTGTGACTATCGGCAGGGAAGGAGACAAACCATACACATGTACACACACACTCATACACACACACAGATGGTACGTAGTACTCAAAACACACACACACACACACACACACACATGCCGTGTGCAACCAGACGTACATGACTAATGGCCTATACTATTAGTCCACGCGAACATACACTATAAACAGCATGAGAACAGAGAGATGACAACCTTGCCCCCTCAGATGAACCACCTGTTGTCACAGCATCACAGACAGACTTCCAGCTGCATTACTATTTGTGCTACATGTCCTTGTGATTGAAAGGCTACTTGTGGGACTAAGTGCGAATCACAAGGCAAAGCACTGCCAACACCAACGAGCAGACACTCTTTGTAAATTCAATCATTAGAGCCACTGTGGCCACATGAAGCACACACACTCTTTACCCATCTTTGGAAGTAGTGCCTCTGTCTGTCTTGTGTGCATGCATTTTCGATCTGAGCCTACAAACTCCACAATCTATGGCCCATTCGCCTTTCGTCTTTCATCCCGCAGAAAACATTATTGTTTTGAGGTAAAATGCATGATGGATTATCAGCCACATATCCATTTGTGTCGAATGAGTTGGGATGGTCCCTTATTACTTCTCAAGTACCACAGCCTTTCACTCAACAGAAGAAACTGTCTGCATCCATTATTTAAAGTAAATGGGACAAGCGAAGTTTGGCTATGCAAACTTATAATGGAAGTGGTACATGTGGAGCTTTGAAAGGTCCATTATACACATACCGTATTTTGTAATTTCGTAGTGGAAGTGGTACCTGTGGAGTTTAGGAAGGTTAATAGATACACACTGAAATAGATGGGTTTTTGGGACTGTACTATAGCTTTAGCCATCTCCAGAGCGACTAATTTTAAATGGAAGATGGTGGCCCACATAAAATATGGCCTGGCAATACTGCCCCTTGCGTCATAACGCCTATCTCAATTATAAACTAAATGAATCTCGTGCCACCTTCTCAACTCTTCCATAGTTTTACTGAGTACTGAATTGTTCATTAACTCAAAAAGATCCTTTTCAATATCGCACACCATGAGAGCCCTATTTTCAGTATTGACATTGGTACACTCCTTCAACAGCTTCATTGTTTCAAGGAGATGGCATGGGCAGTGAGGACCCGCTAGAGGCTTTTGCAGATGATGATATTTATTCCCCAGTGTTGTATTATCTTGGGTATAGAATCACTTTGCGGATCTAGACATAGATACAAGTTGCTGTGCGTGTCATGGAAGTGGATGGATATGCCAGGTCTGCCTCCACATACCCTTCTCCAGACTCTGTATCCACATCTCTGGACTTACCCATATCCTTGAACTTTGCTATTCAGAAAGCCATTGGACCTCTTCATTCGATAGACATTGCTGCACAGGGTTGATATAAGTTGTTTACATCCAAGTATAGAATGTAATTCAGATCATAAGGTGGCTTGCACTACTCCTCTCTCATCCATGGATTATTTGCCTTGGTATACCCATGCACAAACTGGCGAAGTCCCCCATAAATCTCACATTTTAACAAGAGCAGTATGTCAATATCGGTCAACAGTCTGATGCTGACGCATATTCCTTTTAACATAGCGTTCCACGAAAGTCTTGGTGTGGTGTAAGAAAAGACAGGATCCAGCGCGTATGTTCCCATGCATACACTCTGGAATTTCTCGAAAATATCTCGTAGCAGGCGCACATTTGTCTGAATGTATAATTGATAAGATTCCTCTAAAGTAAGAATGCTGAACACCTACTAAACATTCAAGTCATGCCCACATTCTGCTTTCATTATAGCAGTGTCTGTATGTTTACTGGCGAAAACGGCTTTTCTGGGGAATATGATGTTATTGAGTCTCTAATCCAAATCCAAGTATTCGTAGGAAAGACCTTCTTCTTCTTAACAAGCCGAAACTTTGCGGATGTGTAGCTGTAGTGATATGCATGCTTCTCCTGAGTTTCTGAAGAGCCATATGCAAAACATGTAGTGAATCCAAGAAGCAGAGCATGATTTTGAGCGTGATTCACTCGGTGAATGAAAGAATTTTTCAACGTTATCAGGTAAGACACTAGCACTGTCACCTCTCAAGCCCTAAGTCAGCGAAGTACTCTACGAGGAAATAAGCACCATACCCACTCAAACTGTTAAAGAAAATGGATAAGTGTTATGGCAGCTGGTATTTTAAGTTGCATGCATAGCGTACTGTACAGCACAACTTCCTCGTTTCATGACAGTGGTCTCTACGTGGAGTCTCTGCTTTTCTATCTTACGGCAGTACACAATTACGACAATCAACCGATTTTTTATATATGGCATAACCACCGCACTACTTGTACATTGGAATGTTGTGTTGATAAATCTCATCAACATTCCTTGTACTTTTCTGGTCTCAGAGAACAATCACGTTGCAGGATTATCCCCAACATATGATTCAGACTGATTAAGGCTCGCGTCATATGAGCATACAATATGATATGCAGCCATAGATATTAGATGTCATTCTGTGAAGGTACTGTGGGAGGCGGGGAGGTCATCTTTACAATGCACCGCAAGAACTGGGTTGCACTCAAAATATGCATATGCAGCAAAGAGGCAGTGTTCCTGGTAAAAGACATTCTTATTCTTTAAAAACCTGTTTGCCTCAGTAGGCATTTCCAATTGTACCAGCTCCTGGCTCCAGCAATCAAGCAGATCTTTTTCTGAATGTTCACTCTTAGTAAACACGTTTAAGCCTCTATGACAAAAATACCATGCACTTTTTTGTATTTGAATGGGCAGAACACGTGCAGGAGATGCTTTTGATCCAGATGCAGTGTTGTACCTCACCCTTGGAGAGTAGCAACAGATCTGCATATTTAGGGCGCTGATCAACTACTTTTGAAAACAGTGGGGTCTTATTACCTTGTGCTTTACATCTTTTGTGTTCTGCACAGTGTGCACGTCATCATCTTCTTCTTCTGACTTGCTTTTATCTTCATCCAGGACGTAAACAAGAGCTGAGTAATTGTGTTCTGCCTCTCAAATTTCGGTAAGTCCTGGAGTTTAATGGGAACTGAGATACAAATGAAGTTTTAATGCTCTCAGACATTAGCTGTTTGCTGATCAGATATATATGTTTTGGATAATTTCTCTCACAAACCAGAAGGAACCATGTAAAAATTCAAGCCCCTCATCAATATTTGGATTTTAATACACACCTGCTTAGCAGCTGCATCCTCTGGAAGTGAGATTAAAGTTTGCCTCCAGATAGCTGTATCATAGACATGTGGGCAGTCATCGAGGCACAGTATATGGCTGAGTGCTTTACTGGACTCCTTTTCTTGCATTTCGGAAAAATAATGCGCTATGACATTCGTGGTAAAAGTTCTGAAACAATGTGCAATGGAGTCATCCCAAGACAACACACCATTTTTAAGTCGAATGTAGACATTGTTCTTTCCCTCAACACTATTACTACTTTGTGGAGAGAGAGTGAGTTCTCAGCACAGTGCCACTTCGCACATAATGATGGGACACCACGATCACTGACGATTTTGGGGAGCTCACTTTCCGCCACAGTAAAGTGATGAGATATTAGTAATCCACGTTAGAGTTGTCCATGTAAGCTTGTGAGATCCAACCTCCAAAAGCAGCAGCAACCACAGAATAGTTCAGTGTAGGTGGATAATTTACCTGGTGATCCTTCAGAAGGTGTGCTGGAGGACCGCTGTTAGATCGAGCATAATGATGTCGAGATGGAACAAGATGATGGCAAGATGATCCAGGATAATGGTAAAATGTCCATGGTGTGAGGAGCATGGTTGCGATAGCCCAGACCACTGCGAACATGCAGGTGTGCCAATCCATAACAGGATGATGTACTGGGCTTGGACACTGACAGGTGGCACATGGTGATGGTGATGGGATGATGGCATCATCAATGGTGTTGTTATTGACACAAGCCCACTTCTGGACTGTTCCGATACTTATGCAAGGAAAGAAGTGACAAGTATCGTGCGTGTGTAAGAGACATATGGAGATGTCAATAATTATGATAATAATAATAATAATGATAATGATAATTTCCAGTGCTTTTATGCCCAACATTGGTGTTGGTACAGCCACATACGGATTTCAGTCATTCATCATCACCATCGTTAATCGGAATACCGGATTCGAATATTTTATCCAGCTGAGTATCAGTATCCATCTGCCTGTAATTGGTTGTGCCTTCAATTCGTTCAGCCCTCACATTACCAGCGTCATTCAGAATAATGGACCCTAATATTTTAACCTGCTCAGTATCAACATCAAGCTGAATGTGGGCCAGTGTGGCATCAACCAATTCGGATCTCACATCAGCAAGTGAAATACCACTTATGCAATCAAGGGTCAGGTCCTGAGAGCTCGTACCAGGAACATGATCAAGTCTAGGCATTTCTATGTAAGAAACATGCCATTAAGTATGATGCTTACTTACATTCCTTCTTGTACTCATCTTGACTCCTATGAATGCTTGGTGTGTAGTACAAAGCCGGCCGGAGTGGCCGTGCGGTTCTAGGCGCTGCAGTATGGAGCCGAGCGACCGCTACGGTCGCAGGTTCGAATCCTGCCTCGGGCATGGATGTGCGTTATGTCCTTAGGTTAGTTAGGTTTAATTGGTTCTAAGTTCTAGGCGACTGATGACCTCAGAAGTTAAGTCGCATAGTGCTCAGAGCCATTTGAGCCATCTAGTACAAACACAACGCATTCATATAATTGATTTCCTCGACAGAGAGGGGCTGCAGATATACTGCACTCGGTAGTAATGTGGGTCAACTATTATTCATCCAAGATAGTCCACTTAATTGGAGCAAACACCATGTTGGGTGGCACAATGGCTAACACAACAGTCTAGTACGCAGGAGTCATTGGTTCAAATCCCTGTCTGGTACACATTTTCATTCGTCGCCACTGATTCCACGTAAATATCAACGCAACTGACATTAATAGTTCCTTACCTTTGCTTTTCTTTCTCAGTCCTCCACCTTCACTTTACATAACTGTGATATACTGTTGCAGGCAGAGTGACAGGTACTGTATCCATCACATGCGGCACTGCTTCCATTCCCATGGCTGCAATCTCGTTAAAAAAACTCTGAAAGAAAGAGAAAAAAGGGTTGGATTAGAAATTAGATAATCATAATATTATTATTCGCCTATATAGAGAGACAGACAGAGAGAGAGCTAGACAGGAAAGACGTATACTTACAGTCACAAAATTCGCCTTTTAATGGTTCTGGAAGCTATCCACCGTCCTCTGAAGCACCAATCAGCTCCATTAGGTGTTCTAATTCTCTGTATTGCATTATAGGTGATGGGACATCACTAACTGTTTCATATCGAGGACACTTTCCCGCTCCTGCTGCGGTAGCGTTATCAGTGGCACTACGTTTTATCTTCGCAGTTATCTCGACACATACTGGAACACAAGTCATATACTGAGGCAAAATGCCTCTTATTTACAGCTACCTGGATCCGCTTCTGTTATGGCAGGTCCGAACCTATAGAGATAAGAGTGGCACACGCAGGTGCGTAGGAATACGCGACAGTGATTTTATGAATCCACTCATGACACTCGTTATCTTATTCAAAAAATGGTTCAAATGGCTCTGAGCACTATGGGACGTAACATCTATGGTCATCAGTCCCCTAGAACTTAGAACTACTTAAACCTAACTAACCTAAGGACATCACACACATCCATGCCCGAGACAGGATTCGAACCTGCGACGTAGCAGTCGCGCGGCTCCGGACTGAGCGCCTAGAACCGCTAGACCATCGCGGCCGGCCGTTATCTTATTCTCACTCCCATGACTGCCATCCACTGTGCCAGTACAAGAACCAAAATAGAGGTCACCACACCACTGTGCCAATTCTAGCCAAGATAATGTTCTAGGACAAGGTCATGCATGACTTGTGTCCCACAATACACAGGCCACAACCAGCACTCCCAGCGCAACAGCAAAGAGTGTCCTGGATGCTATGCCGGCCTATGGATGGCCTACTCTGTGTGGAGGACGCACTTCTGCCACTACAAAGGCTGGATGAGAATCAGTTATAAAGTACTTCTCGCCCCCCCCCCCTCTCTCCCTCTCTCTCTCTAACACAGTGGATGTATGAGGTTCACTTGTGAATGCTGGGTCAAATTTTACACCATGAACCACTTTTTTTTGAGCCTGTGTAGAATGGAAGTGCATCTGAATTCAGCTTCGGAATCTGCATCATCGTGTGGTTCAATAGATGAAGTGCGAACAGAACATGGCAGACATTGTTGAGATTCTTCGATGATTGGTTGTTAGCTACTACACAAAGTCTTCGCAAACTAAGCGAAGCTGGATTTCTTTATACCAGTAACGATTGTCAAACAGTGCATTTCCGCTTAGGTAGGAGGTTGAGAGATTCGGAAAAAATCGCACAATCCATGAACTGAACACGCTGTGTGGTTTTTACGAATGTCTGTTTGTGATTCTTACGAAGTACAGTGGTAGTGTATAACAATTGCCAGAACGGAGATGCAATAACTACCACAGAGGATGTAGCTAATATTAAGCTTCCTGCAAATCATATGAAAGCTTCAGTGCGTGACTGTGAGAGCTTTTGATGATGCGTGACTCTCCAAAATCTGGTACCAGAATGTAACAGCTATGCTATTCCTTCCATGCATACAGCTGCTTGCCTTAAATGCACACCTCTCATTTCCTCATGTTTCGTGTGTAGGAACCCTGTTTCAGCTACAGTAAGAGCATTTATGACGAAAAGACCAACCCTGTAAGAAATGTTACTATTTTATTAGGTGTTTATATAAATTGTAGAAAATAAAGATTTATCGTTTCAATAGTTAATGAGCTTTAGGTCAACTCTTAATATAACTACATCATGATCTGAATACTTCCTCTCAGAAAAATGGTAAGCATTAAGGAAGCATGAGTTTAGTGCTACAACACTGATAGAACTGACAGAAAATATCTCTGTTTGTCGATGTTTCCGACATTCTACAGGTTAAAAAAGACGCCATTTTATTCTTCACAGAATACTGTTGGTAAAAAATTCGGCCTGTATCATCTGGCAACAAATTCTATGTGTTCTGTAGATAGCAGTCCAGAGGCAGCAACATGTTCACCCCACCAAGCTAGTTGTGACTTGTTACGTACTGGGGTGTATTGCAGGAAAGCATATCTGATTCTGACATCACACATCACCCACCTCATACCATTTATAGTTCCTTAGCTGTAAGGATTTATAGATATTCTTGGAAAACACATTATACAGAAGGTGTAAGTGGAATTTGTGGCAGAGGCTGTAGGACTTCAATGTAATCACCAGATATGGGAGAGGGATGACACCACATATGTTGCTTTATAAGTGGAAAGATGGGACACTCTAGAGACATGGCGTCATCAAGAACGGTCATATTCTCCTACATTTGGTCAATACTGTGGCATGAAGAGGCATGTATTGGGAAAAATATTGGCAAGGAGACGCTGTAAATATTAAAAGTCGATAGCAATGTCGTATAAGCTGGAGATGAACAACATTAAAATGAACTACTGCAACAGCTTCGCATAGGCGACAAGTAACTTAGGCATTTTCCGTTAGATATAACGCAAGATTGTTGTACAGGTTTTTAACAAAATGGAGATGTGTGACTATGTAACATCAGTCCAAGACATCTATGTGTAAGAGGAAGACTACCAGGGAAGAGGTAATATTATCGTAAACAACAAAAAGACTGTTACATTTTCCTTCACTTACGATCATGGTATACTACACTAGAATCTACAATTTCTGACTATGGAATGGACTGTGTGCGTGTGGTCCTGTTAAAGCTTGCCTAAATGTATTAAATGCCAACAAACACAATTTATTTTTAAACTATGCTCTTTGCACTCTACAACAATCACCTTTTATGAGGTGGTAGAGTCATAATTTAGACTCCAGCAAGTACGACAAATGTGCCATACATATCTGTCGTATTAAAGTTGGAGAAATAACTTTTTTTCTAAGTCCAGGGTGCTGTTCTTTAGAATACTATCAAATATAAAAATTATTGAGTTAGGATTCATTCCTACAAACAATCATGTTCCATTTTTTTAACTTTCCTCAGCCACATACATAAATACAGAGTCACGGCATTTGAAATTGTAGTTCCATGTATTCCAAGTTAAGCTTTACTCTTTGATCAATATAATTCCTCTGTATGTGTCAAACTGTCAACCTGTCAAACCAACAAGACAGAATTTGTGAACAAAAGCGAATAGAAAATACAAATTCAAAGACGCTTACATTTCAATATCTACACCGAGGTGGTGAAAGTCATGGGATTCCTCCTAATATCATGTCAGACCTTCTTTTGTCCGGTTTAGTGGAGCAACTCGCTGTGGCATGCACTCAACAAGTTACTGGAAGTCCCCTACAGAAATATTGAGCCAATCTACCTATATAACTGTCTATAATTGCGGAAGTGTTGCCGGTGAAGGATATTGTGCATGAAGTGACCTCTCGAGTATGTACCGTAAATGTTCGATGGGATTCACCTTAGGCGGTCTGGGTGGCTAAATCATTCGTTCGGATTGTCCATACGGTTCTTCAAACCAATCGTGAATAAAAGTGGCATGGTGACATTGCACATTGTCATCTATAAAAATGAAGTCCACGAGTGGCTGCAAATGGTCTCCAAGTAGCCGAACATAACAGTTTCCAGTCAATGGTTGGCTGAGTGGGAGCAGAACCTAGCCCATTTCCTGTAAACATAGACCAAACCATTATGGAAGCACCACCAGCTTGCACAGTGCCTTGTTGGCAAGTAAATCCATGGCTCCGTGGGGTGTGTGGAACACTCTAATCCCGCCATCAGCTCTTGCGAACTGAAAGAGGGACTTATGTGACCTGTACACAGTTTTACAGTCGTGAGTCAAACATATATGGTTACGAGCCCAGAAGAGGCGCTGCAGGCGATGTCGCGCTGTTAGCAAAGGCACTCGGTCGGTCGTCTGCTGTCATATGGTGTCATAGGCCATTAACGCCAAATTCTGACTGATAGGTTCGTCGTACATCCCGAAATCATTTCTGCTGTTTTTTCAAGCAATGTTGCTTGTCTGTTAGCATCGTTAAGTGAAGACCGCCAGCCACTGCGTTGTCCACGGTGAGGTTACGTCTGAAATTTGGTAATCTCGACACACCCTTGACACTGTGGATCTCGTGATATTGAACTCCCTAACGATTTCCGAAATGGAATGGCGCACGCGTCTAGCTCCAACTCCGCGTTCACAGTCTGTTGATGTTCGTCGTGCGGCCATAATCACGTCGAAAACCCTTTCACATGAATCACCTGAGTACAAAAGGCTGCTCTGCCAATGCACTGCCTTTTCACATCTTGTGCACGCGATACTGCCACCTTCTATATATGTGCATATTGCTGTCCCACGACTTTTGCCACCTCAGTGTAAATTATAGTTTTCTATGGGAGGTAAATGTCTGCCCCCGTAGCTGAGTGGTCAGCGCGACAGAATGCCAATCCTAAGGGCCCGGGTTCGATTCCCGGTTGGGTTGGAGATTTTCTCCGCTCAGGGAATGGGTGCTGTCATCATCATTTCATCCCCATCGACGCGCAAGTCGCCGAGGTGGCGTCAAATTGAAAGACTTGCACCCGGCGTACGGTCTACCCAGTCACGCCCTAGTCACAAGACATTTACATTGGAGGTAAATGAAAATTTTGGAAAATTAGTGTTAAGTTTTATGCGACCAAACTGTTGAGGTCATCGGTCCGTAGGCTTACATACTAGTTATTCTAAAGCAAAATAACTTACGCTAAAGACATCACACACATCCATGCTCGAACCTCCGACGGGGGGAGACACGCGAACCGTGGCAAGGCGCCCTAGACCGCACGCCTACCCCACGCGGCGGGAAAATGAATGTGATAAACGTTTACATTCACATTATTATATTTCTGTCCATGGAGATAACATAATACATCTGTTCTGTACAGAACCAGAAAATCACTCTAGAATGGAACAGGTGACTGAAACCAGTTGTGAACAAATAAAATTAACGCAACAAAGTGGAGAAGCCCACCTTCTTTTAACAAATTCAGTGCCGCGGTACCAGCTATGTAGAAAATCCATAGGGGCAATAGAACACGAAATAAAATCACATCAAAACACAGGAGGCAAAAGTGAATGGTACCTCCTACAGTTAAATAAAAATTTCTGGTCTTGCATCAAGAAAGTGTTCACGGAAGAAACGAATGAGAAGCAACTCTGCGGACACTTATACTCTGAAATAATCGAACTTGATCCACCTCCTCCTCTCCTCCCCAAGTAAAAGAAATGCGCAGACTCGAAATTAATCTACGTGGCATAGAGGCAAGATTAGAACAAACCCTTCCAGTTATCTATGGGCCAGTAAAGGCCTGTAGCACATCCAGCAAAAGCATATCAGATGGAATTTTTTTCCTTATGAGAGACATGACCTTCTTATGACAAAATCAGGCATAAACATTACCGTTACTAAACTTCGCTTTAGAGAAAACCATCGATAACGTCACCCATCAGTACCTAACGAGTGTGTTATATCATTTCGGAATTTACAAGCAATAGTAGATATACTACTATCAAATGAATACCGAATTGTTTCCACCAAAGAAGTGGTAGAAAAATTAGGATGTGCACTGATACCGAATAGTACAAGGATACTGAATATCATTCAAAAGATTGAACGCAACAACACGCTGGCTCTGCTGGAAATGTTGTATGTTGCTGAAGTTATACCGCTGTAGAACATATGCAGCACAGGTAAAAAAATATAGTGGCGCTGTCGCGGCTAGTGTAGTGGTTATTGTACGTGTTTTACTGTCTCTGTTAATACGTATCACTAAAATGAATATCGCGCTAGAACTAATTTCGGAGCGCTGTATGGAATGGTACATAAAATTCCGCTTTAAAAATAATTTCATTCGCGACGCTTTCCATTGATACTGGGCGTCGCACGAAACATGTGATGACCAGTATTTGCTTGGGCTGGCTCCAGCCACTCATTGCAAAATCGAAATTGCAGATATCTACCGAAACACCTAAGAAAATGCGCCTATCGACTCTTAAAAGGGACTTTCTGTATAGACACTAACGTGACGGAAGTCATGGAATAGCGATATGCACATATACAGCTGGCGGCAATATCGCATACACAAGGTATAAAAGGGCAGTACATCGAAGGAACTGTCTTTTCTACTCATGTGATTCATGTGAAACGGTTTCCGATGTGATTGTGGCCGCATGGGACATTCCATTACGGAAATCATTAGAGAATTCAATACTCTGAGATCCACAGTGTCAAAAATGGTTCAAATGGCTCTGAGCACTACGGGATTTAACATCTGAGGTCATCAGTCCCCTAGACTTAGAACTACTTAAACCTAACTAACCTAAGGACATCACACACGTCCATGCCCGAGGTAGGATTCGAACCTGCGACCGTAGCGGTCGCGCGGCTCCAGACTGAAGCGCCTAGAACTGCTCGGCCACAACGGCCGGCTCCACAGTGTCAAGAACGTGTCGAGCATACCAAACTTCAGTCATTACCTCTCACCACAGGCAACGCAGTGGTGATGGTTTTCAGTTAACGACCGAGATCAGCAGCGTTTGAGTAGAGTTGTCAGTTCTAACAGATAGGTAACACTGCGTGAAATAAGCGCAAGAATCAATGTGGGACGTACGGCGAACATATCCGTTAGGACAGAGCGGCGAAATTAGCTCTTAATGGCCTACGGCAGCAGGTGATCGACGAGAGTGGCTTTGCTAACAGCACGACACCGCCTGCAGTGCCTCTGCTGGGCTTCTGATCCTATCGGTTGGAATCTAGACGACTGGAAAATAATGGCCTGGTCAAATGAGTCCCGATTTCAGTTAGTAAGGACTGATAGTAGGGTTCGAGTGTGGTGCAGACTCACGAAGTCATAGACCCAAGTTGAAGAAGGCACTGTATAAGCTGGTGTTGGCTCATTAGTGGTGTGGACTATGTCTATATGGAATGGACTGGGTCCTCTGGTCCAACCGAAACTATCATTGAATGGGAATTGTTATGTTCGGCTACTTGGAATCCATTTTCAGCCATTCATGGAGTTTGTGTTCCCAAACAACTGTGTAATTTTTATGGACTACAAGGAGCCATGTCATTGGGCCACAATTGTTTTGAAGAACATTCTGGCCACCCATATTGCAAGCATGAATCCCATCGAAAATTGATGGGACATAATTGAAAGATCGATTCGTGGACAAAATTCTGCACCGGCAAGACTTTCGCAGTTATGGACGGCTACACAGACAAAATGGCTCTATATTTCTACAGGGGACTTCCTACTTGTTGACTCCTTTCCACGTTGAGTTGATGCACTGTACCGTACAAAAGGGACTCCTACACAATATTCGGAGGTATTCCGTCACTTCTGTCACCTCAGTGTAATATCCAAGCTTTCGTATTAGTGATAGACTTCTATACTGCTTCTCTTTGAATTGAGAAAGTGTGCGTAATGCCGACGTCGGTTTATTGAGATAATTCGAGGAAAGAGAAGCTCATCCATAAAGGAAGCGTCAAACAGAACATTTATACAACCTGAGTACTGCTAGAGTGTTTGGAATCCCGAAGATCTCAGTTTAAAGGAAGACATCGAAGTAATTCAGAGATGTGCTGCTAGAATTTTTGCCGGTAGTTTGTATGAACGTTTGAGTATTACGGAAATGCTGTATGAACTCGAATAGGAGTAATTGGAGGGAAAAAGAAGTTAGTTTCAGAAAATTGTGCTATAGGTTGCAGAATGAGAGTACTGCCACCAACGTACATTTCACATAAGGACCGCGAAGACAACGTAAGAGAAATCAGGGTTCGTACAGAAGCATATACAAATGTTTTCCCGTCGTTCCATTAGTGAGTGGAACGGGGACTAATTTTAAATGATATCAGCATAACTTCCGTCTTCGGGACGATGTCTAAGTAATGGATCTGTTTCTATACTAACACTTTTCCCGACAGCCGTTCACTTCATGCTTACTGCAGCAGATGGAAGACATATAGGCTACTTTACCCTGATCAGCTCTTGAATAGCATACGGGAAAATAAACAATGTGCTAAATCTTCACGTATATTGCTGCTCTGCGGGTAACATTTTTATGCTACACGGACTGAGAATTGTTAAATCTGCTTTTGGCCTCATATATCTCACTTACCTTATTCGTATTGCCTTTATACCAGATATACGGCGCGTGGTGTAGAATTACCAAGCATCCTATCTTAAATGCGCATTCCCTAAAAGTTAACCAACAGTGTCCGAACAACTATCAGACTGAACTGTGAAACAGGAAACTCTCGTAAATCCCTGCATTTTCACTCGAGATTTTTTTAAAGAAAATACAGTCTGCCTTCCGGCTGGAGGGCAATATTAATTCCCCGTAGTATGTGTCTAGATGCTAACGTGGAGCATCGTGAGCCGTTACACTAAGAAAAATACTGATGCTGTAAACACAGAATACACGTACTGGGAGTGTTGCATAAGGAGGATCGAATTGAGGAGCTTACATGTGTACACTGGGTGTCCTAGAAGTTTTCTCTGTTTACAGACATGCATAAGTCAGAAACTACGTCACATAGACACATATCTGTTATCTTGAGGCGCAAATAACATATTCTAGTTTTATTGGCTATTCACACACACAATTAATAAATTTCGTTTCTCGAAGGCTATCCAGGCGATATTCCAGTTGCACCGATTCGTTTGTCAAAATTTCATGGGGAGTGGATGTTATGACGTCAGTAACTCTGTGCCGTAATGCTGCGATGTATTTCACTGGTGCTTGGTAAACTGGGTCCTTGACATAACCCAGTGATATTATGTCTGGTGAGCGTGGAGGCCAACTGATGGGACCACCATGCCCTAAACATCTTCCTGGAAATGTTGTATACAAATAGGCACGAACATCTAACCCACAAAGAAATGGCGCACCATCTCGTTGGAAAGTTAAGTTCAGAACGTTCTGAATCTGTGGCACAACAAATAAGTGCAACATGTCAAGACAGATATAGACTATGAAGAAAAGAGGTCCTATTATTAGATTTCGCATAAGACCGCAATACATGATCAGGTTAGGTCTGTCTCTGACGGTCTCAAACACAGTGTGGGGATTCTCGGACCCCCAGATCGTAGCATAACAGCAAAGTCATAACAAGCACTCTAATCCGATGATTGGAGGGACTGCACGATCTGGACTTTGTAGGAGCGCAAAAGAAGTTGTTAATGTAGGATGTGGTGAGCTGATGTATTCGCAAAATGCAGCTCACGTAATGCTCTACAGACTGACTTCTTGGGACTTCTCACTAAACTATCCCCCACTGTCTGAATTGTTTGCACACTATGTCTAGGCCTGCCTGTTCTGCGAAATCACAGACGTCCACTGCTTCCTCAAACTTCGCATACTACATCTTGATGCTTTTAACATCTGGTGTCTGTCTATGATATGCCATCTGAAATTTTCTCTGGACTGCCTTTAGTGATTTTGCCTCGTGATACCAGAGGACACAATGTGCTTTCTATTGGTTTTAGTACAAGTTGTTTGCAATTGGTGTCCGATTCCACTGTTGTTATTTCACTGGGCCCTTTATCAAACAAATTAACAGTAAGCATCCACTTACACAAAAACTGGAACATGTTACATGCATTCAAGATAAAATGTATCCGTCTATGTATTGTGCTTCATGCCTTATGAACGTTTGTAATCAGGGAAAGACTGCTGGGACACCTAGTATGTTACACACATGAAACGCTCAAGCAGTGGCTACTATTCGTGTATTTTAATGTACCTGTTAATCTGTAACGATTAAACGAAGGATGGCAGACCGATGTGCAAAAACTCGCGAAAAAAGATGAGTCTAATACACCCATGCTCATAAATTAAGGATAATTGCATAATGTGGTGCCACACAACGTGGCACTACACAAAACTTGCGATAATAGGATAGGCACATAGGGAACATACATGACACAGCTCTGTAAGTCTACGGTATTGGTGATAAGTTGTGAAAACCGTCCCGAAACACATGTGCCATAAAACGCCACTGTTTCCTGCGCATGTACCCCGACGTCAATATGGGATATGATCACCATACACACGTACACAGGCCGCAAAACTGGTTGGCATACTCTCGATCAGGTGGTCGAGCAGCTGCTGGGGTATACCATTCTTGCACCAGTGCCTGTCGGAACTCCTGAAGTGTCCAAGGGGTTTAAAGACGTGCAGCGATACGTCGACCGAGAGCATCTCAAACGTGCTCTGAAGAACAGGCAAGCCACTCGATTCGCCTGATATCTTCTGTTTCTAGGTACTCCTCCACGATGGCAGCTCGATAGGGCCGTGCGTTATCATTCATCAGGAGGAAGGTGGGACTCACTGCAGCCCTGAAAAGGCGGACATACTGGCGCAAAATGACGTCCCAATACACCTGACCTGCAACAGTTCCTCTGTCAAAGACATGCAGGGGTGTACGTGCACCAATCATAATCCAACCAAACACCATCAAACCACGACCTCCATAAAGTCCTTTTCAAGGACATTTAAGGATTTTATCTGGTTCCTGGTTCACGCCAGATGAAAATCCGGTGAGAATCACTGTTCAGACTATACCTGGACTCGTCCGTTAACATAACCTGGTACCACTGTTCCATGACCATGTACTGCGTTCTTGACACCAGGCTTTACGGGCTCTCCTGTGACGATGGGTCAGTGGAATGCACCTTGCAGGTCTCCGGGTGAATGAATAATATCTGTTCAGTCGTCTGTAGACTGTATGTCTGGAGACAACTGTTCCAGTGGCTGCAGTAAGGTCCGGAGCAAGGCTACCTGCAGTACTCTGTGGCCATCTGCGGGCACTGAGTGTGAGATATCGGTGTTCTCGTGGTGTTGTACACCGTGGACGTTCCGTGTTGTAACGCCTGGACACGTTTCCTGTCTGCTGGAATCGTTGCCATAATCTTGATATCACACTTTGTGGCACACGGAGGGCCCATGCTACGACCTGCTGTGTTTGACAAACCTCCAGTCGCCCTAGTATTCTACCCCTCATAACGTCATCAATATGTGTTCTTTGAGCCATTTTCAACACACAGTCACCATTAGCACGTCTGAAAACGTCTGCACACTTACTCACTGCGCCGTACTCTGACATGCACCAACACAGCTCTGCGTAAGTGGACTGCTGCCAGTGCCACCATGCGACGAAGTTTTGAAGAAGTTATGTCAGACTCAATGGAGAACATTGTCCACTCTACAAAGAAATCATCTGATGTGACCATGCTACTTTGAGCAGCATCCAGAATCTTAAATGCAAGTTCATTTAGAAGAAATGGATTATGGTGTGGGATCCTTGGTAGCCAAAGAAATTATCGAAGGTGTTTCTGGAACACACATCAATGAACAAACTCAGGCAGTAAAAAACTCTCTCCCTATGCATGAGAGATGTGTTTTCCCCCTTACCATGAGTAAGATAACCGCTTCCTGAACAGTAAACTGTAGTCTGACTCAATAATTCCAAACATGTAAAAAAAAAGGTCTCTTTTTTTTTATATAACCTCTGCTGCTGCAGGCTCTTAGAACAGGAGTAACGATGCTCATGCAATTGGGCTTATATTAGGAAAAGGGAAATGGAGGGGGAGGCTGTTTCTTCTTGGCCCAGGGATCGTTCTAGATCGTTATGTGGTCCAGGACCAGCACAGTAGTTTGGCAATCTCACCACATATTGGGGGTGAGGCTGTCCTTGATTTTGGTTCTTGTATTGGTACTGTGGGTGGATGATCTTGATTGTGGTTCACTAACTGATACATGGATGAGTGACCCTCATTTGGAATTGTCCAATAGGCAGTAGCGGTAGCGATGGCGATGCCATGTTACTGATTACATCATATAGCTGTCTGAGATGCAGGGATTCCTCATGGGGAGGTGCTGCCTTGAAAATAATAAGATTCAGTTAAGATGATAACAAGTCCAATTGCTTCATGATAAGGAATCGACCCTGAACCTGAGCTCGTACCCGCTCTACACCTCTGTAACCAAGAATTTTGGCTCATTCCCACCCTAAACCTCAATGACTTTGAATCTGAGCTCATATGTACCCTGCTAGTTTTGACACATACCTACATGTCCTGTAGTGGAAAGATGATGGCGTAACATTCTACATCAATGGTCCTTACAGTAATGTCCTGTATTAAATTCAAAACATCTCTGCAGCATCTCATGAAGTGACAGTGTGTGATGTTGTTGATGGTCGCTCTGTCGGATGGGTACAGTAAGGTCCGCAGCCCCCTTGCTGCCATTGGAGATGAGTGGGCCATGTGTCGGGAACAGGTTTCACCTTCATCCATCTCTCTCATCATGATCATAGAACACAAACGCAAAACTGTTAGATATTGAAGTGACATAAGTCATTGGATAGCGATATGCACATATACAGATGGCGGTAGTATCATGTATGCAAGCTATAAAAGGGAACTGCATTGGCGGACCTTTCATTTGTACTTACTTGGATCATGTGGAAAGGTTTCCTTGGTGGTTATGAACAAACTATGGGAATTACCAGACTTTCAACATGGAATGGTTATTGGAATTATATACATGAGACATTCAGTTTCGGAAATCATACGGGAATTCAATATCACAGTGTCAAGAGTGTGCCGAGAATACTAAATTTTAGGCATTACCTCTCACCATGGACAACTCAGTGCCCTACAGCCTTCACTTAACACCCGAGAGCAGCGGCATTTGCCTAGAGTTGTTAATGCCAAAGGACAAGCAACACTGCGTGAAATAACCGCAGGAATCTATGTCAGTTGTACGACAAATGTACCCATTAGGATTGTGTGACGAAATTTGGCATTAATGGACTATGGCAGCAGATGACTGACGTGAGTGCCTTTGTTAACAGCACAACATCGCCAGCAGTGGCTCTCCTGTGCTTGTGACCATATCGGTTGGACCCTAGACTACTGGAAAACCGTACCCTGGTCAGTCGAGCCCGATTTCAGATGATAATAGCTGATAGTAGGGTTAGAATGTGGCGCACACCCCATGAAGCGATGGGTCCAAATTCTCAACAGGTGAACCGATCATTGACTGGAAATGGTTACTTGTTCCCAAACGATGATGGAATTTTTATTTTGACAGTGTGCCATGTCTCCAAGCCACAACTGTACGTGATTGGTTTGAAGAACTTTCTGGACAGTTCAAGCAAATGATTTGGCCACCCAGGTCGCCCGACAATGAGTCCCATAGAACAAAAAAATGGCTCTGAGCACTATGCGACTTAACTTCTGAGGTCATCAGTCGCCTAGAACTTTGAACTAATTAAACCTATCTAACCTAAGGACATGACACACATCCATGCCCGAGGCAGGATTCGAACCTGCGACCGTAGCGGTCGCTCGGTTCCAGACTGTAGCGCCTAGAACCGCACGGCCACACAGGCCGGCAACCCATAGAACATTTATGAGACATAATCGAGAGGTCAATTTGTGCACGAAATATTGGAATGGTAACAGTTTCGCAGTTATGGACAGCTCAGTGTTTCTGTTGGGGCTTATAATGACTTGTTGAGTCCATGTCACATCAGGTGGCTGCACGACAGGAGAAAAGAGGTCTAACACGATATTCGGAGATATCCTACGACTTTTATCACTTCAGTGTATGTGCATGAATTAGACGCATGTACAATCTACAAATACACATTCAACACAAATCTCATATATCCGTAAAAAAGGCGGCCAATGTATGCAGAAGTGGAAAATGCTTTCTGGGAGGTGGCTCAACCACCACATAGGATATCCTACCCAAGAATGCCATAGAACGTTTACGTTTATATATGTACTGTAACTGATGTCGTTTTGTAAGTATGGATTATGTGACGAATGTGTTACGAATACATGAAGATTTTTTTCTTTGCGATCACTGTGCCTAAGTATGGTCTTTTCCCCTGCATATACATACTGCACCTGAGGATGGTGAAAGTGATTTTTTTTTAATAAATGTGTGTAAGCTTGTAACATTTATGTCAAATAATGGTTACATCATATTGTCCAATATGTTTTGTGAGAGACAGGGAAAGTACCTTTGATGACGTGGAACTTACAGCGTGTCACATGGGTGGTAAGGCTTGACGTCAGTCACGTACAAGAATGCCATTCGCGGAGCGAGGCAGCTCTAAATAGAGACAAACTTTCCGCGCCGTTGGTTGACCGAAACACAAGGCAGTATATCTCTACCCTGTGTCGCGTAGAGCCGATGGGGCAATCACAGGAGGAGGCCACCATGAGCGAATGTGTGCTGGCCGTAGCTCTCGCTCATTGCGTTAATCATATAATTAACGATAGAATCATAATCAGGCCTACTTAGCCAATATATCGAAAGTGACTTTCAGTTTATTGCTCATATTGTATATTCGCGGAGCGTGAGTGTGAGATCGCATATGAGCATCAAATAAGTGCATTCTGGACAATCTGCCTACAGTTGCAGACTGGATGTAATGGTGTAAAGAAGTGTAAAGCGAAGTGTACGTGTCGACACCACTGGATAAATGGAAAAACACTCGTATGGCATTACTTTTTAAGCCGTTAATGCTCTTTATGGTCCAAAACGGCAGCAGAGAATTTCCTTCAGATTTCATCATTGCAGCTATGATTTCGCATCCGCATCTGGCGATTTCACGACCAGTGCTTCCACTACAGCGAAATGGAGATCATCCGAAAGAAGCGGGTTAGTGAATTTCAGATCAATTTACACGAGATGTGAGGGACCTGCATGTGTCGAACGACGACTTCGTAGTGTACAGTTGCTCTAATATAAGTAGAGACTGACACCGGGGTTGCAGACTCAAAGCGAATGTTGCAAGCTATTGCTCAAATCACGATGTTTCCAAAATGAAGTATCATCTACAACTATATTACATTCTGAGATAAAGAAAAAAAGACGCACCACGAATAAATTATTCTTATGGGTTGGAAATTGGCAAATGTGATGTGCATGTATAGACAAGCAAATGATTACAATTTCAGAAAACTGGATGATTTATTCAAGAGAAAGGTCTTCAGAAAGTGAGCGAGTCAATAACACTTTGGTCCACCTGTGGCGAGCAGTTATTTGGCTTTGCATTTACCGACAGAGTTGTTGGATATCCTCCTGAGAGGTAACGTGCCAAATCTGTCTACTTGGCGCTTTACGTCGTCAAAATCTTAAGCTAGTTGAAGGCCCTGCCCATAATGCTCTAAATGTTCTCAAATTGGGAGAGATCCGGGGACCTTTCTGGCCAAGGTAGGGTTTGGCATGCAGTAGAAACTCCCTGTGTGCGACTGGGCATTATCTTGCTGAAATGCAAGACCGAGGATGGCATGGCATGAAAGGCAACATTGGCCTGTAATCTCATTGACTGGAGTAGAATTGTCTTCAGTGATGAGTTTCGCATCGAACTGAGTCCCGATAACCAGCGAATACGTTCCTGGAGATGGCCCAGACAGCAGTGGGATACCAACGTGCCTGACGCCCGCCGTATGGCCCTACACCCAGGGGTGATGACCGGGAGCAGCACTTCATTTCATTGCAGCAGCCCTTTGGTTGTCATTCGCAGCACTTTTACAGCACAGTGGTACATCGACGATACTCTGCGTTCCTGTTTGTTGTCCTTCACGGCAAATTATTTTGGGCTTACATTTCAGCAAGGTAATGCCCAACCGCACACGGTGACTTTCTGCTGTTTGTCTTCGTGCCTGCCAAACCCTACCTTGGTCAGCAAAGTCACAGGATTTCTCCCCAGTTGAGAACGTTTGCAGTATTATGGGCAGCGTCCTCCGACCAGTTCTATATTTTGACAATCTAGCTAGCTGGCTGGACAGAATGGCCACAATATCACTCAGGAGGACATACAAAAACTCAATCAATCAATGCCAAATCGAATATCTGCTTGCATAAGCACCAGGGCTGTCCCATCGCGCTACTGACTTGCTCAAATTGTGACGCTATTTCTGTTGAATAAATCAGCCATTAATTCTCAAACTGTAATCATTTGTTTGTCTGTACACGTGCACCACATCTACCGAATTCTGTACCATTCAGATAAGTTCTTCGTGGCGCGTCGCTACGTTCGTGCTAATATCTGCCGTGTTTAATCCCATTATCGTAAGATAAATTGCAAAGCTGCTAAAATGAGCAGTAAGAAAATATGCATCAGAACACGAGAAACGACGGAGGTAGTAAAAGTTGCGTAAAAGTCGACAAGGTCTTGTGGCCGAAAGCAGATTGTTATCGCTTTAGTAACCATAACAGCAACTGTTTCTGCGTTATTGTTTATTAAACAGTCCCTCGCCCTCTCATAGGTTTCCTTTGTGACGCAGCACTTAAGTCAACCGTTTAGCAAAGTCGCTTCCCGTTGCACAGGAAACGTGTCATACATTTTTATCCTACTAACGACGTTTAAGACTGTCAGACTTACATGCGAAATACTATATAGCACGTTGTTTCATTATTCCCAACTCCTTATTCCAGTTTGACTATCACAAGTTTTAAAAGACTGAATGAATAATTTATTTCCTACAGGTGGTGACGTAAGGGAGCAAGGTACCATGCCAACCCATTATTGCCGTCAACTCGACCTCACCAAAGTAAGGAAAAAAATAAGAGCCTCCGACAACGTAACGAGATAATTTTAAAAGGAAAATTGAGAGTGTATACAAGTGGTGACGCAAATTTATTTCGTTAAACACGTTTCCAATTTCATAAGGTACTCATTACAGATGTAACAACTGAAATCCATAAATCTTGATTCATGTGGTCACATATTTACTTAAAAAAAAGAACCAAGAAAGTTCATCACCTTAGAACCAAAAAATTACGTAATTAGCGTTACGAGGGCGGGCTGAAAAATATTGCCTCTGAATTTTTTATATGAGAACTTTAAGAGCTTTATTAACATTCTACATCCTTATCCTTCACGTTTACATATTTCTTTGTCAGCTTGGTCACACTGGAAACGAATACATTTCTCCCAACGAGAGGCCAATTTGTTGATTCTGACACTGTAGAATATTTGACTTTGTTGACTGAGCCACAGCTTCGGCCTCTGCTTCCACTCCTTCAGCACTCTCAGCGTTAAATCTTGGAATGTATTCTTTCAGGTCTGAAAACAAATGAAAATCGTATCGGCCGAAGTCGGGACTGTATGGAGCATGATCGATAACAGTGCACCCAAGCCGTCAGATTGTTGCAAACGACGCAAAGCTCTTTTGAGCACTGTTATGCTGAAGGAGAGGTTGCGCTATGTAGAGACCAACTCTTCGAATTCGAAACTCGATTATAGCAAGCTGTTTCTCACGCACCAACATAGTTACCTTACGCACCGTCATTCAGAGACCTCTAGCGGCAGAGGGTTGCAACTTGCGTCTGCAAAGCAGGAAAGTCGACGGTCTAATACCTATGACGTATCATACCTCAGCTGATATTGAGAGCAGAAGAAAAATTCCGACGCATTGCTTTACAGGACGCCCTAGTATAGAGGGGGAACCACCTAAAACTTGCGCCGCGAATACTGCGGAAATGGAAGATGCCATTGAGGTGCGGTTTTCACACAATGGACTGGTAGTTAGCGGTTCGTATTGTTAGCCAATAAACAGGTTGTAATAACACTTAGAAAGTGTATTTTTGCTGCAAACACACGCTTTTAAATAGAACAATGCCTATAGTCATTAACAAACTAAAAGTATGGTAAATTTGAACGTCAGGGTGTTCGTTGCAGGATTCTAGTGCGACTCGTTTACGAGATATCGTATTTTGAAAAGTTCGTACACCGACATTTGTACAATACCCTTATGGTAGCAGACACTAAAGAACAACACAAGTGTATAAAGTAGTTATGTGGATTCTGATCAGTAGCGAGACATTTGACTATCACAGGTTGTGTTCAAAATGACCACCGGGAGCGGCAATATACGCTTCCAGTCTGGTATGGAACGACTGTTGCCTTTCAGCGGAGATGTCCGAGCAGGCTGCAGGAATACGTTGTGGCATATCATCGGTTGTAGTTGGTATGTCCTTGTAGACAGCATCTTTCTGCTTTCCTCACAGAAAATAGTCTACAGCCCTCAAATCAGAGGAACAGTCCGACCAAGGTACAGCTCATCTGCGTCCAGTCTGCGCGTTCAGTGTTCCGTCTCTAAACCACGGGCTTATGAGCTGATGGTTCACTATCCCACGCCACATGTTTACATTCCGTGAGCGCTGACGTTCCACCTGACGAAGCCAACGGACATTGTCAACAGACCAATAGTACATGTTTCGGCGATTTACCTGCCCTAAGTTGGTAAATATGGCTTCATCACTAATTAAGATTCATTATACATTTTGACCATCCTGTTTCAATGCCCAGGTACAGAAGTTAACGCGGTTCTCATTATCATTTCTATGCTGCTGCTGATAGAGAGCCGGCCGGAGTGGCCGAGAGGTTATAGGCGCCACAGTCTGTAACCGCGCGAACGCTACGTCGCAAGTTCGAATCCTGCCTCGGGCATGGAGGTGTGTGATGTCCTTAGGTTAGTTAGATTTAAGTAGTTCTAAGTTCCAGGGGACTGATGACCTCAGCAGCTAAGTCCAATAGTGCTCAGAGCCATTTAAACCATTGTGTTGATAGAGATAGATGTAACTGGGATGTAACTATGTCGATGGAGAATGCGTAAGGTACTTAGTGACTCATGTCACTTCTCCGTTCGACTGCGCGGAAGCTAACGTGCGATTTAACTGCAACAGTAACAAGAACATTAATTTCCCCCTCATCTGTCATCATTTGCTTACTTCCGTTACGTTTTCTTCGTGTTACACTACCGCTTTTACGTAACTAGTTGAAGAGCCTGATAAGTAACTGCCGAGATGACTGACGTCTATTGGGATATCTTGCCGCATGCACTGTACAAGAATGAACTGTATTCTTCCTACACTCTCCATACTCGATGAGATGTCGGCTTTTTCCGCATTGGGAAATACCATTGTCCACTCACGACCTATTGCTTGGACTGTCACGCACTAACTGACTAGCAAACTGTAAGCTAACATAACATCGTACCTAGCAACTATGTAGGTTGGTTGGTACAAACCAGTGCCGGTGAGAAAACTTTTCAAAATACGATATCTCGTAAACGAGTCGGACTAGAATCCTGCAACAAACACCACTGACATTCTTATTGCCACTACTTTTAGTTTGTTAATGACAACTGGCATTGTTCTATTTAAAATGTATGTTAGAAGCAAAAATACACTTACTAAGTATTAGTACAATCTATTTATTGGTTAACAACACGAATCGCCGACTAACAATACATTCTGCAATAATCGCACTTCAAAAGGAATTTCCATTTCCGCAATATTTGCGATACTAGTTTTAGGTGATTCATCCTGAATATCCACAGACAAATAAAATGATATCATGGATCCAAAAGCGCGTTTACTTATAATAAAATACTTCTCAGATATAAACAACTAGCTTGAAAATGTAAATAAAAAAAAGCAAGTGCATACTCTCCAGCTGTGAAACTTTAGCGCAGCGTCTGTTGCAGTTCTCAGCCAATAAATACAAGTCGCACAGATTATGGTAGGCCAGCACATAGCCGTTATTATGGCGGACAACAAGTTTGATCACTTCAAATTTAGAAATGTGGTATCTGATAAAAAGTACTCGGACACCTGTTAGTGAACGTTAATATGCGGTGTGACCACCCCTTACCCTTATGGCGGCTTGGAATCCACTGGGGGCACTTTTGGTGAGGTATCTGAATGTCTGTGGACGAAAGGTAGCCCACTGTTTCGTCAGAGCCGGAACTGGAAAAGCTAGTGATTTGGATGCTGGGATATAGAGCGAAGGTGACATTATAACTCGTCTCAAAGGTGTTCGTTTGATTCACGTCGAAACTCCGGGCAGGCCAATCCATTTCCGGAATGTTATTGACCATAAATCATTGGCTCATAGATGGTGCTTTATGACAAGGTGCAGTGTCGTGCTGATACAAATTCCTTTGTCTCTGAGCTGTTCCTCTGTTGGGTTTATGTAGATCTACACTCTGTTCACGAAAATTAGGCCCATACTGTACCAGCACCACCTCATCCGTACTTCACTGTTGACAGTATACAAGATGGCAGGTAACTTTCTCCAAGCATTCGATAAACCCAGTCTGTTGGAATGCCGTAGTGCATAGCGTGATTCGTCACTCTAAATCACTCGTTTACAGTCACCCACTGTTGAGAGGAGTCGCTTTTTACACATCACCTCAAGTGTTGGTTAGCACTGCCTCTAGAAATATGTGGCTTATGAGAAGCTGATCGACCACTGTGCGCCATTCATTCTATTTCCCTGCGCACAGCCATTGTGCTAAAGGGAGTGTTGGTAGAATTTTGGAACTCATTGGTGGCTCCTTCCATTTATTTCACACGATGTTTCACAACCACCTTCCACAACCCTCGTCCATCCATGTCCGAGAGGATATGAGGTTCGTCTGGTCTTCGTTTAGGTGCGGTTGTTCCCTCGTGTTTCCACTTCACAGCCACATCACCAACAGTCGACTTGGGCAGCTTCATAAGGGTTGAAATGTTCCTGATGGATCTGTTACTCAGGTGACATCAAATGACTAGTCCGCGTTGGAAGTCACTGATGTCTCCCTACTGAGCCATTCTGGTGTTACTGCTTCTCTGCTGACAACATAATACCCTCCACTTCCTTTTATACGTATGGCTCCGCGTCTCGTGACATGCAGCGGTCAATTCTTCCTCACATAGCGGTATCTGGATATTTTTGACTAGATAGTGTATTTAGAACAGGCAAAATTGCAACCTGACGATTTTGTAATCCACATCGACTGATATTTACTATGTTTGTCGACTGGTAAAGAAATTACCAGAAAAGTTATAGTAACTAATTTTGAGAAGTTGTTAAGTTTGTAGTGCACTTTGTTGGTGCGGTACGTAATAGCAGGGACGATTAAATTCAGTGACTGTAGTTTATCGGTGACAGTTTCTCACCTCTCCTCAACACGAACCATTCTTTTAAAAGCTCTTCTGATATCATCAAACATTAGTTACAATTATTTGGTAATCATGGATTTCGAAAACATCGGTCATGCGAAATCAGTCTCGCGCCTTTTTGTCTCATGATATCGTGACAGCCATGGATCAAGAGTTCAAGGCAGTCACGTAGATGCAGTATTTTGTGACTTATGGGAAACATTTTACTCAGATATTCACCTGCACTTATGGAAAGTACGATCATATGGGGTATCAAGCGACTGGACTGAGGATTTCTTGGTAGGCAGAACGCAACATGTTATCTTGAATGGACAGTCACTGACAAAAATTCACGTGTGCCCCAGGGTAGTGTGTTGGCACTCACTATAAAAAGTTTTCGATGGGGTGGAACTACAGTCATGCAATAAATTTTAAAGCAGTAAACCGCAATTTGACTGTGTATTACTGTATTTATCTACTGTATTATTTATATTATGGATTTCATCCCATTATCAAGTAAAATGCTAAAAGTTGTTTGTCCACTATCATGTCATGTCTGCTGATCCAACAACTTTTAGCATTGTACCTGATAAGTCAAAAAAGCCGAAATCTGGATAGTACAGAAGATAAACACAGTGTCAAATGGCTGTTTGCTCCTTTAAAAAGGTATCGTATATGCTCATGTTGTATATTAATGAGCTTGCAAACAATATTACAACGTTAATAGCAACCTCAGAGTTTTTCTTAGATGTTGCAGTTAACTACAGTGAAGTACTGACTGGAAAAAGTTACACAAATGCTCAGTCAGATCTTGATGAAATTTCAAATTGGTGCAAAGAGTGGCTTCTTTTTTAGAAGTTCAGAAATGTAAAATTATGCACTTCACAAAACGAAGAAACGTAGCGCCGTATGACTATCACATCATGGAGTCACCTCCGGAATCTGTCAATTCACAATAATACTTGAGTGTAATTATTTGTTGTGGTCTGAAATAAAATGACCACATAGGTTAAGTTGTAGGAAACGCAGGTGAGAGATTTCAGTTGGTTCGTAGGATACGAGGAACATGTGATCAATCTACAAAGAAAGCTGTATAGAACACGCTCGTAGCACCTAGAAATTGCTCAAGTCTGTTGGACCGTACCACATGCGACTATTTAGGGATATCAAGCTTACACAAAGAGGGAGAATACGAACGGTCATATGTTCGGTTTAACCGTGCGAGAGCGTCAAGACGTTGGAAACCTGAACTGGTGGACGGTTAAAAAAAACTGTCATCATTACCCAAAACAAAAATCAAAAGCTGGCCGTTGTGGCCGAGCGGTTCTAGGCGCGTCAGTCTGCAACCGCGCGACCGCTACGGTCTCAGGTTCGAATCTTGCCACGGGCATGGATGTGTGTGATGTCCTTAGGTTAGTTAGGTTTAAGTATTTCTAAGTTGTAGGGGACTGATGTCCTCAGATATTAAGTCCCATAGTGCTCAGAGACATTTGAACCATTTTTGAAAAATCAAAACTTTGTATGTATGTTTCGTGTATGTATGGCATCAACATGTGTTACTGGACAGAGTGTAATACTTTGTCGTTTCATTCCTGGAATAACATCGTCATTAACTAAAACAGAAATCAAAACTTTGTGTGTATGTTTTGTGTATGTATGGCATCAACTGTGTTACTGTACTAAGCGTAAAGATTGTCATGTTGCCAGTGTTTCTCAGTCTTCGTGCTGCTGATATTTGTACTGTTCACATATTGTTTCAACCACAAGTACACGGCTGCAGTCTCTAATACTTGTGAAATCTTATATGTATATCCAGCTAAAAGTGGCATATCACAGTTAACTTAGTTATTTACTGTTAATTAATGTCCTCAGGCTGTCTATAATAAGCTACTTCCATGGATTTTGATACCTACCCCGAATTTTTCTTTTGTTTCCTTCACTGCTTCCTCAATATACAGATTAAATAACATCGGGGATAGACTACAACCCTGTCTCACTCCCTTCCCAACCACTGTTTCCCTTTCATGTCCCTCGACTCTTATAACTCCCATCTGGTTTCTGTACAAATTGTAAATAGCCTTTCGCTTCCTGTATTTTACCCCTGCCACCTTCAGAATTTGAAAGAGAGTATTCCAGCCAACATTGTCAAAAGCTTTCTCTAAGTCTACAAATGCTAGAAACGTAGGTTTGCCCTTCCTTAATCTAGCTTCTAAGATAGTTCATAGGGTCAGTATTGCCTCACGTGTTCCAACATTTCTACGGAACCCAAACTGATTTCCCCGAGGTCGGCTTCTACCGGTTTTTCCATTCGTCTGTAAAGAATTCGCGTTAGTATTTTGCATCCGTGACTTACTGAACTGATAGTTCGGAAATTTTCACATCTGTCAGCACCTGCTTGCTTTGGGATTGGAATTATTATACTCTTCTTGAAGTCTGAGGGTATTTCGCTTGTCTCATATATCTTGCTCACCAGATGGTAGAGTTTTGTCAGGACTAGCTCTCCCAAGGTTGTCAGTAGTTCTAATGGAATGTTGTCTACTCCCGGGGCCTTGTTTCGACTCAGGTCTTCCAGTGCTCTGTCAAACTCTTCACGCAGTATCGTATCTCCCCTTTCATCTTCAGCTACATCCTCTTCCATTTCCATAATATTGTCCTCAAGCACATTGCCCTTGTATAGACTCTCTATATACTCCTTCCACCATTCTGCTTTCCCTTCTTTGCTTAGAACTGGGTTTCCATCTGAGCTCTAAATATTCATACAAGTGGTTCTCTTTTCTCCAAAGGTCTCTTTAATTTTCCTGTAGGCACTATCTATCTTACCCCTAGTGAGATAAGCCTCTACATCCTTACATTTGTCCTCTAGCCATCCCTGCTTAGCCATTTTGCACTTCCTGTCGATCTCATTTTTGAGACGTTTGTATTCCTTTTTGCCTGCTTCACTTACTGCATTTTTGTATTTTCTTTTTTCATCAATTAAATTCAATATTTCTTCTGTTACCCAAGGATTTCTACTAGCCCTCGTCTTTTTACCTACTAGATCCTCTGCTGCCTTCACTACTTCATCTCTCAAAGCTACCCATTCTTCTTCTACTGTATTTCTTTCCCCCATTCCTGTCAATTGTTCCCTTATGCTCTCCCTGAAACTCTGTACAACCTCTGGTTCTTTCAGTTTATCCAGGTCCCATCTCCTTAAATTCCCACCTCTTTGCAGTTTCCTCAGTTTTAATCTACAGTTCATAACCAATAGATTGTGCTCAGAGTCCACATCTGCCCCTGGAAATGTCTTACAATTTAAAACCTGTTTCCTAAATCTCTGTCTTACCATTATATAATCTATCTGACGCCATCTCCAGGCTTCTTCAATGTATACAACCTTCTTTTATGATTCTTGAACCAAGTGTTAGCTATGATTAAGTTGTGCTCTGTGCAAAATTCTATCAGGCGGCTTCCTCTTTCATTTCTTAGCCCCAATCAATATTCACCTTTTACGTTTCCTTCTCTCCCTTTTCCTACTACCGAATGCCAGTCACCCATGACTATTAAATTTTCGTCTCCCTTTACTATCTGAATAATTTCTTTTATTTCATCATACATTTCTTCAATTTCTTTGTCATCTGCATAGCTAGTTGGCATGTGAACTTGTACTACTGTAGTAGGCGTGGGCTTCGTGTCTATCTTGGCCACAATAATGCGTTCACTATGCTGTTTGTAGTAGCTTACCCGCACTCCTATTTTCTTATTCATTATCAAAGCTACTCCTGCATTACCCCTATTTGTTTTTGTATTTATAACCCTGTATTCGCCTGACCAAAAGTCTTGTAAAAGGAATAGAAAAGAAAAAAAAATACATTTGCTTCCCAGAGTTATAGTGTTATAACTATTGGGAAGAGCCTGTGTATTGGGTTTTGGGACAGATGCGGTAGAGTACCGATAGCTGTTTTAAAAGACAATGCAACCATAAATACCTATGTTTATCAGAATAGTCTATTGGAATTACGTCTAACAATCCAAAATCAGGACATGGCATTTTGAGAGTCAGTATTGTTTCATCCACAACAATATTCGTGTACGTATGTCTGCCGCAACCCAACAATTCATTTATGACTTTGACCAGTAATTGTCTGATATTCACCCTCTTTGCCATGGAAAACCTCGCTTTATGGGAAGAGATGATAACACAACACTAGAGCCGAAGGCACTATTACATGTTTATTATTTCAGGCACATCGTTGCTCAATATGGGGATATAAAACGTGACGCCTCGTTAAGAGAAATAACTGATCACAAATTTTAGTGTAACATAGACAAGGATTGTACAACAATTTACAATAAAATTTTTTGTTCCGTTACATTACTTGTACTTATAAATGACCAGTGAAATTTATTTCGGGATACCATTCCAACATTTAATTGAAATGTCGCTGTAAATCTTTGTTAATTAGCATTTGTCTGAACCTAGTGCCGCTGTGAAGTATCTGACTGTTCACTTTCAACTTAATCATCAACTGAAGTAGCCTCATATCGTTATAATGTGTGCTGTCACCACTTCCCCTGAACTCGATTTGGCAGCCATACGTAACCTGCTTGACACTAGTTCATTGACATCAATTTATTCTCATGTGAGTGATGTAAGGCACGAATTTGGTTTATCGTTCATTTCTCGAAATAGTGTCGATGATACTTCAAGGAGAATGAAATGTCATTGGACGTCCCAGGTTAAAGGAACAACTAAATGGGCATGGGAAAGGGCCCGCCGTGTATCACAAGCCATTTGTTACTTCACAAGTGTCCAGCAATATTTTATTGCACAGATAAATCCTGTAATTCAGTTGCCTGGCAACAAAACACATTTCTTCTGAATACTCTTACTCCATCTTACCACAGTAAACATAGAGCATTTTTCAAATATACATTAAAAATGGAAATTCTTCACTTCAGATTTGCAGGTAAACAGCACACAAATAGGTTCAATATAAATAAATAAAAAATTTCTTATAACACTGGCCAAAGTAAATCATATAACTCCGAAAACATATTTGTTCAATTAGGGAAGCCTCTTAGGCACACTCAAAACACTGACGTGAAAAAATAATAAAATACCATTTATCAATTGAGCATTACATCTATATTAAAACTATTATGTTAAAAACCAAACTTAAGCTATGGAAACCACAGAAGGGGCAGGTTCGGCAGGCCAGGTCTGAATAAGATGCTTTAGAAAAACAAGCGCTGGTGGGTAATTTACGACCGATTGCTAGAACATAGAAATTCAACTTATGAGGAATGCAGTAGCAAACCAGGAGGCCGTAACGTCTCACAGGCTACGGTGAGACGGGAAGCGGAGTGCCGGCCTTGCGCACGTGCACAGCCGACACAGACAGCGCACGCCCTGTGGACCGTCGGATAACAAACAAATCCTACGAACAGCTCGGAAGACCGAGAGAAAACAGGCAAATATATAAGTCATGCATAATAATGACGGAACATGCGAAAATGCTCAAACCAAGGCAAGAAGCTCAATGTGAGCGTGGCCCCAAGTCCCAATCAAACCTTACGTGTAACAACAACAATTTTACAATAAGTATTACTACAAGGATTGACAGTTTAATCTTACACTAAAATATAACAAGTTAATCTAATAATCACACAGCCCACAGACACATTAACTTTAGTGTCTTAGAAGGTAGCAGGCAAATCTTGAGGGGTAACAATCAACTACAATAGTACAGCACGGTGTGTAGTTCGACAGCTTAATGTATGCCTGGTTGTGGTCGCCCATACATTTTCCGTTTGCATTGAACTCCTGGTTGTGTGCTGGTCGAGTGAAGCGCAAGTTACCTTGTCGGTGGGTCCGTTGACTGTCTGTTGGTTGGCTTGTCGTCGGATGGAAAATGGTTGCGCCAACTGCCTGTCGCACGTAAGTGGACATTAGTATTTCATGTGCTGGCCGACCCCCGAAACTTCTGAGCGCCGTTAGCTGCACTACCTTTTCTTATTTTCTGTTGTATGTATTTGTATGGCTCATAGCCGATGGTCTTGAATTGAAGTTGAATTGCTTTTTAGTGGTGTTTTAAGTCATGGGCCTTCAGCTGCTTTAAAATTAAAGTTCCTTGCTTTTCAAGTGTTAGATTGTTTGGGCCATCAGCCTGATTAAAATATTGTTATAGATAAAGCCTTGGCCTTCTGCCTACTAAAAACTATTTTAGTTGAGTTTTGAGTCATGGGCCTTCAGCCGTTTTAGAATTAAAGTTCTTTGCTTGTTAAGTATTAGATTATTTGGGGCCTTCAACCTAATTTGAGATAAGGCTTTGTTGTTTAAATTTATTTTACTTTGAGTTTTAAGTCATGGGGCCTTCAGCTGTTTTTAAATTGAAGATCTTTGTCTTTCGAGCAACAGACTGTTTGGGGCCTTCAGCCTAATATAAGATAACGCCTTCTGCCTTGTGTTTTTTATTTAATTTTAACTTCAGTCATAAATCGTCGGCCTTCAGCCGTCTTTAACTTAACGTGAGGCCCTCTGCCTTCTAAATATTTTTTTGGTGTCTTAATTTTGAGTTAATGGCTTTTAGCCTTTTTAAAAAAATTAAAATAGTTGTGCCCTTAATGCATAAGATAGTGTGGCGTATTCAACCGGTAACTAAGTTCAAGACTTTGTACTGTAATGTTGATCAAATAAATAATGTTATATGTGCTCGAGTGTAACTGACAGCCGCTCATTTTGGCTCCTTTCCACAATTCCAGCTACTTGTTCTGTCCTGCGCGTTTAACAGGGCGTTTTACAAATATTAGCAACCATACATCCATTATCACACCATTCCTTGCATATTTTCTTATAAGAAATCTCTTCTCACTTTACATTGCATGTCCTACCAACACAGAGTCTCCACTAAGAAAAACATGTCCATACACTTCCCTATCCACTCGCTAACTCTAGTCCGTCCTTCCACAGAATGTCTTGCCGAGGATTTAGAACGCTGTCAGCGACATTAACACAGTCTACATAGCTGACAACATGCAAACAGACTACTTACTTACCCCCCTGTTCCCATCAAAAAATTTTACGAAGTGTTTTGGGCAGTGACCAAGACTCAGTTGTTAATTTTTTATATATTAACAATATGAAATAGAACAGATGAACACAAAGGCTAAGTAATATGCTGTTCGTCACTAAAGTAAACATTCTCCTCACAGTCGGTAAAGACAGTCCTAATAATTCATCTGAAGAGAAGTCTATGCCTGTTTTACGCACAAAGGCTGAGTAGTATATGAGAATGCATAAGTAAGTAGTGGACAACCATGCAGTGTTGAAGAAGTAGTGTTGTCCTCCCCACAGAAACACAGTGCTGGCTCTTGACAGGAAGTTTTCAATTGGTATCGTAAGACTGGTAATGGGCCACAACAGAGTATACTCACTGTAGTATCAATCCAAGTCTTGAAGAATATTGGTAGAATATGTGGGTCACCACAGAGCAGCCCCACTGTAATATCAATCGAAGTCTTGAAGAATATTGGTAGTATTGGTGGGCTACCACAGAGAGACCCACTACAGTCTTAGTAGAGATTATGATAGTAGTGGGCCACCAAAGGGGCAGTCCCACTGTAATCCATATAGAGATGGCCAGCAGCTATCCGTTGCGAGTGTGTGGGTGCACATTCACAACTGAAGAGTCTTGAGGATAATTTAGAAAGTCCATGAACCACCATTGTGTAATCATTACCGAGTCCCTTAGCCATCACTGGTGCCCTCACTAATTCTTCTTCTTTTTGCAATGTCCTTACAATCAGCGATGATTTTAACCAGTCCCTTGCAGAATTATCAACACATGTGAAAGCACTAACAGTCATATAATCTCTGAGATTTGTTACATATAGTAGCATAAGAATGCAGTTACAAATATAAAGAATACATTATTGTACTAAAGAACATGATAATACAACGAACATTTGTAGTAATAAGGCTTTACAAAAAGAATAGAAATAAGCATATATGTATTACAGGAATTATGACAGAAGTAAGTAAATGAAAAATGAGAATATCAGTAGAAACATTGACTTGGAACATGAATATTGAAAGAAAAGATAACAGAATAAATAATGTCTGAACATCTTCCTAAAGGAAAGAACATGGTACAAAAACAGAGATTAGGTTTGAGGATACTAGCATTCCTCATCATACTGAATGCAGCTTAGTATTAGAAGGAAAAAATTCTACCAAATTTATCTTATCAGGTAAACAGAAAGAGAAGGGAAGAACACACAAACATATCGGAATAACACAAAAGGAAAGGACAGGATCCGTTTCCAAGTGCAAATTGTCAAAGTGTAAATGTAACTGTAACATTTGATACGGCATTACTTGTGGTGTGCATTTTATACCTAGTATACTTCTTTCTCAAACTTCCTTTACTTCAACCAAAACTACTTCATTTCCAACCAAAACTTCATTTAATTCTCGCAGACCTCTCTTACTTCAATATTTGTTTCCACAAAAATCCTACCTTAGCATGATATCTATATTTATGCTTTCAACAAGTGCTTATACTTTCATATTTCGTTTGCACGAAAATCCTACCTAAACCTGTTGTCACTATACCCTTCTTATATGTGTTTTATTTCTTCTTTCAAAATAATTGTTCCTCGTTATACAAAACTCTTTGGCCAGAACTTTCCCTTATAACTACTCAATGCTTTTCTTCCCAATTCATCACAACTCATTTTCTTATATAGTACACCCCCTCTTAAGCTAACTTAAATTACTGAGCTCAGATACATGAACTAGAGAACGAGGCAATGCAGCAGCACAAAAAATTAACACAAACAACAACAAAAACGCAAATTGGCAAAGCAAGCAGCAGCATATATAATCTAGGAAAGCAAATGCAACATTACAACTAATATAAGGCACTGTTCAACAAACAAGAAAAATAAATCAGTGGTAAAACTGGCTTAGCACAATAATACAAAGTAAAATTCAGTAGGACACTGTTGTGGATTGGCAGGAGAGCCAACACCGGGTACTAGAGGAAGCCGAAAGGCACGCGTTTTAGCTCACGCAGGCTGGCGTGACGTCTGGAACAGGACAAGCAAATTAGACTTTAGAAACACGGACGTAGCTGGTGGAATACTTAACTTTAATCCATTAATGATGAGCGTCGCTCTTGACTGTACATGATTACAGTATCAATAGTAACTGATAATGGCGCCTTGCTAGGACGTAGCAAATGACGTAGCTGAAGGCTATGCTAACTATCGTCTCGGCAAATGAGAACGTAATTTGTCAGTGAACCATCGCTAGCAAAGTCGGCTGTACAAGTGGGGCGAGTGCTAGGACGTCTCTCTAGACCTGCCGTGTGGCGGCGCTCGGTCTGCAATCACTGATAGTGGCGACACGCGGGTCCGACGTATACCAACGGACCGCGGCCGATTTAAAGGCTACCACCTAGCAAGTGTGGTGTCTGGCGGTGACACCACAGACACTACCTGACAAATAGCAGCAGCAAATCCAATAACTTATACCTAAAAATGACAAAGCACAAGCAGAAAAAATTGTACAGTAAAGACAGCAATGCAGTTATGGGAAATGTATGTGTAAGCTTACAATTGCATATGTGCGTCTGTGATCATCAAAGCTATGCAATGTGTCAGCACAAGAAACAAGATCTGTACTATCTCCCATGTGAAATGCTGTGATTCTATGTCACATCTTAACACTAAAGTGGTGTACCACAACAACTTATTTTACCAAAAAAATCACCAAGTTCTTGAAAAAGAAAATTATGGAAATTATGTATGCAGTTTGTATTACTAACCCCTTCTCCCTCTTATTGTTCTTTCCTTTCCAAGTGCTCCTTTTTTTTAGAATGTGCATCATAAAATTATTATTTAATGGATCTGTTGACAGAAAGCTTTCACATTATCATGTGTATTAAATTTTATTTAATAAAACCAATGCTTCAGTGCAGCTAGAAACCAGATGTCAAATAAAATAAGAAAATATGTACAAAGCAAATCATAAAAATATCATTCAGTAGCCATATTGTATTTTATAGGTCAGTAGAAATTCTCTCGACTATCGTAGAGAGACACTTGTCATAATCAGGTGTATAAATGTAAGAATATTTCTCATTAATTCATAAGCATTTCAGTAAGTAGCACAAAGTTCAAACTCCAAAGTGTAATCATATGTTTACAAGTAGTAGTGTATGTCGTGTTAGTGGTCTCTTCTGCAAAGAAACGTCTATATCGCGGCCAACGGCCTCTCTTTTCTACTGCTATGAGAGTGCTGTGGGAGTGCGGCGAGCCTCGAAGTAAAGTTGAAAGCTGAAAGGCAACACAACAATGAGTATATTTCAAGGAGGCTAGCGTGCAGCCCAGCACAGCAGAGCATTAGTCAAGGTCACATACACTCTTTATCAAAATATTTGCAACAGCAATGACACTTTTACACAAATAAAAAAATTTCACAGTTGAAAAATTACAGGAGAAGTGTGTAGAAACGAAACCTCATCAATAACAGTGTCCAAAAATTTCTGTCGGCATTCTGGTACTGACATTCACATATAAACTCACTTTCCATATCGATCATAACCATATCTCAACGTCATAATACACACCGTCGTCGTAATAATATCGTTATAACACATCAATCAAATCTTAAAATCGTCGTAGCTTCCTTCAATACTCACAAAACAACTAAAAAATACTCTCTGCTCGTTTCAGTAGTGTCATCTACCACAAACGTACTTCAAAAATCGTGAGCCCATACAATATACATCATTCATTCAAAGCTCTCACTGTATCACAATGGTTCCGACAATATATGTGAACTGTTCACAAAATGTAGACAAAGTACAATTTCATAAATGCAAAGTAATCCAACTGTATAATTACCTAGACATGTCAGAGACGTAGTAAAAAATGTTCATTTCTCTCTGTTAAATGACCAGATAGCTGGGTAATTCTGCGTTAGAGAAATATGGTACCCATGTATAAAACTGTATAAGCAAATACCATTTTAGCTGGGGCTCCTTGCGCTTGCCACATTCATGCTACACAAAGTAGGTGTACCCCTTCGGGGCTAATGTAATTATACCACAGATCTTACAGATTAAAACTGCAGAATGAAATTTGTCACCAAAAACCTTCTCTGTATAATTTTAGTTCAAAAATATTTCTAATAATGTTTGAAGTACAAAAGTAATCACTCAAATACATGTGATGTAGCGCTAAACTATACTTCTTTCTGTAAGAAAATTTCTGTCATTGATTAATGGTAAGAATGTGCCAAGCGTCGTATATATCATCCTTCGTAAGTAAAATTCTCCAAAATCAATGTACTTACCTTGTCATATACAAAAGTAAAGTGCTGTGCATATAAATGTTGTAATTATTACGTTCATTGCTGTGACCTTGAAAGTACTGTACTGTTGTGTATAGTTGTGTTACGAAAATAACTGTCTCATTGTAGCCATGCCACGAAAGTCATTATCAAAACCTGTTTTGCTTTCCATAAGAACATAGAAAAACTGTTTAGACTTAAAATAGATACAGCATAAAAGCAATAATGAAAATTGTGTCACTCATTGGTACCACTGTAATATAATCGTGTAGCTGTCAAACAAACCAAATACTGTGAGTTCTCAGAAAGTACTTTGATTAAAAAATGTCTTTTCAAGGAAACCAAAATACTGCAGTAAAACCTCATTAGCAGTATATGTTACAAGAACGTGAGCAATATAGTCGTGATGTAATCATGGCCGGCCGCGGTGGCCGTGCGGTTCTGGCGCTGCAGTCCGGAACCGCGAGGCTGCTACGGTCGCAGGTTCGAATCCTGCCTCGGGCATGGGTGTGTGTGATGTCCTTAGGTTAGTTAGGTTTAAGTAGTTCTAAGTTCTAGGGGACTTCTGACCTAAGATGTTGAGTCCCATAGTGCTCAGAGCCATGTAATCATGCAACTGACAGGCGAAAATGTACTCACAACAAGACTGTGCAAAGATTAAATCGAAAGCAAATTATTTCTCAATAAACGGTTTTACTTGAGAAATGTGGTGTAATCCTTTACTTTTCTTAGCACACAGAGTTTCAGCTTCAACCATATCATCATGCAGTATGCGTCAGATCCTGTAAGGTCCATTATATATCAGAAAGAATTTGTGACTCAAATGTTTCTTCTTATGTGACAATGAATGGACTTTAAAGAGAACTTTTGACCAATGTGTAGCTTCTTTGCATTTGTCTTACCGAGTAGTTTTCCCCTTTTGTCTGCAGCAGAAACAACATTTTTAATAGCCAAATCAATTATGTCTGTAAGTCGAAGTTTACGTGAACTCTGGTTCTGTTCGGTGAGTCCTCGTCCTTCAGTGCAAGAATAGGTGGTAAAGCAATGGAGTCATGAGGCATTTCACTCAGTGCATTTTGAAATAAGTGTAGGTACCTGTCCCAATACTGACGCTTCCTGTGCCAATAAAGTCTGCAAAGCTTGTTAAGGGGACCACACCCTGACTAACCCATGTTCATTTAGGCAAGAATTTGACCCATTTCTGAAAAAAACTATTTGATACAGGATCTTAATATTTTTACTGTATGTTACATGATGCTAATAGAGTCAACTGTACTAAAATCTACTTTATACATTTTATAGTTTTTAAGAAATACTTTTTTAAATATATTAACAAAAAATATATAGTTTTTATGCAGAAAATATTTTTTGTGAACTCCCTAAAGGGGGAATGTTAATGAATGTAGTAGCAGAGGTGGCTTTTTATATTATGCAGAGTCTCTGAAAATTTCATTCATTTATCTATGATAGCTTCTGATATAAGGGGGCATATGTACTGAAAATTTTAGTTTGTGGGAAATTGACTTTAAAGAAAAAACTTTTGAAATTTCTTACTTACAGTTAATTAAAACTGTCCTGCTGCATATGATCGCCCTTCTTCGGCCTCTAGCAGGTCTTCCAGCTCCTTTTTCACCTTCCTGGATGTTTGTCTTGCTTTCTTGGCCATATTAGAGCAGACCTTTCTGCATTGGCTATCCTCATTTTATCGCAATGTTGCAGCCAAGTGATCATATTTTCACCAGGATTAATCCCCAACTTTTTTAGTACCCAACACTTTCCAATATTACCACAATTGAATGTAATAACAGCACCATGAACTCCTAGTTTCATTGTATGTATACCTTTTTTTCCTCTCTTAACAACAGTTAGTTTGCTCAGTCTTGTTCCCAAACGTTTTTGAACATGGCCTACACATTCTATTTTGCTAATAATGGCATCTCCATATGGCTTGGAGTTCGCCACATTGTCATATGCCTTACTGTCACCATCGTCCAAATATTTGGTGTACCGTACACCTCTTGTTTCTACAGAGTGTTGAAATATTTGTTGTACTCCATGAACTTCCATATCACCACTTGTTCCTCTAAAATTAGCCACACAGTTGTATTCTTTATGTTCATTGACTTTACAACATTTGCAATATTTAGACATTATCTCCATATCCAACACTTTACCGGTGTCTACACCCATAGCAGTCACTACTCCATTCAGAGCAGTATGTACTCTTTTCCGCCAACTTCCATCAAGTGCAACTGCAATATCCGAACATCCATCATTTTCTTCCACTGCTTCCCTAGCAGCCAGTTTCATGCTTTCCTCATTGCCCTCACATACAGCTTTCTCTAATATTGCAGTCAGTTTTTCAAATTTATTTGGTGGTTGATGTAAGTTCATCACTGAACAAAATGTTCTCCCTGCAGCCATGCCCTTGCCAATGGATTGTGAAACATAAACTAATCTAGTATGGATTTCATAAGGGCCACTTGCATCTGGTTTTGAAGAACTCATAAATGAAATCACAGCTGAGCATTTAAGGCAAATTAAATCCAAAGCAATTGCTAGGCCTCTTCTCCCACTGGCACTCTCACAAATTTTCACACTCTGTGACTCACCACACTGTCTACATTGTACAAATTTAGAACTACATCTGATAATATTCTCAAATCTATAATAATGTTGCTGCACCCCTTGTCACTTACAGTAAATTCGTTGTAACTATCTTGAAATGGTGAAAGGTTCTTTGATGATGGACTTGTTGAAGAACTACAATTAGAATCATCGTTTCCAGGCAACATAACCTCTTGTACAGAAAGCTTTCTAAATTTGTTTGCTCTAAATTGTCCTTTCTTGATAATGCCTTTACGTTTCGTCATCTTCAATAAACACAACGAAACAGACGTAAACAAGCACTGCAAATGTAAGTATAAAAACTACTCGCAATCACACTTGAACAAAACTAACCGACTGTTTGAAAGTGTATTGTTTACAAAGAGCAGAAACAAAAGAATACCGACCTTTGCATTCCAAGGGTAGCCAACATACTCGGGAGTAAAGAAAAGTACCTAACGTGCAATGTAGGGGATATAAAGATCTAAAATATATGCAGAAAAGTGAGTGACAGAAAAGTGGGCGTGGCACATAAACACACGTGGTAGGAAATTCTCTTTAAATACTCGAAAAAATTTTTTTCAGCAAAATCCTTTTCAGAGTACTTAAACAAAATATCGAAATATGATGAAAACCGAAAATCGATTTTTTTCGATCTGAACCACGGTGTGGTCCCCTTAATTTCTTTCATAATGCGTTCAGACGGATAACAATATGGCGAGTGCAATCAAATAAAAACAGGTTTGATTATACGATTTCGAAGCATGCGTGACCAAATAGCAGATCAGAATTGTGGTCCGTTATCTGAAACGACCTTGTCAACGTGTCCAACTTCACATAAGAAATTTTTAACAAAGGCGTTGGATACAGAACGTCCAGTGGCTTTGCGTATTGGTGTGAAAGAAACAAAATTCAAAAGCGACAAAAACTTACGAAAATCCATTCAATGTTTTGACAAGCGGTCCCAGAAGATCAACTGCCGCTTATTCTTTTAATCTAGTGGGAATAATAGGAAACAATGGAGCACGATATGTGATGTAGATGGTTTAGCTTCTGGACAAAGTTTTCAAATAGACAAAACTCTCTTAATTCTCTTTTCCAATTTATTAAAATAACAAGTCGTCCGAAGTATAAGATAAAATTTTCGTGAATCAAAATGCGGGTAGCTGAAATGAATGTACCAGATGAGCTTATTAACAAAATGGTCAGGAATACAAAGTACCCATACCCTATCATCAACAGTGCAACGTTTGAAGAGAATGTTATTTCTAACCGGATAATAATAACGAATCTGTATGTGTGTCTATTCATGCCGTTTATTTGTAATACCTTTCCAAATCAGATCCTTGTCGTGCTCATTAGCAATATCCTTTAAGGATGCAGTGATGACGTTTTCAGAAGCTACGTTTTGAATGTAAAGAATACTGAAATTTTTCTCATGGTTAGCTTCTGTGTTGCTTTTCTCAAGTGCTGGTGCACTTGAAAGTGCGTCCGCAACAATGTTTTCCGCGACAGGAATGTAGACTATTGAGAAGTGGAATTCTTGCAGAAATAATGCCCAGCGTTTCAACCTATCATGATTTAATTTTGAAGACATTAGAAATTGCAATACTCAATGATCACTATAAACTTTTATATGTCTGACGGAATAATTTTTCTCAGATTTTGTTAGCACGCGGCTAGCAAAAGCGATGGGTTTCTGAACAGTAATGTCATTTTCTATAGCTTCTTGAAATAAATGGGCACCAAGACCAACTTTAGTGGAATCGCCGGTGTGGCAGTGCGGTTAAAGGCGCTTCAGTCTGGAACCGCGTGACCGCTACGGTCGCCGGTTCGAATCCTGCCTCGGGCATGGATGTGTGTGATGTCCTTAGGTTAGTTAGGTTTAATTAGTTCTAAGTTCTAGGCGACTGATGACCTCAGAAGTTGAGTCGCATAGTGCTCAGAGCCATTTGAACCATTTAGTGGAACCCGTGCTAAGACAATAATTCTGTGACAGATCTGGGTGAGCTAAGATTGGCGCATTAAATAGCGCTTCTTTCAAAGAATCAAATCCCAAGTGTGCCTGTTCGTCCCAGTTCCAAATAGTATTTTTGCCAGTGTGAGAACATCGTTTTGGAGTTACTAGAATATGCATATTCAGGAAACGACGGCAGAAATTCACGAGACCTAGAAAACTGCGGACTTGTCTTTTTGAGGATGGAACAGGAACAGCTCTGATTGATCCCAGCTTTTCAGGATCCGGCTGAATGCCATCAGAAGAAATAATATGACACAAAAACTTCGCCTTTGTCCTACCGAATTCAGATTTTTCCAAGTTAAATGTAATTCCAGATTCAGAAAAATACGTAACAAACTGTTGAGGATACGATTATGTTGTACCCAAGAGCCTTCTGCTATTAAAATATCGTCCACGCCTAGCTGATGTGTCGTTTTAAAAACTTAGCTAATATGGAATTTAACCCACGAATGAATGCTGCCGAAGAAATGTTCAGACCAAATAGATGTTTCCAAACATCAAATCAAAGAAAAGTCATATATTTTCTACATTCTGGATGAAGTTCAATTTGATAAAAGCTGGATCTGAGATCAATAGAACACAACACTTTTATGCCACTGAAATTTTGAAGCAGTTCTTCCAACGTTTGCGGCCTGTCTGTTTCAGGAATGATTATGGCATTTATTTGTCGGGAATCTAAGACAAACCTGATCGATCCGTTTGTCTTCTCAACAACATGTAACGCATTATTGTATGAGCTTACCGCTGGTTCAATAACGCCCTCGTCAAGCATAGACTGTATTTCCGTTCTAACATGGTCCCTATAATGTGCCGGAATTACATATGGTCTGATGCAAAATTTTGTATGCTCACGAACACACGATTTGTACTGAAATCCTTTAATTGTTCCTGTTTTGTGAGAAAAAACCGTGGAATGTGATTATAAGATGTCGGAAAGGTCCTGCCTATCAGTGTCATTACAGTTCTCATTCGTTTGAATTTTTTTCTGAATTGAAACGTTACTATCTAATACGTCATCAATATCATCCCTGTCAATACTTGCAAAGTGATTATTAGTGTCTAATTCCGTCGAAAGTTCCAAACTGTGATCAGAAAAAAGGTAAAGCCGATTGATTTCCTCGTCATAGTTTGAAAGGCAATCTTCAAATTTCGAAGCTATTGACTTACCTTCTTTCTGTAAATTTATTTCAGCGTCGTGAAAGTTTAAAATTGCTTTACACTCATTCAAAAGATCTACAACTAATATAATCTACCTCGACAATAATAGAACAATAAGAAAATTATTAATAAATCTGTGGCTTTGAAAAAGAATTCGAAGTTTTTTTGGTGTGCATCTACACTTTTTCCAAAACTGCGCCTTGTAATTTAATTTTATGTAAATGAAGTGTGGGGCAATCGTTAGATTTGTTGCATTTACTGAAAATAGTTTCACTAATTACGAAATAGGACTGCCGCAGTCAAGTACTGCTGTAAATTTTATGTCACTTCTTGTGATGTGAATTACAGGATATGCAGCATTGTTCTGTTTCATGTCTTGTTCCTGGGGTAAAATGTCCCTAATGCCTTCCATTTTCGTGTAACTGACAGTCATGGCAGCTACGTCGTCAGCTTCATAAGTACGTTTTGTGCCTACCTGCGGTGCGAGTCATTGTCTTTTATGTCTAAGTTGCCCGCCTCCGTAGCGTAACGGTAGCGTTACCGTCCACCATGCAGGGGCCCCGGGTTCGATTCCCGGCACGGGACTGGGTGTTGTGTGTCCATCATCATCATTTTCATCATCATTGACTTGCAAGTCACCGAAGTGGTGAGAAGAAGTTGCATTACGGGCGCCGAACTCCCCCGATCGGGGTCTCCCGGCCAACAATGCCATACGCTCATTTCATTTCCATCTCTTTGTTGTCGCGCGTCGCTACTGGGATTTAGGGGTCTAATTTCTACAATTTCAGCTTGTCGAGAGGTCATGCCCTATTTGAATCAAGACAGTTCTGATTAAATTCAGGTCTGTTGTCATGACTATAGCGTCTGTCGTCATGTCGGTAATTTCTGTAGGTTCTTTCTTGTCGATGTGGTGGAGAATTTCTCCCGGAATCGTAATTACGCGGTGGACTGTTGCGTCTGAAGTCATTTTGTCTCCCTTGATAATAATTATTCTGGTTCCCATATTGTCTATTTCTAGGGATGTCTCTGACATAGCCATTACCACGGAAATGTGATCTGTCTCTGCAATTATTGTTATTCTACCAATGGTTGTCATATGGATAGTGTCTGTTTTGCACATGATTTGCGTTATAACGGTAGACTTGTCGTGTACGGTTATTGTTTCTAACGTCACGAAATTGTGATGGATGTGACCTGTAATTGTTGTTTTCCTGTTTTCGCATCATGCGATTGGCTGTGTCGATTTCCAGTTCTTACAACGTCCAGCCAAAATAATATGTGTAAAGGGTTCAAGCAATTTAATCAAGCAAATGCAATAAGTTCCGAGTGGCTGTACAGGTTTGACAAATACTGATTCTTGTGTAATACATCTTCAAAATATTTTACAAGGCTGGAAAAATTCAGACTGTTCGAAATGCTTCGTCATTATAGCGCTATGTTTTACTCCATTTTGTGTAGCCTGAGGACAATATGCAGTAATGAAGGCATGATAAAAATCTCCTTCACTGTGAGAGTCACGAATAACCGATCGCATTCTTACAGATGGTTCATTTTCTAAATAGCCACACATAAATTCAAACGTATGGTCTTATGAGAAATTAGGAAGGAAACGATGAGAAAATTGATGAAGCCAAGCTTTTCGATGTTTGTAATTACTAGAATCTTGAATGTTTTAAATTTATGCATTGCGATGAAAAGCCTTTGGTCAAAGTCATTGTGTTGCAAATCGGACTTTGTTACGTAGTGTCGATCTTCAGAAATGTTTTGATATTTCGATTTGATTTTGTGTATCTCATCGGTTAAACCTTTACGTGTTTGTTCAATTGTTTGTTTAATTTCGTCAATTGTGTCTAACTTTTGAAGTTGTTTCTGTGTTTGTTACTGATTTTGTTCCATACTGTCTAACTTTTGAAGTTGTTTCTGAGTTTGTTTCTCTGTTTGATACAATTTTTGAATTAGTTGCAATAACAATGCATTAGTGACTACAACATGTTCCTTTGTATATTTCGTCAGCGCATTTGCACTGGCAATATTCGTATTTTGAAAAGCAGAGAGTGTGTCTTGACTTAATCGAGAAAGTGTATTGAGACAAAACCTGAACCTACGGTATTTGCAAGATTTTGTTCTGCTATTTCGCATTCCTGAGGCGAACTATTAACAAACGATCGATGGTCAACAGTTCCGTGTTCACTGATTGTTTCAATTTCCACCCCATTATTTACTGACTAGTCCATGTCTCTATGTACTATTACCAAATTATTGTCTTGAACAATTGTCAGTTTGTTACTAGGTGGTGTTAACAAGCTACGCTGGTCTTCACAATCAAGACTCAATTTGCTTTGCAGCCTAGTGTAATGCTTTTCACACACTATGGTTATCACACTATTTTAAACAATAATACACAAAAACAACTTGAAAAGCAAAAAATAAGAAGAAACACTGCAATAGCACTGAAAATGAATATCTAATTAGTTGCAAAAGCGACAGCGAGATACTAATTGCAAACGCACATGCATGCCACAACTACTTTGCTCATGACAATACAATAAAAAATAAGAAACCACAACTACAAAGGAAATTACATGTATACAATTACGCACTAGCAGTAAACAATAGCTAATTTCTAATCATGCACTAATTATTCAAACTACAAGGAAATCAGAAGATTCCAGTGAAGTATCCTTGGCTATGGGTCGACAGGTGAAAATAAGTCTTTAATTTTTTTTTATTAAACGCTGATCTTCAGAATTTTCTCTGACAAAGAAAACTCAGACTTAACCTATTCGTATATTACCCACAACATACAAGCCCAACGCAACCTGACTGCTGTACTTTGACAACATGACTTCCAACAATTAATACAAAAGAATGGCCCTGAATTGAAAGAAATTCTAAGAATAATACAAATCCAAAAAATATTAAATTAAAGAAATATGAAATTATCTCCAACTTTGTTAATTCTGTAAACTCATTTCAGTCACGAATCCCAACAGTGCAAATCCTATTATTTTTGTAGGTCACTTACGTCGCAGAAAATCTTCATAACACGAACTACAGCAATTACAGCAAGCAGCAACCACAGCCAGCTAAATGAAAAGGTTCGAACTACTTTAGACTCTGACTACTAGGTCAGCATATGGTTAGCAAAATAAAGATTTTGTTGAACAACAAACAATATATTTGGAAAATTTTACCTTATTCATGTGACATCCAGTTCCAAAAATCATGTAGTTGTCAGTAATTCCACTACCCAAATATTATTGCTACGTGGTGGTTACGTGCAAACCGGTGACAAGTGAAATAATAACAAGTACAGAGGACTTGCAACATACAACTAATTTATTACTAATCAACAGTTTAACCCAAAAGGCACAGTATTTACCAAAAATTTTCTACAAGTGTCTCTTAGTCACAAGTCAGAAAAATACATTACACAATACCTTTCTAATTGAATTAGGTGCAAACAAGAACTTCTTATAACTTCTACACTAACTGTAAGGACTTCAATAATAAAAGGTAAAATCAGTTTCATTTAACAAAGGGCACTTGAATAATAAAGGTGAAATAAGTTTCTTTTAAATAGGTCACCTGGGGAAGTGCAATAGGACAATTGACATAATTTCCAAATTCCGCTACCCATCAAGTAATTCTCTTTAACATGTACATAAGTTCAACTCCTGCTGCACGTAAGGTATAATTCAGAACACTAGTCTCCTTCCTTTACGGTTTTGAAGGTAAGTATATAAGCAGTATAGCAAATGGAACAGACGCCTTGGCGTCCCAATGCAGAGGAAACTTAACTTAATGCAAGATACCCACTCACTGCAACCCGAAGAACTCAGTGGCCGCCGTATCGGTTGCCATTGTCCCCGCGGCCAAAAGAACCTCCCGTTCCCTCTGGTACTGGTCGGCCAACGCGTCGTACTCCGGACATCGATTTAGACACGGACTAGGTGCCCGCTGCAGTGCTGCAACAGAAAAGCAGAAACACACAGCCACAGCCAAAATAAACAATGTTAACAGCCCCAGAATATAGTAAGATAAAACTCTGCAAAGAAAGATCACATCAAGACAAAGGCAAATTAAAAATGGTTAAAAGAATTAACTGTAGACCTCAAATTTCAAAATATGTAAAATTGCCCCAGCACAAACAGACTAGTTTTAAAAAAGGGCAACGATAAGCCGTTCCGAAGCCAAAACCCAGTCTGCCCGCCAGCACACCAGCACCACCACGGGCCAACGAGTCAAAGATAAGCAACGCCAGAGGGAAACAATCGATCCGGGTGAATCGAACGGAGAAAGCGACTGGCGCCAGCGCCTCTCCACGTATCAATTATCAACCATACATCCACTATCACACCTTTCCTTGCATCTTTTCATAAAATAAATTTCATCTAAGAATGAGATTTTCACTCTGTAGCGGAGTGTGCGCTGATATGAAACTTCCTGGCAGATTCAAACTGTGTACCCACCCGAGACTCGAACTCGGGACCTTTGCCTTTCACGGGCAAGTGCTCTACCATCTGAGCTACCGAAGCACGACTCATGCCCGTTACTCACAGCTTTACTTCTGCCAGTATCTCGTCTCCTACCTTCCAAACTTTACAGAAGCTCTCCCGCGAACCTTGCAGAACTAGCACTCCTGAAAGAAAGGATATAGCGGAGACATGGCTTAGCCACTGCCTGGGGGATGTTTCCAGAATGAGATTTTCACTCTGCAGTGGAGTGTGCGCTGATATGAAACTTCCTGGCAGATTAAAACTGTGTGCCCGCCCGAGACTCGAACTCGAGACCTTTGCCTTTCACGGGCAAGTGCTCTGCCATCTGAGCTACCGAAGCACGACTCACGCACGGTACTCACAGCTTTACTTCTGCCAGTATCTCGTCTCCTACCTTCCAAACTTTACAGAAGCTCTCCTGCGAACCTTGCAGAAATAGCACTCCTGAAAGAAAGGATATAGCGGAGACATGGCTTAGCCACAGCCTGGGGGATGTTTCCAGAATGAGATTTTCACTCTGCAGTGGAGTGTGCGCTGATATGAAACTTCCTGGCAGATTAAAACTGTGTGCCCGCCCGAGACTCGAACTCGAGACCTTTGCCTTTCACGGGCAAGTGCTCTGCCATCTGAGCTACCGAAGCACGACTCACGCACGGTACTCACAGCTTTACTTCTGCCAGTATCTCGTCTCCTACCTTCCAAACTTTACAGAAGCTCTCCTGCGAACCTTGCAGAAATAGCACTCCTGAAAGAAAGGATATAGCGGAGACATGGCTTAGCCACAGCCTGGGGGATGTTTCCAGAATGAGATTTTCACTCTGCAGTGGAGTGTGCGCTGATATGAAACTTCCTGGCAGATTAAAACTGTGTGCCCGCCCGAGACTCGAACTCAGAACCTTTGCCTTTCGCGGGCATTTATTAGTTGTCTGTCAATCCCCATGGTCATTTCGCTGATTAGGTTTTGCAAAAATAAAATACATTGCTCCTTTGCACAAAATTTTTTTGTTCTATCTCTTTCACTCTCACTACATTTCACTACTATGTCTCCCACAGCTTCTCGCGTATAACCAAATAAAGAATGCCATGTTGCATCATGATGCTTCCTATGACCCGATTGCTTCTATCAAACGACTTGTGCCATAAGTTTCTTTTCCCCCCAAATCGATCCGTTAGTTATTCGAACTACAGGTCTGATCTTCAGCTTTCTTCTGCAGCACCACAAAAGTCCTTGTTCTCTTCTCGTCTATACTGCTTATCGTGCACGTTTCACTGCCATATGAGGCAACATACCAGATAAGTACTTGCAGAAAATATATCCTAGTAAATAATTGATGCCTGAAAAAATGCTTTTCTTGCTTTTTATACAGTTGATATTTTATATCTTCAGTACTTCGTTCATCGTCCGTTGTCTTGCTGCCCAAATAGTAGAATTCCTCTACCACTTTTAGCATCCTATTTCCTGTCTTGATTATCTCAGCATGACCTAATTTTACTATACTCCATCACCATTTTTTAAAATTTTATTTATATTAATCTTCATATTCTTAACATCTACATCTACGTGATTACTATGCTATTTACAATAAAGTGTCTGGCAGAGAGTTCAATGAACCACCTCTCTACCGTTCCACTCTCGAACGGCAGGCAGGAAAAATGAGCGCTTAAATTTTCCTGTGCGATCCCTGATTTCTCTTATTTTATCGTGATGATCATTTCTCCCTATGTAGGTGGGTGCCAACAGAATGTTTTTTGGCAATCGGAGGAGAAAACTGGTGATTGAAATTTCATGAGAAGATCCCGTCGCAACGAAAAACGCCTTTGTTGTAATGATTGCCACCCCAGTTCACGTATTACGTCTGTGACACTGCCTCCCGTATTTCGCGATAATACAAAACGAGCTGCCCTTCTTTGCACTTTTTCGATGTCTTGCGTCAGTCCCAGGCGCTATTCATTCCGTTCGGCTTATCTTAAAGTGCTCTGGCGTTACTGACGGAACTTTAAATTTATTGGCAAACCCTTCTCGCTGAACTTTAATCCCCTTTCCAGCGTTCTCTTTGGTTTCCTCTGTTGCTTGCTCAACGTACAGATCGAACAACATATGGGCTTCACTGCGTCCTTAACTAATGACTCCTTGTCATTTCCTGTAACTCCTATAACTGCAATCTAGTTGCTGTACTGGTTGTAAATTGTTGCTTGCCTTACTTTGTATCTGTTACCTTGAGAATCTCAAAGAGGGTATTTCACTCAATATTGTCCAAAGCTTTACTTAAATCTACAAATGCTATAAACATAGTTTTACCATTCTTCAGCTTGTCTTCTAAGATAAGTCTGGGGGTCAGTACTGCCTCGAATATCCGTACTTTTTACGAAATCCAAACCTTTCTCGAAATCGGTTTCTACCAGTCTTTCCATTCACTTGTAAGTAATTCGTGTTAATATTTTGCAACCATCACTTATTAAATTGATATTTTACTAATATTCCCACCTGCCCGTACTTTCATTCCTTGGAATTGCTTTTATTATATTCTTTATAAAGTTGACTCATATACACTGAGGGGACAGAAGTCAGGGGATAGCAATATGCACGTATATAGTTGCCGTAGTATCGCGTACACAAGATGTAAAAGGGCAGTGCATTGGCGGAGCTGTCATTTGTGCTTAGGTGATTCGTGTGAAAAGGTTTCCGACGTGATTATGCCCGCACGACGTGAGTTAACAGACGTACTCGTAGAACACAGAATGGTCCTGGGAGCTAGACGCATGGGATATTTCATTTCGGAAATCGTTAGGGTATTTAAAATTCCGAGATCCAAAGTGTCAAGAGTATGCCGAGAATACCAAATTTCAGGCATTACCTCTCACCACGGACAAAGTAGTGGCCGACGGCATTCACTAAACGATTGAGAGCAGCGGTGTGTGAGCAGAGTTGTCAAAGGTAACAGACAAGCAATACTGTGTGAAATAAGTGCGAAAATTAGCGAGAGTCGTGCGGCGAACGTATTCGTTGGGGCCATGCCGCGGAATTAGGTGTTAATGGACTATGGCAGCAGACGACCGACGCGAGTGTCTTTGCTTACAGCACGACACTGCCTGCAGAGCCTCTCCTGGGCTCGTGACCACAGGGGTTGGACCCTAGGCGACTGGAAAACCGTGCTCTGGTCAGATGAGTCGAGTGTGGTGCAGAACCATGGAGTCAAGTTGTCAACAAGGCACTGGGCAAGCTGGTGGTTCCATAATGGAGTGAGCTGTATTAACGTGGAATTGACTGGGTCCTCTGGACCAACTGAGACGATAATTGACTGGAAATGGTTATCCTCGGCGACTTGGCGAACATCTGCAATCTTTCATGGACTGTTGCGAAGCAACGATGCAATGTACCGGCCCACAATTTTTCGCGACTGGTTTGAAGAAAATTCTGGACAATTCGAGAGAATGATTTGGCCATCCTGAGTGCCCGAGACGTATCCCATCGAACAAGTATGGTACATAATCTAGAGGTCAAAATCCTGCACCGGCAACACTCTCGCAATTATGGACGGCTCAGTTTTTCTGCAGGGGATTTCCAAAGACTATTTTAGTTCATGTCACATTAAGTTGCTGCACTATGGCGGGCAAAAGGAGGTCTGACACGATATTAGAAGGTATCCCGAGCGTTTTGTCACGTCAGTGTATCTTGCACTCCACACAAACGACGGAAACTGAGATGATCGGTAGGCAATTAGATGAAGTTTCGAGAGCGTAGGGTTGTATGTGTGATGAAAAACCTGCAACGTTTCAGCAGGCTGTAAAGGTGAAAATGTGAAATAGTCGACCCTGGGGATCCAGTGGTAAAGCTCATTCCTGGAAAACGAAAGGTCACGGGATTGGATCCCGGTCGGACCACGGATTGATTCAGTCTGCCTTCAACTTATCCTCCTCCTCTCAATTATGTGAAGTTCAGCACGGAACGATGCGTAGTTCGGAATCCACTTTAAACTGTAGGCGTCGTTACCACATTAGGTTTAGTGGGGTAGGTAATCCGAAGTCGAGCCCAATTGATACACTTGGCAACAGACGGTTGAGCGTCAAGGAACTACTGTTATAATGATGGAATAACAAACGACAATGACCAGCCATTTTCATAATATCCAAACAGATGTCCTGAGAATAGCTTTACTGTGAAGACGCATACCGATCCGTAAAGGGAATACAGATCTCGGATGTTATTACGTTACTAGTGTGCTCTAGAAAGAAATGTTCAACATAGTACAGAGTACTTAGAGTCCCGGAAGTTTACACTCGAGTCTGGCGCTAGAAATGCTGAGGCCGCAGTCGGCAATTAAAAGTGCTGCTTGGCCGGCGCGGCCGCCGTGTTTAGAGAAATGTCAGCCGCGCGACTCGACAGGAGGCCAAATATTTGGCGGCGGCTCTTTGCGTGGGAGGCGCACCGCGGCGCCACCTGTAGCGGCCGCAGCGCCCCCAGCCTGGTCTGCGCCAGCGCACTCTCACCGTCAGCTGCTCCGTGACGTCGATACCCCATTCCGTCGAGCAGTGTTTACAAAGTTAAGACGAAACTGTTTCACATTCATCATTTATGATGTGACAAGATACATTTCTGGATCTTCCGCTGAATAGATCTCATGTTCATTATACACTACTGGCCATTAAAATTGCTGCACCACGAAGATGACGTGCTACAGACCCGAAATTTAACCGACAGGAAGAAGGTGCTGTTGATCTGCAAATGCTTAGCTTTTCAGAGCATTCACACAAGGTTGGCACTGGTGGTGACACCTACAACGTGCTGACATGAGGAAAGTTTCCAACCGATTTCTCATACACAAACAGCAGTTGCCGGCGTTGCCTGGTGAAACGTTGTTGTGATGCCTCGTGTAAGGAGGAGAAATGTGTACCACCACGTTTCCGACTTTGATAAAGGTCGAAATGTAGCCTATCGCGATTGCGGTTTATCATATCGCGACATTGCTGCTCGCGTTGGTCGAGATCCAATGACTGTTAGCAGAATATGGAACCGGTGGGTTACTCTGGGTACTGATTTCTCTGGATCTATAAACCCAAATTGCGTGAAAATGTAATCACATGTCAGTTCTAGTATAATATATTTGTCCAATGAATACCCGTTTATCATCTGCATTTCTTCTTGGTGTAGCAATTTTAATGGCCAGTAGTTTAGTATTTTGATGTTTAAACTTCCACCCCCTCTCTTCACTTTTTCGATGATTATCGTTCTTCTTAAATTTAATAACAGGCAATTCGAAATTTCTTAGATTGCGGTGAAGAATTCATACAGGAAAGCAAGGGCCAGTTAAGAGCCTTAACTTTGTGCCTAGTACCACTCCCCCAGATCCCATTTCGCTCCTTTAACAGTTGGGTGGATTGTTCATTTTAATCAACAGTAGGATCTGCCTGGATTGTATTCAGAAACTAAGAACAAGCACTTCTAATTATATTTACTGCAATTCACAGAAAAATTCCAACCCTAGTAAGTTTCACTTCGCACTCACACTGCCTTACAATACTATTTTCACTCTGGTTAGTGACATTGTGGAAATTTCGCCATGACTATTACCAAAATTTGGATGAAATGTAGTCCACGATGGCTACTGTTTCTTATCGCGCACATTGAACATTTGATCGAGTTTAACCCAAGTCAATTTTTTTTTCTTATCAGTCTTCTGACTTCTTTGACGGGGCCCGCCACGATTTCCTCTCCTTTGCCAACCTCTTTATCTCAGACTAGCACTTACAACCTCCGTCCTCAGTTATCTGCTAGATGCACTCTAATATCTGGTTTTCTCCACAGTTTTTGCCTTCTACAGATCCTTCTAGTACCATGGAAATCATTCCCTCATGTCTTAACAGATGTCCTATCGTTCTGTCCCTTCTCATTTTCAATGTTTTCCATATACTCCTTCCTTCTTCGATTCTGCACGGAATCTCCTCATTACTTACCTTATCAGTGCACCTACACTACTGGCCATTAAAATTGCTACACCACGAAGATGACGTGCTACAGACGCGAAATTTAACCATCAGGACAGAAGATACTGTGATATGCAAATGATTAGCTTCTCAGAGCATTCATACAAGGTTGGCGCCGGTGGCGACATCTACAACATGCTGACATGAGTAAAGTTTCCAGCCGATTTCTCATACACAATCAGCGGTTGACCGGCGTTGCCTGGTGAAACGTTGTTGTGATGCCTCGGGTAAGGAGGAGAAATGCGTACCATCACGTTTCCGACTTTGACAAAGGTCGGCTTGTAGCCTATCGCGTTTGCGCTTTATCGTATCGCGACATTGCTGCTCGCGTTGGTCGAGATCCAATGACTGTTAGCAGAATATGGAACCGGTGGGTTTAGGAGGGTAATACGGAACGCCGTGCTGGATCCCAACGGCCTCGTATCACTAGCAGTCGAGATGACAGGCATCGTATCTGCATGGCTGTAACGAATCGTGCAGCCACGTCTCGATCCCTGAGTCAACAGATGGGGACTTCTTCGAAGAACAATGACTACAACAGCTCCCCTGACCTGACATGTCTCCGTTCGAAGATGTGTGGAATATAGTCGGTCGGCAACTTCTTCTTTCAGGTCATGCAGCCACAGATGATGCTTTGTGGACGCGACTGCAAAACACGTGTCTAGTATTCCCCAGCAGCAATTCTGGCGCTCTTCGATTCCATGGCAAACGTCTAGTGGCTCTGACTGCAGCACGCGGTGACGTTACTCCGTACTGAATCTTCACAGTGACAGTATATTTACGAGACGTCCCTAAACGGTGGCATAAGTTCCGTTGTGAGAACATCTCACGGTCTTGGAATTTCACTTTCTCCCAACAGTATAGTAAAATAGATGTTTACGATAGGTAAGAACTGGAAATGGGGTGAGAGGAAGGACAATTATTAAATGGATTAGCCGAAAAGATTTTAAAAATTTTCGATGTGATAGAAGAAGAAACAGGAGTCGATTTAGAAGAGACAGCGGATCCAATATTAGAATCAGAATTTAAGAGAGCTTTGGAGGACTTAAGGTCAAATAAGGTGGATGGAATCGATAAAATTCCATCAGAATATGTAAAATCATTAGGGGAGGTGGCGACAAACCGACTATTCACGTTGATGTGTAGAATATATGAGTATGACAGTATATACCGGGTGATCAAAAAGTCGGTATAAATTTGAAAACTGAATAAATAACGGAATAATGTAGATAGAGAGGTACAAATTGACACACATGCTTGGAATGACATGGGGTTTTATCAGAACAAAAAAAAAAATACAAAAGTTCAAAAAATGTCCGACAGATGGCGCTTCATCTGATCAGAATAGCAATAATTAGCATAACAAAGTAAGACAAAGCAAAGATGATGTTCTTTACAGGAAATGCTCAATACGTCAACCATCATTCCTCAACAATAGCTGTAGCCGAGGAATAATGTTGTGAACAGCACTGTAAAGCATGTCCGGAGTTATGGTAAGGCATTGGCGTCGGATGTTGTCTTTCAGCATCCCTAGAGATGCACTTGCGACTTCAGGTAACCCCAAAGCCAATAATCGCACGGACTGAGGTCTGGGGACCTGGGAGGACAAGCATGACGAAAGAGGCGGCTGAGCACACGATCATCACCAAACGACGCGCGCAAGAGATCTTTCACGCGTCTAGCAATACTTTTTTTTTTGTTCTATAAAACCCCATGTTATTCCAAGCATGTGTGTCAATTTTTACCTCTCTATCTACATTATTCCGTGGTTTATTAAGTTTTCAAATTTATACAGACTTTTTGATCACCCGGTATATATATGAGCATGAATGTATAAACGGCCTGACTTTCGGAAAAATATCATCCATACAGTTCCCAAGACTGCAAGAGCTGACAAGTGCGAGAATTATCGCACAATCAGCTTAACAGCTCATGCACTCAGGTGCACACAAATTGTACAAGTCGTGCTGTCAGCACGACAATGTACAATGAGTTGCCGTTTCCCAAAGAACTTGTCAGCCGTTAGGTATGTTACTAAAAATGGTTCAAATGGCTCTGAAAACTATGGGACTTAATTTCTGAAGTAATCAGTCCCCTAGAACTTAGAACTATTTAAACCTAACTAACCTAAGGACATCACACACATCATGCCAGAGGCAGGATTCGAACCTGCGACCGTAGCGGTCGCACGGTTCCAGACTGTAGCGCCTAGAACCGCTTGGCCACTTTGGGCGGCAGGTATGTTACTCTTGCAATCACTGACGTAGTAGTAGTTCTCGACAAATGATGTGATCAATAGTCTCAAAAGTCATGCTCCTTGGGCTCTGGCCGGATTGTGATTTATTGACCATATTATTGATGTATTCAGTTCTCGATCTCATTTTGATCAGAGACTAGTGTTGTTTCAGTCCAAATGGTTGTATCTGAGCTGTCAGCTAGGAATATACCTTAGTTAAGTAAACACCACTCACGGATTAGGCCTTGTGTTTGTTCCAACTGCTGCCTACAAGGCAGTACGAAGAGCCATCTCTGATCGTGGGACACGTGATCCGCATGTCGCCAATCCCTCCAGTCGTTATTGCCTGTACATCAATCCCTATGATGCTGCTGCTTCTTTATTCAATCAGCTCCTCATATGGCCTCACTAGGTCTTTGTGGATCCTGTACCACACCTCCCTACCTCAGAGAAGAAGCTGAGAAGGTAAAGGGAATCGAGCTCGACATACATGACCTCTAATAACGTATTTGGTGGGTTTATCGTGGTTTTAATTACTTGTATGTTGAATTCATGATGAAGGAGTAGTCTAGACTATTTTGTAACAGAATTATATGGGATATTGATCACTAAAATCCACCCACTCTTCGAGACAGTCCAAGACATTTACTTAGCAGTCAATATCTCGTGATTTGCTAAATCAACTGAGGTGCTATAAGGTGCTGTTTGCCAAACCAGAAACGTATGCGTGCCGCGCTTGGACACGGCTTTTTTATCTTGGAAAATGGGAGTATCCCCACCATACTCATCACGAAGGTTGAAACACGTATGTAATGCAGCAGCGATGGCGAGGCATTGCAGCGTCTCTGACCAGAGAGTATGCGGTTGACCGCGCGAGTGTTGCGAGCAGTTCGCTAGTTGTCGCTATGCAGAGCAGTACTCTGTCTGTAGTCGTGGCAGTCGGTAGCTCGGTTTAGTTTCGAGCAGTCGGTCAGTAGTAGTCGTGCAGTGCAGTTCGCTACTAGTCGTCATGTAGTGCAGTACGCTAATAGTCGTCATGCAGAGCGGTCGGTCAGTAGTAGCAGCCCAGTGCGGTTGTGTGATGTAGGCGGTCGGCAACACTGGTCAAGATGCTGAATGAGGTATACTGTTAATTAATATAATCATTAGATAATGTAAAAAATTTATTTATTGTAATTAATTTCCAACAAATGCCCCAATAATAATTTTTATTTTAAAAGCATTTTTCAAAAAATTTTATTTTTTATTGAACTAAAGATTTCGTTGCACTTCCCATTTCATTCCACTTTTTTTAAAGAAAATTTTCAGTAAAATTACAGAAAAAAGGAATATTATTATTTGCAATGCAGTTCCTCCAAGCCGTGCGCAAAGATAAGAGCAGAAATTTGACATCCAGTTATTCTGAGGTAAGACTTTAATTCTGATTGTTTTGCACAGGGCCAAAGACCGATATTTCGGTTTAATTGAATTTTCTTATCACTGAATGGACTTTAATTTTTTGTGAAGAATTTATATTTGAGTCAGATTGCGAATTTCACATTTTTGTTGCCATTGTCAGTACATTTCATTGTGGGCAGGTTACGCTTAGAGCAGTGTCCATTAGCATTCATAATTAAATATTGTCATATTTCTTTCTTTCAAATTTTTGTGGGGAGGTTACACTCGGCTCCCATTTGTATTAAGTATTGTCATTCATTTTCTTTTAAATTTTTGTGGGGAGGTTACACTTGGCGACACCCAGTCCAGGATCGAATTTCGTTGAGAGTCTTTTGAGCAACAGTCAGATATCTGCTCTTATTTGCTTAGGTATAATTAGGATTTGGCGCTACGCTTTTATTAACTTGTGACTTTCTTTCCACAGATCAACGGCAATTCGTTGCTCTATTGTATTTGTGTGTTGCTTTTGCATTTGTGCTTATTTGTTTTTGAATAATTGTGACTACTGTAAAAATGCCGCGAAAGACTGTGAATAGTGTATCGCGAGGTATTATGAACGAAACTACCGATTTAAACAACTTTACCGATAGGACATGTGATACGCAGTGTAATGATGTCAATCCTGCGTTCACTAACAATCAGTGCATTACAACCACTAGTGATGACTTTTATATTAATGACGAACAAACGAACTCAATTGTCTCGTCTGTTAACTTGACGACAATTGATGACGCAGAACCCTCTATTGTAATGAGCGCTGCCGAGCTTAACACACCCGATTCGGAAAATTCAAGTAACGTACAGACAAATTTGTCTAATGAAAATGAACAGGATACACAAAGTACGACAGATTTATTTAATTCCGAAATAATGTCTGACAGTGTACATCCGACTGACAAACCTTTTTCTAAATCTCAGAATAACCAAATGGTTACAGTAAGCGAGAAAGTTCCAGATCCGCCACTAAACAGCACAGAGAGTATAAACGCTAACTTTGGCTTTGAACAAATTATGGCAAGATTGCTACAACAACAATTTAGTGAACAGAACGAAAATTTTAGACAACTCAGTGAACAGGTCAAACAACAGAACGAAAAACTTGACAATAATGCCGAAGATCTCAAACAACTTAGGGAACAGAACAAACAGCTTAATGAAAAATTAGACGACAATTCCAGACAGCTCTGTGAACAAATTAGAGCCGTTGCCGCGCAGTGCCATGACACTAAGGAACAGTTGCGCGTGGAAATTGAGGCTTGTTCACGAAAAAATAGCGAAGAAATTAGGTCTGTTGCGCAAGAATTAAGGGAAATGCAAACAGCCGCAACAGAAACACTCAGAGACGAAATTAGCGGAGTCGCTAAACAATGCTCTGAAAAAGCTACACAATTACGGGACGAGTTTAAAGCAATGACGGTAGAACTTTTGCGCACAATGGACGCAAAGATAGACGCGAAATTCGAACAGCAGAACACTCAGATTAACGAGCGCTTTAATCAGCACATACAGAACAGTGATACGCGTTTCCGCAAATTTATTCAGGATCAAAATAAAGTCAAACGTCAGGTTATGGAAACAATCACTGCACAAAGACAAGAGGACAGACGTAAAATGTTCGCGAAAGCGAAGACGTATGTAGACAATAATATTACTACAGTGTCCGGCAAAATTAATGCCATAGAACAGTTGAACGCGGAATTACGGGATGAAATTTCTGATCTTAAATTAAAAACAGATACACACACAGTAAATATTCAAACAGTGACAGACAGATTCGAACAATTAGATCTAACACAGGATTGCGATGTCATCAAAGCTGATGTTAAAAAACTGAGCGAAACTACGCGTAAGTTGCAAAAACAGATTAATGCGTCTGATTCTAAAACCGATGATCAGGTTAAAATACTGACTGAAAAATGTGATGAATTGGCCAGTCGTATTGATGTTATCGAAAATACTAATGACAATAAATCAGACGATACTGCACCGGTTTCATTTAACCAAACACCTGAATTTCAAAATTTACAGCAGACAATTAATGAGAGCGATTCGTCCAATAACACGTTGCGTAGAAAGTTATCGAGTTTACAGCAAGAGGTAACAGAAATGAAAAGTATTTCAGTTAATAACGCATCACAGCAGACGCCACTTTGCGAACATTTATCTGACTCACGCAGCGTGTATAATGTGAGCAATTTACAGCAACTACGCGACTTAAAATCCGAAAAGCCACGCGACTTAAAATCTGAAAAGCTACGTAACTTGAAGTACGAAATGACACAGACAAACAAATTCACACACAAACCTGAACGTGTTATCAAATTCAGTGACGAGAACGTTGATTATAAGGAATTTGCATTTGTGAGAAAATGTAAGGAATTTAATAATGGCAGAACACAGATACATGATTTGCATTGTATACGACAATTTATTTTTGTACTTTCACCGCTATTACCTGTAATGGAGAAACTAGCTTTGAACCTGAGGCGACAATTTGCTATTGTATTTTCATCAGCATTACGTTTTATGCAGAAACTGGAATTAGCAAGAATACAGCGATTTACTTTTGCAATTTTACCGCTATTGCTTGCAACGCAAAAGCTAAAATTTATTTGCAGTGCGTAAATGACCTCAGGGGATTCATTACGCTTTAATGAATATGTGCCGTAGCGAGCATAGGGCCCCGAGCTGTAGTAGTGCTGTTTCATCTTTAGTTTTCTGCACTGCTGCCTTTTCTTCTACTATCCTTTATATCTATCAAAACTGCTCTTTAACTATTGCTCTTTCTAGAATTAAGAAACATATGTAATGAAAACCGGACATGACAAATTTTTTACCGAATGTGACAATTTTCAGTAGGCACTCCAGAACCAGCGTAATTTTAATAACAGATAAAATAGTAATCATCAGTATGTATAAAATTTTGAGCAATCGGAACCACATTTTTGTAACAATAGATGTTTTTCACCGCAACAACATGAAAGTCAACCGCTTAGCATACCTAACCAACAATGCAGTCTACAAGGTCAACCAAACTTTAATGTTTCGCCGCGTGCACGTATAGTCCCAGCCCCAACAAATAGTAACGCATGGCAGCAAAGAAATAACTACGTACAGACAACACACTATTTCAACTCGCATCGCAATGCGCCGTATAGAAATTACTATCATGACAGACGTAAAAATAACGAGCACAATTTTCAGCGTACATTTAGTAACAGTCGATCTTATGAGCAGCAACAACATCAGCGAATAATCATGAATGAAACAGACAATAGGTGTCATCTATAGCGTAACACGTCAGTAAGAAATAACAGAACAGTTCATATAGTGGATATGCCACAACATTCTCCCGTAAATAATAACACGTACGATAAATTTTAACCAGATACAGCACAGATTGCATATTACAGTAACGCAGACATTACTTTTGACACGCAGAATTTTGTTCACGAGAATGTTATTTGAAACATGCTTTGTTGAATGCCCCACTTTTATCGCACCCAGATCTTACTAGAAATTTTTCCATTGCCACTGACAGTTCGAACACCGCTTTGGGCGTACATATTTTCCAGGAAATTGAAGAAGATGGTTCAATAGTAATTAAAAACATCGCATTTGCAAGCCGCATTCTGTCACCTGCTGAGCGAAATTATTCCGTTACAGAATTGGAAACATTATGTGTTGTATGGGCTTTCACGAGATTTAGGCACTTTCTTTATGGCAGACATACCACCGTTTACACAGACCATAGAGCTATACAATTTTTGCTTTCAGCTAAATTTACTCACGACAGGTTAAGTAGATGGAAACTTTATTTGCAGGAATTTAATTTTACAATAGTTCACATTCCCGGCACACAAAATGTTATAGCAGACGCACTATCGCGTTCTCTCAGCAACAATCAGCAAGACGTAGCAACCAACTTCTGCAAAGCAAATTTCAGTGTCATGTACATTCAGCAAGTTGCATTTGAAAATTTTATTTCATCGTCATTACAGGACATAGCAAAGGAGCAAAATAAAGACAACGTGTGGAAAGAAATTAAACAGCTTTGGCAAGATAAGAATAATGTTATGATTAGAAACCATTACACTGTACGCAATGACATTCTGTTTCGCCGCTCTCATCCTGACAGCAACAATTGGTTATTATGCATACATGACGAACTGGTTAACAAATTAATTTGGTACACTCATTTAAGCTACGCACATTACGGAGCACGAAAATGTTTTCTTATACTGAGACAGAACTGTTATTTTTCTAACATGGAGAAACGTATACGACGAGTTTTAGCGTCTTGTAAAATTTGCCAGAAAGCTAAATCAGACACCACTTCACATATTCCTCCATTATATCCCATTATACCTGTTAAATTAAGACACATGGCCGCAGTAGATATTTTTGGTCCGATTCCCAAAACTAACAGAGGTTTTTGCTACATCTTTGTCGCTGTTGAGCTCACTTCAAAATTTGTTACTTTCACTCCATTACGCAAAGCTACTGCTAAAACTGTTTCGAAAGCATTTGTAAAACATTTTCTATTTCATGTAGGGCATGTGATGATAGTAATTTCTGACAATGGGTCTCAATTTCGTAGTACCGTATGGACACGCATGTTACGAGCCAGAAACATTTCTCCGATCTATATATCCAAGTACCACGCTTCTTCGAACCCCTGTGAAAGATTAATGAAAGAAATTGGTAAGCTGTGCCGAATATACTGCCACAAAAGACATATTGATTGGGATACATACATACTCTCATTCCAAGATGTAATTAATTCCATACCAAATGAATCCACTATGCTATCTCCGTCTGTTATACTGAAAAACGTTGAACCACCAAACAAAATTAAAGAATTTGTAAAATTACCCAAAAGTCGTCGCCTACGACAGCACGAAATAATTGACATTGCGCTGAACAACATCAAACGTGCCGCAGAGCGCCGGAGAAGACAGCAAAAACAGGTTTGTAGACGCCGAGACTTTCACGTTGGACAGAAGATGTTAGTACGTACACACTATTTATCCAGCAAATTAAAAGGTAAGTGCAGTAAATTTGAACTTCTATACGCAGGTCCATATCGGATTCGCAGCATCCCTCACCCCAATGTTGTACACGTCGAAACTTTGAGAACCAGAAAATCGAAGGGCAATCACATCTCAAACATTAAACCGTTTATTGAGTGAAACCACTGTATGATTCAACATACTATGATGCCGTTTACTAATGCAATTATTTCACCTGACTAATTACTGATGATTATCGTATTTTTCTTGGCAAGTGCCCGGCAAGGTAAGGTTAGCAGGTCGCTTTTCTTGTTGTTACACATCAGACCGTGCATATTTTTTCACAGACACTTACGTATTTTATGACTAATTATGCAATGTTAGCTAATGACATGTTAATTTCATTACAATTTTTTTTTCATTAAAGTCTTTAATTCTCGCCTCTATTAACTACACTCTATACAAGCTGAACACAACGTACGTCACATTTTGTCTTTTTATGTACGATTGTATTCCAGTTTTGTTTATATGCACTGTGAAATAGTTAAGATATAACACACACCAGTCGACTTTGACATTTTTTTTTTTGCCCTATGACATCTCAAGATCGTGACTGCTTTACATTTTTTGCTGCTGCATTGTGATATTCTGTGTACATTTTGCATCTGAACACTGTCAATGTCTTTGACATATTACGTTTTCTGTCATGTTATGCTGTATGGTTAATTGTGTCACCATAAACCAGTCATTATTTAGTGGGTATATGATTTAAATGCAAGACATTAATCTTTGTTCATGAATTTCAGAAAGAAATGATGCATGTAAGAAATAAATTCAACAGAAATGGGAATTTCACCTACGGAATAAACGAAAGGAGATGCAATAACTTTATGAGGAAGAGTAAATGGATCAGGATTAACAAGCATTAACAAGAATATACTATACTCACCGTAGAATAGCAGTCTTAACTAATTTTTTCTTTCAGAATACAAGGTGATTGATGCAGGCTGTCAGACTGAACTACACATCTTAGTTTTAGTGATGAAATATGCTAGTGATAAGGAATAGTTATATAATGAGTAATGAAGTGATTTTTTGCAGATGATAATGAATACTGATGAATAATGATGAAGGATATGGTATTATGAATAATGAAGTTTTTCTTTACAGGTGATGATGATAATGAAGTTATGATGGTATTGATAATGAAGTTTTTTTCTTTACAGATGAGGATAATGTTGAAGTTATGTATTTATGCTACGTAGTTATTTAAGTATTTGTTGCAGTTTGTTTTGACAGCAGGTGTTATATTGCATGGTAGGATGACGGAAAGTTTTGGAAAGGACAGCTATGGAACACATTTTATACACATTTCACTACCTGTTAATTCGAAGTTCACTACTTTTCAGCATAGTGTGCGTTTCTTCTTTCAGGTCAATAATCCATTTGTATATTTTTTCAGGAGAATTTTTTCATGATACTTACTAAACCTGTTACTTATTATACCTGTTCTAGTACTTGCATTTTTATTTTTTTTACCCATTTGTGTTTATCATTTATAAATGTGATCACATATACTGCCTTGTTACATAACCTTGCTACAGCTGACTCATGACGAATGACGTTACCTATCCTCATTTGCAGCAATAGGTCAAAAGCAAATAGTGTTATGCCTCAGCAATTAATTAACGATCCCAACGCAATGCATTGCTAACAAAAAAAAAATGTATTACCAGTCCCAAGTAGTGATACCAGTTTGAGAAAATTCTGAATAATACTGATTAGCTCTGAATAGTATGTCGCTTGAGTAATGACTTCTTAATGAGACAAAAAAAAGTATATATTTAAGATAATGCTTTGTCACTAGCTAATAACTGCCACTGTTTATTGTAATGAGACTACTTATAATGCCTGTGATTATTAATGCTTTGACTGTAATTAACTGATTTTAATAATGACTTCATAATGATCTGAATACTACTGAATGAGGAACACTGTTTATTGTAATGAGACTACTTATAATGCCCATGATTATTAATGCTATGACTAATTAACTGATTTTTAATAATGACTTCGTAATGATCTGAATAATACTGAATGAGGAACACTGTTTATTGTAATGAGACTACTTATAATGCGCATGATTATTAATGCTATGACTGTAATTAACTGATTTTTAATAATGACTTCATAATGATCTGAATAATACTGAATGATGAACTATGTTTTATTCTATTCAATACTTGCTGGCCACTGAGTGCCAATAATTAATGTCACCCGATGAATTGTTATTAATTATGCCATTGATTAGCTCTTGTTTTCAATGTTGATACTTTGTAACCAGAAAAGAATGTGACTGTTTAATAATGCTTTGTAATTAGGAGAAGACTAATGATTCTTACTATTGGAAGACAAATGATTAATTAATTATGCTGTATTTTGTAACTGGAAAAGAATGTGATTATTTCATAGTACTTTGTAACTAGGAAAAGAAGACTACTGATTCTATGTAAAACAATTAATGAACATTTTTCTGTAATACTACATACTTGGTACAGAAATGTTCAATAACTGGGCTATGAATGCCATAAACTGCTAATTAAGTCTGTAATTGTCAATATTATGTGACTTGATGTCCTTCACCTCATAAGCTGACTACCTTGAATTACTGCAATGTCCATTTGTCCTGTTTATCCTAGTGATCATGGAGCACTATCTTTGGTTTTGCACTAATTCTACGTTGGTGTGCCTTGTAAGAGCGTGGTGTTGACACGACATGCTGTCCACCACCGTGAGCGATGAAGACATTATTATGGTCCCACTGTTTGGTGTACCTAATGTACTGCCAAAATGAAAACATGGAACATTACTACGACAGTTCAGTGTCTTGGCTACACTGATAAATTCTGATGGGAAAAGAACTTCAAGTTGTGTCACTTGGTGTTGTACTTCTGTGTGCAATCTAAAGTGCTACAACCATGATGCAATCCTTCCCTTTCCTATCCTAATTCTTGTCACATAGTGAAAATCATTATTTTGGTAACATCATTTATGTTCATGGCTATACAATTTTTTTTCGATTCGCTGAACTCCAGTGCGAGTACACTTATGGCACTGGTCGACATGATGTTTTGCCATTATGTTTATTTGTTGTGAAAATGCTAAAGACATTTTTTCAGTGCGTATGCACTTTGGACATGATTTTTTTTGCCATTATGTTTATTTATTGCGAAAATGCTAAAGACATTTTTTCGATTTGTTCTGATGTACAGTATATGTACACTCTTGTCTTTTATATTGTATATGCATTTTTTATTTTAATGATATGTTCTGAACTACAGTGCATGTGCACCTCTGTTAGGTGTTAATATGTTTTCTACTGAACTTCAGTGCCTATGCACTTTTCTCATTTTCAATATGATTTGTACTATTTTGTATATTCAATACTTCAATGCGTATGCACTTATGTCATTTGTTACTCATTGTATATACATTTCATCATTTACTGATATGTTCTCAACTGCAGTGCATGTGCACTCATGTCACTTGTCAACATAATATTTTTTGCCAGTCTGTTTATTTGTTCTGAATATGCCAATGAATTTTTTCAGTGCCTGTGCACTTTGTTATCTGTCAAATAATTTGTATATACTTTTTTCTGATTTGTTACTATGTTTTGTACTCACATTTTGTCTTTGTCTTATATATTTTGTACTTAGTGCGTGTGCACAACATCTAATTCATGTACTACATCTAAATATTCTGTAAATTGTAGAAGTTTATTAATTAATTAAAAATTTTGCCGCGATTGGCAAGTCCAAATGACTCACCATCGCTGCCAAATTTTTGCCCCCCCAGTGGAGGGTTATGAAACACGTATGTAACGCAGCAGAGATGGCGAGGCATTGCAGCATCTCTGACCAGAGAGTATGCGGTTGACCGCGCGAGTGTTGCGAGCAGTTCGCTAGTTGTCGCTATGCAGAGCAGTACTCTGTCTGTAGTCGTGGCAGTCGGTAGCTCGGTTTAGTTTCGAGCAGTCGGTCAGTAGTAGTCGTGCAGTGCAGTTCGCTACTAGTCGTCATGTAGTGCAGTACGCTAATAGTCGTCATGCAGAGCGGTCGGTCAGTAGTAGCAGCCCAGTGCGGTTGTGTGATGTAGGCGGTCGGCAACACTGGTCAAGATGCTGAATGAGGTATACTGTTAATTAATATAATCATTAGATAATGTAAAAAATTTATTTATTGTCATTAATTTCCAACAAATGCCCCAATAATAATTTTTATTTTAAAAGCATTTTTTCAAAAAATTTTATTTTTTATTGAACTAAAGATTTCGTTGCACTTCCCATTTCATTCCACTTTTTTTAAAGAAAATTTTCAGTAAAATTACAGAAAAAAGGAATATTATTATTTGCAATGCAGTTCCTCCAAGCCGTGCGCAAAGATAAGAGCAGAAATTTGACATCCAGTTATTCTGAGGTAAGACTTTAATTCTGATTGTTTTGCACAGGGCCAAAGACCGATATTTCGGTTTAATTGAATTTTCTTATCACTGAATGGACTTTAATTTTGGTGAAGAATTTATATTTGAGTCAGATTGCGAATTTCACATTTTTGTTGCCATTGTCAGTACATTTCATTGTGGGCAGGTTACGCTTAGAGCAATGTCCATTAGCATTCATAATTAAATATTGTCATGTTTCTTTCTTTCAAATTTTTGTGGGGAGGTTACAAGGTGTAGAAGAAAGCACCTTGTGGTCAACGAGAATGTTTGAAAATGCATCTTTGTTCACGATAACCCGATTGAATAAGCCCAACTTATGTAACGAAAACTCCCATAAAATACTGCAGAACGCAGATCAAGCACCTCATTGGGTCGCTGGCGCACTCTGTGTCTGGCATGATATGAAAACTGGCAAAATCGCGACTCACCGGACCATACCACAGGCAACCAATCAGCTTCTGTCGAGTTTCTGTGTTGGGTCACTGCTTTGATACGTACAGCTTTACACTGAGGTGACAAAAGTCATGGGATATCTTCTAATATCGTGTCCGACCTTCTTTTTCCCGGCGAAGTGCAGAAACTCGACATTGCATGGACTCAACAGTTCGTTGGTAGTCCTCTGCAGAAATACTGAGACATGGTGCCTCTTTATCGTCCATAATTGCGAAAGTGTTCCCGGTGCAGAATTTTGTGCACCAACTCATCTCTTGATTATGTCCCATAAATTTTGGGTGGGATTCATGTCGGGTGATCCGGGTGGCAAAATCGTTGGCTCGAATTGTCCAGAATGTTCTGCAAACCAGTGGCGAACAATTGTGGCCGGCTGACATGGCACATTATTATCCATAAAAATTCCGTCGTTGTTTGGGAACGTGAAGTCCATGAATGGCTGCAAGTGGTCTCCAAGTAGTCGATCCTAACCATTTTCTGTCAATGATCGGTTCAGTTGGACCATAGGAGCCAGTCCATATCACGCAAACACAACCTCATCATTATGGAGCCATCTCTAGGTTGTACAGTTCCTTGTTGACATCTTGGGTTCATGACTTGGTGCGGTCTGCGCCACAGTCGAACCCTACCATAAGCTCTTACCGACTGAAATCAGGCCTCATCTGACCAGCCCACGGTTTTCCAGTCGTCTGGGATCCAGGAGGGTCGCTGGAGGCGATGCCGTGCTGTTGTTAGCAAAGGGACTCACGTCAGTCATCTGCTGCCTTAGCCCGTTAACGACAAATTTCGCCGCACGGTTCTAATGGATACGTTTGTCGTACATCCCACATTAATTTCTATGGTTACTTCGTACAGTGTTGCTTGGATGTTAGTACTGACAACTCTATGCAAATGCCGCCACTCTCGGTCGTTAAGTGAATGCCATGGTGAGAAGTAATACCTAAAATTTAGTATTCTCGGCACACTCTTGACGTAGTGGGTCTCGGGATATTGAATTCCCTAACGATTTCCGATATGGAATGTCCCTTGCGTCTACTTCCCACTGCTATTCCACGTTCAGAGTCTGTTAATTCCCGTCGTGTGACCATAATCACGTCGGAACCCTCTCACGTGATTCACCTGAGTACAAATGATAGCTCCGCCAAAGCACTGCCCTTTTATATCGTGTGTCCGCGATACTACCGCCATCTGTATACGTGCATATCGCTGTCTCACGACTTTTGTCACCTCAGTGTATGTGCCGCTGTGAGTAGTTGTCTTTTACAGGGCAGCACTTGCCTTCGCAGTATTTGGTCGGAAACTACTATTTGTAAGTAGGCTGTTTAGGTTTTTATGTTGGTAACGCTACGTAGCGCTCTGTATGAAAATCACTGACTGTACTGTGTGTAGTCTCTGGCTGGTTGGCATTGTTGGAGTATTCGCTATTGTACTGTTGGGCAGTTGGATGTGAACAGCGCGTAGCGTTGTGCAGTTGCTGGTGAGCCGCCAGCAGTGGTGGATGTGGAGGGAAAGATGCCAGAGTTTTGAGAGATTACTATGTGAGCACGATCTGGATGTATGTCCACCAGAAAAAGGAAATTTGTAAAGATGGGTGTCATGAATTTATATATATGATGGCTTTTGAACATTGTTTGTTCTCTATCAAAATCTTTCATTTCCTAACTATACCTATCAGTAATTAGTGTCTTCAGTAGCTAGAATCTTTTATTTAGCTGGCAGTATTGGCGCTCGCTGTATTGCAGTAGTTCGAGTAACGAAGATTTTTGTGAGGTAAGTGGTTCAAATGGCTCTGAGCACTATGGGACTTAACATCTTAGGTCATCAGTCCCCTAGAACTTAGAAATACTTAAACCTAACTAACCTAAGGACATCACACACATCCATGCCCGAGGCAGGATTCGAACCTGCGATCGTAGCAGTCCCGCGGTTCCGGACTGCAGCGCCTAGAACCGCACGGCCACCGGAGCCGGCTGTAAGTGATTCATGAAGGATATAGGTTACTGTTAGTCAGGGCTATTCTTTTGTAGGGATTATTGAAAGTCATATTGCGTTGAGCTAAAAAAAATATTGTGTAGCAGTTTAGTAATGATCAGAATAAGTAAAGAGAGAAATGTCCGAGTACGTTCAGTTTTGCTCAACTGTTTGAAAATCAAATAACCTAAGAGGTTTATTAGCTCAGTCATTTATAATTTTCCAAAGGGGACGTTTCATTTTGACGACGTGCATTTCCTTACAGCAGCAAAGCCTGTCGGGTTTGGAACTGATTGTAATGACAGGGCGTGACCTTTGTCTACGATCTTTGTCCGTTAGTATCTTTGCAGGGCTACTGTTCTTACAACGTGTTACTTGGCTGCGGGTAAAGAAACATTCCGTGTACGAATGTTGAACATGAGCGTTGATACACAAACAAATCGTGTGACTGTATTCAAATTGTGGTCAAGAACACGTCGATGCACTATAGCTCCTTTCTGCCATTGTGTCCCGGTTCCAGGTTGACCCATCTTCCTGCGCTGATTCCGTTTAACCGACGGGTCCATATCACTGTAATGTCATGACTTAACGTCAGCGATGAATGGTTGCATGACAGCCTGATACCAGTTTTACCCTTAAGCACTCCAAAGCTGTTACTGTTCACTTATAAAGGGGTAGCTACTACTTTATGTAGTCACCTATGTTTTCGGTTTTCGGGCTGGAGCTATTATTTCGCATTAATGGATACGTTTCAGGTAATAGACCAACAACTCCTTGATTTTTCCATTATCTGTGGGATTTTCTTCGTCCTGACATGCACCTAGTAACTAAACAGATTGTAGACCAAATGAGTGTTTTGTCTGTCAGCCGTTAATCTCTCAGTATAGAAATAACCGTGACCAGTTATACAAGTGGCTTCGGGAAAAAAAACCTCCTTCCAAGTAGACAGACAGCCGGATAGGAGCCACAGGCAAGCAATGATAAATCCTCCAACCTCAAAAATCGGTCTACTGACTTTGGAGCTAAGGTCAGAGTTCACGACACATATCCACCGACAATATCAGGTTGCCCCTACTTTATCACTACCTACGTAATCCATGGATCCCGTGTCTCTTTATTTGATCACCTACCTCATTTGCTTTAAGGGGGACATTCATGAAATTGACCGAAAATGTCAATTTGTTAGTGGAACTCATTGACAATAAGGTTTAAAAGTTACAGTGATAAAATCACATCCGAGGAGCCTGAAAGATAATAAAATGTGTGACGCAACCTAATAACCCACGTTTTGAAGCAACACTTCAATATCTACACGCTCACGGGGTTAACAGCCGCTACATTCACAAGGAGACACTTCCAAATTGTGTCCTGGATGTTTTCAAGCCCACTTACAGGCTTCTGGCCGATCCTAAACTTCTGAAATATTGTTCATGGCAAACCCCAGAATCCAAATGAATTTCTAAACTGATTTATATGGAAACGATGCTCTGAAATCACATTTTCATTTGCTACAGTTGTCAGAATTGCAACTTCTGGTGGAGTTATTGTATTTAATTATGGGAAAGTAGAGAGGTTGAAGGCATTAGAGAGTACGAAATTGAAGGTAGAAAATTTCACTTAAGACGTCTTGAAAAGCCACAAAACAGATGAGAAACTTTGAAGAGAAAGAGGACCCCGAGTGCAAATTTGGGACCGTCTCAAAAGGTGACATAAGAAAAACATGATCGGTTGAACTTTAAATTACATTTGCTGAAAGTTATGTTTCTTAAAGTTTATATACCTTTCTCTCAGAATCTATGGAGGCTATAATTGTGAAACTTTGTGGATTCATTTCTATAAATCCAATAAATGTTGTTTCAAGAGCAAATTTTGAAATTCTGAGTGTAAGCTGAGATATGGGACAAAGTGTTCGGAACTTTGCATGAATATTATACTGTACTTACAGAACTATAATTTAATTTTTTTAAAAAAATTTCCTGTTTGATATGTTCAAAAAACTTAATGATAAAAGCTTACTGCATGCAAACAGATTAAACAGAGAAAATTTTGTAGCAATCTCTTGAATAGTTTCTGAGGAAAAGGCACATATACTATTGTTTGAAAATAAAATTTTTAAATTCCATAAAAATGTTATATATAATCCAAGGAAATTAACAGTTAATTTCATGAAAAGCATGGCATAACATTTCATCGCCGTATCTTCATAACTGTGGATTTGGGGCATCTTTTAAATAGTGTTTGGTTTTTATAAACGTCTCTCGTTAAAGAACAACGGATAGAGGGCATCGATACGTTTGTTAACGTTTAATCTTAACGCCCACTACAATAGTTGGAGTGAACACCTGCTAATTCAGGAGTCTGTTTGCAGGTTTCTTTGTCTCAGTGCATGTTCTCAGCTTCTCTTTTCTTTCTGACGAATGGTGATGGGTCGTGATATGAGGATGGGTCGACATGTAGAACATTTCTGCGCATGCAGTCTCGAAATGGGCTGCACCACTTAGCTGTGGCTTCTCTAGCGTACCGGTGAGGTACTGTGGTGCGGTGATTTCAAAACTCGCATACTGTGCTGCAGACATCCACCTCCAATCAAACAAAAGAGACTGTATAACTTAATTTTTTGGACGTGATGATTCAAACTTTATAATTACTGTTTCTACTTATTTTCCAACCTGGAGACCAATTCTTGGAGATTTCGATGCAGATTGCCATGTGGTACACACTATCTGGTCAAAAGTATCGGAAGATCTGTTAGTGGACATGAATATGGGGTGTATCCACACTTCGTGAAGTCAGCGAGGGACAATTTCAGTGAGGTGTTTGAATGTCTGTCGAGGAATGGCAGCCCGTTGTTCATCAAGAGCCGAAAACAGAGAAGTGTTGAGCGATAGATTAGTAACGAAACGGCAGAGTAAAATTTTCTTAAGTTCCAACAGCCGACGTTACTCAGTCACGCAGAAGTATCAACAGCTGCCAGTCGCGAAGCGGAAACATTTCAGCACCGTTACTCGGTCAGGAAGACAGCAACGTCGACACTCTTGAATGTGACCGCGAGCCATTTCAGCAGAAAATGGTTAGAAGTACACAGACAGCAGCGCCTTTGTTATTCTCTTAACGTTACGTAAGAGATATTAGGTGGTAGTTTGAAAAATTAGTAAAGACACTGCAACAAATTCGTTAAGCAAGTATGGCTGAACTAAAGACCGCTGAAAACTCTAGATGAGCAGAACCGGTTCGGTTATTACGAAATTCGTCTTTGAGCGGAGCCTCTTCTCGACAACATGAATACACTGAAGAGCCAAAGAAACTTGTACACCCAGCTAATATCGTGAAGGGACCCCGCGAGCACGCAGAAGTACCGCACCACGACGTGGCAGGGACTCGAGTACTGTCTGAAGTAGTGTTGGGGGAAACTGACACCATGAATCCTGCAGGGCTGTCCACAAATCCGTAAGAGTACGAGGGGGTGGGGACCTCTCCTGAACAGTTCGTTGCAAGGCATCCCAGATATGCTCAATAATGTTCATGTCTGGGGAGTATGGTGGTCAAACTCAGAAGAGTGTTCCTGGAACCACTCTGTAGCAATTCTGGACGTGTGCTGTGTCGCACTGTCTTGCTGGAATTGCCCAAGTCCATCGAAATCCACGATGGGCATGAATGGATGCAGGTGATCAGACAGGGTGCTTAAGTACGTGTCAGAGTCGTATCTAGACATATCAGGGGTACCATATCACTCCAACTGCACACGCCCCACATCAGTACAGTGCCTCAAATGGTTCAAATGGCTCTGAGCACTATAGGACTCAACTGCTGTGGTCATTAGTCCCCTAGAACTTAGAACTACTTAAACCTAACTAACCTAAGGACATCACACACACCCATGCCCGAGGCAGGATTCGAACCTGCGACCGTAGCAGCAGCGCGGCTCCGGACTGGAGCGCCTAGAACCGCACGGCCACCGCGGCCGGCAGTACAGTGCCTCCTCCAGCTTGAACACTACACTGCTGACATGCAGGGACCATGGATTCATTAAGTTGTCTTCATACCTGCACACGTCCATCCGCTCAATGCAATGTGAAAAGAGACTCGTCCGACCAGGCAACATGTTTCCAGTCCAATGTCAGTGTTGAGGGGTCCAGGGGAGGCGTAAAGCTTTGTGTCGTGTAGTCATCAAGGGTGGGCCTTTGGCTATGAAAGCCCATATCGATGGTGTTTCATTGAATGGTTCGCACGCTCACACTTTTTGATGGCCCAGCACTGAAATGTGCAGCGGAAGGGTTGCACTTCTCTTACGTTGATCGATTCTCTTCAGTCATCGTTGATCCCGTTCTTGAAGGATCTTTTTCCGGCCGCGGCGATGTCGGAGATTTGACGTTTTACCCTACTCCTGATATTCTCGGTACATTCGTGAAATGATCGTACGGGAAAATCCCCACTTCATCCCTATTTCGGAGAAGCCTTGTTCCCATCGCTCGTGTGCCGACTATAACACCACGTTCAAACTCACTTAAATCTTGACAACCTGCCATTGTAGCAGCAGTAGGCGATCTAACAGCTGCGCCAGACACTTGTCTTACACAGGCGTTACCGACCGCACCGCCGTATTTTGCCTGTTTGCATATCTATTTGAATACGCATCCCTATACCACTTTCTTTGGCACTTCAGTGTAGTTTAGGCCACTAGAGAACTCGTTCAATAGGACCGATGGCGTTCATATCGTTCGCACTCGATTCTCTATGGTATGGTAACATCTTGCATGTGAGACTCTTCTAGTGTTGACACTAGCTGCCTCACGAGAAGATCAGCGATGCTTAGCCGCGGATAATGAAGTCCAGCATCCAGTACTGAACTCAGTAGAGAAGTCGGCACTGAAGGGTAGTAGTCCAGGGTTCCATTCTGGGGCAGAAGCTGGCCTAAAGCTCCAGTGTCGCACGAGACTCACAGCCTATTGTACTACCGGGCCAAGTTCAGCATTCAGGACATCACGGCATCCAACATCGCTGTCCACGTGAGGGGACAACAGCCGTATTAGTCTGTGAGGGAGGGATTTAGTACTCTACAAAACGAAGTGTGAATCAAACACCCAGACTGCGGTCACCACCATATCCAAGTAGGCTTACTGATTGGGCGAACTCACCTCGCCTGCTGGCAACAAACCGCCGCACCAGAGTGTCATCGACTTCTTCTCCGAGCTGATGCAGCGACCTCGGCGGCCGTGAGTCCGCTATTGGATTCAGCAATTCCTCTCCAGATAACTTAGACGCCAGCCATCTCAGAAGACACGGCAACGACTTGTATTCTGAGTAATAAATTAAATAGTTTGAATACTGTCTCATTGCGTCCATCGACGACACAGAGGTTCTCGGTCTGCATCCTAAATAAACAACAGAGGTTCTCAGCGCGACAGCGGCGACAGTTACAAAATGTAAGCTTCTTGGACGCTGGAGTCTGAAGCGAAGTCGATGTGCTGACTCATCCAAAAGATATTCCATTGGGTTCAGGCTGTAGCTCTGGGCAGGCCAGTCCATTTCAGAAATGTTACTGTCCACATACCATTGCCTCATAGGCACTGTTTTATGAGAAGGTTTCACTGTCGTACTGATACAAGCAAGCCGGCCGAAGTGGCCGTGCGGTTCTAGGCGCTGCAGTCTGGAACCGCGAGACCACTACGCTCGCAGGTTCGAATCCAGCCTCGAGCATGGATGTGTGTGATGTCCTTAGGTTAGTTAGGTTTAACTAGTTCTAGGTTCTAGGGGACTAATGACCTGAGAAGTTGAGTCCCATAGTGCTCAGAGCCATTTGAACCATTTTTTTGATACAAGCAATCATCGTCTCCGAACTTTTCCTCTGCTGTACGCAAAACACAATGCTGTAAAATGTGTTCATGGAGTTCGACATTTACTGTTTTCATAAGCACAATAAGTGGTCCACGCCCTAACCACGGAAAACACTCCCATACCGTAACATCTACCTCTTTCATACTTCCGTGTCTGCACTACACATGATGACAAGTACCGGTCTCCAGGAACTTGTCAAATACAAAACTTTACATGGAATTTCCAGAGGGTACCGCGTGATTCATTCCTCCAAAACACTCGTTTCCCCTCAACTGCAGTCCAGTGACGTCACCTTTGCACCATCTCAAGCGTAGACTACAGGAATGTCAGGCTTATGAGGAGCTGTTTTGCCATTCTAACTCCCTGCGCTGGTATGTTGGTAGCACTTTGGAACACACGAGTGATTCCTACCCCTGGTTTAATGATATTTTTAAAAACCCTTCCTCAGAGCTCGACAATCCCTGTTCGTCAGTACATGATGCCCGCTTGATCTCTCCACTGTACAGTCACATCACCAACACTCGATATAGGCAGCTTTGTAAGGGCTGAAATGTCCTTCCTAACTGACCCATTCCGCTGTTCCTTCTTCTCTACTGCAATACACTACTCCCCGCCTCCTTTTATTCGCAGTTCCAAATATGAACCAACTTTTACTGTGAAGTGGAGTGACGACAATTTGCGCCGAACCGGCACTAATAAACAGCCAAAGGTGGTTCATATTCGCCACTGCGAATACATTTTCTATATTTCTTGACGGCTGTAGTCGCTGCAATGCTTGCTCATTCGGACATTCATGCATGTCTGAAGGAACATTACGTCGTACTTCTTAATAATGCAGGCACTACAATTTCGTATCTTTTTATACAGGTGGGTCCGCCTCTCGTGGTGTCTAGTGGTGAGCTGCGCATTACATAGGGAAGACCTGAAACTTTTGATCAGATAGTGTATACATCGTCATTCTTACAGTGACCGTCAGTTTAGATTTTTCAACATTTATGTTACATTTACTACTTAACAAACCCTGTATCATTTGTACCGTTATTCTTTGTATACCGTCGATGTCGCCGGTTAGTGCTATGTAATACTGGTTTCAAACAAAAGATTAGTATTCGATTGTGGGCAGTACACGTGCTTTGTCTCGAATCCTTTTAGTGGACAAATCCAATATCGTATTAATAAAATCGATTATTTACCAACAACTTCGTGCCCCAGCATATTTTTCCCGCCAAGTATACGAAATGACTTACTTTAATTGTCACTCGTTTATCATGTAGTTAAAGGCTGCATCACTTTTCAATATCACGAAGTATTCAACATTACATTTCTCTGTCTTATGAGCTAATTGACAGTTTTTGAAATACACTCATATTTCTCTCAACAATGACGCCAACTCCAGCTACACCGTTTACCGAACTAATTAAACTTTTTATGGTACACAAACAGGCTTACAAGAGCGTCTGTTTTTCACTTACTTGAAACGACTGGCATGAAAAGAGAGCAGAATAGCAGGAGCCCTTGAATGCAAAATATTTACATCAAAATCTGCCTAGCCTTTCTCAAATGTATAATTGGCAGCTCGTAGCGTTAAACATTGTGGCGTGCCTGGTATTGAAGGAACGATTAAAAATAGAAAACAAAGTCGAAGTGACGATACCGCAGGGAGAAGGGAACAGCTTCAGTCAAGTTCTCGATACATTTTAAATGCGAGCATTTCGAGGGCAAGGTCTAATATGTCTACTTACAAGCACAGTCCAATTTATTTGTCTGTTTCTGTCTTTGTTCGTGGAATCAGTGACTTAGTGACACGCTAATGAAGAGAATTTGGGTTTCTTTTTTCTCCTTTTCTTTTCAAGTGATATTAATAGCATGTGTAAGTACATCGCGAATCTAAGAATGAGAGGGAAGTTTCAAATTCGATATAAGTACTGCGAAAAGTAAGCAGGACAGTGGTAGCCACAATTGATAGGATTATATTATACGTGAGAAATTTCTGGAGAGTTTACAGACCAATGCTGGGGACAGATACTATCTCTCTGAACTGCTTCTAGGAGACCCAAACGGTCAAATAAGAAAACAGGCTTATCATCATATTTGAATTTTGCAAATAGTAAAACGTCCAGAATATAGTATTATTCTTTTTTATTTTTACACGAGCGAAGTAATTAATGACGGTTACTTGTTACTAGGAAAGGTGATAGCTAATTACACTGCAGAATTACCATAAATGCACTGAAATAATGCAACGGTGGAGTAGAAGGGAACAGATTCTGTGCTCGTTCAGAGTGTAGCAAAGGCACACAGAGCAAAGAAAAGTGTTACATACCACATGAGACATATACACACTTATTTAAAAATGATACCACGTTCTGAACTATATATAGCGTTTACTGTTACCAAATAAGATAAAAGTTATAATGATAGACTGATAGTGATAAAAATAATTGTTGCATGTGGCTGAATGGTGCAGTGGCGGATTGGAAGTCTTTCGATGAAACGCCAAATCGGTGACTTGAGAGTCCCTAATCTACTGCAGTTATCCAACCTAAGATAATATCTCCCGAAATCTAAAAACATTTGCGTTTGTCATCAAGCTTCTCCACTGAATGTTTTTGCTGACACTGTCGGATAATAACACGTTGAAGTCAACCCTGGGCAGATAATCATGCTTGAAGGCTGTACAGAACGTCATTATCTGAAGAGATACTTTCCGTTGTCCTTAGGCCTGCTTCGCGCAGACACACTACAAGTGTCTTGACTACTGCACCATCAATCTCTTTCAGACTATACTTGCAGTAGATTCTCTTTCCAATGTATCAATGATGCAGCAAGCCATTTTCAGGTCCAGTACAGCTAGAAGAATAGTCTGCAAGCAACCATGCTCTTGTGTAGCTCCTTTATTTCATATATTTCGGCTCTATAGAGCCACTACATGGCCTTGTGCAATGTGTCTTTAAAGCATTTGACAGTTTTATCACCTTCGTTACGATAACGAAAGGCACATTCAATCGACGCAGTCAGCTGCACCACAAGGCATCTCATTGTAAGCCTGGCACTGAACTGGGACCAAAAAGTGTGCCACTGCAGTATTATTTGTTCTTCTTCTGGTTCATAGCTCTTCAATTATTCTCGCTAGTTCTGTAAAGATCGAAAATTCCTTATTGTTAATTATCTCGCTTATGTATATCACGTCAGACGTCCATCTTCGACATTTATTCTCAATTGTGCCTTCTAGAATTAAGTGCAGTTGACCCTCGTGATATTCATTTCAGACACCTCACTTCTTTTTTTCCCCTGTCTGAGACTCATACGGCAATAGGCTCTAGTTTCCAATGGCTGTTTTCCTAGTGTCAAGGTCAATATCAATTTAAAATACTACTGCAACATTTCTTTTAAAAATATATATAAATTTCTGTTATAAACTTGTATCAGGGCGATAATTCCCTGCTACTGCGTGCGTCTGGTACAATTTTGCTAGCTAAATACAGGGACTCTTCAAGGTTTTTTAAAGATATGCATGTTCAAAAAGATGTCAGCCTCGATTTTACGCTCGTCCGTTATATCCGCATATTTATATTTGTTGTATTTAATCATTTGTTGCAGTGAACTCCGAGAGTGGTTTCCATAACTTCCAGCCTGAATTTTACTTCGTTAATGCACAAGCGTTCATCTTTCAGTGCTCACTTTGTTTAAATCGTATACTACACGGTCCAGTCACATTAATGTGACCACCGCATATGTTCGACGTCAACGTGCAGTAACTACTTGTAGACAGCATGTGGCAGTACTAGCAGTGGAAGGTATATAAAGCGTGTCGGGGGACGTGGAAAACAGTGCAGTCGTTGTCGTAATGCGTAAATGGAGGGATTTATGTTACGTCCAGAAAGGTATAATCATTAGATTCGGAAGCAAGGGTGGATGCATTTCCGAAACTGCTACGTTTGTAAACTGTTTGTGTGCTGCCTTGGTTAAACTGTACCATGCATGGTAAAATGGTGCTATCCAAAACTGGCGCCAAGGCTACTGTAGTGCAAGACAGGCAATGCATGACATGAGTGACCGGCGGTTGCGGAGATGTTTACGGGTGAATAGACGTGCAACTGTTGAGCAACCGACAGCCCAGATGAACCAAGGGGCTACCAACAGCCTCTTCAGCGAACGTTCCTGCCCATCAGCCTCTGCAATAGGCATCTGGACCATGCACCCATGCTGACTGCCGTTCGTCGGCGATGGAGGGTGAAATTTGCACGACAGGAACACCGTCCACCGAGTGGTGGCAGAAGACTTTTTCAGATGAGTCGTGTTTTATGCTCCATCGGACAGGTGGCCTTTGCCTCGTACGGCCCTGTAACAATCATCGGAAAGGTTCAAGTCGGGGAGGAAGCGTTTTGTAGCATTCACTGGGTGATGTCTTCATTCTAGAAAGCACAATAGTTCAACACAAACATGCATCTATTCTTGGAGACCGTATTCACCGCTACATGCAGTCTGTTTTTTCCTCGGTTCGTTGCGCTGTACCGGCAGGACAACGCAACGTGACACGCAGCCTGCAGCATATGTGGTTCTAAGACCTCCAGGATGAGTTTACTGTACTCATCTGGCCACCAGTCTTCCCAGATTAGAACCCAATCGAGAAACTATGACACCACCTCCATCAGGCTGTTCCCACCATGGATCCTCAACCGAGAAATCTAGCGTAACTGGCTACGGGACTGGAGTCGGCATGGCTCCACAGCCCTGTCGGTACCTTCCAGTAGGTCGTTGACTCTCTTCCAGCAGTTGGACAGTCTGTTTTTTTTTTTGTTTTTTTTTTTTTTTTTTTTTTTTTTTTTTGCACACTTCAGCACATTACACTGACTTAAATTTGTAGGAAATAGAACTGGAGTTGCATGCTGATCTCTTCTGAAAATTTAATGCGTTTCAGGCTCTTTTATCTTTGTCCATATTAGAAAAATATGACAATATAATTGATAGGACGTACATCACATGTATACATAATTTTTTTCAATAATCACTCAAACTACAGTACTGGCCAAAAAATTGCTACACCAAGAAGGAATGCAGATGATACACGGGTATTCATTGGACAAATATATTACACTAGAACTGACATGTGATTACATTTTCACGCAATTTGGGTGCATAGATGCTGAGAAATCAGTACCCACATAACCACCTTTGGGCGTAATAACGGCCTTGATACGCCTGGGCATTGAGTCAAACAGCTTGACTGGCGTGTACAGGTACAGCTGCCCATGCAGCTTCAACACGATACCACGGTTCATCAAGAGTAGTGACTGGCGTATTGTGACGATCCAGTTGCTCGGCCACCATTGACCAGACGTTTTCAATTGGTGAGAGATCTGGAGAATGTGCTAGCCAGGGCAGCAGTCGAACATTTTCCGTATCCAGAAAGGCCCGTACAGGACCTGCAACATGCGGTCGTGCATTATCCTGTTGAAATGTTGGGTTTCGGAGGGATCGAACGAAGGGTAGAGCCACGGGTCGTAACACATCTGAAATGTAACGTCCACTGTTCAAAGTGCCGTCAATGCGAACAAGAGGTGACCGAGACGTGTAACCAATGGCACCACATACCACCACGCCGGGTGATACGCCAATATGGAGATGACGAATACACGCTTCCAATGTGCGTTCAACGCGATGTCGCCAAACACGGATGCGATCATCATGATGCTGTAAACAGAACCTGGATTAATCCGAAAAAATGACGTTTTGCCATTCGTGCACCCAGGTTCGTCGTTGAGAACACCATCGCAGACGCTCCTGCCTGTGACACAGCGTCAATGGTAACCGCAGCCATGGTCTCCGAGATAATAGTCCATGCTGCTGCAAACGTCGTCGAACAATTCGTGCAGATGGCTGTTGTCTTCCAAACGTCCCCATGTGTTGACTCAGGGACCGAGACGTGGCTGCACGATCCGTAACAGCCATGCGGATAAGATGCTTGTCATCTCGACTACTAGAGATACGAGGCTGTTGGGATCCAGCACGGTGTTCCGTATTATCCTCCTGAACCCACCGATTCCATATTCTGCTAACAGTCATTGGATCTCGACCAACACGAGCAGCAATGTCGCGATACGATAAACGGCAATCGCGATTGGCTACAATCCGACCTTTATCAAAGTCGGAAACGTGATGGTACCCATTCCTCCTCCTTACCCGAGGCTTCACAACAACGTTTCAGCAGGCAACGCCGGTCAACTGCTGTTTGTGTATGAGAAATCGTTTGGAAACTTTCCTCATGTCAGCACGTTGTAGGTGTCACCACCGGCACCAACGTTGTGTGAATGCTCTGAAAAGCTAATCATTTGCATATCACAGCATTTTCTTCCTGTCGGTTAAATTTCGCGTCTGTGGCATGTCATCTTCATGGTGTAGCAATTTTAATGGCCAGTAGTGTAGTTCTAAAGTAATCCAACAGGGGAAGAAATGTTTAATATAGGTAACAAAAATGGTATATAAATAAATTAGAAACTGTACTAACTTAAATTCCGAAGCACAGCTCTATATATAACTAGGTAATTAAATAACATCTATTCAGTTAAGTCTCGCTTCTGCAGGGTTTTATCTTGACGTTGTGAACATCTGAGTGCAACATGAGGTTCGCCGAACGTCTTGGAGTAAAAAGATATGCGGAGAGCTGAGACTTTTCTTACAACATCGAATCAATTTTATAGAGAAATCTTCTCAGACTGTACATTCACATCTAAGTATACGGCCTGTTCAGTGACTTCCATATAGATCATGGCTGGCCATAACCGAGAGAATACTTCTCTCACAGCTGTGTCACATTTTGGTTCAAATAGCACTGAGCAGTATGCGACTTAACATCTGAGGTCATCAGTCCCCTAGACTTAGCACTAATTAAACCTAACTAACCTAAGGACAACACAAACATCCATGCCCGAGGCAGGATTCGAACCTGTGACCGTAGCAGCAGTGCGATTCCGGACTGAAGCGCCTAGAACCGCTCGGTCACAACGGCCGGCTGTCACGTTTTCCATGCCTTCCAACGTACTATAGCAGACAATGGCAAGCCACAATTAGGCGGAACAAAACGCCTCAAGAGACTTTCCCTAATTGACAGTTTGATGAGAAAATAGGAAATTCGTATATTTGAACTCTGGTCTGTCCTTTCTGTGTACCACTTTTGTTAAGTATTTCTAAAGGATTTTAGGCAAGGCGGAACAAGTTTAGTTGTTTCGTAGGAAGCGACACCCTTGTGCCTTGCATATGTACACACATCAAAAAAGTTTTGCATCACCCCAGTTCCCACAGCTCCTTAAGATAGACGTTGACTGCGGATATTGTATCACAGACACAGTCCCTTTGACTGTTAACAGATATCACTAAACCCGCCCAAAGATATAAACAACCATGCATGAGCAGCGCCTATTGCACGAAGGGGTCCGACAGCCTATCAATTCCAGTCATTGCACAAGGAAGGAGGTACACAGCTCGTGTTGTCTGTAGTTCAACCATCCTAGACGGTTAATACCGCGGTTCGATCGCGTTCGCATTGCTATTTTGTGCCAGGTAGGGTTCTCAACAAGGGAAGGGTCCAGGCGTCTCGGAGTGACCCAAAGCGATGTTGTTCGGACATGGAGGAGATACAGAGAGACATGAATTGTCGATGACATGCTTCGCTTAGGCTGCCCAACGGCTACTACTGCAGTGGATGACCACTATCTACGGATTATGGCTCGGAGGAACCCTGACAGCAACGTCACCATGTTGAATAACTCTTTTCGTGCAGCCACAGGACGTCGTGTTACGATTCAAACTGTGCGCAATACACCTCATGATGCGCAGCTTCACTCCCGACGTCCACGGCGAGGTCCATCTTTGCAACCACGACACCATGCAGTGCGGAACAGATGGGCCCAACAACATGCCAAATGCACCGCTCATGATTGGCATCACGTTCTCTTCACCGATGAGTGTCGCATATGCCTTCAACCAGACAATCGTCGGAGACGTGTTTGGAGGAAAACCCGGTAAAGCCGAACGCCTTAGACACACTGTCCAGGGATTGCAACTACGTGGAGGTTACCTGCTGTTTTGGGGTGGTATTATGTGGGGCCGGCGTACGCCGCTGGTGGTCATGGAAGGCGCCGTAACGGCTGTACGATACGTGAATGGCATCCTCTGACCGATAGTGCAACCACATCAGCAGCATATTGGCGAGGTATTCCCCTTCATGGACGACAATTCGCGCCCCCATCGTGCACATCTTGTGAATGTCTTCCCTCAGGTTAACGACATCGCTCGACTAGAGTGGGAGCATGTAATCCAGACATGAACCCTATCGAACATGTCTGGGATAGATTGAAAAGGGCTGTTTATGGACGACGTGACCCACCAACCAGTCTGAGGGATCTACGCCGAATCGCCGTTGAGGAGTGGAACAATGTGGACCAACAGTGCCTTGATGAACTTGTGGATAGTATGCTATGACGAATACAGGCATGCATCAGTGCAAGAGGAAGTGCTACTGGGTATTAGAGGTACCGGTGTGTACAGCAGTCTGGACTACCACCTCTGAAGGCCTCGCTGTATGGTGGTACAACATGCAATTTGTGGTTTTCATCAGCAATAAAATGGGCGGAAATGATGATATCTATTCACATTTTCTGTACAAGTTCCGGAATTCTCGGAACCGAGGTGAAGCAAAACATTTTTTGATGTGAGTAGTTTTGTACCGAACAGATTCTCCTGCGGAATACTATAAGGTAAGTGCAGCAGTTAATGTGTAGGTGGTGACACAATTAGGAACTGGTGATCCTTTTGTCATCGTCTTTATGGCTATAATTCGTTTGGTGTTAAACAAAGCGACTGAGCGAGGTGACACAGTGGGTAGCACACTAAACTCCCCTGCTCAAGGACGACGGTTGAGATCCGCGTCCAGCCATCTTGATTTAAGTTTTCCCTGATTTCCCTAAATAACCTCAGGGTAATGCTGAGATGCTTCCTTTAAAACGGCACTTCCTATTTTTCTCATATTCTTGAAACATTCTGAGCTAGAGCTCCGTCTATAATCTCGATGTCGAAGGGACGTTAAACCCAAATGTCCTTTTTTCCTTTAAAGTGGTACTCAAAGGTTGTAGTGCGGTCCAGAGCACCCTAGATGATTCAGCGCATGATAGCGCTCCTGAATCATGTCCCTTATTTACTATTAACGTTATTGCTTGTCAAATCACGTAATAGAAGGCACAAAAACTTTTCCTACCAGTTTCGCATTAGCTAACTGCTTTGTACGATCAAAGAGGTGAATGCTAACACATTACCCTGCGACAGCTCATTTTTGGTCTTGAAAATCAACTAAATCCCACGACAACTAAGAAGATGCTGTATCAGGATTTTTGAAACAGAATCCCTTCTGAGTTCGTACAGATACTTCAAAACACTCCGTTCCTCTTTGAAAAAAATTCCTATCCTAACGCACTACGCTAGGTTGCCGACAGGGGAAATATCGTTCTGCTAGGCATGAGTCTGAAGCCAGTTGGTTCTTAGACTGTGTTGTTATTGACAGTTAATTCGGACTGTTCCGTTGACATATTACAGATTGTCGTGGTCTACGACAACAGCTGTCAGTGTTAGCGTAGGAGAAACCGAGAAGGGAAATCAAAAGCGATAGTTGAATCAGTGTACAAACAGTCTAAACGCAGATGCAACTTTTCTTGGTCCTACCGGGTACGATTTCCTCCTATAATTGACTATGTTGGTCACCCAGCCTGGCGTCACTGGAGAAGCGGTTTTCCTACCCGAGGGACCTCTGATAGTCACGTTAAAGTGCATGGTAACGCATTCGTATCAGGCCCATTGTACGTGCGTGTTGCTATATCACCCTCGAGCGAGTTCATAACTCAGCATGAATACTTCACGTGAGAACGCGAAGGAAGGTCTTTGAGCAGAGGTGGGCCTCCATTGGAGCCCCACCAAGGCCGTATAGGCGACACTTGTCAATATTACTTACAACAAATAACGCAAGGCCCAACCCGCTCGTGACCACAGACGCCAGTTCCACCATACTTTCGGAAATCTGTCAGGCGGTACTGGCCGATGGTGCCCACCAGAAGCGAAGGAGGAGAACAGAGAACCTAGCCTATAAAATCCCATGTTTTCTACAAAAAAGATTCTCTCGGAGTCAGTAGCACGGACGTCAAACCTGTGGCGGTAGATCACCAATGTAGAATTTTGCAATTTTCGCGTCTTGCTTCCTCACAGTTAGCAGTGCTAGGAACTTCACCTATCGTAGGGGATGAATCTTTCGTTTAGTTCTTCTGTACCTCCTATCTACTCTTTGCACAGTTGTACAAAGACTGAAGGTACATATCCATTAAACTTCAGTGTAGCATCTTCGGATTTATTTTCTCTGAAAGTTCTGCCTCAAATACAGGGTCCCTATCACAGACCATTAGCCACCTCAGTTCTTGTCTTTAACCCTGCAGGAGGTAGGTGTTGTCTGCTAGCGACACTTACCGATGAAGAACAGGCCACTAGGTCACAACAAAATAACTACACAAGGTACTGATCTAAAGCTTTTAGGGTCATCTATAGGCTCACCCTGCGCAACTGCGACGACATGGGCTCTTTGAGAAGCTGTATATCTGTGGTATCCTCCGCATTTTGGCTTCGAAACAGAAATGCTTGAGATGTTCAATTCGGATCTCATAAAGATCATCGGCCCACAGGCATACTAATGCAAAGGCACTTATTGCAACAGGACGAAGTAACTACTCCTGCTGCACTGCAGAATGTGACGTTATTCAGCAGCTGTTGGAAGCTGGGGTGTGGTTGGCTTTCGCGAAGGTTGTCCCGGGAGTGGCTCGGTTTTATACGCCGGAGCTTCCGTCCGCATTCACGACGTGACGGAAGACGCAAATATTTGGCGGTACGTCATGCGCAGACGGTTTCTGTAACGGCGTAAGCGAGTGAATCAGACAAGAGCTTGCGAGGCCTGGCATCGCAAGTGGGCGCACGATGCTCTCCGCGTGTCAAACGCATGCCACAGTGCAACACATCGTCAGAAAGAGCTAGATTTCAGTGTGGAAGGAACTACAGTGAGCGCTGTCCTGGAATAACGCAAATATTCATTTTTCATAACTTCTATGGCGCCAGGATCATGCTACTTCGTCTCGTTTAGGGGAAGGTGCTACGACATGCTAATACAGGGTGGCCCAAATGAAATTTGCTCGGAAAATTTTTCTAAATCTGAGACAAAATAAGCTACCGTTTTTAACTGACAGCAGAATTGGCCAGTAGTAAATGTGCTGAATGAACCCGTGGTCTATGGGTAACGTCTTTAACTAGTGATCGAAACGTCTTTGGTCTCGGTTTCGAACCCCGTCAGCGCTTAAATTTTAAGTAAATGTCAACACCAATGTCGGCCGAAGACTTACGGCACAAAAACTCACTCTCATACAGTGTGTGGCCTTGTTAAACGAGGTGGAGGATCGGATAGAGATTCAGGGAACTCTCTTGCCCTTAACGTGGAAACTCTACACGCGGAAGGATAAGCAATGATGAGCGGCATGAGGATGCGGAAGGCAATGGGAGCCACTACAATAAAACACATAAAGTGCATCCACAGAACAAGTGGCCAGTAATGTCAAAAACGTCATAATGATCTCTCTATTGGCAAAAGATTTCGGACTAGTCTCCCATTCGGATATCCGGGAGGGGATTGCCAACGAGGATGTGACCATGAGAAAAAGACTCAATAACCAGCTAAAGGATAACGTTCTACTAGTCGAGACGTGGAATGACAGAACCTAGAACGTGGTAGGGAAGCTAGAAAAGCTGAAAAGGGAAATGAAAAGGCTCAATCTAGATACAGAGAGGGTCAGTGAAGTGGAATGGAAGGAAGACAAAGCTTTCTGGTCAGACGTGTATAGAGTAATATCAAAAGCTGCAGAAAATGGTATAACGGGAGTTGGATTCGTCATGAATAGGAAGATAGGCCAGAGAGTGTGTTACTGTGAACAGTTCAGTGACAGGGTTGTTCTCATCAGAATCGACAGCAGACCAACACCGACAACGACAGTTCAGTGGATGAAGAGACAGAGAAAGTGTATGAGGATACTAAATGGGTAATTCAGTACGTGAAGCTAGATGAAAATCTAATAAGTAGGGATTGGAATGAAGTTTTAGGGTAACGAGTAGAAGAAAGGATTATGGGAGACGATGGGCTTGGGACAAGCAATGAGAGAGGAGAAAAACTGATTGAGTCTGTAAGTAGGCTGTTTATGTTTTCTCTATGTAAGTAGGCTGTTTATGTTTTCTCTATGTAAGTAGGCTGTTTATGTTTTCTCTATGTAAGTAGGCTGTTTAGGTTTTTTATTGGTAACGCCACCTCTGTATGACAATCACTGGCTGTACTGTGGGCAGTCTGTGTCTGCTTTGCATTGTTGTAATACTCGCCATTGTAGTGTTAGGCAGCTGGCTGTGAACAGCGCGTAGCGTTGCGCAGTTGGAGGTGAGCCGCCAGCAGTGGTGGATGTGGGGAGAGAGATGGCGGAGGTTTGCAATTTGTCATGAACTGATATATATATTATGACTTGTGATGATATTAAGGTAAATACATTGTTTGTTCTCTATTAATGTCTTTCATTTGCTAACTATCCCTATCAGTAGTTAGTGCCTTTAGTAGTTTGAATCTTTTATTTAGCTGGCAGTAGTGGCGCTTGCTGTATTGCAGTAGCTTGAGCAGCGAAGATTTTTGTGAGGTAAGTGATTTGTGAAAGGTATAGTTTAATGTTAGTCAGGGCCATTCTTTTGTAGGGAATTTTGAAAGTCAGATTGCGTTGCGCTAACAAAGTATTGTGTGTCAGGTTAAGCACAGTCGTATATAAATTGTTCAAAGGGGACGTTTCATATGTCGACCCTTAGCCGAGGATACCTCACTGGAATCTTCTGATTTTTTCTTGTAGTTTGTGTATTTAGTGTAGCTTTTGTTTATTGGTAGCGCGTAATTGTAGAGAGAATCTCCTTTGTAGTTGTAGTTTTTCATTGTTGTAGAGTAAAACAGTTGCGGCATGCATGTAGATTTGCACCAAGTATTTCGCAGCTGCAATTAACTAGACATTATTTCCATTGCTACGTTATTTTATTTTGCTCTTCAAATTGTGTTTTTCTGTGTTGTCGTGTGAAATACTGTGACAATAATGGCGTGTGAAAAACGTAATACTAGGCTCCAAAGTAAACTGAGAAATGACAGTGAAGACGAAGGCAGTGTGTTAGCGCCGCAGAGTAATGAATTAACAGATGTTCAAAGTAGTAATTTGGTAATCGTGCATAGGGAAATGGAGCGGGCGGCAAACAATGGCGTGGACAGTGAAACAATTAGTGAAGAGGGACGCATTATCGAACGATCGGTCGGCAACAGCTCGCCTCAGGAATCCGAAATGACAGGAAACAATCTCGCAAATACTGTAGATTCAGGTTTTGGGTTATCACCGTTTTCTCAAATAAGTCAAGACGCATTTTCTGCTTGTCAAAATGTGAATGTTGCCGGTGCAAATGCACTGCCGAAAAGCGTAGAGAAACAGATTCCAGACACTAATACATTATTATTGCAATTAATGCAACAAATGGAACAAAATCAGAGACAAATGGGACAAAATCTTAAAAAGTTAGACACAGTGGAACAAAATCTCAAAAAGTTAGACACAATGGAACAAAATCAGAGACAAACACAGCAAAAGCTTCAAAAGTTAGACACAATGGAACAAAATCTTAAAAAGTTAGACTCATTGGAGCAAAGTCTTGAACGAACACGTGAGGATTTAACTGCTGAGTTACATCACATTGAATCGAAATGTCAAAAAGTCTGTAATGACGTAAAAACACAAATTTGTGAGCATTTCCAACCTATTTTTTCGCGTCATGAAAATGCACTACAGAATCACAAAGCAGCCATAAAAGAACTGCAAACTATTGTTCATGAAAATCATGAGACCTTGCAAGCAAAATTTGACTCAGTTGCATCTACCGATACGGTTATGCAACTTGCAAAAACTCAGGAAAACTTAAAGGTCACAGTAGACACGATTGCAACACAAATGGACACTCTGAAACTTGGTTCAGAAAAACATAGAGAGGAAATGATTTCACTATCGGATAAAGTAGCCGAACTTTCGGATCAATTCACTAACTTATCTACAAAGGTAGATGATGATCTGAATGACACAACACCTGTAGCCTTCATGGACACTGAAGAGTATGAACAAATTAGAAAATTCAAACAAAATCAAAATCAAATCAATACACAGTACAAAAGAGAAATCCGCGAAGTGCAAGATCAGTTGGCACAAGTAGTACAAGAATTACGTATTTCAGAGGACACTCGCGCCCCAATACGGGAAGAGGGACATACAAATACGGAACAGACACAAAATAACAACACAGGGCACTTCGGAAATTATGAAAGAAATTGGCAATGTGCACCGAATTTTGAGATGGAACGGCCGACACGACCTAACAATGACCGATATGCGACTCGCCGACATGATGATTTTGACTATAAGCTGTTCATTACTACACGTAAATTCAAAACATTTAAGAATTCTGGCAACGACATTCATCCACAAGCATGGCTCCATCAATTCTCTCATTGTTTTCCTCCCAACTGGTCGTTAGAACACAGATTAGAATTTATGTGTGGCTATTTAGAGAATGAACCAGCTGTAAGAATGCGATCGGTCATTCACGATTGCCACAGTGAAGGAGAATTTTACCATGCCTTCCTCTCAGCATATTGGTCTCAAGCCACACAAGACCGCGTAAAACATGGCATCATAATGATGAAACATTTCGAACAATCTGAATTCTCCAGTCTTGTGAAATATTTTGAAGACATGTTGCACAAGAATCAGTACCTGTCAAACCCATACAGCCCCTCAGAACTCATCCGCATTTGCTTAATCAAACTGCCTGAACATTTACGACATATTATTTTGGCAGGACGTTGCAAAGACGACATTGAAGCATTTCAGGGACTCCTACAAGAATTAGAAATTGACACAGACAGTCGCCGGATGCGAAAACAGGAAAACAATCACTACAGGTCACATACGTCACAATTCCGTGACGACAGAAACAATAACTGGACACGACAAGGCTATTCTCACAAAACAAATCGTGACCAAAACAGACACCACCCGTATGACAACCACTGGCAGAGTAATAATAGTTACAGAGAAAGATCGCATTTCCGTAGTAATGAATATGACAGAGATTACCTTAGAAACAGACAATATGGGAACCAAAACAATTATTATCAAGGGAGACAGAATAACTTCAGACGCAACAGTTCAGCGCGCAGTTACGATTCAGGAAGAAATTCTCCACCACGTGACCGACAAGAAAGAAACTATGGCATCTACCGACATGACGACAGACGATATGATCGTAACGACAGACCTGAATTGCATCAGAACTGGCGGGATTTAAACAGGGCAGGGCCCTCTCGTCACGGTGAATTTGTAGAAGTTAGGTCTCCAAATCCCAATAACGACGCGCGCCAACAAAGAGACAGACAATGACTCACGCCGCAGGCACCCACGTGCGCCGGCTGGCTCAGAGAAAAATAACATTGACGCTAACCCTGTGAAAAATTCCAGCATTCTTTACCGATGCATACAACATGATAATTGCTTTGAAGTTGAAACCCTGTGTACTAGGAAGAGTAAAGGTTTACACCACATTTCACATGTGAAACCATTTATTGAAAGATAATCTGCTTTTTAACTTTGTCTTTGCCATAAAACTTTTCGCTTCACATTACTAATATGCTTTGTCAGACTTAGAATCTGTTAACATACAACAATGTTTGAAGTTAAATATCCAATCAAGAACCAAGAGAACTTATTTAAACAGAAATGACGAATGCATTGTTATAGTGAACAGACGTCACAGTGTTCTTGTGTGTGTACATTCTTGCTTGTTTGTTGCACGATTACGTAACGACTATAAGGCTCACATACTTAGAACATTTACCAGTACTGCTAATGAGATTTTAATGCAACATTTTGGTTTATTTGAAAATACATTCTGAATTTAAAGTGCTTTCTGAGAGATACCAGATGACACAGTGGTTAGTTTATGTGACAGCTACACGATTTTTATCACGACGCTACTAATGAGTGACAATGTACAATGTTGATTTTGCGGTGTTTCTGTTTTATATCTGCACAGTTTTTCTGTATTATTCTGGAAAGTAAAACATGTTTTAGTAGTAACTTTTATGGTATAGCTACAAGGAGACAGCCTTTTCTGTAGCACAACAATACGTTACAGCACAGTACTTTCTTCATCACGGCAATAAGCGTAATAAGTATGATATCTATACGCAAAGCATTTCACTTTTGTTTATCATGAGGTAAGTACATTGGCTTCTGCAGAACTTAGCTTTCGGAGGACGATAACTACGACACTTTCACACAGATTATGTTGCAACAAGACGCACATTTAGCGCTACAGTACACGTATTTGAGTGATTAATTTTGTACTTAAAACATTTATTTTTAAAGATTTTTGAATTACAAAGAAAGTTTTCAGTGATACATTTCATTTCATTGCTGTAATCTGTAACACCTGAGGGTATAATTACATTAATCCTCAGGGGGGTACACGCTTACTTTGTGTACCATGTGTTTGGCAAGCACAAGGAGCCCTAGCTAATATGGTATTTGCTTATACAACTTTACACATCGGTACCATATTTCTCTAACACACAAATTACACAGCTATCTGATTATTTAACTGAGAGAGACAAACATTTATTTTACTACATCAGTGACACATGTTTACGCAATTACACAGTTGGATAACTTCACACTTATGAAACTGTATTTTGTCTGTACTTTGTAAACTGTTCATATTTTTTCGGAATCATTGTGATACTATGAGAGCTTTGAATGATGTATTTGGTATGAGATAATGATTTTTAAAGTACGTTTGAGGCAGCTGACACTTTTGACATGAGCAGAGAATTATTTTAGGCTTAGAAATTATTGGAGGAAGTTACGACGATTTTGAGATTTGACTGAAGTGTTATGATGTTATTATTACGACGACGATCTGTATTATGTTGTTGAGGAATGTTTATTATGCTACGTATTTCTCACGATGAAATATTGAAGAAGTGTTGACGAATATGTATATGTATTATAAGGTAAGGAATAATGAATAGTGGGTAGGGACTCTTGACTTGTGAAAAAGGATGTTGGAAACCAAGAATCGTACTTTAAGAGTTATGACATGTGTGAATCATGTGTGAATGTATCACAATGCCACTGAACATTTTTTGGACACTGTTATATTCATAGGATTTTGTTTCTACAGATTTGCAACGCTAATTCTTGACCTGTGAAGTATTTTTATGTGAGACTGTCACTTTAGCGAAAATTGCTGTCGTAAATATTTCCGTACGAAAGTTAAGTGACCACCTGCACGTAATGCGTCGCGGGCTCCCAGCTGTGTCAGACGCCTGGAGAAAAAGTCATTAGCGCGTGCCTTTCAGAGCACAGGAAGAAAGAAAAAAGAAAGGGAAGGCCATTAACCTGGCCATTGTCATTCCTTTAGAGAAAGCATCGCAAAAACGACACGGTCGAACTTGAAAACATATGATTACACTAGCTCTTAATTTACGATATTTACTGAAATGCCTAATAAAATGACAAGAAATATTTTTACATCTGCACACCTGATTATGACAAGTGTCTTTCTATGAGAGTTGAGAGCTACTGACTTACGAAATGCCACATGACTATTGAATGATGTTTTTATGCTTTGGTTTGCGTAATTGCTTATTTCACTTGATATCTGGTTTCCAGCTGTGTTGCAGCATTGCTTTTATAAAATGAAATGCATTTGCTAATGTGAACACTTTCTGTCAACAGATCTATTAAATAATTATTTTATGATCCACATTCTTTAAAAAAGGAGCACTTGGAAAGGAAAGAACAATAAGAAGGAACTAGTAACTGCATTCATAATTTTCTTTTCAAGTAATTGGTAACTTTTTGGTAGAATAACTTCTTGTGGTGCACCACTTTAATTACATAGACATTAAGATGTGAATATACATTTCCCTTATCTGCATTGTTGTTTTTACTGTGATATTTTTTCTTCTTGAGCTATGTCATGTTTAGATATAAGCTGCTGTTTGCCAGGCATAGTGCTACGGAACTTTAATTTGTGTTACTCTGCTAAGCCAATTTTACTACTCATTGATTTTTCATGTTGCTGCACATTGGCTCATATTAGTTGTAATTTTGCATTTTATCTGTTAATTTAGATTTACGGTAGCTTGCTTTGCAATTTTCCAATTTTTTGGTAATTGCTGTTTATATTAATTGTTATGTGATGCTGCATTGCCTCGTCCCTTAGTTTAGCATCTGAGCTCAGTAGATTTAAGTTAGCTTAAGAGGGGGTAGCCTCTAAGAGAATGAGTTGCGATGAATTGGAAGAAATGCATTGAGAAAACAGGTTTAGGTAGGATTTTCTTGGAAATAAATGTTGAGGTAAGAAATGTGTGAACATATAAATACAGAAAGCATGCTTAGATAGAATTTTTTTTGGTGGAAACAAAGGATGAAATAAGAGGAAAGATATATGAAGTTTTGGGTTGGACTGCAGTACCAAATGTTACACTGAAAACGAACCCTGTCCTTTCCTATTGGTGTTATCCCACTATGTGTTTGTGTACCCTTGAGTATTTGTTTTCTTCCTGTCTCTGTGTACTGTTTCATAGAATTTTTTTCTCTTCTAATACTAAGCTATATTCACTATGAGGAGGAATACTGTTATCCTCAAATATAAGTTGCATTAATAATATGTTATTTTCTTTGTAAAGTTGTTTACAATTCTGTTCTGTTTCAATGTTCATGTGTGAAATTAATGTTTCGAAAACTATTCTCATTATTTTATGTATGTACTTATGTCACTATTTTTGTAACACTCATGTATATGTTTATTTCTATTCTTTTGTAAAGCCTGTACTACAAATGTTATCTGTATTATTATGTTTTTAATTATGTATTTTGTACCTTTGTAATTGTATTCTTATGTTATAAAATTGTAATTGTCACCAGTTCATGACATTATTAACTTGTTAGTTACATTTCACTGCACACGTTTCTGTTGGTCATAGTATGTGGACAATATATGAGAAGTAGGGACTGTTAGTGTTTGGACGTGTGTTAATAACTCAGCAAGGGACTGGATAACAGCATTGCTGGTTCTAAGGACAATTTCAAAAACTTTGTGAGTGCACAAGTGGTGGTTTATGGACTTGCTATATTATCCGCAAGACTCTTCAATGGTAATTGTGCACCTGCACAGTCACAACAGATGGCTGCTGGCCATCTCTTCAAGGACTACAGTGGGTCTACATCTTTGATGATCCATCAATACCGTTATTTCTACAAGGACTGCAGTGGGTCTGCACCTCTGGTGGCCCACCAATACCATACTCTCTACCAGGACTACAGTGGGCCTGTCCACAATTTCTACAAGGACTGCAGTGGGTCTGCACCTCTGGTGGCCCACCAATACTCTCTACCAGGACTACGGTGGGTCTGCTCTGTGATGACCTACCTACCAATATTCATCAAAACTTCGACTGACTCGGCAGTGGGTTTGCTCTGTTGTGACCCAATACTTGTCTGCATGTCGAGAGTCAGCACTGTCTTTCCGTTGGAAGGACAACACTACTTCTTCAAGACTGCATGGAAATCCACTACTTCCGTGTGCATTTTCTTTTACTGCTCAGACTTTGAGAAAAACACTGCTATTCTACTGTAATGAATGATCAGGACAATCTTTATGGACTGTGAGAAATTTTGATCTTTTGACCAACATAATATTAATAAGTGTGTGCATTTTATATCTTTGTTACTGTAATTGTGAAAAATTTTTGTCAAATCTGTATTGGCCAGTGCCCAACACCATTTGTAAAAATTTTTGTGGGGAGCATGGGGGCTATGTAAGTAGGCTGTTTATGTTTTCTCTATGTAAGTAGGCTGTTTATGTTTTCTCTATGTAAGTAGGCTGTTTATGTTTTCTCTATGTAAGTAGGCTGTTTAGGTTTTTTATTGGTAACGCCACCTCTGTATGACAATCACTGGCTGTACTGTGGGCAGTCTGTGTCTGCTTTGCATTGTTGTAATACTCGCCATTGTAGTGTTAGGCAGCTGGCTGTGAACAGCGCGTAGCGTTGCGCAGTTGGAGGTGAGCCGCCAGCAGTGGTGGATGTGGGGAGAGAGATGACGGAGGTTTGCAATTTGTCATGAACTGATATATATATTATGACTTGTGATGATATTAAGGTAAATACATTGTTTGTTCTCTATTAATATCTTTCATTTGCTAACTATCCCTATCAGTAGTTAGTGCCTTTAGTAGTTTGAATCTTTTATTTAGCTGGCAGTAGTGGCGCTTGCTGTATTGCAGTAGCTTGAGCAGCGAAGATTTTTGTGAGGTAAGTGATTTGTGAAAGGTATAGTTTAATGTTAGTCAGGGCCATTCTTTTGTAGGGAATTTTGAAAGTCAGATTGCGTTGCGCTAACAAAGTATTGTGTGTCAGGTTAAGCACAGTCGTATATAAATTGTTCAAAGGGGACGTTTCAAGTCCTGCAGTAAATATCAGTTAGTAATAGCGAATACTCTGGTCATGAATAAGTAGAAAATGAGGTATACTGAAAACGGCAAAGAGATAAGAGAAGATTTCAGTTAGATTACATCATGGTCAGGCAGAGATTCTGAAATAAAATGAGAGAAATAAAACAAAGGCTCAAGGGTGGGATTAAAATTCAGGATAAAAGGATATCGATGATAAGATTTGTCGATCAGACTGCTGTCATCAGTCGAAGAGGAAGAATTACAGGATATGCTGAATACAATGAACAGTTTACCGATTACAGAATACACATTGAGTCTAAATCGAAGAAAGACGCAAGAAATCAGAAGTAGCAGAAGTGAGAACTTTGAGAAATTTAACATTATACTACTGGCCATTAAAACTGCTACACCACGAAGATGACGTGCTACAGACGCGAAATTTAACCGCCAGGAAGAAGATACTGTGATATGCAAATGATTAGGTTTTCAGAGCATTCACACAAGGTTGGCGCCGGTGACGACACCTACAACGTGCTGACATGAGGAAAGTTTCCAACCGATTTCTCATACACAAGCAGCAGTTGACCGGCGTTGCCTGGTGAAACGTTGTTGTGAAGCCTCGTGTAAGGTGGAGAAATGTGTACCCTCACGTTTCCGAATTTGATAAAGGTCGGACTGTAGCCTATCGTGATTGCGGTTTATCGTCTCGCGACATTGCTGCTCGTGTTGGTCGAGCTCCAATGACTGTTAACAGAATACGGAATCGGTGGGTTCAGAAGGGTAATACGGAACGCCGTGCTTGATCCCAACTGCCTCGTATCACTAGCAGTCGAGATGACAAGCATCTTATCCGCATGGCTGTCACGGATCGTGCAGCCACGTCTCGATCCCTGTGTCAACAGATGGGGACGTTTGCGAGACAACAACCATCTGCACGAACATTTCGACGACGTTTGCACCAGCATGGACTATCATCTCGGAGACCATGGCTGCGGTTACCCTTGACGCTGTATCACAGACCAGACCACCTGCGATGGTGTACTCAACGACGAACCAGGGTGCACGAATGGCAAACCGTCATTTTTTCGGATGGATCCAGGTTCTGTTTACAGCATCATTATGGTCGCATCCGTGTTTGGCGACATCGCGGTGAACGCACATTGGAAGCGTGTATTCGTCATCTCCATACTGGCGTATCACCCGGCGTGATGGTATGTGGTGCCATTGCTTATACGTCTCGGTCACCTCTTGTTCGCATTGACGGAACTTTGAACAGTGGACGTTACGTTTCAGATGTGTTCCGACCCGTGGCTCTACCCTTCATTCGATCCCTGCGAAACCATACATTTCAACAGGATAATGCACGACCGCATGTTGCAGGTCCTCTACGAGCCTTTCTGGATACAGAAAATGTTCGACTGCTGCCCTGGCCATCACATTCTCTCACCAATTGAAAACGTCTGGTAAATGGCGGCAGAGCAACTGGCTCGTCACAATACGCCAGTCACTACTCTTGATGAACTGTGGTATCGTGTTGACGCTGAATGGGCAGCTGTACCTGTACACGCCATCCAAGCTCTGTGTGACTCAATGCCCAGGCGTATGAAGGCCGTTATTACGGCCAGAGGTGGTTGTTCTGGGTACTGATTTCTCAGGATCTATGCAGCCAAATTGCGTGAAAATGTAATCACATGTCAGTTGTAGTATAATATATTTGTCCAATGAATACCCATTTATCATCAGCATTTCTTCTTGGTGTAGCAATTTTAATGGCCAGTAGTGTACAATTGGGGATCACTAAGTAAACGAAGTTAAGGATTTCTGCTGCCTAGGCTGCAAAAAAACATATGGTGGACATAAAAAGCAGTCTAGTGCTGGCGAAAAAGATATTCCTGGACAAGAGAAGTCTGCTAGTATCAAACAGAGGTCTTAACTTGAGGAAGAAATTTCTCACAATGTACGTTTGAAAAACAGCATTGTAAGTGAGACATGGTTTCAGGGAAAACCAGAACAGGAGAGAATCGAAGTCTTAGAGACGTTGTGCTACAGAAGAATGTTGAAAATTAAGTGGACTGATGAGGTAAGGAATGAGTATGTTCTTCGCAAATTCGGCGGGGAAAGGAACATATGTAAAACACTGACAAGAAGAAGACACAGTATTATAAGACATCTGGAAATAATTTGTTAAATGACTGCTGTTAAGGAGTCAGGGGATATCGTCCATGGCACTGAGGGAGCTGTAGAGAGTAAAAACGGTAAGGGAAGACAGATTGGAATACATCCAGTAAATAATTCATCTACATCTACATCTACATTGATACTCCGCAAGCCACCCAACGGTGTGTGGCGGAGGGCACCTTACGTGCCACTGTCATTACCTCCCTTTCCTGTTCCAGTCGCGTATGGTTCGCGGGAAGAACGACTGTCTGAAAGCCTCCGTGCGCGCTCTAATCTCTCTAATTTTACATTCGTGATCTCCTCGGGAAGTATAAGTAGGGGGAAGCAATATATTCGATACCTCATCCAGAAACGCATCCTCTCGAAACCTGGCGAGCAAGCTACACCGCGATGCAGAGCGCCTCTCTTGCAGAGTCTGCCACTTGAGTTTATTAAACATCTCCGTAACGCTATCACGGTTACCAAATAACCCAGTGACGAAACGCGCCGCTCTTCTTTGGATCTTCTCTATCTCCTCCGTCAACCCGACCTGGTACGGATCCCACACTGATGAGCAATACTCAAGTATAGGTCGAACGAGTGTTGTGTAAGCCACCTCCTTTGTTGATGGACTACATTTTCTAAGCACTCTCCCAATGAATCTCAACCTGGTACCCGCCTTACCAACAATTAGTTTTATATGATCATTCCACTTCAAATCGTTCCGTACGCATACTCCCAGATATTTTACAGAAGTAACTGCCACCAGTGTTTGTTCCGCTATCATATAATCATACAATAAAGGATCCTTCTTTCTATGTATTCGCAATACATTACATTTGCCTATGTTAAGGGTCAGTTGCCACTCCCTGCACCAAGTGCCTATCCGCTGCAGATCTTCCTGTATTTCGCTACAATTTTCTAATGCAGCAACTTCTCTGTATACTACAGCATCATCCGCGAAAAGCCGCATGGAACTTCCGACACTATCTACTAAGTCATTTATATATATTGTGAAAAGCAATGGTCCCATAACACTCCCCTGTGGCACGCCAGAGGTTACTTTAACGTCTGTAGACGTCTCTCCATTGATAACAACATGCTGTGTTCTGTTTGCCAAAAACTCCTCAATCCAGCCACACAGCTGGTCTGATATTCCGTAGGCTCTTACTTTGCTTATCAGGCGACAGTGCGGAACTGTATCGAACGCCTTCCGGAAGTCAAGAAAAATAGCATCTACCTGGGAGCCTGTATCTAATATTTTCTGGGTCTCATGAACAAATAAGGCGAGTTGGGTCTCACACGATCGCTGTTTCCGGAATCCATGTTGATTCCTACATAGTAGATTCTGGACGTAAGGCGATCAACGAAATTAATTAATTGTGTTGATCACATGAGATGAAAACGTTACAACAATCAGCATTATCAGATCGAGTGAGGTGGCGCAGTGGTTAGCACACTGGACCTGTATTCGGGAAAACGGCGGTTCAAACCCGGGTCCGGCCGTCTTGATTTAGGTTTTTCGTGATTTCCCTAAATCGCTCCAGGCAAATACTGGAATGTTTACTTTTAAAGGGCACGGCCGATTTCCTTCCCTATCCTTCCCTAATCCGATGGATCCGATGACCACGCAGTTTGGTCCCCTTCCCAAACCAACCAACCAACCAACCAGCATTATCAAGAACGTTTACCTACCAACCGTAAAAATAGCCACAATTTGGTTAAAAAATTCAGTAATGAGCTGTCATTTTCAGCGCTGCAAGAACAATTATTAGACACGCAAGTGGTGAGATTAATTGAGACTTAAACTATGGATGATACACAAAATTCAAGAGCTGGTCTCGGTATTTCGCATCTTCGGCAACGTCAGATGGATACAAATACAGTCTTCGACTAGACGAGAGTTGCAGCAGCCTTCCTGGAGTATTGATGTGAAGACTATCAGTTGGTTATAAAACCAGCCTGCAGACGTAAGGGATAAATTAGGAACCTCTATGTTATCACCGTGAAAGAAGTATCTTATTGGTCACTACTTCAAATTGTCTAATTGTCTGGGTCCGAAGGAGTGGAATGCCTGTTTATAAACAGTAGGTATATAATATGTATTACGAAAGAAATCATCAAATCACTTCTCTGTTGTTCGGATCTGTTATTTATGTTTGGCGCTAAAGCCGCCATAGAGCTAGCGGCGTGTTCCACTTTAAGGAGCTGACTATAGCTAGTCAAAGATTTATCCGATACTGGGTATGTTCAGCAGAAAAAATAGTTACAGAACTTTTTCTACTGTTATTTCCGGCGTATAAAGTCTAAATGAGTCTAGTGTTGATCTTGAATTTTACAGTGGTAAAAATCGTTGCTAAAATATAGATGGCTTTAAGTCATCTACATGGACTTTCATATTCAGAAAATAAACCATAATAAATAGGTATAACCTTTCTAAAAGTAATTTCCTGAACGTAATACTTCAGTTATTAAATTAATAAACTACTAGTAAACAAATCACTGGTGTTTTTAAACTGTACTTGTAGTACAGCTGTGTAGAAGGCATAGGCATCGTCGAACGTTTCATGTGGAATAGTTACGTCCAGCAGACAACTGGTTATCATTCTACAGTTTCTAAGTTTCTGGCAAGTTTTACAAAAATCACAAAAATTCGGAATACACCCATTGACAATTGCTATGGCCTGATAATAGGTAAGTAGATACCTATATATATACTTTGGATAAACATGGGGCCTCGAACTAAAATCTGCTTCTTATTTACTGAACATATTTTGGCATTGTTTGGGATTTGATTAAAAGTGGTTTGGTCCTGGAGGACCTCCAAATCTCAAGGCTTTCGAGATGGGATGGCGCCCCAGGACCAGAGCAGCAGTTGTGGCGGTCCCCCCGCCATCTACGTCCATACCGCCCTACTGCTCCCTCCCCCCCCCCCCCCCCAAATCCCACCACGTCTCCTTCGTCCTTTTAGTCCGCCACTGTGTATGGTCATATTACTAACGTAACGCACACAACCATTAATGTATCACACCTAACATCTCCCTGTTGGGCTACTGTCCAGAAAACAGGTGACAGTTGTTCGTGGGTTTCAAAGATAATTAATTTCTGATGGGATACGAAAATTACTTCAGACTTTTCCGCATTTACTTTTAAGTCCCATGTTCTGCGCCCATCTGAACCCTGAAGATAGATCTTCATTCATCTTGATCAGTGGTTCCCAACCTTTCTAAGACCATTACCCATTACCCCTAGCTAACATCAGACATTAGCTAGTACCCCCGCCCGCTACCCCCCGATATTATCACCACGTTAGCACCTAACTAAACCGTAGAATGAAGGACTTTTCTTGGGACACTTTCATTTTTAAGTGATCAAAGATGAATGAAACTTAGTGTGTGTCTGCGTGCGTGTGAGTGTGAGTGTGTATGTGTGTGTTTATGTGTTTTAGAATGAATGACGAAGGAAATCGTGGTGCATCACAAGTACTACTCAAAACTTCGTCTCAGAAAAGAAAGCTAACTATTCACAGTAGGGTACATACTTGTTACAAAACATGCTTCCCCTGCATTACTCCTCTCCACTGTGGCACTTGCTTGACCAGCACATTGCAATCCCATTTAAAATCTAACAGGTTCAGATGTGTGCACTATACTCACTGTTTTTAAATCACTTCATTGTTGTGCTTCTTACTTAAACGCTGGCAGAAACTGGACGATATCAAGCTGTTTATGATTTATGTCAAGCCAGTCTATTAATAATAATAATAATAATAATAATAAACTCTATACAGCACTATAGTAGTCCTTACGTAGTTACTGCTGTGTCGTGCTGTCAATCAATTCATTTATCTGTTTCGAAGCGAGTAAAGAAGAAATCTCTGGACTACTTCAGGTACTATCAACAACTTGGAGAAGATATTTTCTTGAGATATTTAGCATTTGTTACGTATATGTCTCATTTTTATCATCAGCGAGGTACGGGACAAAGCACAACATATGTGTGTAGTGGGTGGATTACATGAGCAGCCTGCAACCTCCACCGTATTAATGCTACTAACTGAAGAAAAGAAATTATTGATAACTTACACAATCTGTATTACAATCTCACAAAAATGTGATAGTAGTAATGATCTGTTGAAAATAATTTTGTTTAGTGATTGAAGCAGAATCGAATCGTTTAGTTTTTACCCCGGAGAAAATCTCATTTTACCCCTCACGGGGTAATTACCCCCAGGTTGTTAACCACTGATCTGGATGATAGGAGTTTTGATAGCTTCAAATTTGGTACTTTCGTAAAGCTGGGTGGAAATTATTTTTATGGGAGGACTTTCACTAAATTCAATGTCCCGCCACAGTAAGCGGGATCGAGTTTTACGTTAGTGACTCTTTCAGTCTTTCTCTGTTCACGGCGTCTCGGCAATGAAATACAACTTTATTCTTTGATGAAACAGAGAAGAAATGTTAGGGTTTGACGAGCGGTCAACGAAAAGATAAAAACAGAAAGAACCCACGCTCCTGTTGGAACATAGAGACATAAAGAAATCACTCCTGTCCTCTTTGAAAGGAAGCCTACGGCGGTATCAGCCCTTTAGAAGTATGGATCACCGTCAATAATGTCACATACACGTGTAGTAAGACTCTTTGAAGACATTTGGAATGTAACCAGAACATTGGCCATCAATTTTCTGATCAGGAACTTCACGACACCTAATTCTGGTGATGAAACTTTCTCCCAGTGCCAAGTTCTGAACTAGTTATCTCCGAAATACAAGCATACAGAGATATGAGTTACTTTGTGAATTGTTACAATGCACGTTTTAATATGTAGGTTGGAACTTAAATAGTGGAAACTATTTATTCACAACCGATACAGAAGTTTTACATGTTTACACCCGTTACTGTCCTTCAAAGTAGTCGCCAGCGTTATGTAGAACACGTTGCCAGCGATGTGGAAGGCGTAGTATACCGTTAGCAGAGCCTATTCTGTTGATGGTGAGAATGGAGTGGTCTACTGCCTGTCGAATCACTGAAACAGTTCTGAAGCGAATGCCACGAAGTGGTTCCTTCATCTTCGGAATCAAATCAAAGTCACAAGGTCTTTTCCGGGGAGTTGCGCAGAAAGTGTCGCCGCTGCTTTCGCAAACCTGGTCGCAGATGACGCTCCAAAAACGAACACCTTTGCGAAAGAAGCGGCAACACTTTCTGTGCAGCCCACCCATCATTTTTCCACGAAAGCTGTGGCTGCTCTGATCGGTCGATGAGACTGGGAAGAACTGTACCATCCACTATACTCCCCAGACAAGTCCTTGTGACTTTGATTTGATTCCGAAGATGAAGGAACCACTTCGTGGCATTCGCTTCCGCGGCTCCCCCTGTCGGAGGTTCGAGTCCTCCATCTGGCATGCCTGTGTGTGTCGTCCTTAGTGTAAGTTAGTTTAGGTTAGATTAAGTAGTGTGTAAGCATAGGGACTGATGACCTGAGCAGTTTGGTCCCATAAGACCTTTCCATAAATTTCTAAATTGCATTCGCTTCAGAACTGTTCCAGAGGTTCGACAGGCAGTAGACCGCTCCATTCGCACCATCAAATGAACAGGCTCTGCTAACAATATACTATGCCTTCCACATCGCTGGCAATGGGTTCTACACAACGCTGGTGACTACTTTGTAGGACAGTAACATGTGCAAACATGTGACTCTTTTGTATCGGTTGTGAATAAATATTTGCCACTATTTCAGTTCCAACCTTCGTATATCTAAGTTGCGTGCGCAGTTAAGGAAACCTTAAGCACCCCATGACGCAATCAGCAGACATCGACAATAACGTATTTTTAGCTGTCGTCAGAAGTCGAACCACCCAGTACACCTTTTCTCAGATTACGCACGTCACGTAATTCATTGCATACTTAGTAGGAACTCGCCTTCCAAGGATTGTCTCAGTGCTGATAATAACCTACGAGTGCTGCATTCTTGTACGTTAATTTTGATGTCGCTATAATTCAGCTGATTTACAACATTTGAATCGGTCTGGGCTTCTTCACTGCCATCACTGTACTGCAAAAATTATTATAGGTTATTTATGTTATTATAGGAGGTGTTGAATAGGATTGGGGAGAAGAGAAGTTTGTGGCACAACTTGACTAGAAGAAGGGATCGGTTGGTAGGACATGTTCTGAGGCATCAAGGGATCACCAATTTCGTATTGGAGGGCAGCGTGGAGGGTAAAAATCGTAGAGGGAGACCAAGAGATGAATACACCAAGCAGATTCAGAAGGATGTAGGTTGCAGTAGGTACTGGGAGATGAAGAAGCTTGCACAGGATGGAGTAGCATGGAGAGCTGCATCAAACCAGTCTCAGGACTGAAGACCACAACAACAACAACATATTAATAAAGTAAAGGTCCCCATTCACATTAGCTTTAATTGTCGCCTTTTTAAGATATGTATTGAACGGCTGATCTGTCTTCAAGCATTCACGCACATACAGACAAAAACAATTGACTAGGGCTACTTAAAACTACATGCTTTGGCTGGTGTTTTGGTTCATAGCTGTTGCTATCATAGCACTCGATTCTGATGTTGTTACACATCTGACGATAGAACGAAGGCTTTCACGACCGGATAATATTGCTTCTGACAAGCCTTTCGGAGTGTAAGGTTGTGGTCCACGAAACTCTCGTCCAGAACTGCGCTGGACATCTTCAGCGGCTTTGCTTCTCCGGCAAGACTCAACGTTGGAGAAACTCCTCTGAAAGTGTCCAACACAGTTCTTGACGAAACGAATTGAACAGAAGAGTTCCGTGGGCCAATATCTTATATCCCGAAAGCTTTACCAGCAGCAGTTACACATCTGCTTTTGTCCTGCCTTTTTTGCAACTGTCGTACCTCATAATTCATTGTGTATTCTCTCACTGTCATCTGCGTAATCATTTCTTAGCAACAAAATATTTCTGCTGAAGTTAAAGTCTTCTGGGTTATTAGGCCGCGTCATATTTCTACTAAAATGATCGACGTTTTGACCCTCTGCTGGGATCTTCCTCAGGATCTTACGGTGTCCGCTACTGCTCTAGCAGTAGTGGACACCATAAGATTCTGAGGAAGATCCCAGCAGAGTGGTCGAACTACTCTAGCAGTAGTGGACACCCCAAGATCCTGAGGAAGATCCCAGCAGAGGGGTCGAAACGTCGATCATTTTAGTAGAAGTATGACGCAGCGTAATACCTTAGAAGATTTTAACTTCTTGACAAAGACCACGCAAGCCTGCAGAATTACGTAAATATTGCTGCTGTTCGTCTAAACGTATACCATGCAGGTACGACTTAGCGAGGAACGTCTGCTGTTATTTGATGAGCATTAGTACAGATTTTGCTAAGGAATATGGAGATGCACAACACCATTATTTTTCTGAGTGTGATGGCAGAACTCAGTTCCGCATCGAACTTACGAAAGCTTTACGAAAGCTTGATTACAACAATTAAATTTAAGATCCATGTTTTTTTTTACGAATGAACAAAAGCGCTTGAAGATGGCTCATCCCTCCTGAAGTGGCTCATCATTGTATTACAAATTCCAAGCCTCTCGCCTCAACTGCTTTCTTCAGTCTTCCGCTTTAGTTTAAATCTATTGAAAGGCTCTTTTATCCCAGGACCCTCTTCAAGTATTTGAGGAACTGTTCTTGCGTCATCCTCAACCGCCAATACAAAGTGTTTTGCATTAAAACTGTTTGTTATTCATTTGCAAAATCTCTGCATTCTGTTTTTCTCGTTCCTTTCTCCTTTGGAAATTTCCTCTTCCCGTTTACTTCAACTTTGATTCTTTACTCTGTGTGAAGTTGGTCCTGTCGACTCTCCTCCATAAAACATGTCTGTCGCTTCTAGCTGCTGTTTCTCTTTTTTTATCCACTGAACTGTACACTAAAGATAAAAGATTTGCCAAAGGCCTATGATTCACTGTTCATGACTTTGCTCGTTGAGGGGATTCTCTTATTAGAAACTCACATTTAGAAACGGCTACTCGATTATTAATTTCAGTATTGCGTATGTTATCTTAAAAAAGGCCACTTAGCAGTGGTATAAATGAGTAACAGGCACCAAGCATAATATACGCATGAGTGACAGCGGCGCATTTAAGAAGTATGTGTTACCGTGCAGGCAGTACAGTGTGTTGTGATCAACAACTAGAGCTGTGTGTACACAAACTGAGCAAGGGACGAAACAGCAAAAGTGAAGTAATTTGTCTTAAATTTAGCCACTTCAGTCACTTTTTTTGTTAGGACGACGCGTGTCAGTAGCATTTTGACATCACATGTACATTACTCTGAAGTATGAGGAGAATTGTTTGCTGTATGTTCCAGTGAGCTTATGTTCCGAAATTTGACTATTTTTGCTGGAAAATTATTTGTCTCGTACCCAGCGCACAGTAACGCTTACCGGGCGAGGTGGCATTGTGGTTAGAACAATGGACTCACATTCGGGAGGACGACGGTTCAAACCCGCGTCTGACCATCCTGATTTAGGTTTTCCGTGATTTCCCTAAATCGCTTCAGGCAAGTGCCAGAATGGTTCCTTTGAAAGGGCATGGCCGATTTCCTGCTCATTCTTCTCTGATGCGATGGGACCGATGACCTCGATGTTTGGTCCCCTCTCCCATATCAACCAACCAACAGTAACGTTTATCCTATAAGGCACCCTTGGGATACGCACGTAACTTCCTTTCCCTCTCAAGATCTCTCTCCATTAAGAGTGACATACTGCTTCAATTTCCTAGGAACATCTCAGCACATCGCGTAGCTGGTCTGGTATTTTGTACGCTCCTCTTTCGTTTATTAAGCGACAATGTGGAACTCTATCGAACGCCTTTCGGGAGTCAAGGAACATGGTGTGAGCTATGGCGCCGGTCTCTTGGCCTCGAGGGTGAACAGACCCAGATACGTTGCACGTTCCTAAAATCTAAAACAAACAGACGTCGGTGATACTGGCCTATATCTGTTTGCGTCTGTTCGGCGTCTTTTCTTCAAAACATTAATGTTTGTACTTATGTTTCCAATCACTTTCGAAAGCTCCGTTCGTAAATCAACCTGCGGTAGATGGCTGTGAGATAAAATGCAATTTCTTTGTCATGCTGTATGCGGAAACTTATGAGTTCCCATCAGGTGCAGGCGACGTTTCTCTGTCAACTGGGATTTAGTTGATATTCTGGACCTCATTCTGCTGTCTCACTATCTGATATATTGGCGCTCGTGCACCAATGAAAAGAAGGATCTCAGAGCGATTTTCGTAATTGGTTTTTGAAAAAAGTATTCAGGATTTCAGTCTTCTCTCTGCCATCCTGCGTTTATGAGACATAATGGTCAATGGATACATGGCATTAATTTGTTCACTGATTCAACACAAGATAGAAACATGAATTATGTCCCTTCTGTAGATAGAATTTTACTTTCATATTAGTTGACTACTTCGTGCTGAATATTCTAAGGCTAATTTTGGCTTAGTGATACATTGGCCAGTCTCATCAATGTGACAACCTGTCAAAAGCCTGAATAACCACCTTCTGCAGGGCGAGACGTGCAGCAACAACGTCAGTGAGGTTTTGGAAGGTACCTACAGGGATGTGAAACCATGCCGATTCCAGTGCCATGGTCAGCAAAGCTACGTTTCTCGCCTGTGGAGCCACGGCGCGAACGGCCTGATCGAGGTGGTGCCACAGATTCTCGATTGGGTTTAAATCCGCGGTGTTTGGTTTCCAGGGGAGTACGGTAAACTCATCCTGGTGCTCTTCGAACCACGCATGTACACTGCGAGCTGTGTGACACATTTCATTGTCCTGCTGGTAGATGCCATCGTCCCGAGGAAAACAAACCGCATTTAGGCCGCGGTAGCCGAGCGGTTCTAGGCGTTACAGTCCAGAACCGCGCGACTGCTACGGTCGCAGGTTCGAATCCTGCCTCGGGTATGGATGTGTGTGATGTCCTTAGGTTAGTTCGGTTTAAGTAGTTCTAAGTTCTAGGGGACTGATGACCTCAGCTGTTAAGTCGTATAGTGTTCAGAGCCATTTTGAACCCAAGGCTGATCATTGCTGCTGATCATTGTGCCTTCCAGAATGATGAGATCACGCAGGGAATACCACGAAAAGAAGATTCCCCAGATCATAATGCTCACTCCTTGTATGATTTCAGACGTCTCACGCCTTACATACCAACGGTCATCTGTCCGATTGGACACAGAACGGGTTGGTCTGAAAAGGATGCCCAGTTGCGCTACTGGCGTGCAAATTCCGGTCTTTGTCGGCAATGAAAAGCGGTCAGAATCTGTGAATGAACCAGGCGCCTGCTGCGGAGGGCCGTAAGTTGCAGCAGTGTTCGCTTAACGGTCCTGTTATATCTGGGCAATTAGATGCTCGACATTGGATGTCTGTTCGCTGGTACACATCACCCGAGCCGTGGTTCACCCCCATCATCTATGAGCCATGGTGCACCACAGCTACCTCGGCGCTAGTTTTGGACAGTGCCATTTTGCCATCACTGTATACTTTAGCTGTGGAAGCACGTGAACAGTTTACAAACCTAGCCGTTTCGGAGATGCTTCCACCCTTGACCCAGAGACCAATGATCATGCCCTTTAGAACGTCAGATAAATCGCATAGTTTCTGCACTATGACAACGACTGCACTGTTTCCCATGTCACTGATTCCTGCTCATGGAATGACAGACCATACCTGGCGTGAGATGGCATGGACCAAGCACTGGAGTGCTATTCTTCCATAATCCTGGCTGGTAGATCTTGTTGTGGCCTCTGTTGATGGACTGGCTGCACCTGATTCTGTAATCAATGAAACAATATACATATTTGCTAGGAAGCTAGGGCTGATATTGTACGCTGCCTAGGTTACCGCTTTTTCTTCCTTCAGCTAAGACCCCATACCGTTCCACAATGGGCAGGATGGTCCCGCTCTAAGGAAGTGAAGTGCGTTGACGTGCCTCAGATCTTTCCAAGTGAGGACGGCACATTCCTGCATTTCCCGGACATACTTCATATACTCTCCTACGATAGTGGTGCCATCTGCTGTGAGTGGTTATTGCACGTTGACGCCGAACTAGAGTAGTTGGTCACTTAACGTGGCTTGACCGTGTACAACAGATTGGAATGGCGTAGTTTACTGCCTGTGCTGCGCTCCTGCTGAGGAGATGTTAGCGCGCGCAGCGCTGGTGTGCTGTTGACAGGAGGCTGAGCGTAGTATCAGTACTTGTTATCAGCTAACAGGAGCTTGCGCCATCCGGCGCAGCTGCTTGCAGAGTCACACGCACCCAGGCGCCGGCCGCCGAGGTGACCCAGCCAAGCGCGGGGGCGTCCCGGCCTGTTCTGTCGTAACGCGGCGCAACGCGTCGCCCGGCCAGAGCACGTAATCATTAGCACGCCCGCCAGTGGGGGGAATCTCGCCTCAACCTGAGACGACACGAGACGAGGCGAGGCCCTGACTCACGGCCGCGTGAATCACAGGCCTCCCCGATCCGCCTGCTCAATGGAGACGGGCAAACTCGGCGTTGCCGCAATCTCGTCTTCGGGCCCTCTTTCGCAGCGACGATTTATAGCACCGCCGACGCTATCTGCCAACAACGCAGTACCGTCAACGCAACGCGAGTCCGCGTGGTTAACATTCTGTTGCCTAAATTTCAACGTCACACAAGCAGGGCGTCATCGAATACACTACGGCCCACTGAATTTGTACAAGTTACGCATCGTGAATTTCATCTCACAAAATGTGTAATAATGCAAAAAAATTTGCTTTGACGCCGACAATCTACCTTCTATCCTCTTTAGGAATATATCACTGAGTTTCGTCAGCAGGTCGTTGTCACGTACTACTTGTGAACATCGTCAATATTGACATACATTCCAATGCAATTATTAATTTTTTTTTTTTGAGTCTTCAGTCTTCTGACTGGTTTGATGCGGCCCACCACCAATTTCTCTCCTGTGTCAACCACTTCATCTCAGAGTAGCACTTGCAACCTACGTTCTCAATTGTGTGCTGGATATATTCCAATCTCTGTTTTGCTCTGCAGTTTTTGGGTTCTACAGATCCCTCAACATGGAAGTCAGCCCCTGATGTCTTAGCAGATGTCCTATCACCCTGTCCTTTCTCCTTATCAGTGTTTTCCAAATATTTCTTTCCTCTTCGACTGCGTACTGAACCTCCTCCTTACTTACCTTATAAGTCCTCCTAATTTTCAACACCCGTCTTTAGCACCACATTTTAAATGCTTCGATTCTCTTCTGCTCCCGTTTTCCCACAGTCCATGTTTCACTATTGACTACCATACAATGCTGTGGTCAAAACGTGTATTCTCAGAAATTTCTTCCTCAAATTAAGGCCTATGTTTGATACTAGTAGACTTCTCTTGGCCAGGAATACCCTTTCTGCCAGTGCTACGCTGCTTTTCTGTCCTCCTTGATCCACCCGTCATTGGTTATTTTGTTGCCTAGGTAGCAGAAATCCTTAATTTCATCTGCTTCATGACCATCAATCCTGATGTTAAGTTTCTGGCTGTTTTCATTTCTGCTACTTCTCATTACTTTCGTCTTTCTTCGATTTACTCTCAGTCCATATTCTGTACTTAGAAGGCTGTCCATTCCCTTCAGCAGATCATGTAATTCTTCTTTACTTTCTCTCAGGATAGCAATGCCATCAGCGAATCATATCACTGATACCCTTTTACCTTGCATTTCAATTCCACTCCTGAAGCTTTCTATCATTTTCATCATTACTTCTTCTATGTACAGATTGAACAGTAGGGGCGAAAGATGACATCCCTGTCTCCCACCCTTCTCAATTCAGGCATTTCGTTTTTGATCGTCCACTCTCATTATTCCCTCTCGGTTCTTGTACATATTCTATATTACCTGTCTGTCTCTATAACTTAACCCTATTTTTCTCAGAATTTCGAAATTCTTGCACCGTTTACACTGTCGAACGCTTTTTCTAGGTACACAGATCCTATGAACGTTTCTTGATTTTTCTTTAGTCTTGCTTCCATTATCAACCGCAACGCCAGAATTGCCTCTCTGGTGGCCTTAGCTTCTCTAAAGATATACTGATCAGCATCTAACACATCCTCAATTTTCTTTTCCATTCTTTCGTGTATTATTCTTGTCAGTACCTTGGGTGCATGAGCTGTTAAGCTGATTGTGCGATAATTCTCGCATTTGTCAGCTCTTGTAGTCTTCGGAACTGTGTGGATAATATTTTTCCATAAGTCAGTCAGTATACTGCCAGACTCATACATTCTACACACCAACATGAATAGTCATTTTGTTGCTACTTCCCATTACGATTTTAGAAATTCTGATGGAATGTTATCGATCCCATCTGCCTTATTCGATCTTAAGTCCTCCAAAGCTCTCTTAAATTCTGATTCTAATACTGGATCTCCTAACTCTTCCAGATCGACTCCTGTTTCTTCTTCTATCACAGCAGATAAATCTTCCCTCTTATGTACTCTTTCCACCATCCGCTCTCTTAAATACCGAAGGTAAAACCCAGTTCTCGTTCATAGAAGTTGGGGACTATTCTTGAGTTTTCTACAGTGAATACCAACAAGGGCACTGTCCGCTTTGTGGAAGTTATGAGTGAATGCCGATGGATAACCTGCAGTACAGACGAGTATCTCTTCTGTACCTAGTATATCCAACAGAAGACAGGGTTTTAAGTTTTTTAGCGCAGATATATCTACTGATGGCTTATGACAGTGTACTGAACAACATTACATGAGTATTTATTTTATTTGCAGACTGATAATTATAGGAATTATGAGTAGTTTGTTTTTAGATTGGTTAGTACCTTCAAGTACGTGTAGCATAAGTGAACTATTAACGATCCGCAGCTCGTGGTCGTGCGGTAGCGTTCTCGCTTCCCACGCCCGTGTTCCCGGGTTCGATTCCCGGCGGAGTCAGGGATTTTCTCTGCCTCGTGATGACTGGGTGTTGTGTGATGTCCTTAGGTTAGTTAGGTTTAAGTAGTTCTAAGTTCTAGGGGACTGATGACCATAGATGTTAAGCCCCATAGTGCTCAGAACCATTTGAACTAACTATTAACGTTTATTTTGCCCTGGGCAGCAAGTCAGTTTCTGAAGTGTGGATGTGTGGACTCAAAACTGCTAGTCTATACTGACAGGAATAGTCCACTTCGTGGTGCAGTTACGAACGTGTGGAAAACATCAGATAGTAAGTTAAGTGATGTGCTCGAGGGAAGACTGTTAGACACAGAGAAAAATCAACCGATACACTAAAGTGGGTACACATAAAGGTACCAATTATAACAATATCTGTACCTATACCCTAACAACCCGTATACATTATCATACCAATAATTCTGTAACATATCAGTTTCCAGCCGCGCCTGTGCACTCGCCCTTTTCGCTGTTACGGACGTCAGGGGAAGTTTCCTGTGTCTGAAGATGTAAACCTTCGTACAATTTTCAGATGATGGGCAGTTTTCCATAATCCTTCTAAACGGCTTCACCCCATTTTCCTTATTTTAAATCTTCAGTACTGTCAGTATGTATTGCGAATACATAGAAAGAAGGATACCTTATTGTATGATTATATGATAGCGGAACAAACACTGGTAGCAGTTACTTCTGTAAAATATCTGGGAGTATGCGTACGGAACGATTTGAAGTGGAATGATCATATAAAATTAATTGTTGGCTTACAAAACACTCGTTTGACCTATACTTGAGTATTGCTCATCAGTGTGGGATCCGTACCAGGTCGGGTTGACAGAGGAGATAGAGAAGATCCAAAGAAGAGCGGTGCGTTTCGTCACAGGGTTATTTGGTAAGCGTGATAGCGCTACGGAGATGTTTAGCAAACTCAAGTGGCAGACTCTGCAAGAGGCGCTCTGCATCGCGGTGTAGCTTGCTGTCCAGGTTTCGAGAGGGTGAGTTTCTGGATGAGGTATCGAATATATTGCTTCCCCCTACTTATACCTCCCGAGGAGATCACAAATGTAAAATTAGAGAGATTCGAGCGCGCACGGTGGCTTTCCGGCAGTCGTTCTTCCCGCGACCCATACGCGACTGGAGCAGGAAAGGGAGGTAATGACAGTGGCACGTAAAGTGTCCTCAGCCACACGCCGTTGGGTGGCTTGAGGAGTATAAATGTAGATGTAGATGTAGACTTTCTATCATTGGAATAGCACCCCAGCTTTCTACGTAATGGGAAAATCCTGCCGGTACCTCAAACATAGGTGATCTATTGATCTGATGAAATTGCGTTTTCCTGGAGCCGTATGAGTCTTAACTTTATCTTGTAAATGAGTACAGCCGACATATTCGTCCCGTGAGAATCATCAACAGTATTGATATTTAACATAATTCACATTTACTCTTCAGTCTCAGCTGCACATCATGCGGCGCCACTGACGTGTTGCTGTCCAGCGCCGTCGGTTGGCCAGTTCTTGAATTAGTTTTTGGTTTCAATAAAACTCTAAGTCATTTCAGAGATGTGCGTAAATTTTACCTCTCTTCCTACATCATTCCGTGAATTATTGCATTTTCAAACGTTAACGGTTCTTGGGTTAACGTGTAGTTGCTGTCATGAGGTGGCTTCCCTGCATACAGCAACCATACTGCCTGGTCACGGGGCTAAGTAGGTTTAGGCAGTAGCTAAACAAAAAAATAAACACCTCAGTGTAGCGACAGTTTGCAATAACTGTAGTGTGATGGCAGTGGTTAGTGACAGTTGAAAGTTCACTTACACTGATACGTCCTTAACTCTGGCGTCTATCTAGTGAGCGATTACCTATGGTCACCTGTAACAAGTCTAGATTGGCTCTTCTTGGCGGCGACTGATACTGCCTTGAGGTAGACCTTGTTCACACTGTGCTGATACTGCGTTGATACTGGCGCTTATGCTGACCGACAGACGACAACACAAGAGTCAGTACTGGAAACGCATAACTTCCAGTTTAAGATTATGTTTTAACTTTTCGTGTTTCACCTTCAGTCTTCTTGTGCTGTTTTACGTCTGTTCCTTACGTATGGCTGGCTGCCGTTACTTTTAGAAAATTCTGAGTGGTACGAAGCGGTATAATGGCTAAGTATCTCCGCTTATATGCGCGTTTGGCGGACTGATGTCCTCTTGAAAACTATTTCAGTAACGTATAGCCGGTGCACAAAATAGTCTTTGCAGTGTGGCTTCCTCTCTGGACGCTAGTCTTAGCTCAGTGTTGCCTGAGTTGCAGGCAGCTTGGCGCTCTAGTATGTGTGTATCTGCGGCTGTGTTTCGATCTTCCGGAGGTTACAACACAGCTAGTGCCGTTAGAGGGAATAGGAAATAAACAACTGAACTGTCTGAATTCGCTACTGATGCTAACTGGCAGGAAGGACTCGATGTAAATTTTGTGGCGAAATCAGGAAGTCAGCAATTGACCCTTGTGGGCGTAGAAAGGGATTCATGTGTCCTCTGAAACAGAGGCTTTGTGTTAAAGTGGTTATCATTTCGGAAATCGGGAGTCAGCAATCGTACCTGATCATAGAGGTCTTTTCCATTATGGGAAGCCTACAAGCGTTCGAAATTCGCCGTGAAATTCGGCTGAAGCACTTTCCGGTTTAGGAGGCGAGTGTTTCAGTTTTGTGGGCGCGCCTCGACCGTAGGGAGGACCGTTGCGTCACATCGCGGAGCCTACAGTTAAGTGGGAGGTGCTGTTTCAAGAACTCGGCGTGGTGTAATAAGGGAGAATGAATTCCAATCGTTTCAGTGGAAATTTGAATATAGTGTTATTGCGTGACTTTTTCCCATTAACTTTAAATTGTTTTGCTGTTTCGTTATTGTTCGTATTACTAGCGGAAGTTGCTTCGAGAAGCCTGGGGCGGTGTATGAACTGTTAGCGTAAATGTTTTCCAGTCGACTGGTGAGCTCTCGCAATCTTTCTGGGAGCGATAAAGGGCTTTTCAATATTGACTTCGGTTTAGTGAGATCTTAAACTCTGTCGCTAGGATTAAAGCAGGGCTGGTGGACCTTATTTAGGCCGTTTTCATAAGTGTAGTAGTACAGAGAACCAATTTAGCTCCACCAATAAACGTTTCAGCGTAAATATGCGGAGCTGTACGTTGCTTAATTTGTCTGGACGTGGTAACAAGTGGAAATTCGCACAACGCCACAGACGTTCAGAGGACGTTCGAAAGGAACTATCCATAATGGAATGAAATAAATTGTGACATCGGCCTCGGTTGGATACTGAAGTGAATTCAATGACGACAAGCGAAAATTTGTGCCGGATTTCCCGCTTTCGGTGAGCGGTCGCCTTAACCGCTTCGACTATCAGAACACGCTTTCCGTCTGAACTTAACTTCCATCTTGTCACACACTACTTACGTAGCGCCCTTCCTCCAACATAGTCCTTCCTCGCCGCATCACACTAGATTCGTGCAAAGAGTTCAGATGAGAGAGTGCATCCGCACTGGCATGATCCTAATGGCAGTAGAGCCATATCTAATATACAATTGTGTGGTGTGTGTCCTTTCGGACATGTTCGAAAGAATAGACACAACACATATGTAAAATATTGTAAAATATATACGGCTTAACAGCCATTGAGATATTTCAGTGCAGGAATCCAATGTCACGCAGCGAGCAATGAGTACGGTGGACAGAGGATGCTATTACGTAATCAGTGAGTGACAAGATTAGATTTTGGGTTGGACGGAAAACAGGCTTGGATAGATGAAGTGGCTAAAGTGACCGCTCATTAAAGCAGGAAATCCGGGTTCGGGTTCCAGTCTGCCACAAATTTTCACTTGTCGTCATTTCATTCATTCCAGTGCCCAGCTGAGGCCGATGTCACAATTAATTTCATTTCATTATGTTTATGTAGAGGTGCGAGATCGAGAATGGCATCTGTCCTTTTGGACATGTCCAAAAGAACAGACACCACACATATATAAAAGAACCATTCATAGGTACTGTACCTGGTGTAGCTGGATGGTGAGATATCAAATGTTGGACCATATGCTGAGGTTAATTAGGCATTTTTAACTACTGTCATTAATCAGTGAGGAGTTCGTATCCCAGCACAGAAGATAAATATCAAGTTGGTTCTGCTTTCCTGGTAATGTCACCGGAGCAACCAGTGCACTAATGTCAGACAACAGATCGTTTCCTCGAAGCTTGGTTACGTGAAACGTGCCTCTTCTGAAAGGCTGTAATTGACATAGTAACTCAAGGTACGTTACATCCGGGCTCGTTTCTGAAAACATCACCGTTAAATGGCATTACACATTTAATATAACCTCAACCACGTCCTGCTGTTAATACAATGATTGCACCCATATCGGTAAATAGCAAAATGTTACTGTGTGGTGGATCTCCCTGTCGAGGAAATACTATGAAAAATATATGGTGAATCCTATTTCGCCATTCTCATATTACAAAAGGCCATAAAATAAAATGAAGAAGGAATATTCACATCAGTGTGTTCTTTAGCCTTATTGCTGTTGTTAGTCTTCAGTCCGTAAACTAGTCTGATGCAGCTCTCCTTAGTGTATCCTGTGCAAGACTACATTTGTGCAACTTTTATCTGTTCGAACCCCCTCACTATAGTCAAGCCTCGGTCCCGTTCTACAGTTCGTCTTTTCTGGAAATGCTTCCTTGCAATTGCCAATCTGCATTTTGTATCTTTTACTTTGGCTGTCACCACTTACTTTGTTACCCAAATAACAAAACTCATCTCCTGTTTTCCAGTCTAATGTCCTCAGCATCGTCTGATTTAATTCGACTACATTTCACTACCCTTGTTTTACTTTGTTGATGTTCATATTGTAATCTCTCTTCAAAGCACTATCCATTCCATTCAGCTGTTCTTACAAGTTCTTTTCCGTCTCTCACGAACTTAACAAAATAACCTCAAATTTTTTATTCCTTCTCCCTGAATTAAAAATTCCTTTCCAAATTTACTCTCACTTTCCTTTACTGCGTGATCGATGTACAGACTGAATAACATCCGGGACAGTCAACAATTTGTCCTCTCCCGTGTCAGTGAGTCCTTCCATTTCACATCATTCGGCTCTTATAATTAGTCTGGTTTTAAAAGCTTTCTCTAAACATACGAATGCTGTAAAAGTAGATTTACCTTTCTTAAACATACCTTCGTTGGGTCAGTATTACCTCAGGTGTTTCTACATTTCTCCGGTGCAATTACTTACCTCCCCTGAGTTTGGCTTTTATCAGTTTTTCTTTTCTTCTGTAAATAATGCGCATCAGCACACTGGAACCGTAGCTAATTGTGCTGTTATATTCACACTGTTCAGCACTTCGTTTCTTTGAAATTGATTTTATTACATTTGTCTTCAAGTCTGCTGTTATTTCGCTTGCCCCGTGCATCTTGATTAGCAGGTGGACCAGTTTTGTCATTGAAGCTCTCTCATGGATCTCAATAATTCCGAAGAAATGTAGTCTATTGCATGGGCCTTCATCCGATTTAGGCTTTTAAGAGTCCTGTCAAATTGTTCTCGAAGTATCATATCCCCCATCTCATCTTTATCTACTTCGTTTTCTATGTATAGCCTTTCTGTATATTCCTTACATCTTTCAGCGTTCTTTTCTTCGTTTCATACATGTTTACCATCTGGCTTTCATACAGGGGATTTGCTTTTCTCCAAAGGTGTCTTTACTTTTCCTTTAGCAATGTGTGGTTCTACAGCTTTTCATGTCTACTCTATCCATTCCAGTTTCGCTATTTTGCAATTTCGGTCAATCTCACTTTTATACGACCACATTCCTGCTTAATACGCCGAATTTTTATACTTTTTCCTTTTGTCAAATACCCTAGACGCCATTAGTAAGCCTTTCCTGGTACCCCTGCTTTCCTGAATCCAAACTGATCTTCTCAGAGAAGAATCCCAGTCGTGTTTTCTTTCCTATTACAACAGTACTCGATATTTTAGAAGCACATGGGGCAATGATCAGCATTTAGAACTGTTCACGTTTTTTGGTCAAGGTTTTCCTTGGTAGTGGTAACATAACCTATATGGAAATAGGTGGAGGTCTTTCAAATCTCATCCACTACATAATGTAACTCGCAGTGCACTTATTCCCTAGATATTAACAGAAACTCTCGCAATTCGTCTATGTCACTTTCATTATTGTTTCTACCTCAATAAGTGCTTTGTCAGATTTTCGACTGTTATGTTGCCTCTCTCTTCCCCTGGATCGTTGGAAGTATCTGGCTACCATCACAAGTTCAGGGACATCGTTTTCACTGTGACCTTAATTTTGCTTTGATTTACAAATGAATGTGTAAGTAGCACTAATGGTGAATGAAGTTTCTTATCTTCCACAACATTGTCTCTATGATCTTTGTTCCTATGATCTTCACATCTCATCTTCCAGAACGCTTCTCAGCCTTTAATATGGTCTCTATTGATTTCAATTCTGCGAGTGCAACCTAAGTTGCCTTTACAATTTATCATCAGTATTCGTTTCCTTCGTGTTTGTATACCAGAAGATAACGAAGACATTCCTGTTTACTGTTGCCACAACCTCTTCATTGGACTCAAAACATTTTTTCGCAACGAATTTCATCAAATCTGGCAGCAGATGGCAGTCAGAGAATGCCAACTCCGACGTACTGGGTAGCTGTTTCAATGAACTTGAAAGCCCTCAGTTTTGCCCAGTCACAAAAGACATTTTGTGAACAGACGCTTTGTCCGAATGAAAGTTGATTGTGTTATTACTTCAGCAATTTGCTGTAACATAGAGAGCAATTTGTTTTAATTTTGCTGCAACATGAAGTGAAATATGTTGGCTTATGACTAGAAAATTGTAGTCACTACAGAACAGAATGGAGTGGCCGGCCAGAGTGGCCGTGCGGTTCTAGGCGCTTCAGTTTGGTACTGCGTGACCACTACGGTCGCAGGTTCGAATCCTGCCTCGGGCATGGATGTGTGTGATGTCCTTAGGTTAGTTAGGTTTAAGTAGTTCTACGTTCTAGGAGACTGATGACCTCAGATGTTAAGTCCCATAGTGCTCAGAACCATTTTAACCATTTTTTACAATGTAGCGAGTATATAGTTCCACAATTCATATACTCACACTGATCATTAACGTCCAACGAAATAGAATGGAATTTCATTCACACAAACCATTACAAAACTAAATAGAAAGAAACCCCCGCCCAGTAATTGACACCCCTAGTGCCTTGCACTACCAATACTGGTGCCACTGAAATAAATACACTGCAAGCTTCTGATGTTAGAATACAGTTTCAAGGACCACCAAGTGACACTCATTGCCAGGTTATGCCACAGGGCATCTGGGTGACACACACGGATGCAGCCTTCTAAGTACAGGAGCCATAACTGGAAGTACCGCCATCTTGGATCCTCAGAGCATATAACAAGCCTTGATAACCTCAATTGATCAGTTATTTGTGGTAATGGAAAGCGTCAGCGTGGGTTCCTCCAAAATGATAACATACCTCACGATTGCGGAAAAGACAGGACCAACCCATGAACACTTTGGTTTATGTTAGTATTGGAGAAAATGTATAACCTCGTGACCGACATTGGCAACATGCATTACATCGAAAATGGCATGCTCACTAACAAGAAAAACTTAAATGTGCTTACGACCATTAAAGCGGACTGCCAAGACCAGCTGGCGAAGGGATGGTGTGTAACATTAAACAAGAAAAGTGTGATGCATGTAGCAATTATCTACAAGGTAAATTCTCCAAGTTCATATCTATGAAACACAACATCAAGGAGAAACTGTACAGGAGCGACAATCTGGCAGCAAGGGAAATACTAGAAAGAAGGGTCAAGGAAGCACTATAAACCATTTTGAGGGAATATAAATGTCCTGTGCCTATATAATAAAAAATGGAACTGGGCGAGGCTAAAATGGCTTTACTAACAGATGAAGTGTCTGGGATATTGTAGCAGTTCTGTGTAGACGACTATTACCTTACAGACCTGGATATAATGCAAGCTTTTGCTGGATTTTTTAACAGAAATGAAATTTGTGATTACCTAATATCAAATCACAACTTCTGTGCGCAAGCATGCTACTAAGGAAATAGGAATGAGATTGTGAACAACAATACGATAGCTGTAATAGATATTTGATACGGATGAGCTCCAATTCTAAAGATCTGGAGAGTGTTTGAGTTAAACATATAATAATATAAAATCAAATAACGTGGGTTAAACACATAATAATATAAAATCTAATAACTTGATAAGTAATTGCGATATTTATTGATGGTGGTAAATCAAAATGGTTTTTTTCCACACCTAATTCCCCTCTATATGCCCAACATTAATGCCGTAACAGACATAAATCTGTATTTCACTACTCTCCAAGTGTTTTTCAGCATTGTAGGTGCAACATTTGCTTTGGCTAGACGAATGCGACGAGGCAGTTCTGGTAGATACCGAACTGGTGTCTAGTAAACTTGATTTCTGATGAACCCCCCACAGAAGAAAACCAAGTGGCGTAATTTTTGGGCTTCAAGGGGGCCAAGAAATCTATGGACTACCTCTCCCAGTCCAGCGAACTGAGAATTAATTATCTTAGAAGTCCCTCCCAATGTTTGCAAAATGGCATGGTGCGCCGTCTTGTTGAAAGAACACATCGCGAGGAAGTTCACAGTGTACAGCTTCAGTGCAACAGGTTATTGAGAAAACACACTGAACACCTTCTGCTATGAAGTTCACATGGCTAGTGACACGCACATACGTCAACATGCTAACAAAGCAGTAATGCATATGTGCACAGGGTACCAAGTGGGGCGAGTAAACATTGGAAATATTTTGAGTGACCATTAATAAATGTCTCAACTGCATCTGAAATTATTACATTTTATATTATTATGTGTAAACCAGACATCCTATATAACATATTTGTATGTTAAATAACAAGCCCAGGAATGAACTTAGACATGATAACCATCTTATTGATATTGTAATGCGCCCTGATATGCATCTACTAAATACCCTTACAGCTTTCTTCACTAAAGAAGATGAAGTTACAAGACTGAAAGCTATGATTTACAGTTACAGAATCGATGGTATGCTTGATCCAGTTGAAGGCTGTATAAGAGTATTAAATACCTACAAATAATATCTACAATTTGCTTTGCTGTTCTCTCTGCCAACTGCCTCTATGTGGTGTAATCTGTCACATAGCTTACAGAACAGTTGATGTGTTGTGTTTAACATTGTTTTAAAATTTGTCTACTGGGGAAATAAGAATACAAGGAATTTGACTAGTGTACAAGCAAACCTTTCAGGCAAACAAGGCTGAGAAAAGATTAGAAACTATGTTCTATCTACCTATATTTTTATTTACCTGTAAATTATGTGAGAATTGTTACAATAGACTCCAAAAAAGGAGACGTACATGTATTATACATGTTGTACTGAAGTGGGAGGAAGATACTTGTGTCAACTGAGGACGTTGTTCTCCACAATACCGTAGGATTGGTTCACACACACAGGTTTTAAGAAAAAGCATGAATTATTGAGCTGAATTAAATCGTTCCCTATTGAAGAAATTACTCCTTTACATGCAATTAATGTGTTACATGTACACAACAGAAAAGAGACTGAAATTAAAAAAAATGCAAGCTGAAGTGTTTGACGAAAACGATAGTCGTAAAGAATGAATGTAAACTTTTATTGGAAAAAGAACATAGTGCAGATGTACAAAAGGCTTACAAATTACTGTATCCACAGTACATGAAAAAATCTGGATACAATGAGGATAAAAATTATCAGCATTTACCCTAAATAACAATGGAAAATGGCCATGCATACCAATACTCGTGAACTGGATAATGTTTGCTACATGAAAGGATACATGGAAACTCCTTCTCAAAATACACATTTTAACCTTTATCTCCTTAGAAAAGATGGCTACATTCTATCCAAATATGGTCGATTGCACATGGTGTATCTAGCAAGTGAAAGACCATTTGCAACGTCTAAACCAACAGAATAACTACATTTGATGAGCATTCATTTGCTAAAGAGGTAAACTTAAAGTTCTGTATGCAATTTTTGCAAGAATGTGGCGAAGCGTTGGCAACGCACTCCCAAGAAGACGTGCGAAGTTTAACGAATGAAAGAAAAATTAAAAACCAAATTGATCTCACCTAGAAGAACTGCAAGTAGAAATGGAGTTAACTGTTAAAGCTATGAAAAAGTTAGTTTATAGGAAAATAACTAGATGTTCTTTGTTTTTGTGAAATCACTGATTGGAAAAATAAATAGATAATTTGGATGTGGATTTAAATTAGACAATATTTTATTGAAACTACATGAAACAAAAATAAAGGAAGACTTGTTTTCAAAATTAATAGAGATTTTGTATAGGAATATTTCTTTTCTTATTCGTTAGCCTACCAAAAATCCTAAATAGTCCCCTATTTGTGATAATCTAAATGTGTTTTTTCGGTGGTGATATTGACAAGAAGCACAAAATGAATATTTGTGTAACCTAGTTGAAACTAGGCAGTTAAAATCACAGCAATCCTCGCTCCTTGTATGTATGACGAATAATCTTATTCGAACCTAATTTCACTAGACATTGTCATTCTGTCAAATTCCTTGGATGAAATCGTAAATCAATATTAATGTTGAGAAAAATATGAATGTAAAAACGATTTCGAAATAATTTTCTTCAGGCTCGTGAATGTTTTTTTGGCAAAACTATACCAAATGTGCGAAAAACACCGGATATGAAGCTACTTAACGAGGTGGGAAGGTAGATACAGAGCTCTTGCTGTCTCTGCAAGACGGAATTTCAAGCACAGTGTCATGTATGATTATGACGAAAATTTGGTTGTAACAGAATTAAGTAACTTGACACTGTTTTCGATAAACCTATAGTTGTAGGAATGGTCATTTTAGATATTTCTAGGACGCTTCTCGTAGATTTCCATAATTGTGATATGCTGTAGAAATTAGAGGCAAGAAATGTTAAAATGTGTTACACAGACACGGAGAACCTAAGGTATCATGTAACCAACTCAAATATTTATGATGTTGCTAACAGTGATGTGCATAGACGATTTTACACTTGAGTTTACCCAGATAACATTAATAACAACCCATGTGTGTCAACAGAAAGAAGGCAGATTTAATGAAAGTTGAAATATAAGGACAAATTATTACAGAATTCGTGGGACAGAGGGAAACAAATATACATTCTCGAAACACAACACATAACACATAGAGTGAAAGGTATGAAATGCTCATCAGCTAAAGAACTAAGTGTTGATGATTATTAGGAATGTGAGTTAGACAATAGTGAAAAATTTACTGTGCAATACATTATTCGATATAGCTGTACCCAGTTTCGAGTATAAAGCAATTCGAAGTAGTATTTTCGGCTAAATATGATAAACGTTTCATACTAGATGGAAATGTGAGCTCTATTCTGTGGAGTTACTGCTACCTTTGCAACAGTTGATTTAGCAGTAATCTAATGTAACTGTAACCTATATATTGTAAGACGTAAACTGGTAAATTAAGCTCGGTGTTTTATATATAGAAATACATTATGTATGTTGTAAAATATATTAAGAACTCAGACTGTAATCAGAATGTTTAAACATAGTATTGAAAATGTAATTTATAAATAGAAAAGATGTGAACTGAAATTATTATCTGTACATTGTAGATGAGACTCTATTCAATATGTTGTAAATTTGCTGTGGAAGCTGAATTTATAATCTGTATGTATTATGTCACTGTAAAATTCCATAATATGGGTGTTTCAGAAGTGAAGGTCAATATTCAAGGATATGATAGGGATAATCATTCGAAACAAAAAAATTCAAGTAAACATGGGCTCTAAAACGCATACCTTAACAGCTATGAGCAATTCTTGATCTTCGATACAGTGAAACAAATCTCTTTACTGCAAGCTCTTTGCTTTTCATATTTTGGCAAGTGGTGGTATGGACCAAAACAAGAAAAAAATGACCAGTAAACATGTGCCCTAAAAGGCATAACTTACGAAGTATTAGCACTTGTTCATTTTCGCTATTTTGAAACACAACTCTTCTAAAGAACAAGTACACATATCTTTTAAGGTATGCACTTTCGAGCGCATGTTTACTGGACATTTTTTTCTTGTTTTGGTCCATACTGCCGCTTCCCAAAATATGGATGGCAAAGAGCTTGAATAGAAGAGATTTGTTTCACAGTATCGAAGATCAAGAATTGCACATAGCTCTTAAGGTATGCGTTTGAGACCCCATGTTTACTTGACTTTTTTGTTTCAAATGATCATTACTATTATATCCCTGAATATTGACCACCACTTCTGAAACATGCTGTGTTACACATCATGCTCCTGCTTAAAGTTCCATATTGGACTGGGTATTTCTCCTTCTTCTTGCTTTGCGTGGATTATATCAAATGATAGCTTTCAGAGAAAGGACATGTCAGCATGCAGACGAAGTATATGCATTGCATTGCACAACTGCCACCGAGAATGTCATCCTGACTTTATATAGGAAGGTCTCCGATCAGAATATTTCCAAGAAATAAAACAGAAAAGGGCCGAGATGGCATCTTGTAGGAAAAAGTTGAAACTGCAACTGGAAGAGTAAAATATGTGTGTGTGTGTGTGTTTGTGTGTGTGTGTGTGTGTGTGAGAGTGTACATGTGAGGTGAAGTTACTGAAGACAAGGGAGAATTTCTGCTGACAAGACAGAATTTTTGCTGACAAGCATGGCTCAGGGCGGGGTTGGGGGAATGGTTGCTCTTGGGTGCTAGCCCGTGGATTTTTCCCAGGGCACTGCATTCCTACTGCCTTCGTTTCTAAAATTCTTCTCCAACTAACGTACTAGTCAGACCTCTCACCAACTGGCTATCTGTATTTTTGCAAAATCAAGAACTATCTATGAAGGAAATTTTAATCCAGTGGGATCCCTTTAAAACTTTAGCACATAGATGACATACATCATGATAACAGGGAAGTATATACAAAACAGCAGTAGTTAAATAAAACAAAAAACGCTGCAGAAGTAGTCATTAAATTTTACATTTGTTACTCAGGACACATATCGAGGATTTTGCTCCTTGTTGCACATTGTATCGCTCATGTTCCATACTTCATGTTGCACAAAAGTATGCTAACATTTCTGACAATCAATATATATAAAACAAGAGTTCTTACATAGAGTCAACACGATAACACATAGCTCAAAAGGGACAAAACTGCAGACATTCATGCAGAAAATGTTGAACTGTGTATGTTATAGGTTTAATACTACACTTCTCATTGTGAATTACATGATTTAGACCATCTGACGGTGTTTTTGTTGTAACATGCCACTTTTAATGAAGACCCAACCTCCACTGACACATCAGAGCACTGATATCGGAAACTATTTTTTTTTTTTTTTTTTTTTTTTTTGCAATTTCAAAAGTAGATGCGGCCGCATTTAAAAGTTTTAACCTGGTACTTAATTCTTATGCTGGCTTCACTGTCTTGTTCTCCAGATTATGATCGCATCGAGTATCGTCTGTATGAAGAAAACTGAAACTTTCCAGGATTTTAGTAGTGTTTGGACCGCTTTAACAATGAAATAATAAAGTTAAATTGTTTTTGTTGCTATGTTTCAAAATACTCAAATGACTGGCTCACAATAATTATACAATTTCCACATTAACATGATTTTCATCCACTCTCATTAACTACAAAATTCCAATTGTTCGTTACATCTCACTAAACACGAGCGGCCTTTTCAACTGACTCTGCAAGGCATTTTCTTATAACTACTCTTCATGTCAAGCGAGAAAGGACAAAGATTACACGTGTAGCCGAAGAAACAAATTATTTACATCACTGGCAAAGACAGAACTTAAATTGACTGATACATATTCCTTACATAAAATTAACAATATTTAGGGAAGATATTGTAAATAACTTTATGTAACAGTTTATGTATGTTTCTATTCGCATAGAATGTAAGCAGCAATGCATAAAATATGGCATAGTTTCGAATGAGGTTTTTGTCTCACAAATGATATTATTGATACCCACCACTATGAGAGAGATTACAGTGTGTGTTGTGTGTTAGACTGGATTACATCATACTGTTCGCGAGAGCTGTGCTTCTTAACTAAGTTCCTGTACAATAACCTGAAAATGAAGTTAAGCACCCGAAACTCGTCTTGAGTAATAAATGTAAGTTTTAGTGATGGTTCACACAGTTTTTGTTACTTTTAACAGTTCAAAATTCAGTCAGAGGCACACTCCTCATAAACGTGGTTGAGTGGAGTGCTGAAACTACCTTTCAGTGTGATAAATGAATTTCATATACTTGGGCAGTGGTTGGCAACTGCAAAGAAAAGTAACTACGATAAAAAGTAAAACTCTTTTAGAGTACATCATGGAAGCCATAGTGGCTACTCTTCGTAAAACCGCGGCTGTCAAATTAATGGAAAACGTAATAATACGCACATAAAAAATAGTTTTGCTTCACCTCGGTTCCGAAAGTTCCGGGACCTGTACAGAAAATTGGAATAGAGATCAACATAAACCACACATTGCATGTTGTACCACCGTACCGCGAGAACTTCAGAGGTGGTGGTCCAGATTGCTGTACACAACGGTACCTCTAATATACAGTAGCACATCCTCTTTCACTCATGCATTTCTGTATTCGTCGTGGCATACTATCCACAAGTTCATCAAGGCACTGCTGGTCCAGATTGTCCCACTCATCAACGGCGATTCGGTGTAGATCCGTCAGAGTAGTTGGTGGGTCACATCATCTATAAACAGCCCTTTTCTATCTATCCCAGGCATGTTCAATAGAGTTCATGTCTGGAGAACATACTGGCCACTCTAATCGAGGGATGCCGTTATCCTGAAGGAAGTCATTTATAAGATCTGCACGATGGGGTCTTGAATTGTCGTCCATGAAGACCAATTCATCGCCAATATGCTGCCGATATGGTGACACTATCGGTCAGAGAATGGCATTCACGTATCGTACAGCTGTTACGGCGTCTTCCATGACCACAAGCGGCGTACGTCGGCCCCACATAATGCCACCCCAAAACAGCAGGGAACCTATACCTTGCTGCACTCGCTGGACAGTGTGTCTAAGGTGTTCAGCCTGACCGGGATACCTCGAAACACGTTTCCGCCGTTTGTATTGTGAAGGCATATGCGACACTCATCGGTGAAGAGAAAGTGATGCCAACCATGAGTGGTCCATTCGGCATGTTGTTGGGCTCATCTGTACTGCGCTGCATGGTGTCATGGTTGCAGAGATAGACCTTGTAATGGGCGTCGGGAGTAAAGGTGCGCATCACGCAGCCTATTGCGCACAGTTTGAGTCGTAACACGACGTCCTGTGGCTGCACGAAAAGCTTCATTCAACATGAAACTTCCTGGCAGATTAAAACAGTGTGCCCGACCGAGACTCGAACTCGGGATCTTTGCCTTTCGCGAGCAAGTGCTCTACCAACTGAGCTACCGAAGAACGACTCACGCCCGGTACTCACAGCTTTACTTCTGCCAGTACCTCGTCTCCTACCTTCCAAACTTTACAGAAGCTCTCCTGCGAACCTTGCAGAACTAGCACTCCTGAAAGAAAGGATATTGCGGAGACATGGCTTAGCCACAGCCTGGAGGATGTTTCCAGAATGAGATTTTCACTCTGCAGCGGAGTGTGCGCTGATATGAAACTTCCTGGCAGATTAAAACTGTGTGCCCGACCGAGACTCGAACTCGGGATCTTTGCCTTTCGCGGGCAAGTGCTCTACCAACTGAGCTACCGAAGGACGACTCACGCCCGGTACTCACAGCTTTACTTCTGCCAGTACCTCGTCTCCTACCTTCCAAACTTTACAGAAGCTCTCCTGCGAACCTTGCAGAACTAGCACTCCTGAAAGAAAGGATATTGCGGAGACATGGCTTAGCTACAGCCTGGCGGATGTTTCCAGAATGAGATTTTCACTCTGCAGCGGAGTGTGCGCTGATATGAAACTTCCTGGCAGATTAAAACTGTGTGCCCGACCGAGACTCGAACTCGTGACCTTTGCCTTTCGCGGGCAAGTGCTCTACCAACTGAGCACGACTCACGCCCGGTACTCACTGCTTTACTTCTGCCAGTACCTCGTCTCCTACCTTCCAAACTTTACAGAAGCTCTCCTGCGAACCTTTCAGAACTAGCACTTCTGAAAGAAAGGATATTGCGGAGACATGGCTTAGCCACAGCCTGGCGGATGTTTCCAGAATGAGATTTTCACTCTGCAGCGGAGTATGCGCTGATATGAAACTTCCTGGCAGATTAAAAATGTGTGCGCGACCGAGACTCGAACTCGGGACCTTTGCCTTTCGCGGGCAAGTGCACTACCAACTGAGCTACCGAAAGACGACTCACGCCCGGTACTCACAGCTTTACTTCTGCCAGTACCTCGTCTCCTACCTTCCAAACTTTACAGAAGCTCTCCTGCGAACCTTGCAGAACTAGCACATCTGAAAGAAAGGAGTGCTAGTTCTGCAAGGTTCGCAGGAGAGCTTCTGTAAAGTTTGGAAGGTAGGAGACGAGGTACTGGCAGAAGTAAAGCTGTGAGTACCGGGCGTGCCTCGTGCATCGGTAGCTCAGTTGGTAGAGCACTTGCCCGCGAAAGGCAAAGGTCCCGAGTTCGAGTCTCGGTCGCGCACACAGTTTTAATCTGCCAGGAAGTTTCATATCAGCGCACACTCCGCTGCAGAGTGAAAATCTCATTCTGGAAACATCCCCCAGGCTGTGTCTAAGCCATGTCTCCGCAATATCCTTTCTTTCAGGAGTGCTAGTTCTGCAAGGTTCGCAGGAGAGCTTCTGTAAAGTTGGAAGGTAGGAGACGAGGTACTGGCAGAAGTAAAACTGTGAGTACCGGGCGTGAGTCGTGCTTCGGTAGCTCAGTTGGTAGAGCACTTGCCCGCGAAAGGCAAAGATCCCGAGTTCGAGTCTCGGTCGGGCACACAGTTTTAATCTGCCAGGAAGATTCATATCAGCGCACACTCCGCTGCAGAGTGAAAATCTCATTCTGGATTATTCAACATGGTGGCGCTGCTATCAGGGTTCCTCTGAGTCATAATCCGTAGGTTTGCGGTCATCCACTGCAGTAGTAGCCCTTGGGCGGCCTGAGCGAGGCATGTCATCGACAATTACTGTCACTCTGTATGTCCTACATGTCTGAATAACATCGCTTCCCTCGTTGAGAGTCTTTCCTGGCACAAAGTAGGCTAACAATGTTGATGCGATCGAACCGCGGTATTGACCGCCTAGGCATGGTTGAACTACAGACATCACGAGCCGTGTACCTCCTTCCTTGTGGAATGACTGGAACTGATCGGCTTTCGGGCCGCCTCCTTCTAATAGGCGCTGCTCGTGCATGGTTGTTACATCTTCGGGTGAGTTTAGTGACATCTCTGAACAGTGAAAGGGATTGTGTCTGTGACACAATATCCACAGTCTATCTTCAGGAGGTCTGGAAAGCGGCGTGATGCAAAACTTTTTTTCATGTGTGTAAAATACGTCATTAGGAGTTTTTTTACCGCGCCAATGTACCTTTAGAAATCTCAGTTTCATCAGAAGGTCTTTAGTTGTTATGTAATGACCTTCATTGGGTTGTCAGCAAGGCACACTACGCCACACAAATACGACCACTTTACTACCACAGAACAATAATTTTGTGAAGACGTGTAAGTCATGATGACAACGCCTGTTTGCCGTAACACGAAGACAGCCAATTTGTCTCTGACGGACTCCTTGCCAGACTGCTACGAGTTTCATAGAATTTTACATGGCACTCCCATAATTTCAGATGTACTATGCCTTTCTTCTATTTGTATCTGAATGAAGGGCAAGTTGGTTAACAGAAGCTTCTAACTTTAAGCTGTACACCCTTTAAAGAAATATTGCTTCTTTCATTGCTATAAAATTTTGTTGTAAAGGTAAACAATTCTCTGTAAATTAAACAATGTAATTTGATGTTACTCGGAACAAAGTACCGTAATTCTGTTTACAGGCGTCGTGCGGTGAGAATTCTGGCACAGACGGTTTTAAGAAAAGTGGTGTTAGAAGACATTGAGGTATCTGATCATCTTTACTAGATGTATAGTGCTTGACAGACCCAGAAGGCATGGTCGGATGTCAATGTGACTTCGTACACGCACACACCGTCGGCGGGAATGAACGAGTAAGTGATGAGAATTACAGTTCTCAGATGTTGAGTGGTCGATTGAGTTGTCGGTTGATCGATTTATCACACCCGTGAGAAGCTACTGACTCTAACCCTAGTGACCTAAAGTGATAGATAACTTTGCGTAAGGTCATGGGAATTAAAAGAAAACTAGGTGGCGCAATGGATAACGGCCTGCCCAGTTAAGTTACCAGGTGTGGCCCATTGAAGCATGAAAGTGTGTGTACCGCACCTAACACAGATATACTGACCGTTATCAGTATATCTGTGTGAGGTGCCCATCAAATTACTGAATGAAACTAAGGGTCACTGTAACAATATGAGTTATTGCTGAATTCGTACACGCACACACCGTCGGCGGGAATGAACGAGTAAGTGATGAGAATTACAGTTCTCAGATGTTGAGTGGTCGATTGAGTTGTCGGTTGATCGATTTATCACACCCGTGAGAAGCTACTGACTCTAACCCTAGTGACCTAAAGTGATAGATAACTTTGCGTAAGGTCATGGGAATTAAAAGAAAACTAGGTGGCGCAATGGATAACGGCCTGCCCAGTTAAGTTACCAGGTGTGGCCCATTGAAGCATGAAAGTGTGTGTACCGCACCTAACACAGATATACCGACCGTTATCAGTATATCTGTGTGAGGTGCCCATCAAATTACTGAATGAAACTAAGGGTCACTGTAACAATATGAGTTATTGCTGAAAAACATCGAAAAATGTTTTCTCCATTGATTCAAGAATACAATCATTTCCACTAGTCAACAAATTTTAATTTGTTTTATGCATCTCGTTTGTAACGAGGAGGATTTACCTAATTTTGTGGTGCTGAATTCACTGGTAAAGTCATTTCCTGCTAACACAATAGAATCAAAAATGGATGAATATTGACTGAATTAGAATAAACAATAAATACATATTCAGACCTTTAAAAGTGAATACTATTTAGTATTTATTTATGAACATGCCACCACTAGAAGGAATAAATTAGTTCACAATATATTTTCAACTTTAATTTTCTTTGAAAATGGAACAATGTGATAATGATGCTCTGCCTAAAAGACCACAATAGCAGTCGCTCATCATTGAAGAGCTTCAGTAACCTTGAAAATGGTGTTCCGCCATAAGGATGTGTTGGTTAAAGCGTTCACCCTGATCATCGCTTAAGGCTGCCAATTTTTCGACAAAAAATGGGGTGGAAAAATGAATACTGAACTGAATGACATTCTATACTGCATAAAACAGACCATTTGCAACGGAAACATAGTTACCCTCTTCTGTTGCTTGAAAATATCTCTGCAGTTGATATGAAAGAGGACTAAGCAGCTAATTCAATATTTGTGATTTTCGTGTCTAAGGTTGGATATTTCATCAGTTTTCTTATTTTTGGCCCAACAAACATACCTTCTTTCAGCTTTCCTTCACTCCAACCTGAGATAAGGAGGAGGCCAAATGATTTTATTGGGCTCAACCAAGTGAATGTTTCTCATGTATTCATTTCGAGTATTTTATGACATCCTTGTAGGCCATCCCTTGACTCTATAGTAGTGCTTGGTGTCACAGTTGTCACAGAGGCACAACGAAACAGCAGTACATCGTAAAACTAATACAGTAAACCTGTAAGGAATGCACCAACTTTTAAAACACATCATAATTTTCATTCATGATGAATAAAGTTCAGAATATTAATAGTACTTAGTGTCGATTTGTATATCTGCCAGCGCTTCTGTATCTAAAGAAAAGAAAAAAGAATAAAAAATAACATCCGAGCTAAAGAACAGTAAACAGCGATATACGGAAAAACTCGGAAATCTTACGTGGTACAATATGTTGAACAGGAGATTCGGATCCTTCACACCAAAATACATACTAATTAATATGTCACATCCCACATGAAAAATAGCTTTTGAGCAGTGTTATCAAAGGAACAAAGAGTTAAAAACACATACGATAGTTTTGGCACAGGTTGGTGGACACTTGATAAATGTGATATGAAACTGTATTCGTAAATATGACCAATAATAGTGGAGAAAGTTAATCAGTTAAAAACATAGTCCGGGAAAAACATTAAGGAACACCATTACTCTGCCCTAAGCGCATAGTGGGTCCAGATAGCTGGCTGTGAAAATTAGCTTTGCAAAATGCAACTTCATGCAAGACAAATGACTATGCTTTCGCTTTGTTTTGGCGAATGCATATACGGCCATGCTTAACACTCCATACTCTGATTAAAAGGACTTTGTGACTGACAGATGGAAATGGTGGTGTGCAGATTTGCCAGCTCGTATACACCATGCCACATGTTGAAAGGTGGCTACACTGAGCCACTGCGCCAGAGATTGCGCCAAAGAGTATTATTAAGCCGCCTCCACAGTGCTTGGGGAGAGCTCGTGGTAGTCAGTACTTAAGAACTCGTAGCAGAGAGTGTTTGTAGGCACTGCTTGCTGAGATGTGATATTGGAGAGTTCTGGTTGAGATGTGATAGTAACGAGTCGGTGTGGAGAGATTGTAATGATTAGAGTGCTTTTCATCAATATAAATTAAGGTAACAAACTACTTTTCTTTTTTTTCTCATTATTTCAGTGTCCTAAATAATGCGTCATTACAGGTTCAGTCAACAAAGCATCTGGCGTGTGTTCTTGTATTAGAGTGTAATTCTGGTTTTCTTGCGCAGTTACAGTATTTCTATTTCTTTTTAATTACTTCAGTATAAATGGTATTTAAAATTTCTTGTCTTGTTGAAGAAGAACCGTGCCAGATGTGTACGTTGAATCACACTTCCACACACAGAACAATTACACTTGTGTTTTGGTTTCGTAGGTTTTATAGTTGCTGGGGACTTAATTAATTAATTGCGTTAACGAAAATTTTCATTTCATTCTTTGTTGTTGTTCTATGCAGTCAGATTGCGTAATAATACTAGTCAGGGCCAACCGTTTACGAGACTTGCGTAATCGGACAGACAGCCACTAAAAATATTTTCAAAAATATAATTAAGCCCCCATGCACGTGGCGACCGCTGCTTCGGATCGTCCCTTGGTATTCTTCTGATTGTAAAAATAGTAGACAGTAGTATTGTTGTAGTAATTTGTAGTTTAGTAATTGTAGTCTATTTTGCATGTGTAGATTTGGTAATTGTCATTCTTCTAATGGTATTTTTTTTTGTAGAATTTAATTTTGTTGTCTTGTATACGCGTTTGACAATTTAGTGCAATTATTTCAATTGTTCGTTAATCGTGTTTGAGGGAAACATTTCGTGTGAATGGTATTGTTGGAGACGAGGAGTCATTGTGTGTAATTTTCGTACAGTGACGAGTTTTGTATGATTTGTAAATGATTACGCGATCGATGAAAAAGACAAAAATGATGAATAGCCAGAATAACGAAATTGTTGACATGGCGAACTCGCCAACACAGGAGAACAGGATGATGAATAAAGAAGTGGAAAACAATTTAATAAGTCGGGAAAATAGTCCGGAACCATTTCAAAATTTTTCTCAATCAAAAAATTTTCAGAATCCGAGATTAACGACAGAAGATTCTGGAATAGCTATGACGAAGGAAACTGGTTTCGTGGGAAATGTTAGGGGTGAAAAGAATTTTGAAACAGTTACTATGGAGCAGTTGATGAGTGCTATATTAAATGTGGGATCACAGTTACGATCTGAATTTAAAACAGAGATAGGAACAATTAAAACTGAGATGGGAACAATGGGATCACAGTTACGATCTGAATTTAAAACAGAGATGGGAACTTTGGAAACACGGTTAGATTCACGAATAGGGACATGTTTCAAAAATATGAAAGATGAATTAAAGAAAGAAATCAGAGAAGAAGTACAACCGATTTTGAATGCTCACAGTAATAGATTAGTTGCAGTAGAGATTAGACAAAGGGAACAGGATAGAGAACAGGAAGAAAGAGATCGCGTGATAGTACAGAAATTTTCAGAGTTAAATTTACAACGTGCAAAAGATAAGGAAGAAATATTTGAGAGAATCAAGGAATCCGTACCAAATGACAGATTAAATAATCTAACACAACAATATGAACAGTTAGCTACCAAATGTGTTAATACTGAAACCCGAGTCGCGACACTTACGGGAGACATAAATAAACAGAAAGAACAAATAGGTGATTTATCGGAAAGAGTTGAGGAGATTTCAGATAAACTGACAAGTCTTAGTTTAAGTGGGGACAGAGATTCAGATGATACAGCACCATTGCCATTTGCAGAAACCGAAGAGTACCAGAATATAAATAAGCATGTTGAAAATCAAGGAAAATTTAATGAACGCGTTAAAAGGGAAGTTGTGGCATTACGAAAGCAAGTCAAACAAATTGAAGGCGAAATCGTAGGAGAAGACAGCAGAAGAAATTTAGAATCACGGATAGCAGAGGGCTTTGAAGAAAATAATTTATTTCATTTACGAGAAGCAACCAGAGAGCGCCAGGCGCGTGAACTTGACAATAATCGACATTCGGACTGGGACAGACGCGGTAGGACTTTGTCGCCACGAGGCGAAAACTTTGACTATAAACACTTTTTGACTATTTGGAAATTTAAGATCTTCCGCAATTCTAAGAATGAGATACATCCATGTGCATGGTTAGATCAATTTATGTACGCACTTCCACCAAATTGGCCACTAAGTCACAAACTGGAATTTATGTGTGGAAATTTAGAAAACGAACCGGCGACGCGGATGCGCGCACTTATTAGAGATTGTAATAATCTGAATGATTTTTATCATGCATTTCTATCGGCATATTGGTCCGAAAACACACAAGACAGAGTCAAACATAGTCTTATTATGCAGCGTAATTTTAAACAGTCTGAGTTCCGCACGCCAGCAGAATATTTTGAAGACATGATTCGAAAGAATCAGTTCCTTTCCAACCCTTATAGCCCGACTGAATTAATTCGCATTTGTTTAACTAAGCTGCCACAATCCATAAGACAAATTGCTTTAGCCGGAAGATGTAAAGACGACATTGAGACTTTTAAGACTTTGTTGCAAGAACTTGAGTATGACAACGACGACGGGACTTCTTGTAACTTTTTCAGTAACAGTATTTACAAAAGATTTTCAGAGAAAAGAGGTAGTGATCGGAACGGGCGTTATATGGGTAACTTTGAGAATGACAGACGTAACAAACAGGACAATAGATACCAGCCTTATGACAATAACAGACGTTCTAACAGAAATTACACAGACAATTATAATAACGGTAATTCGTACTGGAATGATCATTCATACGGAAACAGTAATCGGTATCATCAAGACAGAAATTATTCATCCAGTAATAGAAATTCTTACTACAGAAATAACCAGGGTAGTAGATACAACAATAATTTCAGAAGTGACAGACGAAATTACACAAGAAGTAGTTATGCAGACAGACAGGGAAACAGAAATTTTAATAACAGACACAACCAAGAATTTGCATCTAACAGACAGGAGGGACCTAATTGGCATCCTCCACGTGACAGAACTTCAGAGAGACAAGTGCAAATAGTAGAAATTGATCCGCGAAATGACGCGAATACTCAGAGACGTGACGCAAACAATCGACAATGACTTGCAGCTTCGGCTTCTGGCAGCAATATAGACGGTACAGAAAGTAATGACACTACGACTTTACACTACGTACGCCTGGAAGACATGAGAGACATTTTGCTAGACGAAAAGGAAAATAATGTAGACGCATTTTTACATCCTGTTATTGAAGTATGTGTCGGTAAGAATAAGTTCACTGCAGTTTTAGATTCTGGGAGCCCATTGAACGTCATTAGTGAATCAGTTTTTCGTATATGTGTAAGAACTATTGCTTGTACTGTGTTACCTATTTCTAAAACTACAATTCGAGGAGCAATTTCTGGAAAAAGTGTGGAAGTTAAACAACAGGCCAATTTAAATTTCATTTGTCAAGGATACGAATTTTCTGCTAATTTTATTATTGTTCCATTACTCAGTACACAAATTATATTAGGTATGGAGTTTCTTAACACACATAAGGCAATTTTGAACTTTAGAGAAGGAAGTGTGAATTTGACTGTTGCTGGAATGCCGAAATGTTTGAAATTTTTCGAGTGTTTAACAAGATCTGAATCAGATACAAAATGTTTAAGGTTTCTTACTTCTGATGTTTTCGTTGAGCATTATGACGACAGTGTGTTTATTCATGACAATGACAATAGATACAGAGACGCGATGGATGATATAATTAATAGCGAAGAATTAATTAATGAAAAGGTTAAGAAAGCTGAAGTGCCAAATGACGTTGCAAGAGAAGAGCTGTACCACATTCTGACTTCACATGCTACAGTATTTAGTCATCACACAGGAACTATACAAGGCCTACAATATCTATTTAAAGTAAAAGAACACACACAATTTCGCGGGAAAACGTACGCTATTCCTTTGGCTTACAGAGACAAGGTTAAGAATGAACTTCAGTACATGTTAGATCAGGGCATTATTGAGCCTGCAGTCAGTCCTTATACTAGCCCATTACACGTTGTTCTTAAAAAGGATGGGTCAATTCGTTTGGTTCTGGATTCTAGACAGATAAATAATATCATCATTCCTGAAACTGACCGCCCACAAAATTTAGATGAACTTCTTCAACATTTCCATGGAATTAAAGTTTTATCCACGATTGATATGCGCGCAAGTTTTTGGCAAATAGAACTCCACCCTGATTGTAGAAAATACACGGCCTTTTTAGCCTTTGGTAACTGTTACCGGTTTCGGAAATTACCGTTTGGACTTACTGTATCTTCAGCAGCATTCATTCGTAGCTTAAATGAAATTTTACCTGTTTATCTTCGTGACAATATTACTTCATATGTTGACGATATTCTTATTGCTAAACGTTCTTGGAGTGAACACAACAAAATTTTGGATTCATTGTTACGTATCTTTGCAAGAGTTGGCATTACTGTGAACTTGGAGAAATCTGAATTTGGTCGTTCTCAGGTGAAATTTCTCGGTCACATTATTTCTACAGAAGGTATTCTTCCTGATCCAGAAAAATTAGACGCTATTCGTAATTATGCTGTTCCTACTACAAAACGTGATGTTCGTAGTTTCCTTGGTGTCTGTAATTTTCTTCGACGCTTTGTTAGATTGGACAATTTGGCCACGCCTCGTTTATGTGAACTATCTGGAAAGAAATCTAATTGGTGTTGGGATGAGGAAGCTCAGTCAGAATTTGAACAGCTTCGTGATGCTTTAGTTGCTGCTCCACTTCTTTCACATCCGGATTTATCTAAAGATTTTTGTTTGGCGACGGACTCATCATACAAAGGCCTAGGTGCACATTTATTTCAAGAGATGGAAGAAAACGGCGTTGTAGTACAAAAGACTATTGCATTTGGAAGTCGTGTTCTTTCTAAATCAGAAAAGAATTATTTGATTACGGAACTTGAAGCTTTGGCGGTTGTTTGGGCTTTCACAAAATTTCGCACATTTTTGTTTGGCAGACATAACTAAGGTTTATACCGATCATCGAGCTCTGGAATTTCTTATGTCGACAAAATTAACTCACGGCAGATTGTCACGATGGGCGTTGTACCTACAGGAATTTGATTTTAGTATTGTTTACATACAGGGTTCTTCAAATATTGTTGCCGATGCTTTATCACGTGCACCTATGGGTTTGAAACAAAGTGCTGAAGAGGACTGCAAGGAAAACAATTATTGTTTGACGTATATTCAAGGTGTTGCGTTTGAGAACTTTATTTCGTCTTCGCTCCAGGACATCGCTAAGGAGCAAAATAAGGATCCAATCTGGAAGGACATTAAGGAGAAGTGGAGGAGAAAGGAAAGCGTAGCGATTAGACAGCATTATTTAGTTCGCAATGACATTCTTTTTAAACGAAAATCGGTCGACAACTCTGTTTGGTTAGTTTGTATTCCTGATGGGTAGGTCAATAAATTGATTTGGTATACGCATTTCAGTTATGCACACTTTGGTCCCAGAAAATGCTTCCATAAATTACGAGAAAATTGCTACTTCAATAATATGGAAAAACGTATACGATCTGTTCTGGCCAAATGCAAATTATGTCAAAAGGCTAAGCCGCCAACAATTTCTCACAGAGCACCGTTGTTTCCTATCATTCCAGCGAAATTAAAGGACATGGCTGCAGTCGATTTGTTTGGTCCAGTGGTTCATTCTACTAATGGTTTTGCGTACATTTTCGTAGCAGTGGAGTTGACATCAAAATATGTGTGTTTTACACCTTTACGCAAAGCAACAGCTCGTTCAGTATCTAACGCTTTCATCAAACATTTTCTTGAAGAAGTGGGTCATGTTGATAAGGTTATATTAGATAATGGATCACAGTTTCGCTCTAAAATTTGGCTTCGTACTCTACGGCGTCGTAAAATTAAACCAATTTTCAATTCACTTTTTCACCCTCAATCCAACGCTTCTGAGAGATGGATGAAGGAAATCAATAAATTGTGTCGTCTTTATTGTCATCAGAATCACAGAACGTGGGATCAGTATCTTCATATTTCTCAAAACATTCTGAATGAACTTCCTAATGACTCAACTTCTTTACCGCCTATACTGATATTAAAAAACAAAGCACCGACAAATCGCATATCTGAAATCGTTCCTTTTCTGCCTTCACGGAAACTGCGGCATTCTGAAGTTGTCAACCTGGCTCTGCAAAATATTGCATCTGCGGCTGCTAGAAGAGAGAGATTAGCGAAACGTCCTGGTCGTTTAAAAACTTTTTCAGTTGGTCTAAAGGTGTTAATTAAGTCTCATCGTTTGTCTCACAAAGGAAAGGGCTTGTGTCGCAAATTTTTTCTGCTTTATAACGGTCCATATAGAATTCGCAAAATCATTCATGATAACACTGTTGAAGTAGAAACTCTTAAATCTCGACGCTCTAAGGGAATACATCATATATCTAACGTTAAAATTTTTGTGGAATGACATACTTGTGAGGAACCAACAGCTACATGTAAACACGCAGAGAGTACAAGGATACCGCGCTGTGTTTTGGCGGCGGCACATACTCAAAGCAACAGTCAAGTCTGCGCGCCGCACAAGGCAGTCGTTGACCGCAAAACAATTACTTCCTACGTCACGCGCCTACAGCTGATCGAGCGCTCAGTGCGAATGCACTGACAGCCGTAAACAAATATACAGTTTAATTTCTCCGATTAAATTCAGTATAAAGCTATAGTGATTTGATGAATTATGTTATTAACATTCAGTATTTTTCAGGATACGGTTCTATAAAATATTTAAGAACTTCAGGTAAATTCTGTGCGTGTCCGACGTTAAGACGACTTGCTATCGAGAAATTTTCAGGAAGAATGTAATTTCGAAGAAGAAACTAATAAACTAAAAAAAGGTAACTGTTAATTGAGTTCATTTTTCAGGTAACATATTTCCACTTAGGTACGTACTTTAGACGTAATTTGCTGCTCGCGATTATGTGATTCATACTTTGTGCTAATTTCATGTTCTATGAAATTACTTGTGAAGCCACGTGCTTGCGTACGTTAACTGATTTTGACAATGATTATTAATGAACTGGGTTGTAACTTGTGTATATTATGCATCGCTTAGCTGCACTGCTTTTTCGCTGATGTCACATTTTTTAATTATGTGCCAACTGTGCTTATTTATTTAAATTATAATTGTCACCTGATTAGTTGTGCTGATATGTATGTAAGTTATACTTTGTGATTTATCTGCTTGCGCCTTCATGTTTACTTATTAAGATGACATATGAACATTTATTTGCTTATGCTGATATGATGCTAATGACCTGTTTATTACGTAAGATATATGTTTACTGCTATGCGTATGGATTGCATATTTACACATTTCTGTTTTGTTGTCATAACTACTCTTTAATTTGGTATATAGAAATGCTGATATACTGTGTATGAACATAGAGTTTAGGTTACACTATGGTATAGGTTACAGATTGTTCGCTTGGCAGAGCCTCGTTGTAAGAATTGTGCTGCATCCACTTGTTGACATTCTGTTCACTACTGGTATAGTTACTCGCTATTGCATGTTTTGCTTACGCTCAGTGCCTTATATTTTTTAAGATAAGAAAATGAACTGCTATAATCCGACGAACGACATTAGTACAAGAAACTTCATAGAAGTCACATGAGCTGGAGGTTTTATGAAAGCTGTATAAATTTATGCTAATAGGAAGGAAGCTATCGACATGACATACCGTAACTAGGTTTAGACCATTGACAGTTATTACACTGCATTTTTCGTGAGCAATTGAAATAGGAAGTGACACTTGACACAAGAAATACTCCACATGTTTGCTTCTGTTTGCCATAATTCTTGAAGTGGTGTACACACTGTGAAATATTATGATCATTCACACTCCGTAATCGTACTTAATTACTGAGAGTTATTCGAACTAAGTCTGTTAGAGGTCATGTATGCATTTCTTTGTTTATAATTCATAATGAGAAGAAGATTTGGGTCAGATGGATTACACAGAGGTTGTGTGTTGACAGTGTGTCTTCGGATTGTATAGGATGATGAGGTTTGCATAAGTATTTATCTGTACTTGTTAAGTGAAATGATATTGGCGATAAGGTTTATATGTGTTGTATTGAAGAGATATTATTGAGGTATTGAGATTATATGAAGTTGATGATTATTGGAGTTTTTGTGGACAAAAGGTAAGGTAAATGATATTGATGATAAGATTTATATGTATTGACGTAAGAGGTATTATTGAAGTATTGAGATTATGTGATGCTGATGATTATTGGAGTTTGGTGGATAAGAGGTAAAGTAAGTGAGGTGCATATGTTTTTGTTGGTCTATATGGCACTAGGAGGACGAAGATAGCAGACTAGAACACTAAAGTGGAAGGAAGATTGTCTACACACACTTTGTTAAATCACTAAGCAGTATATACATTTTTTTTGGAGAGAGGAAGTAATTGCATATCTTGGCTCACTAACAGTTGTTCAGCAACCGTACATTTTGATATGGCTTGGCAAACATTGGTCTTGACATGATGACTATGACGTTGACTTAACTATTATTGACTGTTATACATTGCTGCCACTACTACTTGATACACATGATGAACATCAAATTTTGACAGAATTGCATTTACACAGTTAACACTATTCAATTACACAGTAGTACTTAATGTGGATGAAAGATGGGTGAGTGTGTTTTGTGTGTTTTCCTTTCCTAATCCTACACACATATCTCCTAAATATTATTTTATTTGTTTGTAGTGGCTTGCACTGACACCCATAAATATTATAGGTTTACTGATATTTGAGTATTTGTAATAGTTAATATGACAATTATCTGACATCATTTGTGTGTTTGTTATGATTTGTATGTTTAGTGTAAAAGCATTTGTATGTGCATTCAAACTATTGTTCATGCCTGAACTGTCTGATTAGTGATGGTGAATATTATGAACTGTTACCTGCACTTATCAACATAATGGGTGCCACTCAGGAATGATTAATTTCTGCTGATGAACTGTGTGATCAGTGATAGTGAATATTATGGACTGTTACTTGTACTTTTTCTACATGATTGGTGCCACTAGGACATGTTTAATTTCTGCTTATAAACTCTGATGAACAGTGTGATCAGTGATAGTGAATATTATGGACTGCTCTCTGGACCTGCTCAACACTACTGGGTGCCACAGATGGAACTGTTTTTACTAAAATAATGTCACTTGTTGGTGTCTGCACCCGCTCAACATTGCTGGGTGCCACTGATAGACTGCTTCTACTGAAAAGAAGTCACTTGTTGGTGTCTGCACCTGTCAACATTACTGGGTGCCACTAATGGAACTGCTTATACTGAAATAATGTCACTTGTTGGTGTGTGTACCCACTCAACATTGATGGGTGCCACAGATGGAACTGTTTCTACTGAGATAATGTCACTTGTTGCTGTCTGCACCTGCTCAACATTACTGGGTGCCACAGATGGAACTGTTTTTACTAAAATAATGTCACTTGTTGGTGTCTGCACCTGCTCAACATTGCTGGGTGCCACTGATAGACTGCTTCTACTGAAAAGAAGTCACTTGTTGGTGTCTGCACCTGTCAACATTACTGGGTGCCACTAATGGAACTGCTTATACTGAAATAATGTCACTTGTTGGTGTGTGTACCTACTCAACATTGCTGGGTGCCACAGATGGAACTGTTTCTACTGAGATAATGTCACTTGTTGCCGTCTGCACCTGCTCAACATTACTAGGTGCCACTGATGAACTGCTTCTGCTGAAATGATGTCACTTGTTGGTTTCTGCACCTGCTCAACATTACTGGGTGCACAGATGGAGCTACTTCTATGGAAATGATGTCACTTGTCGGTGTCTGCACCTACTCAACATTGCTGGGTGCCACTGTTAGAACTGTTTCTACTGAAATGATGTTACTCCTTGCTGTCTGCACCTACTCAACATTGCTGGGTGCCACTGATGGATTGCTTCTACTGAAAAGATGTCACCTGTTGGTGTTTTTTTTTTTTTTTGTATAAACTGATTTTTTGTGTATTGTGTGAGCTCTTATGTAAAGTCACATGTATGAAAAGAAGTTGTATTGCTTACTGTATTTCATATATTAGGTTATTGAATGGTCAGTGCAAAGCCAAAATTTTAACTAATTTTGTGATATTTAGGTATTAATATTATCTTTTATTTTTGTGGACGAATTTGGTGGTATTTTCACCACCAATGCTGGCAAAAATACCATCAAATTCTGGCCTGTGGAGGAGAGGCATATGAAAGGTGGCTACACTGAGCCACTGCGCCAGAGAGTATTATTAAGCCGCCTCCACAGTGCTTGGGGAGAGCTCGTGGTAGTCAGTACTTAAGAACTCGTAGCAGAGAGTGTTTGTAGGCAGTGCTTGCTGAGATGTGATATTGGAGAGTTCTGGTTGAGATGTGATAGTAACGAGTCGGTGTGGAGAGATTGTAATGATTAGAGTGCTTTTCATCAATATAAATTAAGGTAACAAACTACTTTTCTTTTTTTTCTCATTATTTCAGTGTCCTAAATAATGCGTCATTACAGGTTCAGTCAACAAAGCATCTGGCGTGTGTTCTTGTATTAGAGTGTAATTCTGGTTTTCTTGCGCAATTACAGTATTTCTATTTTTTTTAATTACTTCAGTAGAAATGGTATTTAAAATTTCTTGTCTTGTTGAAGAAGAACCGTGCCAGATGTGTACGTTGAATCACACTCCCACACACAGAACAATTACACTTGTGTTTTGGTTTCGTAGGTTTTATAGTTGCTAGGGACTTAATTAATTAATTGCGTTAACGAAAATTTTCATTTCATTCTTTGTTGTTGTTCTATGCAGTCAGATTGCGTAATAATACTAGTCAGGGCCAACCGTTTACGAGACACAGCGTAATCGGACATACAGCTACGAAAAATAAAAAAATTATTTTCATTTATTCAATTAAGCCCCCATGCAATGTTCATAAATCGACAGTTACGCCCCCACCAAAAAAGAAACGTGTCATTTACTTACCGACTGTTGTCAACGGATTGGCAGGTATTGGGGAGGACAGTTGTGGGAGACAGCTGCTTCTGTACTTATGATGATGCGTCAAGATGCCGTAATCAGACGTTACATACGAATAGCAGCGATAAAACGACTATTCAGTCACATGCGAGGCAAAGTAACAAATTATCTTTGACAGAATGCACTACCACACAATCCGGGTTGGGGATTTTCTCTGCCCGGGAACTGGGAGTTTGTATTGTCCTCATCATTTCAATATCATCGTCATTCGTGACATTGGCTAGACTGGACTCTGTAAAAAAAATTGGACTGCGTAAAAATTGGGACTTTGTACGGGGGCTGATGACCGCTCAGTTGAGCGCCTCACAAACCAAACATCATCATCATTACCAGGCGATAGGAATGTCATCTGAGGATGGCACGGCGGTGGGATGGTCCCTATGGGCCACTTGTGATGCTGAAGACGTAGTGCTTTTTATTTTTTTGTTTATTGACCAAGAATGAAGCATGAAACACGCCCACTCACAAGCACAGTTGAGAATGCACTACCGTGTTTGTCTCGTGGAAAGACGAAACAGTCTTCACTCGCCAGTGATGCTCGTAGCTATGGATATCCCAGCAAACTGAAAATTGTAAGAGGTGAACAAAAGAGAATTTTTGGTGACACACTATATTACTTACGGATGCACGCCAGTTATATCTGAATCACTTTCAAAAAAATGTCTCTGAGCACTATGGGAGTTAACTTCTGAGGTCATCAGTCCCCTAGACTTAGAACTACTTGAACCTAACTAACCTAAGGACATCACACACATCCATGACCGAAGCAGGATTCGAACCTGCGACCGTACCGGTCGCGCGGTTCCAGACTGTAGCGCCTAGAACCGCTCGGCCAACCTGGCCGGCTTAATCACTTTCAATCGGTTCTGTATAGTCACTAGAACTGCTGACAGAATTTAACGAAATGGTAAGTCGTTACATATTATTTTCCACGACACATTCCTTTTCTGATGCTGTAAAGATTACTTGCTTCGTGTGGCTTACAACATTATGCCAATCCGTTTCAAGTTTGGTTTGTAGCTTCCTTTGACAATCTTTCCACTTCTACGCACAATTTTTGCTGTTCCATTTCACATAACACTTAAGTAGAGCTCATATGAGTTCAGTGGCAGTGCTATGATGGCAGTCTGAGGACGCTGTGGCCATATTTTTTCCAGTTTATCTAGAACATATAGACGTGAAGGTGGTTTATTCTCAGCCAAGAGATCCGGTAATTCACTCGTTTATAGTCATCTGGTATGGGAATGTTTTTCGTTGTACCAAGTCTTATGATGTCTTGTTTTATGGGTGTTACTGCAGGCGTTACATCAAGGGTAGGCAAATTATAATTATTACTGAAGCTATGCTTAAGTTTTTGTTGGCCCTTTGATATCAAAAAGTGCTGCAGAACGATTCACAGATTCCAGTTCAGTATACCTATAGCCGAAAAAAATTTTCATTGCATTCTAACACACCCTTCAACAACTAAAACCAAAGATTAATTATTTACACAAATTCTCAGCTTTCTACGTTTGTGGATATAATAAAACAGCCTTCATATTAATAAAAGTACTATAGAAACTAAAATGAGAGCTATTAATTTTATGATCCCACAACTATAAGAACACAATTGTCTTACAATAAAATAACAGTAAGCTTAAAAAAGGGTTGATTGCGTTTTTGAACTCACAGTACTTACATGGACAGAACAATACTTTACTTCTGTGCTAACATGTCAAACAGCCAATTTCGTTTCATTTAACTTTGTTACGGTGTACTATAACTGTAATGCCAATTTAGAATGCATATGTGACTGATGTGACAAACTGCGTAAGAAACAGAAATACAAAACATGAATTTGACACAGCGCAGAGGGATAGCTTTGATTGTGATGTAGTCCAAATATATAAATTATATTTATTCCACACTGTAGAGTGGGTCTCCATCCACCCTTAAAAACAATTTCGGTATGATTTCTGCATTTTGTGTGTAGTAACATATATGTATAAATAAGAGTCCACTCAACGTAAAACAAACACATTTTCCACTTCAAGCCCTCTGAATTTAAGTGCTGTAGGTTTTCTGACTTCAAAACGTCACAATAACTATAATCACTAAAGGCAAGCTATATTGTAAGACTATAAGATGAGAAAAAACGGAAGATTTTAAGCAAATAGTTAATTTATGATCATGTGATCTGACACTTTTCTTTTCAGTGTTTTTGTGCAGAAACAGAAATGTTTACCAAAAACTACCTTCAGCAACAGATACACTTTTGCCTTATTTGGATAAAAATATTTTTATACTGGGTTAAAGCAAAAATCACTGCGTATTAGGTCCTCCTTCCCCTCCCATCCCACCCCGTCCACCATCCACCCCTGCAGGCCAAGTCACCTGGCAAGCTTTGCTGCTTATGCCCACAAAACAATCAACACAGCTAACATGTGGATCCCAAGAAACAGTTGCTATTAGCTGACGCCCGGTCCCTACTACTCGACTCAATCTGAGTTCTGCACTAAGTTGAAGACGTCTCACTCGGTAGCTCTAAGAGAATACATACTATGTCAGTGTCATAAGAAACAGTGTGTTCCTACTCTCCTCTACACAACTTAGCTGGTTCTGCCAGCATAGAAATCTCGCTGGTCAATTGCAACAGATCTTGTGAGTTCAGCCCAACGATAACTTAATAAAATACTAACAAAATCCCCACTCTTACAGATTCTGCAATGGTTAACTGATGAAGTATATTTCTTCCTTGGAGCGGGGTAGAGGGCAGAAAATGTCCCCCAATATGTAACGGATATCTAGTTACTACTAATGAGAAAGTGTCTAGAACACAAGTGTGGGAACTCTCCCCCGCTACCAAAAGAATCACTCTGAGCCAATCGGAGATCTCATTACTTAATTTTGGAAAAATAGTTCCAACTAGCCTCCTTTTGGCCTAATGGTGGGGCACACGATAGCAGCATGGTATTTTGTCCTGTCCCTCAGATCTTACTTTTGCTACAAGAAATTATGATCACTTTGTGCACACTAAAGCATTATAATGAGCTGGGACATCATCGCTATTCGCTCCTGCTGTGTTTGGACAGCAGAGCGATCATCCCTGTGCTCACCTGGCCGAGATTTTGGGTTTCAGCAGAAACAGTTTTATGACCTGTGCAGTTCCCCTACCAACTCTCGCCTCTTGCCTGCCAGCTAAAAGCCCCAAGCTGCACCACATTCCAAGACTCATCTACTGTACCAAAAGGAGAAGAGAAAGAGCTAATTAGAGTTCCAATCATTGGCTTGCAGTTTTGAAGCAGCGTTAGTGATCTGAGTTGATTTACTAGTCACATCTGGATAGTGAAATATTAAACAGGTTATGGGACAATTTTGTAAAAAACTGCCATGTAACAATCACTGTGAAGGGCAGAGAGATGTTTTGTGCCCATATGAGACACCATTGTCAGCACCTTAGAGTGAAAGAAGCCTTTCTGTGACTCTCCATTTGGCTGACAGGTCGAACTATGCAATATCCACGTTTGTGGGGTATTTGGATGTGACAATGGGTCAGTGTTGGACTGCAGAGGAACGTGAGGGCAGGCATATCCATCATTCAACATTCCGGTCGACAACGTCTCACCACCACAAGTGAGTATCGCTGTATCATACACTAAACACATTGTAACTCTCTGAAGATGCCTTACACTAAAACAGGCGAAACCCATCTAGGAGGAATTAATCACAGTTGCAGCAACAGAATGCGGTTTTATTTACAAAACAAATACTTTGCAACCCGTTCACATCTGTGCCTGCCATCCGAAAACAAGTAATGGACTCCCTATAACATTCTATGTCATTCTGCACCTGTAGTCGAAGGCTGGCAGAAGCTGACCTAGAGAATTACCATCCCGTGTGTAGGCTGATGCCAACGCTGCAACACAACTGCCTGTGTTTGGAGCGGTGCCCCTATGGTTCATGGACTGTCAATATATGGAGTCGCCCTCTGTTCATTGACAAATCATAGTTGGCTCTGAGCACTATGGGACTCAACTGCTGAGGTCATTAGTCCCCTAGAACTTAAAACTAGTTAAACCTAACTAACCTAAGGACATCACAAACATCCATGCCCGAGGCAGGATTCGAACCTGCGACCGTAGCGGTCTTGCGGTTACAGACTGCAGCGCCTTTAACCGCACGGCCACACAGGCCGGCTGGATGTTCATTGTCAGTGAGTTTGGAAACGACGTTAGGAGAGGTTCCTTTTGATATCCATGTGTTACGCCTCATGCAACAGTATCGTGGTGGCAGTTTTCAGCCAGATAATGCTCGTCCACACATGACATGTGTCTCTATGAACTGTCTGAAAGATGTTGATGTACTCCCATGACCTGGAATATGCCCAGATCTGACCCAAATAGAATTTATGTGGGTCCAGGTCGGACATGAACACCATTACAATGCCAGTATGTGGCAAATCGTAGTCCATTTACGACTGTTGTGGGCCATCTTGCCTCTGGAGAGGGTACAACAGCTTCTGGCACCCTTCCCAAACGAACCAATGCATCCAGACTAGAGGGTGTGCAGTATCATACTGGTAAGTGAGTTGACACTGTCACGTTCTTTGTAAACTTGACCCGAAACTGTAATCGCTGAACTCAAACTGTGAAGTTTCATGTCATTTCCTCCTCCGTTCTTGGGCGTTTCACTTTTATTTTGTCTCGTAGTGTATTTGATTATATTGTTTGCCACACGGTGTTTTTATAATGTCACAGTACACTCTTATTCCATAAGGCACAAATTAATTTTATAAAGGAGAGGTACTGTGTGATGCAACATCAGTCGCTCAAACTATTTCTTCATACGAATATCTAAAATGCTATCCGTCGTCAAAACTATATAAAGTGAAAATTCATTACTGAACTAAGAAGGCCCATATAGAATTTCTTATACTGCAGGGTGAAGATAAGAAGTGAAAAGACCTGTATATAAATAAAAAATATTTGTCACTGTCGACGGAACATGACAGCAGCAACATTACGATTGATTAGACAGGTAATTAATGCCTTTCCGGAGCTTATATTGTACTGGTGTGAATTCAACGAGCAAATGTTTGATACGTGATACAGAAACGGAGCGGCACTTGTGAAAAATTACAAAAGCATAAAATACTATCAACTGGAACATTATACTGGAAGCTTCTAAAGCAATTGGTTCTGTCATACTGTGAAGATAATGAAATCAGCAAACGAAATAAAAGAAACCTTTGCCACAAACTACTGTGTCGTTTCTCATACCGCCTATGCTGAGACAGTGAACATTGACTGCTATGAACGAGAAGTTACAGCTCTATGAAACATTATTTCAGTAACTCCTGCAGTGTGAGTTTCTTGTTTCATTGGTGTCCACTGGGGCACAGCATGACAAATGCGATCACTATCTTTCCTGGCAGGAATGACTGTTGCCGTGCCTATATCCACACAATATACTTTGTACAAGATGTAGCATAAATAGCTCCCAACTTCGAGTTCAGTCACATGTGATCTATAACTTATATTAGGAGTTGGACAAATCCGTAAAATTCATTTCCATAGTTTCTTGCTTCGCTTATCAGCTACGAATGAAATCCATTGTTCTAACGGGTTGCTGTTCAGTTGCTATCCACACCTCTCATTAAGTAAGTCACCTACTATTTCTAACTTCCCTAGAAATCTAGATACATTATAGATTGACGATCAAGTAGAATTGACTGCTGGCAGACTTAATGGACTGCATGTAATGTCCGTAGCGATCCCAAATATGAAGGTAGCGTAATTACAGCACACAGGCAAACATGTATATTATCTCTCTTCCCATACTGGAACAGGGCGGAAAGAGCAGTTACGTAAATGACTTAACAGAACGTACCCTTGGCAACTAAATTCACTGTGATTTGCTTAGTACGCTCGTAGACGTGGAAACGTTTAATCATCCGGTAGTAATTTTAGACCATTTCTGGTGATTTTTGATGGGGCTCTAGTTTTTACAAACAAGGGCATATGCCAATGATTATGGAGCGGTATAATTAAAGTAGCGATAAAAGAATGAGTCAAAGCATGCTACTCTTCTTCATCTTTATTTTCACGCTTTCTCGAGACGACCTAAGACGAAGAAATGACGTACGGAGGTAAAGGAACGAAGTAACGTGTGATTATCCACTTGTGGCCGTCCGTGATCAATTAGCGTTTCCTCTCTATTTATGCAGCAACCGTAGATTTCGTACGTCAGAGCTCTGATTATGAAACAGGTTTTTTGCAGTGGCAGCAGAACTCTGACGTATCAGGGGAACCACACCACTGCTGAAGAGGAATATGTCGCGGATAGAGACGCATGTATTCACGAGTGCTGCGCAGGAGGAGACCTTGTTACTAACAATACACAGTTTTGAGCTATTTCGCTGTAAACGCATACGTATCTCTATAAACATATCTACAATAGAAGTCGTGCAGAATAATTGCTCACATCTGCCAAATCGGCAGCGGATGTCGCAGTTTGACCCAACCGATATCAGCAACACCTAAGTTAACATAACGTTCTGCACAGTTTTATGTTGTTCACTTACATTACCAGTAACCTTCCACCCCATGTTCTTCAAAGAGTAGAACTTCAAAGTATAAAACAGCTGCAAACGGCTGATTACTTTACAGTAGAGTCAATGTGTTAAATACACTACTGGCCATTAAAATAGCTACACCATGAAGATGACGTACTACAGACGCGAAATTTAACCGACAGAAAGAAGATGCTGTGATATGCAAATGATTAGCTTTTCAGAGCATTCACACAAGGTTGGCGCTGGTGGCGACACCTACAACGTGCTGACATGAGGAAAGTTTCCAATCGATTTCTCATACACAAACAAAAGTTGACCGGCATTATCTGGTGAAACGTTGTTGTGATACCTCGTGTAAGGGGGAGAAATGCCTACCATCACGTTTCCGACTTTGATAAAGGTCAGATTGTAGCCTATCGCGATTGCGGTTTATCGTATCGCGACATTGTTGCTCGCGTTGGTCAAGACCCAATGACTGTTAGCAGAATATGGAATCCGTGGGTTCAGGAGGATCCAAACGGCCACGTATCACTAGCAGTCGAGATGACAGGCATCTTATCCGCATGGCTGTAACGGATCGTGCAGCCACATCTCGATCCCTGAGTCAACAGATGGGGACGTTTGCAAGACTGCACGAAGAGTTCGACGACGTTTGCAGCAGCATGGACTATCACCTCGGAGACCATGGCTGCGGTTACCCTTGACGCCGCATCACAGACAGGAGCGCCTGCGATTGTGTACTCAGCGACGAACCTGGGTGCACGAATGGCAAAACTTCATTTTTTCGGATGAATCCAGGTTCTGTTTACAGCAGCATGATGGTCGCATCCGTGTTTGGCGACATCGCGGTGAACGTACATTGGAAGCATGTATTCGTCATCACCATACTGGCGTATCACCCGGCGTGGCGGAATGGTGTGCCATTGGTTACACGTCTCGGTCACCTCTTGTTCGCATTGACGGCACTTTTAACAGTGGACGTTACATTTCAGATGTGTTACGACCCGTGGCTCTACCCTTCATTCTATCCCTGCGAAACCCTACATTTCAGTAGGATATAGCACGACCGCATGTTGCAGGTCCTGTACGTGCCTTTCTGGATACAGAAAATGTTGGACTGCTGCCCTGGCCAGCACATTCTCCAGATCTCTCATCAATTGAAAACGTCTGGTCAATGGTGGCCGAGCAACTGGCTCGTCACAATACAGCAGTCACTACTCTTGTTGATCTGTGGTAACGTGTTGAAGCTGCATGGGCAGCTGTACCTGTACACGCCATCCAAGCTCTGTTTGACTCAATGCCCAGGCGTATCAAGGCCGTTATTACGGCCAGAGGTGGTTGTTCTGGGTACTGATTTCTCAGGATCTATGCACCCAAATTGCATGAAAATGTAATCACATGTCATTTCTAGTATAATATATTTGTCCAATTTTAATGGCCAGTAGTGTATTTGACATTAAGCGTGTAAAATATTCACGGGGGAAGATGCAAAACGCTTGTTGTATTAATTTCTGATTAACCGCTTGATAAATGTAGTCTGTGTAATTTTCGCTCCTTTTTAAGAAAAGCTAGTTTGCCACCCATCTCAATGTTTACGATGCCAAATCTACTTAATTATGTGTCGTACGATGATATTCTGCTGATACATTCAGTGGTATTTGTATTCCGAACTGAGTTAGTACTAAAGAAGTAATAAAGTAAAATCTCATTCCTGATGCGGAAGCATTGCTACATCAACAGTGAAAATGTAGTAAATGGTAAACATTTTTGCTTTTATTACTTTGTGGAGGGTGGGGTGGGATATCATTGACTAAAAGTTTGGAAATGGCCTAGAATTACATGTTAAGTTTCGTTTTTGAAAGTCATTAAGTGATCTCATTCTCAACTACAGGATGAATGTTTCCTGGATAATTCGTGTTCCGTGAGTTGCGCTGCCTCAAGACATGTATGGTACACAGTTTCTAACTTTAATACTTGTCTTACTTTGTCAAACTTTTAACGTAAGGATATATCTCTTAATGAATAGATCGCGACACCATTTCAAATGTTTAAATTCATTCAACAATTATGTGAAGTATCGAAAAGCAAATTTTTTCGTTGCCTCTGAAAATCGCTAGATAGGCAACATGCAAATAGATCTGAGTGAACGCTTTAGCCCTTTAGTAATTAAAAATGTGTATAAATACTGGAATACTTCCTCAAAAAACGAGTACCAATCGTCTCATCTGCCACTTTCTTTGCTCGTACGTAAGCGTTGAGCGAACGATGAGGATCACGGACGACATCCGTTATCAGTGGCGATACGTAATAGCTCAGAAATCGTCTCGGTTTAGTTCGTTACTTACTGTTTTCCTTCTGACATGACGTGGCTTCCATTGAATCGTTCCTGTGTAACTATAAACGTCCCACTGCTTCACATCACGTGACATAAAATATTTCATTTTCCTCGTTTCGGTAATGTTAACCACCTCTAGGAAGTGTCCCAGACATTTCTTTGCTTCATAGCCTCCAGCTTTGTCAACAAAGGAGAAGTGAGTCAAAGATATTGTTTATCTCAGAAATGTTCTAATCTGCTACTCGAGAAGCACTGTTTGTATGAATCGTCATATGAACATGTAATTATAGCAGGTGACACTAACATTAATTTTCTGTGCAATAGTGCATCCACTGGGAAATTTAAGAGGATGCTTTCTTCCTGAAATATGACGCTACTTCAGCTGGCACCTACTCATCACATGACTACCAGTCACACTTTCATAGATATATTCGCAACGAAATCTCCGAACAGAATAATCCGCACCTCTCAAATATCTGCGCCTGGCATGTCTGCCCATGACATCATTTCCATGACGTGTTCACTAGAATGCCCTAAAAAGAAACAAAAACTATCTACATACCGAGCCCTCAAACGCATAAATTTGCCTGAACTCGAAACTGAGGCACAAAAAATAGTTTGGGGGATGACCTCTACTCCCTTCATGGACATAAACGACAAACTCCAGGATTTCACTGACAAAATTACTCAACTATATGACAAATATGCTCCAATAAAGACCAGAAAAGTAAAAAGGCAACCTGCGCCTTGGCTGACTGATGAACTAAAACAGCTCATGAATCTCAGAGATGTGCACATCGAGCATACAAGATACACCCTACACCTGAAAATCTTGCTGTATACAAGCAGAAACGAAACAAAGTCAGTCAAGCGGTGAGAAACGCTAAGCTCAGACATGCCCGTACATTAGCTGACAATAGATGTAGATCAGCTATCCTGTGGGAAAATCTCCGTAGTCTTGGTTTAGGCAAAATAAAAGTAGCAGAAAATCCCATGGTCCCAGCTGAAGAACTAAACCGATTCTTCACATTACCTATAACCAAAATTGAACCGCAAAAAAAACAGAGAATCATTGATTACTTCATGGGGATGAACGACTGTAGCAAAGAAAAATTCTATCTACAGCAAGTCACTTGCAGTACTGTCAAGAAAGCCATAATGAGGATTAAATCAGCATCTACTGGACATGATGGTATCACTATCCAGATGGTAAAACTTATTATTAACCAACTACTGCCCTCTATAACAGATATTTTCAATGATTCATTAATCACAAGTGTTTTCCCTGAGGACTGGAAACTGGGACAAATTAAGCCACGGCCTAAAAAGGACATCGCCACAGCACCCTCTGACTACCGCCCCATCTGCCTTCTTCCTGCACTATCAAAGGCCTTAGAATATATAGTTCATGACCAGCTCACCAACTACCTAACTACTAACAACCTACTAGGCGAATACCAATCAGGTTTCCGTAAACATCGAAGCACAACATCCGCTCTGATAAAGGTGACAGCTGACCTGAAACTTGCGATGGACAGACAAGAAGTGACTATCATTTGCTTCTTAGATTTCAGCAAAGCATTGGATACTGTCGACTTCGACATCTTACTAGCCAAACTTAGCGGTTTAAATTTCTCACCAAGTGCAGTGCAACGGTTTCGCTCATACATGACGTCTCGTCAGCAACGCGTCCTGTCTGGGAATATAAAATCACAATGGCGGCAGGTAGTGTCAGGCGTTCCCCAAGGCTCAGTATTAGGTCCTATACTCTTCTCTCTATATGTCAATGATGTGTCATCAGTTCTGACCTCTTGCAAATACCATATGTATGCTGATGACCTTCAGTTATATCTAAGTGCGAAACCAAGCAATCTCAAGAAAGCTATTGAAAATTTCAATACTGACCTCGATGCACTGTCAAAATGGGCACAGCACATAGGCCTAAGAATAAACCTATCTAAAACCCAAGCGGTACTTGTTAGTCACTCTAAGCTCATTAGCCCAAAACATCGGGAATCCGTACCACCTCTTATCCTAAATGGAACAAATATTAACTTCTCTCCCTCAGCAAAGAGTTTGGGAGTAATAACACTGGTCAACACTCATTTTCTTGCCAAGGATATTTGAGTGGCTTTAGGATGGGTTAGTGGTGCTGAGGACGAATATAGCAACCATTTATGCAGTTTGGCTCTAGTTTTTGAGATAATGCATGATTTATTCAAAAAATTAGAAAAAATTGCTAATACTGAACTCGAGCGCTACAAACTACAATGAAAAAAGAAAATAATCTTTATAAATAGCTTCTATGAAAACCTGATAGGCATTTGTCCACGTATAAAACATAATTGAAAAGTTTCTCTATAAGTATATCATTTTCCGTCCATGACGAACCGCTTCCTGCACGCTATCCTTTTATAGGTCTCTTCAGAACAGTCACGTTGCAGATTCCAGCAATAATCTGCCATCATATGCCTGTTCCATCTTCCTTTATATCTTTCCTCTATTCCTTTCATATCTTGATGGAACCGCTCTCCTTGTTCCTCACTGAAATCACCTAGATTACGAGGAAATCGATCCAAGTGGCTGTGAAGGAAGTGCAATTTTATGCTCATGTTAGCTCCTAAGTTTTGAAAGTTAGTGAGCATGTTTTTGACCAGTTCCTCGTAATTGGGAGCTTTATGATTGCCCAAAAAACATTTTACAACAGCGACAAAACTGTTCCAGGCCGATGCTTCAGTGACAGTCATGACACTTGTAAAATTGGTATCGTTGATGAGCCTGCGAATTTGAGGACCATCAAATATTCCTGCCTTAAGTTTTTCACTACTGAGTCCAAGGAACGTATTGCAGATGTATGTGAAGCAATTACCATTTCTGTCTAAAGCTTTGGTGAATTGCTTCATTAGTCCTAACTTAATATGTAATGGTGGAAGAACAATGTTGTCCCTACTAACCAGAGGTTCATTAATGATGTTTGCTTCACCAACAGCCATATGTTCCCTTGGAGACCATGTTTTCTGCTTCCAATGTTCGTGCTTTGCCCTACTATCCCACATGCAGATAAAACATGGGTGCTTTGTGTATCCACTTTGTTGTCCAAGCAAGAAGTTCACCATTTTCAAATCAACACAAATCAACCACTGGTGCTGCATATACTGAATTTTCTGCAGAACCATCTTGATGTTAGTATATGCTTCACAAAGTTTTGTTGAGTGGGCAATTGGAATAGATGCGTAACGATTGCCATTGTGTAGGAGAACACATTTTAAACTTCTAGTGGAACTGTCTATGAAGAGACGCCAGTCCTCTGGTCTATATTCCGGCAGCCCCAATTCAAGTAAAAGTCCAGGTATATTGCTGCAATACACTATAACCTCTTCTTGGTTGAAGTATGGAAGAAGGTTTTCTTCTCTCGTCCGGTAAGCTGTTATTTTAACACTTGGATGAAGACAGTTCTTTTCCTTAAGCCTGGATGCTAAGAGTTCTGATGCTTGCTTTGAAAGATTGAGTTCTCGTATCAAGTCACTGAGCTCCTTCTGGTCGAACTGCTGGGGTTGTGTCTCACGTCCTTCGTATTCCGAGCCACTACTTGTACATTCCTCGCCGTGCACATCGTCATCTGATGATGTTAGCGTGGGTAATGTTGTGAAGGTTGGTACAGGAACATCGTTGCTGTGCACCACCGGTCTTCTTGTTGACTCCAAATCGGGATATTCCCACTTTCGTTTTTTGAACCTATTAAAACCTTTCACATTAACAATGCAAAAATAGCAATCATCTGTATGGTTCTTCTGCTCTCGCCATACCATAGGCACTCCGAAGTTTAAGGTTTTCCTTTTTCGTTTTGTCCACTGCCATAAGCACTCCACACAGCATTTACAAACTTTATGGGGTGCCCACGCCTTGTCTTGATCTCCAAGTTTAATTCCGAAATATGCCAGATACGCTTCCTTCACAAAAGGAGTGATATTCTTCCTGTTCTTTTGAAGAACGTATTCGCCACAAATGTAGCAGAACTCATCTGGATGGTTCACGCAAAGACGGCGTGAAGAACTTATGTTTTCATAAAACAAAATTGCACAAATACTACATATTATGCAGAACTTTCTTGTATTTGCATGTCAATCACATCCAACAAACATCATTAATTGTTTTGTGTGAAATGAATACTCACCTCTTATTTGCTACGTCACGATGAAAAGGTTCTATCTCCTTGAAGCTGCACTGCACATGTGTGTGACTTTCGACCATCGCCATTTTTCTTGTTTACACTGAAAGCTACCTATCGACTGTTGCGGGGATTACCTCGGCCAACAAATGAATGTCGAGTACCGCCGAATTCAAATCTGCACAACCCTCAATATCTTCAAATGGTTCAAATGGCTCTGAGCACTATGGGACTCAACTGCTGTGGTCATTAGTCCCCTAGAACTTAGAACTACTTAAACCTAACTAACCTAAGGACATCACACACATCCATGCCCGAGGCAGGATTCGAACCTGCGACCGTAGCAGTCCCACGGTTCCGGACTGCGCGCCTAGAACCGCGAGACCACCGCGGCCGGCTCAATATCTTCAACACACGCACCGCACAACAGGACTGAACACATGCTGACAGTGTGATGTTTGCATGATGTAATCCTCAACCACACAGATGCACTTCCTGAGCACAATTGTTTAATAAAGATAGTACAATATCACTAATTAAAAAACAGGTAGCAAATACATTACACCATATATGGACCCTGCAGTCGATATTATCCACATGAAACTCTCATTTCCACAAATAACCTATATCTCAAAAACCAGAGCCAATTTGGAAAAAGTACAAATATACTCGGAATGAGTATCATAACAATATCCCATTTTCGTTCAAACTTCCCTGGCAACGAAAAAAAAATTTTATTTTGTAGAGCTGTGTAATAGATGAAAATCAAATTGGACAGAGCACGTAATTGCAGTGTGCAAAAAAGCATCAGCATCCCTTCATGTCCTACAAAAATATAAAAAACTCTTCCCTTTCGATCTGAAAAAGAAATTAGTACAAACGCTTATACTCCCAATCATTGACTACAGCGATATTATCCTACAAGGCCTCTCTCAGGAAAATTCCCGACGTCTAGAACTGGTCATGAATGCCTGCGTCCGATATATCTGTGACGTTCGACTTTTTGATCACATTTCACCAGCATATGCAAAATTGTCCTGGCTGCGTGCAGACAAACGCAGAGATTTCCATACACTCTGTCTCATCTCCTGCCTTATAAATGTACACTGTCCCTCACATCTCTCCTCGTCCGTAACGCTCATGTCGGAACAACATGACAGAAACACACGTTCCCATTATAATAAAATCCTCTCCGTTCCACTGCATCGCTCAGTCACCTTCTCCAAGTCCTTTACGGTAGCGGGAACCCGACTCTGGAATAACCTCCCTCGTTATGTTAGAGAACTGAAAAACATGCCCGGCTTCAAAAAACAGTTAATGACGTATCTACTTAAGCAACAGTAATGCCTTCCTCTGTACATGAATGCACTTCACCTCATTACTTCCCTCTTTCCCCCTCCTTAAATCTCCCTTCCCCAAAACTCGCTATACTAGTAAACGTCTCCTTTACACACCAAGATATTAATGTACATCTGCACAAACCTTCATTACTATTGCCAATCTTTCTCATGTTTGTCATTATTATTTGATTTTTTTTTACTGTTATTATTCTTGCTTTTATCATAATCTGTATGTATAGCACCTGTTGTAAAAATACTGCCAGCATTTACTTTATTAGATCTTAATCATGTTTATAATTATTATTTGATTTTTTTACTGTTATTATTATTGCTTTTATCATAATCTGTATGTATAGCACCTGTTGCAAAAATACTGCCGCATTTACTTTATTAGGTCTTCGTCACTACTCTTTATTCATATTGTCACTAGAGTAAGCTAATTTTCTCATTTAAACTATGGTCATGATTTAACTCTGATGTGTGAAATGCTGCATGTGTGGAACACTGGTCCGATGTAAGAGAGGGCCTGATGGCCCTAATCTGATCAGGTTAAATAAATAAATAAATATATTACCATTACAAGACACGCTAGCAGTGACTCCTGTAGTTTTCGCCAATGAGCTTCAAATCAAGGCTTTGTTTCCCACTTGCCACTCATTTCGGGACTCAATACTGACCACATCTTCCAAAAGGTGATACAAATGCACCAAATAATACGCTTACTGTTCAGGTCCACCCCTAACCCCCTCCCCTCCCTTATGAAGTAGTCATAGGATTCTCTTAGGAAGCGTTTCAGTGTTACCTCAGTGAGATTTTTCGTAACCACCAATTTATGTACAACATTTTACTTCTTCGCTTTAGGGCCTTAACTTCTGAACAAATTTCGGAGTTGATAAGGATATTCTCTTCAAATTCTGTATTTATCTTTCAATTTAGACGTTACTATTATTTTGTCTGTGACCAATCAGGATATTGTTCCAACTTCTTTGTTTGTTGTTTCTTATTTTGCAACACTCTTCCATTCTGTTTGCTATGTCTCTTTTTCCTGCTTTGCTTCTTACTGTTTTCACTATCCTCTCATTATAAAAAAAACTAGCGACCCTAATAATGGTTCACAATTGCTAAATATATATGGCAATTGTATATAGGTCTCATCTCATTCTCCACCCACTTTCTGTCCATCTCCTTCTCTTCCCCCACTTTTTGTCCATCCCCTCCTCCTCTCTCCTCTCACTGTTCATCTCCTCCTCCCTTCCTCAGTCTCTCTCCATCTCCTCTTCATCGCTCTCTGTCCATCTTCTTCTTCGCTCTACCTCTGTCTGCCTATATTCTCCACCTCCCTCTCTCTGCCCCTCTCTGTCTGTCTCCTCTTCCCCTCTGTCTCTGATCTTGAGCCTTGTTTATTGTTACTGCAATGATATCTCACTTAAAACGAATGGGGAAGTCGGTTGGGACTATTATCATAACGGGCAGAGGAGCTACATGTCCAGCTGAATGTGTAAGGATAATAGCTTCAATGACAGAACTTCCTGTAGTGTTAATCTGTGAACGGGGATGTCAGCAAAGTTTCGTGTAATTCAGATTCCACAGTACAGTAGTATTCTAATTATAAGTCGATAAGCTATAAATACAATATTCCTTTTTCTTCTTAAAACTGACTGCAACGAAGAAAACGAAACAGCATACCATCGCTTGCGTATATAGTTTTTGTTTAAAATTATGTACAGGGAGAAATAATATATGTTGAAGGAACAATTTGCCCTCATATCTAAGTCAAAACTAACTCCGAGAAAGAAAACGGAACAAACATTTTCACAGCACAGCACTTTCTTTCTCGCAGTCAGTTTTAACAGAAAATCTGAATATTGCCGTTTTAAAAAAAATATAGCCCATGTCTATATTATAGTAGAGCATCATGGAAAAATAGAAGGTAAAACGGTCAAGAGATTTTTGCTAGCAATGTTTACCCTTTAAGTACTACACATATTTTTCTATACAACATATATTAATAATGTAGCCTATGTCAGCCTGAACATTTATTGGAATATTGTGTAAAAATCTGACATAAATCGGACAAGAACTTTTTAGATTTTGGCTAACATTTCCCCTTTATGCATTATATACACATTTATGAACAATATATATTAAAAATATGTAGCCTATGTCCATCATAAAGTACATTAGAGCATCACGTAAAAATCTGAACTAAATTAAAAAAGAACTTTACAAGATTTATGCTAAAAACATTTCTTTTTTATGTAGTATGTACACTATATTCACATAACATACAAATTTAAAAAAGTGTAGCCCAAGTCCGTCCGAACGTTTTTTGTAGTATGGTGTAAAAATCTGAAGTAAATCGGTCAAGACGTTTCCGAGATTTTTGGTAACAACTTTAAACTATAACTTGTTTTTACATGGTAGTACAGTTATATGTTGGTTCTGATTCTTTGGTATTGTTTCTCTACATGTATTGTTTGTTTGCTTGACGCAAGCTATTGTTCATATCTTTTCGCAGAAATACTTCTTAGTGTACTCCCACTCAGTCTGTAAAGGTATTTAGAATAACACAACAATTTTTCTTCGATCTCCGCTGCTCTCGACATATACTGACAAATCTACTATTTTTCTCTCTCCCATATATACATTTTTGGTTTGATGCATCCCGAAAAATTCTTTAAATTCTTCCATTCATTCCATCGAAATTACAGTTCATATTTTATTTCATTAGATTTTCTTTTTAAAATTCTGAATTTCACTGTCGTTTGATTATTATTTTTATCATAAACCGTCCTCCTGTCTTAGAGCAGTGAAGGCTTTGGCAGCCATAGAGCCCACGCTGAACTACAGGTATCCCCTGAGGGAGGAATGGGGAAAATAGGGGCGACTTGCCCCTTGCTGGAATCTTGAGTACAAACAATTAATTGTTTTGAGTACTGACAATTAATTTCTAGAAATTACTTCTTCTAAACATCAGGTTTTGCATTCACGAGATTACCCACATCTGGTTACCCAAACACCCCAGAAAATTCAGCTTTCAAAACGCGTATGGTTGAACATTAATTATGGTAATGTATGTAAGAAATGGAAGGCAGGAAAATAACACGATACATACATTAACAAGAGCAGATGTGAATTTTTGCAATCAGAGTGTTATACATAGCATCAAAATTGTGTATGCAGTCTTTAAAATTAACTTCCTCTTTCTCCAGAATTTAAACCAAAGTAATTTTTTATTGGCTATGCGATCTTCTCCGTCGTTTTCTTTTTCCCACTGGTGGTTTTTAATTTTCAGTACAACTTAACATTGTTGACTTATGAATATTAATATCTTTTGCGATTTTTTTTTATTTCTTGAGGGGTGATGTATGTAAAACTGTCAAAAATGATGAAATCTTTTTGCTACCAATTTGTCCTATAGTACGTTAAAAATATTGTTTCCAGTTTTCAAAGTTTAATTCGTGCTACAAATGTTGTAAAAGCCATCTTGTTTCAATCAATGCAACTTCCTACATGACTCTGTCCTTAGCGATATTTTATTATTTCCTACGGTCAGAGAAGATATCCGTAGTGTATAGAAGGCTGTGAGTCTACTTACGAGCGATTAATTACGATCTATTAAAAAGAATGCAAACATGGTGGAAGGAAAAATCCGAACTACAGTTTCAATAACCACATTTAGAAGAGACCCCAACAACAACATTTTTCTCATTTGCTGTTGTTAAAATTTCCTCATATGATGGTTGCCTGGCGTTAAACGATTACGACACTGGAAGAATCAGGACCATTATGAAACTAGGATTTGATGCAGATTGCATCACTGGAAACCTGTTGAAGAAGACTGATGATATGCGTGTTGCTAGTTCTCAAAAGTCAATGAAGTACTCGTATATTGCCGGAAAGGCACGGCAAAAGGATCAAACTAGAAGAAAATAGCGCCATGAAAACCAAAAAGACCAAATGTATGGTTACGGCTAACATTAAGGTGCTTTTTCTGGCATAAATGCTAATAAAACTTTTTTTCTGTACTTCCACAACTTTCATTTTTCAGTACATGAGGAACATTTTTGGCTGAACCATTGCAGATAAAAGGGTGAAATTTGCTACAGTTTTTGTAAATACTGTGACACAACTCGCTGTGGTACAAAATTTTTCTCAATGTGCTACCATCAAATTTATTAAATTTTTTGTGAAATAAAAATTACTGTGCATCATACACATAAACATAAAAATTTGTTGCGATAGTTCTAAGTATAACATTAAAAAGCTGGTAAATACATTTATTTATCTAATTACTAGGAAAAACCTTCCAAATTTTGAAAGCGACACGTGAAGTAACTTTTGAGAAACTGTTCCTCATTGATAGTTTGTGTTCCAAAGTTATCCAGCAACGGCCTGATCAAACTATCTGACAAAAAAATGAAAAAAATCTACATTATAGCCAGTAACATAATGACAACATTTCCAAAATTTGATTCAGTTATCTTTCAACCAGTGAAAGCTACATTAGCACATGTGTACCCGAATATTTTCTCATTCGTCGTCCCTTAACTCGTTCGATACTGTTGATAAAATAATATGAGGAGATTATTTCATATAATTAAGAGAAAAAACCTTGACAATATAAAAAAATGTGCTATCCATATGTTACTGAAATGTGCTCACCACTAAGGTTTCAGAGTAAGCGATGTTCGAAAATGTATTGAGTGGATAACTACCCAAGGTCTGGATGTTTTGTATACATCTTGATAAGTTTGATTCTTCGGGCACGACACGTCTTCAGATTCACCAATTAGTAACATAAAAAATGGCAGTTTTAGAACTCACCCCTCCCACCTCTTGGTTAAATTTATGCAAGCGCCCATGCCTGTACGTGCTACAAAGTAATCTTCCTACACGTGGAATATTTCAGTAGCTAGTAGAGCTCATAACTTAAAATCTCCCAGTATACGTTCGCCATCTTGATGTTCTACTTGGCGCTTGGTGCCCGTAAACTACAGCGGAGCAGCTGGTACCCAGAGCGTGGAAAGCTGGTGGAGGCAGAACTATCCGTCCCTGGCAATGCGGCGGCTGCCCACTAATCGCCGCTGACAGCTGGTGATTTAATTCCAGAGGGCGTTCTTCTGCTGTCGGCGGGAAAGTAATATAATCAAAGCGGGCGTGTGCAAGAAAGGCCCTCAGTCGGGGCGTGACGTCAGCTGCCGCAGGCTCTTCCCCGAAGCCGTATTTCGGGCAGTGACAGACAGGAGGGCGAGAGGCGTTATGGACAGCGGGTCACGACAGGCCTCTAACCCGGTGCTTGGCATATGATGCGAGTGCCGTGCATAACCTTGGCTTATCGGAAGAGGTGATTGTACTACTGAAATGGATCGCTGATCCCGCTCACTGATTTTTCTGATACTGTACAACCGAGCATAGAGGTGTAGGTTAAACAATGTAATGTATGATTTGCAACAAAGAAAATGAATACAAACTGTCTCATCTACTTGAAAGAACCATTTTCACTTGTCATACAGTACAAGGAAGCAATGTCGTTGTTCTTAACCTGCGTTTTCCTGTAATTAATGGACTAGCCACGAATTTCAAATTATCCCTCAGCTTCGAGGATGTGAGATTACAATTTGTCATGCCAACTGCCCAGTCGTTACAGATGAAACACTAGGTGAAAAAGGAAATCCGAGAAGTATTTTAGAAGTAAAAATCCCGGTATTTCCCTGAGATGATATAAATCGTGAAGAAACGTCTGTAGTAGCCAGACAGTCCGAATACAACAAGCGTCTTAACTGCTGCGTTTTTCGTTCGGTGTTTAGTTTCAGTCATTACGTGCTAAAGTGGTAAAATCATCTAATGACATACAGCATGTTTCAAGAGGATCAGTAAATATTTTAGGATAAATAAATGTCGTGTGACTAGGGTCTCCAGTCGGGTAGACCGTTCGCCGAGTGCAAGTCTTTAGATTTGACGCCACTTCGGCGACTTGCGAGTCGATGGGGATGAAATGATGATGATTAGGACAACATAACACCCAGTCCCCGAGCGGAGAAAATCTCTGACTCAGCCGGGAATCGAACCCAGGCCCTTAGAGTTGACATTCTGTCGCGCTGACCACTCAAATACCGGGGGCGGGCAATATTTTAGGCTGTGCTAGGATAGAATAATTCGAATGACACATGCCGTATAACATTTCTCCCATTTTATTGATTACAGAGGTACAGCTGGTTACAAATATAAGTTTTCATTTTACCTGTTGGTGCTCCAGTAGCTACAACTTCGTTTATTGGTTATCATTATTGTTTTGAAGGTCAAGTTACAAAGTTGTGCTTGAGTTTACATAACTGTATTTTTCGACAGTCATTGAGTTTTGTTGTCCAACTCTACTGTATTGTTTAAGCACGCCAAGCAAATTATTAATATGCTGACATGGAATTTGTCAACGGCTTTGTAAAAGATTGTGCTTATACGGTAGACGATTACCTGATCTCAGAGTACGAAATCCAAGATTGTTCATTCGTGTCTTCACTACATTGTGAGAGTCCAGTGCAACATCCAGCAGCCATTTTTCATCTCAACGTGCAAATTAACAGCGTGGGTACAGTAGAGGACATTATTGATTGGTTAGCATGTAGTCTTCAACAGGCATTGTAGAATTTTTACACGTGTCAGCGTTCCACATGCAAGAATATGGCGGACATTATGTATTCACACCTCTATCATTATAACCTGCAAAGGAAACAACGCATTTGAGAAGGAGATGAAAGTAGACTGTTCCAATTTTGTCATTCGCCAATAGCTAAACTATGACTAATCACATTAATAGGTCTACTGTTTGCTTACGAAGCTACTTTCACTCGTGAAGATATCAATAACACTCGTAACCAACATCGGTGACCCGACTAAACCCCACATGTCTTTGTGGAGACATTTTCAGGAACGTTTCTTAGTGAATGTGTGTCGTGGTATGATACATAATCAGTTAATTGGTCTGTTGGAAGACAATTCGCCTGAAATCTAGACTTCATTGAAAACAAACTTCCAGCATTATTGGAAGAGTTTCCTTTGGGTACAAGGTTGGGTATGTTCTCCCAGCACACATTCCCTGCAAGTTCTAGTTGTCAGTTTACACCTCATTTAAGCCTAATAACCCTCGGAAGGTGGATCGGGAGAATGCTCACTTTTCTTGGCTACCAAAATTTCCTAAAGTTACCGCGTTCGATTTTTGCCTCCAGGGATAGTTGGAAGTTGAAGAAGACAAAGAACAAGTACACACAAGAGACGAATTGTTCGTTCGGGTTATGAATAGCGCTGTCCCCATAAAAGAACACCAACACAAACTCAGAAGAGTTGAAAGTGTTTTTGTTGGTTGGTTGGTTGATTTGGAGGAGGGGACCAAACAACGAGGTCACCGGTCCCAAATGGCTCTGAGCACTATGCGACTTAACTTCTTAGGTCATCAGTCGCCTAGAACTTAGAACTAATTAAACCTAACGAACCTAAGGACATCACACACATCCATGCCCGAGGCAGGATTCGAACCTGCGACCGTAGCGGTCGCTCGGTTCCAGACTGTAGCGCCTAGAACCGCACGGCCACTCTGGCCGGCCATCGGTCCCATCCGATTATGGAAGGATGGGGAAGAAAGTCGGCCGTGCCCTAAAGCGATTTAGAGAAATCACAAAGTCTTGTGTGTATGTGTGTGTGTGTGTGTGTGTGTGTGTGTAAGTAGATAGGGGGAGGGGCTTGAGAGAGGACATCAGTCTCCTGATGGTTCGATGCGGCCCCTCACAAATTCCTCTCTTATGCAGACCTCTTCTCATCAGAGTAGCACTTGTACCCTACGTCCTCAATTTTTTCTTGCGTGTACTTCAATCTTTGCTTTCCCTACAGTTTTCAGCCTCTACAGCTCCCTTTAGTAATATCGCAGAAGTTAGTCCCTGATGTCTTAACTAATGTCCCATAATCTTGTCCTTTCTTGTGATCAATCTTTTCCATGTTCATTTCTTATCCGGTTCTGCAGAGAACCTCCTTATTCCTTATCTTATAAGTCCACCTTATTTTCAACCTCCTTCTATAGCATCACAACTCAGATGCTTCGATTTTCTTTTTTTTCCCAGTTTCAGTACCATACAATGCTGTGCTCCGGATGTATGTTATCATAAATTTCTTTCTTAGATCAAGGCCAATGTTCGGCATCAGCAAACTTTTCTTGGCCAGGAACGTTCTCTACGTATTTGCTAATCTACTTCGTCCGTCGTGTGTTATTTTGCTTTCAACGTATCAGAACTTCTTAACTTTCACCACTCTATGGTCCCAAATTTTGAAGAGCGTACAACCGCACGGATGAGCTGCTCTAATAGTCTGGCGACATTCGACTATAGTATACATTGTGATTGTCTCAATAACTTTACGAGCAAATTCTCATTAATACAACTACAGAACGCAGATTGATGGGCTTCAAAAGCGCAGGTAAACACAAGAACCATACCTGTGATACATGGTTGCTTACATTTGGTAAAATAAGACAGACGTTTGTCGAACCCCTTCTCCTGACGGTGGGACAGTGTTTTGTGGTGCTGTTATCTTGTTACTATTTGATCAACTCCGAAACGTGCTACGTCGTTGAAGTTCTCTTAGCAGCTTCGTTCAGATTCCACAGGAAAGAAGAAAGAAAAACAAAAACAAAGTCGGTGTTGTAATTCGGTCATTACAAACGATAAAAATTATTTGCGATAGTCAGGAAATTCACCATGTTGACCCTATAACTTAGCGAAAACCATACCTCGATTCATTCACTCATTTTGGTTCGATTTTGGGCGGCCTGCCTTAGTTGCCACACCGTATGTAGGTGAGGTTCCTCATTGTAGTAATTCAATGGCGTGTTATTTTAAGGTATTCTCTTTGTATGCTTTTGAATCGTTGAGCCATTAGCTGAGTGATTTTTGTTTTAAGGCATATTCTCCTGTATAATAATATGATATTGCTGTCCCAGTGTTATTTCGAATTACTGTGCGTCATCTAAAGCGGTCGTGAAATACATGAACTGTATTCGCACTTGCGAATATGGACAACCATCAGCTATATAACAGAATGACGTCAGTGAAAATCTGTGCCGGACCGGGACTCAAACCCGGATTTCCCGCTTATTGCAAGCCGTCGCCCTTCCATTAGGTTATTCGAGCACGACTCACAGTCAGACCCAAACGTCCATATTTTGTTAACCATGTGTCTACATTTGTACTCCTATATCCATTATTTATACTCCCGTACAGATGAGACACTTTACCCGAAAGTTATTTGCATGGTTCGCGATAAGTGAGAAATCCGCGTTCAAGTCCCGGTGCAGCACAGGTTTTCATCGTCGCCATTCCATTATGCAGCTGATGGTTACCCATATTCGCAGCTGCGAATGTATTTCATGTATAATAACAATACAGCGTCACGCCACCACGCGGATTTCAATCATGCAGTGGGCAGCGGTCATAATGTTTCGTCTATAAATGGATCTGTGATACTGAAATGTAGCAAAGAATAATATCTACTGCTAAAAATCATTAAACTTTCCTTACATTTAAAAAAAAGCGAAATGCGGCATAGTAGTAGGCAGTTGACTAATTACGTACGATGGCGGAATTAATGACAGAATTGCGTTCGATAAATGTCATTTTGACGTGATCTATTGAAATAAAATCTTTGGCATAACGAAATAGAAATACGTGCAAGATGATACATATCGAAACGAACAAACAAAATTTAGCTTTGCTCTTAGATCCTAACCTAACGGCAATTTCGGTAACCACTATAGATTCCGATTAAAGGCGTACGCCTTGCTTCGTAACAATCTGTTACCGAAAATCAAAATCGCTGCGGTATTATAAAAATTATTTGCCAACAAATTCCGTTTAGTTCATATATTTTCGGCAAGAGTGCCACATTTGCATCGATTCGAATTCAGTTAGTTAATTAGCCAGAACAGGCATTACCAGAGTCCTTGCTTACCTCTGCCAACTTTCCTTTCCTCTGGACTAATACTTAAGCTCTCTGCTACTTTCAAAAAAGACGTGATATGCGGAGAAATACGAAGTTCCTCTTTCTCAGAAAATGATGACACACTTTAAAGAAAAGACAGTCTCTACAGACGTAAAAAATTTGCACGTGCCAAATAATCCGTACAAACAAATCCTGATTTCTAAGCCTTTGGTGCCCCGCAATATGAAAAAGCACTAGTGGAAAGCTAAAGCATTTCATCATCAAAAAAAATGAGCATGCTTACCAAAGAACGTTGCTCAGAAGTTAAAATAGTTCGCAGAAGAGCACGCTGCGGAACAAAAGACACACGCTCCTTGCGGAAGTTATTCTTTTTCAGAGTTTATTTTGATCGAACAACTCTGACGTGGATGCATAGCGCCTCATAAACGTCGGAAATTTCTTTCTGTGTTACGCAGGAATACTTAAAACGTGCTATAATAGTGAAAAATTGTTCGGAACACAACTAGATTTGGACGCTAGTATGACTTAAATGATGTTCGCTTATCTATGCAAAAAGAAATTGGCACAGAATTTGAATTAGATCCAAATTGGAACGTACTGATGACAAGAAAAGTAAATTAGTATCAACATTATCTATGATTAGCTTAGTGCCCGCTGGTCTACACAGATTATTTCATTTCTCTTTAATCGAATTTTTATGTTGTTCAGAGACTGCAACACCTTCTCAACATTCCACGCTAATTAAGGCCATAGAAGCGTGGTCTTTTCCGAATGTACTTCTAATCAAAAAGCGATTCTGGCAGCTTGAGTCCAAGGCTTTTGTTAATCATGCATTTTGCGTTCTTGTGATACTTCAATAGATACTTTCATCCCATAACACATAATTATTTATACATCGAACCGATAAGTGAAATACCAGTTTTCATAGATTTAGCTTTAAAACTTTATTAATGTAATTAAATATTTTCTTAGAAATTTTCATCCCCTATTTCACCCCCTTAGAGGGTTAATTTCCAAAAACCGTGAAACACGTATTTTTTATTTCTAACGGGGAAGTCAAACACAAATTTTAATATATTACCTTAGAAAACGTTTTCATGGTGAAATAATTTCATAAAACTTTCCATCTCCCGCTTCCTTCTCTTAGGAGGTTGAATTCCTAAGAAGACTGTAATATGTATTGTTTTTTTTTTTTAATTTCTAACAGAGAAGTGTCAAAGAAATCCTACTTTAAAAATGCTTTAGTAGTTCTTTAATAACGATTTAGTTACAAAAAGAAAACTTTCACCCACTATTTTACCTCCTTAGTGGTTAAATTTCCAAAAACGCTGAAATACTTGTCTTTTTTATTATTATTATTTTAGACAGGAGCCCAAATAACAGATTTCATAGTTCTACCTTCAAAATTGCCTTAATACCGATATATTATAAAATAGACATTCATCCCCTATTTAACCCCCATTAGGAGTGGAATTTTGAGCAATACCTCCTCAAACGATGCCTACAGTGTGAGATCCTCACTCTCTCCATATTTCAAGTTTCTATCTCTAGCGGTTTGGGTTGGGCAATCATGAGTCAGTGAATCAAAGTGGCCCTATTTAACCCCCTTAGCGACTGAATTTCCAAAAACAGTTTAACGCATTTTTTCATTTCTAACAGAGAAGACAGATATCACTTTTCATAGATTTAGCTTTGAAAATGCTGTCACAATTATATATTTACATAAAACGACCCCCTATTTCAGCGCCTTGCAGTTGAAGTTTCAAAAACAATGGAGTGAACACCTTTTTATGCCTGATGCTAGCGTAATGAAATATTTCCATAAAAACTCTCATCCCCTATTTCACCCACACAGGTGTTTATTTCCAAAAAATTGTGTAAACGTACTTTTTTATTTCTAACTCAGTAGCCAAATATAAATTTTAATAGATTTCCCTTTTAAAAATGATTTCATAATGAAATATTTCATAAAACATTTCGTTCGCTGATTCATCTTCTTAGCGGTTTTATTTTCAAAAACACTGGAACACGTATTTTTTTATTTGTTACCGGGAAGACAAATAGCAATTTTCATAGATGTAGCTTTAAAAGAATTATGTAGCTCTTTAATAACGATATATTTTTTAAAAAACTTTCACACCTATTTCATCCTCATAGAGGTTAAATTTCCGAAAAAGCTCAAACAAGTACACCTACGTCTTTGTTTCTGACCGAGAAATTAGATACCAATTTTCGTAGGTGTAATTTCAAAATTGCCTTAAAGCCACATCGACATATTTTCAAAGCACCTTTCATCCTCTATTTCACCCCCTTAGGCATGGAATTTCGAAAAATGTCTGCTTATACAACGCTTGCAGCATAAGATCAACAATCTCTGCAAATTTCAACTTCCTTTTCTTCGTAGTTTGGGCTGGGCGATGATGAGTCAGGCAGTCGCTCGGGACATTGCCTTTTACATAGACAGATCTTCTGCTGTAAAAACCCTTCTCTTCGAAGACAAAATAATGAAAAACTCGCATAAGTTTTAGTGGCTCAGCTTTTTTTATTACTATCTTCTCGATGGCTCCTAATTAGTCCTCATAACCAAGTGTGAAGCCGATTTTTTTAATTTGTGGTATGTGTTCACACGCACACACACACACACACACACACACATATACACACACACACACACACACACAAACAAACAAACACGCAAACTTTCTGCTGCATGTGATTGTGTGTGAATGTGAAAAGATTTTTACTTTTTAACTAGAATAAAAATTATTTACTCAATTTTATTACTATTTTTGCTGACTGTTCTGGCAAAAAGATCTACAGAAGCTAGAAAGTATCGGCGTAAAGTTCTCGGGCTCCAATTATAATGGGTTTCACATACTTCCGGAATTTTCGACACTCTTTTCAAACTTTCGCTAAACGAAACAGCTTCATGAGGTGTAGCTACCACAACACTAACATCTGAAAACATTTGATGCAACATATCATCTGAACAACAGTTATTAAACTACATACTGTTCATCCATCATCGAAATGTGAACCGAAATTTTGTCGGAAATGAATTACACCAACAAGGTCAAAGATGACAACCATTATTTCATCCGAAACTGCCTATGTAACATCAAGCCACCATTTAGGGCAACGAAACCACACTTCAGTGCTACTGAATGAGACGATATGTATTGTGTATTCCATCACCCACAGCTACTCTTCGGTAGCGGTCTGCCCAATTGTAAGCAAAGCTAACATTTCTGCTTTAAGAGTAGGGTATGAAACGAAAACTATTTATCTCGTACGATGTGAGGCTTTTGTATTATATGTCTGCTGCGAACACGTTCCGTACAAAAACTTACAAGACTCGTTGTATTCCTTGGTGTATAAGCGACGGCGGGGCAGCAACCACGGTGGCAATTTGAACCAACAACTGTAAACAACAGACGTACATTCGACTATTCAGTTGCGAGCATGCTGTGTTAAGTAGCGGTCGTGCGTCTGTAGTGTATCAACGTTGTTGTGTCACAAATCGCGATGGAACGACATCCCTAAACCAAAGATTGAAGACATTCTCCAAATTAAATCTGTGAATGGCACATCTGGTCGGGAGCCACTTCTGGGGAGTAAGGTCGGCATGTGCAAGTCTTTTCATTCTGACACCACTTCGGCGACTTGTGCGTCGATGACGATGAAATGATGACGAAGACGCTTCCAATCCTGAGCAGAGGAAATCCTCGACCCGGCCGAGAATTGAATAAGGGGCCCCCTTATCAATCGTCAGCAGTGTTAATCTCAAAATCTCGAGCTGTCGACGAAAACCCTTAGAATGTTTTCAAGAAGAGAAAAGTGCGTGAGAATCTTGTCCCGCACACCCTGACTCACACAAAAAAAGTCACTTGAACGCGTGCCGCGACTTGATTGAAATGCAAAACACAGACAATTCTTTTCTGAAAAAAATCATCACGGATGCGTTATCAAATCGAACCTCAACAAAAAGACAAATAGCAGAAATTCTCGTAAGGGTCAATGCTTTGACGACATAACGGACAGCCGCGCGGGATTAGCCGAGCGGTCTCAGGCGCTGCAGTCAAGGGCTGTGCGGCTAGTCCCGGCGGAGGTTCGAGTCCTCCCTCGGGCATGGGTGTGTGTGTTTGTCCTTAGGATAATTTAGATTAAGTACTGTGTAAGCTTAGGGACTGATGACCATAGCAGTTAATTCCCATAAGATTAAAAAAAGAAAAAAGTACATAACCGACATTTAAGCCAATGTAAAGCGCAACTTGAACTACATCCGAATGCAGGATTGTTGCCACAGGTATCACATGCGTGTTTGAACGTTCTGTGGGGTTGTGCTAAATGGAAGAAAGGTAAGGGGGGGGGGGGGAGGGTTGGGGGCTCAGACTATGTAGAGCACCGACGGTCACTTGTCTCTATTTATTATTAATTCAGTCTCGAAACCATTTATACGGAAGGGGTTTATACACAAAATTTGTCTAGCGGAGAAAGGTAAACACCCGGAAGTGGAGGAGGAAATACAAACTCGAATGAAACTGACAAAGATGTTGGTAGTAATACTTTCGCAATTATCTCGCAAACGGGTTGTTTGAGGAGCCATGCTTACAGGAAAGTTTTGGTTTCTGTTATGGTGTACTTTCACCCATGTCAGTTTTCGCTACTAATTATGGGACACCCTGTATACAAACTTTGTACCTAGCCGTCTCTGACACTCAACGGGCAGATAGAGAAGTGTTGGTTTAAGAAGGACGTAACGAAAAGATTTTACCGGGCAATGTGACACATTCCGAAAAGAAAAATAATAAAGCCTTGCAGAGTTAATTCGTTTCTTACATAGAGGGATTTATATTCCTATTGTTGGACGTGGAAATGACACTGGTGCCACCCCCTTTCTCCTAGCTGATATCTGCAACCCATGAGGAAATAGCAGCTGAGCGTTCTGCTTATCAGAATGACAGACGAATCTGTGACGAAACACTGTGACCTCGAGTTCCGTCAGCCACTACTAGCCGTGACCTGAAGAGACAGCCGATGTTCGGCCACCACGACGCCAGGAATAACACCGCCGTGCCTCTCCGAAACATTTGAACAATGGGACATCTGCTCAGGTCACAGCCATAGTCGTCGACTGTGGTCATCCGGAGCACTGCGTAACCGCGATTCGTCTGCAGTCCATGCTTCCTGGGGCCCTATTCTGTATCGTTCATATCGATGTGTGTGGTACATTATCCTCAGTAGTGACATCATTTTCGGTTCTTTATCCGAAATTGCTATTCTGCAAGCTTCTAAGATCTGTTAACGACCGTTCCTGCTGCCGATGTTCCGACAACTGTACCGGGAAGTTGTTAGGTTTCAATATGGCCGCTCGTTCGATTCGGCGTGATTTGTTTGCACCTAGAATTTGTTATTTTAGATTTATTGAATGGTTTTAGTTTCGGATTTAGTGATTATGTTTTACTGAAGTATCACCAGGATGCATCCAAGTGAAAAGTAAGTTAATAATAGACTGTATTCCTTTGTTAGAAATATGGTTTGTATTGTTACTGTGAACGATTATAACATTAAAAAACATTTTCGGTCAATATTCTCATAAGAAACCTGTTACTTTTACGTCCTCGAGTATTATTTCCCGCAGATGGTTTGCTTATTAATTATCGAAACTAATTTAAAACTTTTGAGTGACAATGGAAACGAATTTTGTGAAACCTGATAGTGGAAACCCAATATTTCATGCGTTTATGGCTTATGGCTTACGCCCGCATCATTCGGCAACGTAGTCAGCCTGTGTCTCTCTCGATTAGAATTAGCAAGACGAAGAGACCACCTCCATGCGAGTTGTAATAGCCAAGCGGTTAAGCCGATGAACTGAAGTGCCAAAGGACGTAGAATCGTATACCACTGGGTATGAAAAACACTTCGTGTTTGTAATTTCTGAAATATTCGTTGTTATTTACATGTAAGACTGCGTTTTCTCAGTGGTGACCGTCTTCGTGATTTCCATACGTTTAAGAAATGAAAGATGAAACTGCTGTGCATGAAACAACTCACAGTGACATTTATATTATCTCTTGTCAAAAATAATTCACGATTTTTTTCTGAATACGTAGAGATTTCTGAGTGTGTGGTCAGACAGGAATCTAAAAGCACAACTTAAATTGCTACTAATGAAACTAGCAGCAATCATCTTTATACTCTTGCTTGTCACAAGTATTTATCTGTGATCGAATCCATAACAACAGTAGAAGGAGTTGAAAGATCTTTGCCATAATATTTTTAGACTACACAAACATATATGAAACGTTTTGATTCATCAGTTGCATGTTATAAACTATGATGAACTTAATAGCTGCACTAGCCACATGCCTTTGAAAAGGCGTTTTTAAAATTTTGTTTTTAAGACTCAAATCGTTGATGTAACATATAGCGAAGTAGGCAACTTCATCTTTTGGATCTCTAGGAGCGAGTTACAAACACGTTCCATGCATCTTATTATTCTTTGACACTCCCTTAAACAATGTTTCAGGTTCATGGAGGTATGTTCCGTCTATGCAACTAATTGAAGGCAGTTTGTTTATTACCATGTACGTATCGCTTCTTTTATTTGTGAAGCATCTTCACAAACAAAAGAAACGAAGCGTGTGTGGCTATAAACGAATTGCCTTCAATTAGTTACCTAGATGGAAGAACCTCCATGAATTTTGAAGGAACGAAGGAACGACGGAAAATAGAGAAAAAATAAATGATGAATTTTCCGGATGTTTTAATAGATGGTACTGCACACCATTCCTAACTCGCATTATTTTTTTTTTTTTTTTTTTTTTTTTTTTTTTTTTTTTTTTTTTTTTTTTGTCTACTGACTGGTTTGATGCGGCCCGCCACGAATTCCTTTCCTGTGCTAACCTCTTCATCTCAGAGTAGCACTTGCAACCTACGCCCTCAATTATTTTCTTGACGTATTCCAATCTCTGTCTTCCTCTACAGTTTTTGCCCTCTACAGCTCCCTCTAGTACCATGAGAGTCATTCCCTCATGTCTTAGCAGATGTCCTATCACCATGTCCCTTCTCCTTATCAGTGTTTTCCACATATTCCTTTCCTCTCCGATTCTGCATAGAACCTCCTCATTCCTCACCTTATCAGTCCACCTAATTTTCAACATTCGTATATAGCACCACATCTCAAATGCTTCGATTCTCTTCTGTTCCGGTTTTCCCACAGTCAACGTTTCACTACCATACAATGCTGTACTCCAGACGTACATTCCCAGAAATTTTTTCCTCAAATTAAGGCCGGTATTTGATATTAGTAGACTTCTCTTGGCCAGAAATGCCTTTTTTCCACAGCGAGTCTGCTTTTGATGTCCTCCTTGCTCCGTCCGTCATTGGTTATTTTACTGCCTAGGTAGCAGAATTCCTTAACTTCATTGGCTTCGTGACCGTCAATCCTGATGTTAAGTTTCTCGCTGTTCTCATTTCTGCTACTTCTCATTACCTTCGTCTTTCTCCGATTTACTCTCAAACCATACTGTGTACTCATTAGACTGTTCATTCCGTTCAGCAGATCATTTAATTCATCTTCACTTTCACTCAGGATAGCAATGTCATCAGCGAATCGTATCATTGATATCCTTTCACCTTGTATTTTAATTCCACTCCTGAACCTTTCTTTTATTTCCATCATTGCTTCCTCGATATACAGATTGAAGAGTAGGGGCGAAAGGCTACAGCCTTGTCTTACACCCTTCTTAATACGAGCCTTCGTTCTTGATCGTCCACTCTTATTATTCCCTCTTGGTTGTTGTACATATTGTATATGACCCGTCTCTCCCTATAGCTTACCCCTACTTTTTTCAGAATCTCGAACAGCTTGAACCATTTTATATTGTCGAACGCTTATTCCAGGTCGACAAATCCTATCAAAATGTCTTCATTTTTCTTTAGCCTTGCTTCCATTATTAGCCGTAACGTCAGAATTGCCTCTCTCGTCCCTTTACTTTTCCTAAAGCCAAACTGATCGTCACCTAGCGCATTCTCAATTATGTTTTCCATTCTTCTATATATTATTCTTGTAAGCAGCTTCGATGCATGAGCTGTTAAGCTGATTGTGCGATAATTCTCTCACTTGTCAACTCTTGCCGTCTTCGGAATTGTGTGGATGATGCTTTTCCGAAAGTCAGATGGTATATCGCCAGAGTCATATATTCTAAGACACCAACGTGAATAGTCGTTTTGTTGCCACTTCCCCCAATGATTTTAGAAATTCTGATGGAATGTTATCTATCCCTTCTACCTTATTTGACCGAAAGTCCTCCAAAGCTCTTTTAAATTCCGATTCTAATACTGGATCCCCTATCTCTTCTAAATCGACTCCTGTTTCTTCTTCTATCACATCAGACAAATCTTCACCCTCCTAGAGGCTTTCAATGTATTCTTTCCACCTATCTGCTGTCTCCTCTGCATTTAACAGTGGAATTCCCGTTGCACTCTTAATGTTACCACCGTTGCTTTTAATGTCACCAAAGGTTGTTTTGACTTTTCTGTATGCTGAGTCTGTCCTTTCGACAATCATATCTTTTTCGATGTCTTCACGTTTTTCCTGCAGCCATTTCGTCTTAGCTTCCCTGCACTTCCTATTTATTACATTCCTCAGCGACTTGTATTTCTGTATTCCTGATTTTCCCGGAACATGTTTGTACTTCCTCCTTTCATCAATCAACTGAAGTATTTCTTCTGTTACCCATGGTTTCTTCGCAGCTACCTTCTTTGTACCTATGTTTTTCTTCCCAACTTCTGTGATGGCCCTTTTTAGAGATGTCCATTCCTCTTCAACTGTACTGCCGACTGCGCTATTCCTTATTGCTGTATCTATAGCGTTAGAGAACTTCAAACGTATCTCGTCATTCCCTAGTACTTCCGTATCCCACTTCTCTGCGTATTGATTCTTCCTGACTAATGTCTTGAACTTCAACCTACTCTTCATCACTACTATATTGTATTGTGATCTGAGTCTATATCTGCTCCTGGGTACGCCTTACAATCCAGTATCTGATTTCGGAATCTCTGTCTGACCATGATGTAATCTAATTGAAATCTTCCCGTATCTCCCGGCCTTTTCCAAGTATACCTCCTCCTCTTGTGATTCTTGAACAGGGTATTCGCTATTACTAGCTGAAACTTGTTACAGAACTCAATAAGTCTTTCTCCTCTTTCATTCCTTGTCCCAAGCCCATATTCCCCTGTAACCTTTTCTTCTACTCCTTCCCCTACAACTGCATTCCAGTCGCCCATGACTATTAGATTTTCGTCCCCCTTTACATACTGCATTACCCTTTCAATATCCTCATACACTTTCTCTATCTGTTCATCTTCAGCTTGCGACGTCAGCATGTATACCTGAACTATCGTTCTCGGTGTTGGTCTGATGTCGATTCTGATTAGAACAATCCGGTCACTGAACTGTTCTCAGTAACACACCCTATGCCCTACCTTCCTATTCATAACGAATCCTACACCTGTTACACCACTTTCTGCTGCTGTTGATATTACCCGATACTCATCTGACCAGAAATCCTTGTCTTCCTTCCACTTCACTTCACTGACCCCTACTATATCTAGATTGAGCCTTTGCATTTCCCTTTTCCGATTTTCGTGTTTCCCTACCACGTTCAAGCTTCTGACATTCCACGCCCAGACTCGTAGAACGTTATCCTTTCGTTGATTTTTCAGTCTTTTTCTCATGGTAACCTCCCCCCTGGCAGTCCCCTCCCGGAGATCCGAATGGGGGACTATTCCGGAATCTTTTGCCAATGGAGAGATCATCATGACACTTCTTCAAATACAGGTCACATGTCCTGTGGATACACGTTACGTGTCTTTAATGCAGTGGTTTCCATTGCCTTCTGCATCCTCATGTCGTTGATCGTTGCTGATTCTTCCGCCTTTAGGGGCAATTTCCCACCCCTAGGACAAGAGAGTGCCCTGAACCTCTATCCGCTCCTCCACCCTCTTTGACAAGGCCGTTGGCAGAATGAGGCTGACTTCTTATGCCGGAAGTCTTCGGCCGCCAATGCTGGTTATTTATCAAAATTTAGGCAGCGGCGTGGATCGAACCCAGGAATCAAAGACGCTACCCGTAGACCACGGGTCCCTCGCATTAAGAATCTTAAAATCCAAAACAAGACATCGATCTGAATGAGAATAATATGACATAATATGACATTTATGACAGTTTCCAGAGCAAATATCCTATCGCTATTATCCATGCATGGAAACACGTGGTCAGCGAAATTTGAACAGTACTACTTACTCTACGGTACTGCAAAGAATAGCATGCATGTGAGAGCTGCTAGCCGTTTCTGGTTCGTGCCGCTGTGCTCGCTGCAGTGCGCATGCGCGGCAGATTGCTTTTGATTGGTTGGCATGAGGAGAACTGACAACAGCATATCAGTTCGCTAGCACCGTACGGCCTCACTTCCGAAAGGCTTACAGAATAATGTGGGGGCTATCTTTCGAAAACAATGCCGCTCAGTGCGCTCGCCTACCGATCCTATCGGCAGAGCGGCCAAAAGATACAGTATATGGCCCCTGGTCACAGCACCAAGCCAAATGCAGCACTGTGTGCAGTGGTGTTGACGGCAACCCACGCATGGGATGGTAATTCCCAAGCCGGGTGCTGATACTCTCCGAGTAACAGTGCAGGATGATACAGAATGTTGCAAGGAATTCAATACCTGTTCTTGAATGGCAGTTACAGATGTGAAGGGGTTACAGTGTGATTGGTGCATAATATGGAGAGCCTCCCTTGTAGTAACCAGATATGGTCGACCAGAACCTTGACAATGGTTACGGCTTCCATCACGTTCCCATCGTGTTGAACATCAGGCTGCTGTCATATCTGAATGCTCCACAAATCTGGATATTGCATGATTCGAACAGCCGGCCGAAATTTGACCTACAATGAGGCCTCTTCCAAATTCTGTCAGATACTGATAACGGTGTTACACATGAGTGTGTGTACTTCACTGTTCACGTCTCTTATGTAACCTACTAGGCCTGATAAAAATAATAAACGCTAGTGTACTCTGGTCGCCGCAGTATCTGTCACAGATTTACATATCCGCCGATGGTGTGAACTTGTACGAAAGTTATAGTTTACTTAAAATGCTATTTTAGTATTATACGAGTATTTTCAGCTTGTCGATGGATAAATTTACGAGTGTCACAACGTTCTGTAACTAGTTTAAGTATGTCACCACTTAACTTCTTAAACCACAAAGAAATCAAATTTTAAATATAAGATGGATGAAAATCATGTAAAATGATTAACCCAACTTTTTGATCAAATTTATGTATCTGGAAACGTTCCATTGCAGAGGCTGAATTCAGAGATCATTCATCTGTCCTAAAGACAAACGTAAAATAATGCGGAGATTATCGTACGATGACCTTAATGAGTTACATCTTGTACATCTTGAAGTTGTTTTTGAATATACACTCAGATTTCATACTAAGAGACTCGCTGGAAGAAGTAGAGGAAGGAATTTTGATAAAGGGAATGAGAATAAACAACACTCGATATGCTGATGACACTGTTGTACTTACTATCCAAGCTTTACAATTATTAGTGGCTAGAACTGCAAGAGTTATCAGTCAGTACGGGCTTGAAATAAACACTAAAAGACAAAACTCATGGTCGTAAGTAAGGAAAATATTACAGGAGTCAGTGATAAACCAAAGAGCTATACAAAAAGTAAAAGCCGGCCGGAGTGGCCGTGCGGTTCTAGGCGCTACAGTCTGGAACCGAGCGACCGCTACGGTCGCAGGTTCGAATCCTGCCTCGGGCATGGATGTGTGTGATGTGCTTAGGTTAGTTAGGTTTAATTAGTTCTAAGTTCTAGGCGACTGATGACCTCAGAAGTTAAGTCGCATAGCGCTCAGAGCCATTTGAACCATTTTGAAAAAGTAAAACAATATACTCACCTTGGACCGATAATAAATGAAAATTTGGGATAACCCACAAGAAATCAAGATTTACATCTGGAAAGCAAGAAATGCGTTTCAGAAAATGCTCAGAGCCATTTGAACCTTAAATAAAAACACGAACAACAAGCTAGAGGTCTTTGAATTGTGGATTTATAGGCGGATCCTGACAATGCCTTGGATCCCGAGAGTAACAAACGTGCAAGTTTTGAGAAAAATGAACGCATCACCTAAATCAATGAAGATAGTGAAATGTCGAAAGTTGCAATATCTAGGACATGTCATAGAACTATTCCTGTTGCGGCCAACAAGAAAAGAACAGACTTCATGATCGCCAACAGCCGAACCAGATAGACACCGAAAGAAGAAGAAGAAAATATAAGATAATAGTACAGTCTCCTCGATTCTGTTGTTACTTGTAGCATCGTGTTACATTTTCCATGTTTAGTACTGGGGGAAACGAAACGTTAGTGCTATGTACCATAAATCTAGGTGTTAGAGACTCCGTAGGACATAGCTGTCAGGCATAATAGGCTGCATTAGCTCTCACATGTGCACGTTTTGTTCAGATAAGCCTGCTTTGGTCGTTGGTGATCTAATTTTCCTTCGTCTTCCAGGCTTTTTATTCGCATATATGATTTCTAGATACAGAGGTAGACAGCGCTTTCATCACATGTCACAGGACGTCACACAACTTCTTTTTCTCCTTGATAAATATTGTAATGAATAATTTGTTTGTGTGTAATATGTTAAGGAACGCACCTTGAACTAGACTTTCTAGAGATGAGGTCTTGTTTAAATATTACAAGTGCACGCCCACAGTTCATTCTTTTCGTTGAAACAGTTCCTAAAATTATCAGAGATTGGTGAAAATCGTTAATTGTTTAAAATTATCAGGGATTGATGAATATCCTTAATTTTCTATGCAACACGAATATTTCTTCCAATAGCACTTACTCGTTATTGTTATTGACGGAATGTTTCATTCAGCTTCCCGCACCACTATCCATCATGTCTGAGTTTTCCAAAACACTGACATTTAATGCTTTGCTTTACTGGGAGCTTGGTAACACTATGTTCCATAACAAACAAGTTGTCCTCTTGCTCCTCGTGCTGTTGAGGACAGCTACCGGTCACCATTGACCAATCCATCCCATGTAAACATCCTCGTTTCTGTCCGGTCAAGTCCATGAGAGTTCACGTTGACTCACCACGGCGCTTCTACACAATGTGGCCAGAAGTCTTCATTAACCTCTTCTGAACGGATTGGGTACATCATGCTATTCATCGGATGACATACGAACACGTGCACACGTGTCAACGCCATAAATGTGTCTTCTGTCAGGACGAGTCAACGACGAGAATACCAATATCTCTTCTAGCAAACCTCAGAAATTACTTGAAAGCGACACCTGAATTCAAAAGTATACTCTATGAGACAGTCGTCAGACATACGTATTCGGCTGCTGCTCAGGTATAAAGATCAGTGGAAAACGATGCATCCTGTAACGACAGCACTTCAACTTCACAGTCGTCCTGTTGTCTCCAAATAACTGACCTCGAAAACTAATTTGTGACAACATTAATAGTAACGCAAAGAATACTATCATGCATTATTTCAGCCATGAAATTTATGGTTAAACACCTTGACTGTGTCTTAAATTACTTGAAATTTAGCAATAAAGTTAAAAAATACAATAAAAATGAAGTTCAAAAGTTATCTGTATCCTGTATTTCTTCAAGTATTATAATCATTGATTTTTTGAGCCATTTAAGGGGCTTTATAGAGTGATGAGTCGCTATATGGGTTCGTAGAAATTCAGATATTTCTCCTATCTGGTTGTTAAGAGTAACAATCATCCGTTTTTTGTGAAAGTAACTTATTTTGTATCTTAGGCAACACGTTTCACCTAATTGTTAAACGCATCTTCATCGGTGCAAAACAGATATAACTGTCACAATAATTATTTTCTTATTGTGAACATATTATTTTAACTCACTGGTTTAGGCGCGCGGCGTTTCAGAGCTAAGACTGAGCACTTTTATCTCATCTGCCTGCTACATGTGTGTATTCGTTCTTCTGTTAACCTTTCGGATCTCAAAATCTTCATCGTGTGAAAGATTTTAATGTACTACACTGGACTGCATTGCGCTGAACTTTGCTGCGAGCCAAACTGAGGAATCCTGAGCAGTGAGGATTCGTAGAGGGTAGTTGTGGAGGAGGGGGCGGGGGGGGGGGGGGATGCTGAGCTGTGGAGATGTGGTGTGGTAATGGCGACACACTTGTGATATTCGAGTGTGTGTGTGTTTTTTTAGTAATTTTTTTAAAAGTGTTATTCTATAATTTTAAGTTTGTTGTTAGTTATTCATCACTGGAAATATCGTACTTCGAAGAATGTATATCTCAGGGCATACCAGCTCCCCAAAATAGGAGACAGTGTGCTTTGTAACTACACTGGGGCACAAAGACGGAGAAGGAAAAAGTGTTCCAGAGAACATCGCTCTATAGTTCTTATAACATGTGAGGACCCACAGCAGACAACTCCATCTGCCAAAGTTGATTTAGCCTCATTGTCAGGAATGACTGCTGGTGTCATGAGAATATCGTTGTTGTACCATCTCTGCTAACCAGTTAGTTTCAAACGGAACGTTGTCATTCACTTCAGTAGGTAATCTGTAGATAGTTGAAAGAAATATGCAGAAAATGGACAACTATGCACAGAAGAGTAGGGTAAAGTTTAATCAAGACAAAACGGAGTTCATGCAATTAGGAAGGAGACATGAGCAGCGAGAATTTCTTGAGCTAGATGGCATGAGATTCAAAAGAGTTCACCAATTCATATCCTTGGGGTCTTGTTTTGCCAGTGACGACAGCATAGAAATGGATGTCAAGAAAAGAATAGTAGTGAGAACGAGATGTACGTATTCCTTCAGGAAGACGCTTGGTTCAAAATCAATATCAGCGAATATTGAGATAAGAATATATAACACAGTGATATTACCAGAAGTCGTGGACTGCTCAGAAACCTGAAGATGACTAAACGAGAAAAAAAACCTATCAATACTTGAAAGTAATGGGGAAAAATGGTTCAAATGGCTCTGAGCACTATGGGACTCAATTGCTGTGGTCATTACTCCCCTAGAACTTAGAACTACTTAAACCTAACTAACCTAAGGACATCACACACATCCATGCCCGAGGCAGGATTCGAACCTGCGACCGTAGCAGTCGCACGGTTCCGGACTGCGCGCCTAGAACCGCGAGACCACCGCGGCCGGCGTAATGGGAAAGATATGGGTTCCGAGCTTAGATAAAGGAGAATGGAGAAGTAGGAAAAATGAGGAAATCTACCTCTTGATGCAACAATCAGCAACACTACACAAGCTGATGAACAAAAGGATCCAGTGGGCAGGCCATGTAGCCCGTGCGGCAGAACGAAGACAGGTAAACAGCGCACTTGAGGGTAAATCAAACACCAGACGCCCCACAGGACGACCAAGGCGGCGCTGGATGGATGACCTGGCAAAGGACCTGGCAGTTCTGGAGACTGAAGACATCTAGAGGAACGGAGGACAAAACAGAAAGGAAAGGAGGCAGTTTGCGGAAGCAGTGCATGGTCTGAAAGGCTACTGGATATTTTTCTCAATTTTTTTTACAAGTAACCATAAACGGAATCATATCTCAGACACTAACTTTACATTTAAAGTGAAACAAGGCTCTGAATTAAAAAAAAGTTTTAAAATTACTGACTTCATTAAAATGTCGATGAATATTACGGCAGAGTAAAGCAAAAATTGCAAAAATTGAACGCGAACGCATATGGTACAATTTTCAAAGATTATGACTTCGAAAACGTCGGAGCACAACAAAACCCAAGACAAAAAACTGCCCGAATATAAATGCGTATAAGCTTATTAGCTGAGAAGGCATCTCACAAATCTGAGTACTGCATTTTGTTTAATTTCAGTATTGCACACTATAGGAGTGTGTATTTACATTTTTTCTTTTTTCACTGTCAATGAGGAGTGTTTTGCAGTAAAGACCTTATCTTCCACAGAAGGGTTGACTGAAGTGCAGAATAGCTGAAACGAGTTATGTGTTCACAAGTTAAGGACGACATCCAGCTAAAACTCTGCAAGATCAGTGGTTGTCACAGGAAGCGTCTTGAAATTTTTCAAATATATCAATATTGTCCCTGATTAGTTCGTCATTGACATTATTTTTTCATTATACGACTTTTTGAGGCGATCATTTGATAATGCAAATTTTCATATTCACTCTACCATAAACTGAGTTATATGATGAATTCTAATTGGTGACATGTTCACAAAACAACATTATTGAACTCATCTGTAGTACCAGTGAACTCCGACTTCTACATTTATATTTACATCTATACTTGCACACCACCGTGAGGCGCATGGTAGAGGGTACGTCTCATTGTACTAGTTATTACGTTTTCTCCCGTTCCATTCACGTACGGAGCGCGGGAAGAATGATTGTTTGAATGCCTCTGTCCGTGCAGTAATTATCCTAATATTATCCTCACAAACCCTATGTGAGCGATACGTAGGGGCTTGTAGCACATTCCTAGAGTCATCATTTAAAGCCCTTTCTTGAAACTACTTTAGTGGACTTTCTCCGGATATTTTACACCTGTCTTTACGAGTCTGCCAGTTCAGTTCCTTCAGTATCTCTGTGACACTCTCCCATGGATTAAACAAACCTATGACTTTTTGTGCTGCCCTTCTCTGTATACGTTCAACATCCCCTGTTAGTCCTATTTAGTGCGGGTCTCACTCATTTGAGCAATATTCTAGAACCAGTCGCAGGACTGATTTGTAAGCAATCTTCTTTGTAGACTGATTGCACCGCCCCAGTATTCTACCAGTAAACCGAAGTCTGCCACCTGCTTTATGCACGACTGAGCGTATGTGTTCATTCGATTTCATATCCCTGCAATGCGCTACACCCAGGTATTTGTGTGAGTTGGCCGATTGCAACAGTGACTCACTGATATTATAGTAATCGGATACTACGTTTTTACGTTTTGTGAAGTGCACAGTCTTACATTTCTGAACATTTATAGCAAAGCTGCCAAACTTTTCATCACCTTGAAATCTTTTCAAGATCTGACAGAATATTTATGCAACTTCTTTCAGATAGTACTTCATCATAGATAACTGTATCATCTGCTAAAAGTCTGAGGTTACTACTGACACAGTCCGCAAGGTCATTAATATACAATATGAACAGCAAGGATCCCAAAACACTTCCTTGGGGCACACCCGAAGCTACTTCTACATCTGACGATGACTCTCCAACCAAGGTAACGTGCTACGTCCTTCCTACCAAAAAGTCCTCAATTCAGTCACAAATTTCACTTGGTACCCCATCTGATCGTACGTTTGATAATAAGCGTAGGTTTGATACTGAGTCAAATGCTTTTGGAAATCTGTAAATACTGCACTTACCTGACTGTCTTGATGCAAAGCTTAGACCACATAAGCTACCTCCGCAAAATCTGTGCGAACTGCAGAACTATTATACAGACATATTCATTCACCTAGTTCCAAACACGTGTCAGTGACTTTCAGAATCCAAGCCACTACGAACTGTAGACGCTTTATAAACTAAAGGTGAATTAGGGAAGTGATAAATGGGTTTCTTGATGTTCTGGCTAATCGTTGTATTGGTGGTAGTCCTTCGTTGCTTTCCTGGACCGAACGGAAAGTTTTACACATGGGCCGACAAAGGCCGTCCAGTGACCCCGGCTGACTCAGCGTCGGAGCATGGACAAGGCCAGAGATTACGCTGCAGAACATCCTGGGAGCTTGCCCGTAGCTTCCTCGTGCAGCGACTGCCTCCTGTGGACGGATCACGTGGTAACCGAACTCGCCGCGCGAGGGACTTCACTGCCTCTTGCACAATGTTGACTCACGTCCTGGCAGGCACACATTCTGACAGGAAGAAGACACTGGGAAAATTTGCCAAGGTGTCATCGAGTGTGATGCTTCTGCGTTGATAAATGCTTGTACTGTGCTGTCTTGGACCTGAGTTGCTCCGCACGAATGGAGAATGACAGGAAGTGAGAAGGCGAAGCCTAGTGTCGGCAAGTAGTAAAGCTATCGCCAACATAGTGGTTGTTTGGTTACAGTAGCTAATAACAAGGCACCCTGTCATACAGGCTGTGGTATGTCCTTGACTTTGAATTTACATTCACCCAGCCACAGGAGTTCCCAAAGTTTTAACGTAGTCTCCGAATAAGACGATGCAACTTGGGATTTTCCTCCACTGGAAGAAAAGAAATGCAACATCCTCCAGGACAACGTCATTTAACTGACAAGTGTGGTTCCAGGTAACTCATCATTGAAGGAGTATATGATAACAAATTCAGACCAAATGAAACACATCTGTCACAGTAAAAAGTGTCCAGAGAATCGCATCAGTGCAGCACTGTACCCCCCTGTGAGGTATGACATTCTGCAACAGAATGCCCCAAGCATCTTGCACCTTTTTTTGCAATTCGGCAATGGTTCTTGCAGGCCCTGGAAAACGAGTAAGTTCTTGCTTCGCCATGCCTCATATGTGTTCAGTTTGCTACAGATCTAGTGATCTTGCTGGCCAGGGCATTCGTTGTACACTGGGTAGCAGCCGTATGTGGACGTGTATTGTCCTCCTCAAAAAGCGCATCAACTTCTTGCCGAAAAAATGTCAGTAGCAAGGAGATAACAGCCTGTGTAGTGTAGTGGGTACTGGTTGCTTTACCCTGCATAAACACTAAATGTGACCACGATTTGGTGCCTTTGCCCCAACACCAAGAAGTTTGGAATAGAGTATACTGGGCGAATGCACTTTGGAACAGGTAGCTTACAAGGTGTAAGACATACATGTGTACGTCCATCACTCGCGTACAGACAGATTCTACTCTTATCACTGCAGAAAACTGAGTGCCATTCCACTCTCGAGTCAACTCTTTCACGACGCCAGAGTAGCTAGCATTGTGTCAGTGGTAGCCTGGCTAGAGATACGTGTGAGCTTTCGACTGCTTCAAGTAGACGGTTCCCAGTGGTCTCTGATGACACAGAAGATGCAATGCGTTCCCCGATTTCGCCCCTGCATGACGCTGCCTGCACAGTGCGTCTACGTCGACGTTCGTGTGTCTACGCAGACGTCCAGAGCCTGGTCTACAGATATGAAAATGATCCCCGGACCACTACTGAAAGCCGCAACACACCACCGATACGTTGTCCCCAACATGAGCAGCAGTCCGTCGACAGGATACGTCTATCAACTTGCCGCAGGCTCATAGTGTGATCCCGTTAAAATGGCTGGAGCTCTTCAACAGGAGTACGTAGTCGTCGGCGGGTCATTATTGTACCCTAGAATGAGTGTTGCAAATACTGTTCGCTTCAACTCATCACAATTACTGCCTGTGGAGTTAAAACAGAGAGTGCACAGACGGGCCCCCTGAGCCACATCTGATAGCCGATAAGCGTGACAGATGGATCACCAATACTACAAATCCTGTGTGCACATATTATACCCTGGATCCATTGAACACAGTCCTTTAGGATGTGGCATTCTTTTTCCAGCAAAATACTAATCTCTGCTACATATGAAAGAAGAGATAAGTGACACAATAAATGCTAGCACCTACTTCGATGTGAACCGGAACCTTTAGATTTCATATTTGACACTTATCCACTTGGACGCTGAACCAAGCAACGCAGTTTATTCCTCTGTATAGTACAACACTGCCGTGTGAACTCGACGGATAGGCATGCGATTTAACTGAGTAAAATGGCGCATAGTTGATGATCTTGAACAGTACGGCACTGCTTTTTCTTCCCTATGTCATAAACCCTATGGATACGAACCAGCTATCTCCAAAACTGGTCACTGCCGTCAGCCTACTGTACTTCCTTCACTGACGCAATCTCCGTCGTTTGGGATGTAACTGGTTTTCCCAACGTCAGGTTGATATATTTTAATAGACATCGTCATTTGGAAGGAAGTAGACTTTTATTTACCGAAACATATTGCCCTCTACTATATGAGTTACAATGAATTATACATAGCACAGAAGTTATGGGCGCATCTTTACACATATTCTCTGTAGACAGTTGTAATATACGGTAGCTTCTTCGGTAATGAAATCAGCGGTCAGTAACAATTAAGACAGGGGTACGGTGCTAAATTAAAGGACAGTATAGATTTTAAGAAAATTAGCACTTCCGACAAGACTGAGATAAGCGGAAAAGAGGTCACAGATGTCGCCAATATGAGGCATACGAAGGGTGAAAAATGTTTTATAGTGTGTATAAAAGGACTACAGCGGGTTTCTAAATTTACCTCACAGCCTCTTTAGACGAGTAGTATGTGGAAACGAATCACATTACTGGAGCAAAATGAAGGATGTAAACTAATCACTATTGTGGAACTGGAGGCGAATCATCACAGGAAGAAGATTCACCGTATATCAAACGTGACCCGTGAATAATGGTGCGTTTCGTCTGAGTCTTAGCTATGGGTGTTGTCACCACATTAATTAGGTGTGGCAAATGTAGTAATTATCAGAGTCACAGATAATTACTATCGATCTTTCACGACGCGGACGAGGAACAATGGAACACGTTGTTCAACAAGTTGATTGCAGCAAAGCTCGCAAACTGCCCGCCTCCGGATTTCGTGCCATATTCAGATCATTATTTAACTGGCGCCCTCTGAACGTCCTAAGAATTCGTAACTGGCATTTGGAACACTGTAGGCAGTAGGTGCAAATTTTGTACCGGTAAAACCTTAAATATATTTACGGTGCATTGTATATAAAAATAATTTAACTGGGTTTCTGGCGGCTAGTGATCTAGTCTCCTGAATACAGTCTCACTTGTGGTATAAAAACTATGGACAAAACAAAAAATATCACAGCTCTTTTGATTTTGTAGTAGTCGAGGATGAATGATATATGTATGACGCATTGTGTCAATATATTGGTCTTTGTGTAATCCATTTAATCTGTACTGTAATAAAGTGTAGTGTAGCCATTGCAAATAGACCAGTACACTGACTTTCACAGCCACTTGCAAAGACGCTACCGAGCGAATTGGCGCAGTGGTTAGCAAACTGACCTGACAGTCGGGAGGACAACGGTTCAAATCTGCATTCGACCATACTGCTTTAGGTTTTTTGTGATTGCCTTAAATCGCACCAGGAAAATGCCGGGATGGTTCCTTTGAAAGGTGACAGCCGATTTCCTGTGGCAGTACGAGCCTATGCTGCGTCTCTAATGACTTCGACGTCGACAAGACATTAAACACAAATTTTACTTCCTTCCAAAGGTGCTCACATCTTTCATAGAAACAGCAGGCATGAAATGCCGCTACCAACATCAAAACATTGCATGGGATATTAATGTGTATTTCAGGTACCACAAACGGTTCAATGTGGAAACGTGACACTTTGGCCATCAATTGCTCCTATGATAAATACTAAGCTCCGACTTGTGTTCATCTGCGAAGAAGGATATTGAACTACGAAATGTTTGAAGTTTTGGAGATATTAATTACTGTATGCATTACCGGTTCAGAAACATTTTTCCTTACAAGTAATGTATAACTTGGCGCTCCCTATCCCCCCCCCCCCCCCACCTCACCATCCACAGACATTAGTTGATTTTTCTTGGGTTCTTCGTAAGACCTTTCAAAATAACTCTGAATCTAGTGATAAGGGAAATGCATTTTTCTTTTAAAATAAGCATTACACAGAAAATCTTCTGTAACAGGAATAAAGCTCTTACTCTTAGTCCAGTGCTAAATGTTCACGAAGACTCTCCGAGAAAGAATTAGGGCAATATTCCTGAACAACTGTCAGGGGCTACACAAAACAAGAAACGATTGGGATCAATTTAAGGCGTTTATTGAGATTTTTAAATGCTTTTAGTGAAACCACTAATCCTATTGTATTGTTCTACTGTCTACAAAAATATGCAATCTATTAATCAGTGGAAAGAACGGAAGAATAAGTTTTTATTCGCTTTCTTAATTTACACATATTTTCAATTTCCGTTACGAAGAGTGTGACATAAATACAAAAAATATCAGCTAATTTTATGTTATGTCTTAAAAATAAGACAATTTTTAACTGTGTAACGTGTATCTTATGTATGAAGAAAACTCAATAGTAAGAGCTTAAACTTTAGAAAAATTGGGATGAAAGTAGTTCAGAATTGGTAAACATGGTCAAATCTTTCACTTGTGTAATGAAAAAGGAAAATTCGACTAAAAGGGTCATGTATAATCCCCACAGTGGTTCAGTATAAGCACTAACAATTTTTCCCTTGGATATAAACATTATTGATATTTTTCTACCCTGAACTTAGCAAAACCTTTCCAAACAGAATCTGAATTGTTTGCTTCAAGGTATCGCTTTTAGTGGACAAATTTGACAGTCTACACATTAGTTCTTGAGAAAGTGTTCACATAAGTCAGGAATGGGTAATAGTTTTGGCTCAGCGACCACTGTGTGAAAGTAGAGGTTAGTGAAGGGCCACACCTTTTAAAATGATTGCATGCATTAGCTAACTCTTCATGTCTGAAAACATATAAATTGCTGCATAAAAATTCTGACTATCTTGGTTGGCTGCACAAAAACCAACAGCTGGCCGCTTGCGGACCGCGGGCCGCTATTAGCCCACACATGATCTAAGGTGTATCTTTATAAAGATGAATTTTGAAACACTAGTTTCATGATTAGCTACAGAAACCTATTAAAAATATTCCGAAAAATTAGAGGAAAATTAAATGAATGATTTGAGAAAATCAGCCAATCAGCCAATCATTTGCTAATATAAACTTTTATGAACAACCCTTGACCGTGAACATTATATAATTATCTCCTTCAGAAGTACATGGACCTGCTGAGGAAATTTTACGTCATAGTGAAAAGGAATTATCAAGGTGTAAAGAATGAACAAAATCACTGGATAAAAATAGAATAAACAAAAATTACTTACACGTAAAGTCACATATTAGCGAAGACAAATTTCAGAGCAAAGAAGTTCACGTCAGGTAACATTGTATTTGTGACCAACAGTAAAACCAGACAAAATTCCTTTAACAAACATTCCCATTGGACCTGGGCTAAGTGTAAAAGTCTTCACTTTAAAATTTACATCGAATTAAAGGCCAGTGAAAAGGCTCATATGTGACCGATGTCACGCGACGACTGACGAAGTTGGCACAGTGCACGAAATGGGAAACATCGGTAGGTGGCTTGCCAGCACGAAAACATTTGCCCACAGCAAACAGATCAAGCGTAAACTATCAGCCACCACGTTGAATCGAAACGCGACTGAGAAAAATTTTAGGTAGGAATATGGGGTACGATGGGGGAAAGTAGGAGGACAGGAAATTTTAAAATGATTTCACCATTAAAAATGAGGAAAAATAGAAACGGATAAAATATTTTACAAGAGAAATAGAAATCTGGAGAGAATGAATAACAAGTGGAGGCCGCCTCGGACTGTAATTACATTTACCCGTCTGAAGAAACTGTCGATTCGCAGGTTGCAGCTGATCATCTGGCATGTTGCCATATCTACTGAGTGTGTGTTGAAAAATTACCATTTCTTCACATAAGTTTAATTTCTGTCCTTTAACATCATTATACAAAATTACGGCTTCATCCAGATCTTAAGGGAAATGGGCAGGGAGATCAGAGTAAGGTATGAAGAACATTTACTGGGGTAAAGGGGTGGTAATGTGCACCACTCCACATTTTCAGAACATTTACTCTTTAATAATTATTTTCAGCGAAGAACTGGCTTCATCAAAGCATTCAACAGCTCACGTTCAGTACGCTTCCTGCAGCTGAAATTGTTGGAAAGAGTAAGTGTGGACTGAAATTGTCTTGAAAATCATTACAACGGAGGGACATAAAGTTTTGACCATAATCTCGAAAAAATAGTTACATAACTTCGTTAGAGAGTAGCCAAAACAAAATGGCACAGCCATTGATAAGGTGGAGTATCATCTGTGTGGTATCGTCTAAAGCTCGCTGTGCCACACCAAAACATTAGCAATCCCCAACAACGAATGAGAGGCGCTCTTGAAGACACGCCCCCTCTCTCAGCTCCGCAACGCCATCACATGGAAGTCAATATAGAACCGAGCGTGAGCACATTCTGCCCAGATTCTGACCTCCGACGAAACAGACAACATCATTTAGTTAGGACACCAGTGCTATTAAAATATCAGACGGAATTGTACTTTTGTAAATACTGAACTTTACTTCACTGTTGAACGACAGCTGTAAATATTTGACACAGTCCTGTGGCAATGGAATGTATAAAGTAAGTCCTTCCGTCATTCTTGTAATAAAATGTTTAGAAACGATCAACCGCCTCCCATAGCCATCAAACAACCCACAGTTGTGACTAGACGATTGTAGTTATATGTCCGCAGTTCTCGCTTCCCACGCCCGGGTTCCCGTGTTCGATTCCCGGCGGGGTCAGGGATTTTCTCTGCCTTGTGATGACTGGGTGTTGTGTGATGTCCTTAGGTTAGTTAGGCTTAAGTAGTTCTAAGTTGTAGGGGACTGATGACCATAGCTGTTAAGACCCATAGTGCTCAGAGCCAATTTTGATTGTAGTTATGTCAGCTCATAACATTCTGGTAATTCGTTCCCTGAATTTGAACGTGACAACGTTGCAGTAATCCATACAGCATCATATGGCAACTAGTTATGTACCGAAGGTGCTAAAACCAAAGTCTGAATGACAAGTATTAAGTAGCAGACACCTGTCTGTGAACAGCTGTGGGGGCTGTGCTGAACGATGACCGACATACGACAATCGAAGCCATAGTGGAGGAAATGTAAATCGGTCATAGATCAGTTTCCAACAAATTGCACAACATTTTAAACGCGAAAAGGTCGCCCACTTTGCTCCGGAACTACTAAGCCCGCCGAATTGAGTCAGCAGCTGAGGAAATGTTGAGATGTTTCAGGCGAAACAAGACGTCTTCTTTTGTGGCCTAATCAGAATGTACGGATGCTGTAAGTATCACCAAGACCACGAGATAAAAAAGCAGAAGAAACACTGGAAAGATGTGGATTAACTACCCCCAAAACGGTCCAACCACATCGAGAAAAGTGAGGCTGAGTGTTTTTTGGGACTGCCTTGGTGTGATGCTAACCCACTAGGTTGCGGCAGTGCAGCACCTAAATCTGCTGTGTTGGTTTGGAAGCTACAGAGATGAAGTAACACAAGGATCCAAGTATGTGTTTGTGCCCCACGACAACGACCCAGTTCATACAGCAATGTTTGCAGTCACACAAGCTGCTTCTTTGGGCTATCAAATTTTGCCTCACTCCAAGCATTCTCCCAACGAGTTTTTCCTCTTTCCTTAAATGATTAAACTATTGTGAGGTAAGAATTTCCGGAATGATGACTAGGTGATTTTCGAGGTGTTTCCTGTACAGCCAAAATGTAGACCTACAACCAACGTCTCTACTAAATCATTAGTTGTTGGGATAAAATATTTCGAACTAACTGGTAAATATGTGTAGAAGAACCAAAACCATCATCAGACTTCATAGTTATAGATTGAAATTTTCTACGTGATAATCAAAACTTTACGACCACCCCTTGTACAGGAGCTGTAAGGAAAGGAAGCCAAAATTCAACATCACTTTGAGATGGAGTGCTAGATTGTGTGTAGGAAGATGGAGGAAGAAATAAGCCGTAGTCATAAAAAAGAGACCATTTTTGCATTTAGGTGGACTGGCTGAAGTAGTTTAGGAAAACTAAGGAATTTATCAATAAGAATAGTGTGGAGGTACACTCTTCTAACTTGTGGAACCTGTTGTGCACAACTTCATACAAAATGGTCAGGAGTGGTGGGCTACAGACTGGTGCGGCAACTTTCATCGTAGGAAAGCTCGACAGAAGTGGAAATGATTAGCGAACACATTAGCACAGCAAAAGGATATTTAATTAGCTTGTATTTCTCTAAGCATATGAAAAATGGAAATGCCGTGTGGCTAGGGCGCCCGTCCGGTTGACCGTTCGCCTGGTGCAAGTCTTTCGAGTTGACTCCACTTCGGTGACTTGCGTGTCGATGGGGATGAAGTGATGATGATAAGGACAACACAACACCCAGTCCCTGAGCGCAGAAAATCTCCGACCCAGCTGGGAACTGAACCAGGGCCATTAGGCATGACATACCGTCACGCTGGCCACTCAGCTACCAGGGGCAGACTAAGCGTATGAAGACTCATTATAAATAATGCAGGAAGAAACAGAGTCCAGCTCGTAGTGTCACCGAGGAAGAGGCTGTCTGAACTAAAAGCACGAACGATGGTGTCAGAGCTGTGACTAGATGGTGTCTGAATAGCGCAAAGTAGTGAAAAGACTCAAAGTGCGAGTAGGCCGAGTGGCTGCCGCCAGCCATCCTACACTACTGGCCATTAAAATTGCTACATCACGAAGAAATGCCGATGATAAATGGTATTCATTGGACAAATATATTATACTAGAACTGACATGTGATTACATTTTCACGCAATTTGAGTGCATAGAGCCTGAGAAATCAGTACCCAGAACAACCACCTCTGGCCGTAATAACGGCCTTGATACGCCTGGGCGCTGAGTCAAACAGAGCTTGCTTGGATGGCGTGTACAGCTACAGCTGTACAGGTACAGCATAGCACAGTTCATCAACAGTAGTGAGTGGCGTATTGGGACGAGCCAGTTGCTCGGCCACCATTGACCAGACGTTTTCAATTGGTGAGAGATCTGGAGATGTGCTGGCCAGGGCAGCAGTCGCACATTTTCTGTATCCAGAAAGGCCCATATAGGACTGGCAACATGCGGTCGTGCATTATCCTGCTGAAATGTAGGGTTTGGCAGGGATCGAATGAAGGGTAGAGCCACGGGTCGTAACACATCTGAAATGTAGCGTCCACTGTTCAAAGTGCCGTCAATGCGAACAAGAGATGACTGAGACGTGTAACCAATGGCGCCCCATACCATCACGCCGGGTGATACGCCAGTATGGCATTGACGAACACACGCTTCTAATGTGCGTTCACCGCGGTGTCGCCAATCACGGATGCGACCATCATGATGCCGTAAACAGAACCTGGAGTAATCCGAGAAAATGACTTTTTGCCATTGGTGCACCCAGGCTCGTCGTTGAGTAAACCATCGCAGGCGCTCCTGTCTGTGATGCAGCGTCAAGGGTAACCGCAGCCATAGTCTCACAGCTGATAGTCCATTCTGCTGCAAACGTCGTCGAACTGTTCGTGCAGATGGTTGTTGTCTTGCAAACGTCCCCATGTGTTGACTCAGGGATCGAGACGTTGCTGCACGATCCGTTACAGCCATGTGGATAAGATGCCTGTCATCTCGACTGCTAGTGATACGAGGCCGTTGGGTTCCAGCACGGCGTTCCGTATTACCCTCCTGAACCCACCGATTCCATATTCTACTAACAGTCATTGGACCTCGACTAACGCGAGCAGCAATGTCGCGATATGATAAACCGCAATCACGATAGTCTACAATCCGATCTTTATCAAAGTGGGAAACGTGATAGTACGCATTTCCCCTCCTTACACGAGGCATCACAACAACGTTTCACTAGGCAATGCCGGCAACTGCTGTTTGTGTGTGAGAAATCGGTTGGAAACTTTCCTCATATCAGTACGTTGTAGGTGTCGCCACCGACGCCAACCTTGTGTGAATGCTCTGAAAAGCTAATCATTTGCATGTCACAGCATCTTCTTCCTGTCGGTTAAATTTCGCGTCTGTAGCACGTCATCTTCGTGGTGTAGCAATTTTAATGGCCAGTAGTGTATATTGCAACGTCAGAGGACGCTCATGGTACAGAGTTGCAGGTGGCACGGCTCAGTGGCCATGCGCAGTTGGGTTCAACGTATCCTGCACGGCCGCTATCGATGTGTGACGGAATTTTGGAATTCCGCTGCCAACGTCGACACTCGTGGGATCAATACGTGATACCACAGATCCCAGGACCAGAGATTCTGTTCCTTGTAATTTCATAAGTACACTAACTACTTGACGCAGACGTTAAGTGTTAACTGTTCCAGGAAACTGACAAAAGAGAGGCTGAGTGATCCTCATGGGTGCTGTTTACAGATTCAGGTTCCCTAAGTGGTCGTCACTAGAATAGCAAGATTTCTTCTACATGTCAGTTGTGAGGGAACTCCACAGATCTATTGGACAGTCACTATTTGATTAATCTTTACAACTACCTATTTCCCAGCAGAGGTATCCTTATGCTCATGCACTGAAGTGACAAAAGTAATGGGACAGCGATTAGCCATATGCACATACATTGTTGGCAATAGCTTCTTGTACACAAGGTATAAAAGGGCACTGCATTGACGAAGCTGTCATTTCTACTAAGGTGATTCATGTGAAAAGGTGTCCGATGTGATATGGCTGCACGACGGGAATTAACAGACTTTGAATGAGGAATGGTAGTTGGAGCCAGATGAATGAGAAATTCCATTTCGGAAATCGTTAGAGAATTCAATATTCCGAGATCTACAGGGTCAAAAGTGTGCCGGCAATACCACATTTCAGGGATTATCCCACACCACGGACAAAGCGTTGGACGACAGCCTTCACTTAACGACCGAGAGCAGCAGTATTTGGGCAAAGTTGTCGGTGCTAACAGACAAGCAATATTGCTTGTAATAACAGCAGAAATCAATGGGAGACGTGCGATAAATGTATCCGTTTGGACAGTGCTGTGTAATTTGGCGTTAACGGGCTATGGCAATAGACGATTGAAGCGAGTGCCTTTATTAACAGCAGGGACGTCGTCTGCAGCGCTTCTCCTGGGCTGGTGATCAGTTGGACCCTTGACTACTGGAAAATCGTGGCCTGGTCAGATGAGTCCTGATTGTAGTTAGTAAGAGCTGATGGTAGTGTTCGATTGTGACGCAGACCCCACGAAGCCATGAACCTAAGTTGTCAACAAAGCACTGTCCAAGCTGGTGGTGCCTCCACAATTGTGTGGGCTGTGTTTACATGGGACGTACTGGGTCGTCTGGTCCAACTAAACGACCATTGGCAGAAACAGGTTACGTTTGGCCACTTGGAGACCATTTACAGCCATTCATGAACTTCATGTTCCCAAACAATGATGGAATTTTTATGTATGTCAATGAGTCATCCCACTGGGCCACAATTGTTAGGCATTTATTTGTATGTTTATTTCTTTTTTTGCTGCTCATGTTACAACTAGTTTTCGAACATTGTGATAGATTTTAGTTCACATGTGGTCGAGCGTTTCTAGGTCGCAGGTTCGAATCCTGCCTCAGGCATGGACGTGTGTGATGTCGGTTAGTTAGGTTTAAGTAATTCTAAGTCTACGGGACTGATGACATCACATGGTAAGTCCCATAGTGCTTAGAGCTATTTGAACCATTTTGATTATTTAAAGTGCTTAAATTAGCTGTCTTCAGGTCAGATGGAAGTCTGTTACGAAAGATGCTTCCTATTGTATGTGGACAACGCTGTGCGGCTTTTTTATACTTGCAGTTGTGCGAAAATTTTCCCTTCCCCATGTATTGTACCTATGCACGTTATTGTTTCTTACGTTATATTCTAGACTTTATTTCACAAACATTATTCCCTGCAGTAAGTACATACAGTAGATGGTCAGTATTTTACACACTGAAGCGCTAAAGAAACTGGTATTGTCATGTGCAAGATTTGAGTATGGAAGTGGTGTTATAGCTGACGCACCAGCGATGGGACGCAGTATATTTGAGGTAAAGGTGAAATGTGGATTTTCCCGGACCATTTCACGAGTGTACCGTGAATATCAGGAATCCGGTAAAACATCAAACCTCCGAGATCGCTGTGGCCGGAAAAAGATCCTGCAAGAACGGGACCAACGACGCCTGATGTATCGTTCAACGTGACAAAAGTGCAACCCTTCCGCAAATTGCTGCAATTTCTGGCCCATCAACAAGTGTCAGCGTGCGAACCATTCAACAAAACATCATCGAAATGGTCTTTCGGAGCCGAAGGCCCATTCATGTACCCTTGATGACTGCACGACACAGACCTTTACGCCTCGCCTGGGCCCGTCAGTACCGACATTGGACTGTAGAAGACAGGAAACAAGTTGCCTGGTCGGACGAGCCTCGTTCCAAATTGTATCGAGTGGTCGGGCGTGTACGGGTATGGAGACAACCTCAGGAATCCATGGACCCTGCATGTCAGCAGGGGACTGTTCAAGCTGTTGGAGACTCTGTAATGGGGTGGGTCGCATGCAGTTAGAGTGAAGCGGGACTTCTGATATGTCTAGATACGACTCTGACAGGTGACATGTACGTAAGCGTCCTGTCTGATCACCTGTGTGCATTCCGATGGACTTAGATAATTCCAGCAAGACAATGCAACACCGCCGGCCGATGTGGCCGAACGGTTCTAGGCGCTTCAATCTGGAACCGTGCGACCGATACGGTCGCAGGTTCGAATCCTGCCTCGGGCATGGATGTGTGATGTCCTTAGGTTAGTTAGGTTTAAGTAGTTCTAAGTTCTAGGGGACTGATGACCTCAGATGTTAAGTCCCATAGTGCTCACAGCCATAGTGCTCAGAGCCAATGCGACAGCCGGCCGCGGTGGTCTCGCGGTTCTAGGCGCGCAGTCCGGAACCGTGCGACTGCTACGGTCGCAGGTTCGAATCCTGCCTCGGGCATGGATGTGTGTGATGTCCTTAGGTTAGTTAGGTTTAAGTAGTTCTAAGTTCTAGGGGACTGATGACCACAGCTGTTAAGTCCCATAGTGCTCGGAGCCATTTGAACCATTTGAACCAATGCGACACCACACACGTCCAGAGCTGCTACAGAGTGGCTCCAGGAACATTTCTACTGGGCATCAAAGTCCTCAGACATGAACATCATTGAGCATATCTTGGATACCTTGCAACGTGCTGTTCAGAAGATATCTCCATCCTCTCGTAATCTTAAGGATTTATGGACAGCCCTGCAGGATCCATGGTGTCAATTTCGACCAGCACTACTTCAAACATTAGTCGAGCCCTACACGATATTAGGCATGTGTACCAGTTTCTTTGGCTCTTCAGTATATTTTCTGAAGAGTTCTCTACAAGGCTCTCTCCTGTTTACCTTGTCTACTACTCTTACTGCATTTTTTTGTAGTCTGAAGATCCAGTCTGTATAGACAGCTCGTACCCCACCCCATATCTCAATACCATACTGAAGATGTTGATGTATCAATTCGAAGTATATTTGTCACAATCTATCATGGTCCATGAATGCTCAGATCCTTTTCAGTAGCTACACATTTTAACTGGTTTTCTTACATATATGGTCTATATGTTCTTTCCACGACAGGGGTTCATCAACGATTATACCAAAAATTTGTGTTTGTGTGTGTAGCTAAGGGCCCATGGAGGTGCAGATAGAGTTTTGTTTATGCTCTGACTATGGCTAAGCATAAAATGCATTGCAACTGTCTTCTCTTTATCTAAGAGTAGGTTATTTGCAGTAAGATAACTTGACAGAAATTATAATTGATTTCACTACTGTTTGTACTAGTTTGCATGTGATGGCCCCAGCTGACAAAAGATGTCTCATCAGCAGAGATTACATCGTTGCAGTTTTGGAGTTCAATTAAATCATTTATGTACACAAGGAACAGAAAATCCTCCAGTATACTTCCTTGGGGCACACCACATTGAAATATCTTGTCGGTTGATTTGGTTGTTACTAACTGTTCATTCCTTTTACAAATTAGCTTGACTCACTGTTTCCTGTCTTTCAAATAGGAGGTCAGTAGTTGTAAGGCTACCACTCTCATCCCAAATGCTTCTAATTTATGCAGTAGAATTGTGTGGTTCATAGTATCAAAAGCTTTACTCATATCCAGGAAGGTGCCTGTTTCCTTGTCTCCTTTATCTAGCTTCTTTAATATTTAATGTATAAAAATTGCTACTGTTGTTACAGTAAAGCTGCCTTTTCTAAAACATGTTGTACGTTGTCAAATTGATTATGTTTGATGAAAAATGTCTCACATTGATTTTATATGACTTTCTCTAATAGTTTCCCAAACTTTGAAATTAATGATACTGGTCTATAGCTTTTCATGCCACTTTTTATTCCCTTCTTATGCACGGTATACACTGGTGGGATTTCAGTGATTTTCAAAAGATGAGGGAATTCTCAATGGCAAAAGAAGATATTTATTAGATGTGTCAGAGGCTTCACTAATTCCCCTCTGCATTCCTTTAGCAGCTTAGGTGGAATGTCATCCAAGCCACAAGTCGTTTTAGCTTGAAGTTTTGAAATGACTGCTTTACCAAAGAAGACGAAGTGAATATTCCAAGAATTCGAATCAACAACAGGTTCCAACATGAGTAAGGTACAAGTATATATCCTCAGAGTAGTGAAGCAACTTAAATCACTTGACAAAAGCAAGTCTTCCGGTCCAGACTGTATACCAGTTGTGTTCCTTTCAGAGTATGCTGATACAATATATCCATACTTAACAATCATACACAACCGTTCGTTCAACGAAAGATCCGTACCCAAAGGCTGGAAAATTGCACAGATCACGTCAATTTTCAAGAAAGGTAGCAAGAGAAATCCCCTAAACTACAGCCCCATATCATTAACATCGATAAGTAGCAAGATTCTGGAACATATAGTGTGTTCAAACATTGTGAATTACTTCGAAGAAAACGGTCTATGCATACACAGTCAACAGGGATTTAGAAAACATCGTTCTTGTGAAACACAACTAGCTTTTTACTCATACGAAATGTGAATGTTATTGACAAGGGATTTCAAACTCATTTCGTATTTCTTGATTTCTGGTAGGCTTTAGACGATGTAGCACACAAGCGGCTTGTAGTGAAATTGCGTGCTTATGGAATATCGTCTCAGTTATGTAACTGGATTCGTGATTTCCTGTCAGAAAGGTCACAGTAAAAAAGAAGCGATTTCTGGCGTTTGCCAAGGTAGTGTTATAGGCCCTTTCCTGTTCCCCATCTATATAAACTATTCAGGAGACAATATGAGCAGCCGTCTTAGGTTGTTTGCAGATGACACTGTCGTTTATCGTCTAGTAATGTCAAAAGAAAATAAAAACAATTGCAAAACGATAGAGAAAATATATCTGTATGTTGCGAAAATTGGAAATTGACCTTAAATAACGAAAAGTGTTAGGCCATCCACGTGAGTGTTAAAATGAATCCGCTAAACTTTTGTTACACGATCAATCAGTCAAGTATAAAGGCCGTAAATTCAACCGAATACCTAGGTATTACAGTTACGAACAATTTAAATTGGAAAGAACACACAGAAAATTTTGTGGGGGAGGCAAACCAAAGACTGCATTTTAATTTCAGAAACTTAGAAAATGTAGTAGGCCTACTAAAGAGACTGCCTACATTACACTTGTTCGTCCTCTTTTGGAATACTGCTGCACGATGTGGAATCCTTACCAGTTAGGATTGTCGGAGTACATGGAGAAAGTTCAAAGAAGGGCAGCACGTTTTTTATTATGGCGGAACAGGGGAGAGAGCGTCAATGAAATGATACAGGATTTGGGGTATACATAATTAAAACAAACGTGTTTTTAGTTGCGGCGCAATCTTCTCATGAAATTTCAATCAACAATTTTCTCCTCCATATACGAAGATATTTTGTTGACGCCGACCTACATAGAGAGGGATGATCACCAATCAGAGCTCGCACCGAAAGATATAGGTGTTCGTTTTTTCCGCACGCTGTACGAGAGTGGAATAATAGAGAATTATTGTGAAGGTGGCTCGATGAACCCTCTGCCATGAGCTTAAGTGTGTCCAGAATGAAATTTTCACCCTGGAGCGGAGTGTGCGCTGTTATGAAACTTCCTGGCAGATTAAATCTGTGTGCCGGACAGTGACTTCAGAATGAAAACTTCATTCTGGAAACATCCTACAAGCTGTGGCATAGCCATGTTTCCACAATATCCGTTCTTCCAGGAGTACTGGTTCTGCAAGTTTCGCAGGAGAGCTTATGTGGAGTTTGGAACGTAGGAGACGAGGTATTGGCGGAAGTAAAGCTGTGAGGGCGGATCGTGAGTCGTGCTTGGGTAGCTCAGTCGGTAGAGCACTTGCCCGCGAAAGGCAAAGGTCTCATGTTCGAGTATCGGTCTTGCATGCTCTTTTAATCTGCCAGGTAGTTTCACTTAAATGTTATTTGCAGAGTATCCATGTAGATGATAATGTGGAGGTCCTTATCAGTAATGCTATCGATGAAAAAAGATTGGTGAGTTCTTGAACATTTAAAATGGGTGCCCAATCATGTGTTTCATTTGCACCAATTGTATGAAATTCTCACACACTTCTTTAGGGTCATTTATTATATTGTCATTTTCTTTTCATGTTATGCTGGTGTGTTCATGAGATTGCTGTTTCCCACATTATTTATACATTATTTTCCAGGCTGTTTTACTTCCAGAGCTTGAGCTGCTTATTTGATAGGCATATTTCTGAGCTTTAAGGTTAGTCAATGAATTTCTGTATCTTTTGTGAACAGTTTTTCGTTTTTGAAATAGTATTGTAATTCAGTATCTCTAAAGAGCCTGTAACAGTCTTTCATGTTCTCTCTCAGTTCAATTATTTCTGGAGAGAAATTCTCAGCTTTGTGAGTAATAGCTTTGTTTGCTTGTTTTACTAAAGGATATGTTTCATTTAAAGTGTTACTGAATAGTTTACATAAATTTTCCCATTTATCGTTCACATTTGCTGCATTGTAAACTGGTTTCCATTCTTCATTGCCTAATGCCCTCTTAAGTTTATTATAATTAAATTTTCTTTTATACATAAATGTGTCACTTTTAGTTATATCAATATCTCTTACATCAACTTCTATAGTAAGGTCTCTGTGGTCAGATTTGTTGTTTTCTAAGGTGGTTATGTCTATGTTTCCTTTGTTATGTTTGCGAGAATGTGGCCAACGCATATCTGTGTTTCTACAGTAAGTCTTGTAGGTTCTGTGTTTATGTGGTAATAGTTACAACACTTAAGTAAATCAACATCATACAAATAATGATTGCTATTATTTAAACAATCTATATCGATGTCTCCAACATGTATTTATACGCTGATGTCTCCTCTAGCAGGTTCTCCAGACAAATGGAAAGTTTGCAATAGCGCCTCCAGGTGGCCTTTATAATCAGGCTGTTGTTCCCTAGTTTTAAATTTATTGCTGCAACCTCAAGTACCATTTCGTTACTCAAATCATCAACCCACTTGACTTTTTCACATGCTATAAATGCCTACCCCTCTACCTTTATGTGCTCTTCTACAGTACAAGTTCATGAGTTTCTAATTTCTTAGCCTGTATCCATACGCTTCCTCTTCCTTGCAACCTAATTCACTCACTATGTACAGTCAGGTTTTGATTCATTTACGTATACGTCCAATTCCTCTGGTTTATTCGTTGTATACTGAACATTCTGATATGTAAGAACTAAATTACTAGGTATTACTCTAAAAAAGCATCCCTATCACCTACATGATTAATAACTTTATTTAAGTCTTCTGCCTCTGGGATAATTTTGCTTATTTTCTCACATAAAAATTTCTTACCTTCGAAATGTAGATACACCCTATGTTTGGTGTGTAGGCATTTGTCTATTTTACCTATATCCACTATTCTACTTTTTCGAAACGAAGCACACATTTGATGTTCGTTTTTCGTATTCCCTTTCCTACACACGAATTGTACACTACTGGCCATTAAAATTGCTACACCAAGAAGAAATGCAGATGATAAACCGGTATTCATTGGACAAATATGTTATACTAGAACCGACATGTAATTACATTTTCACGCAATTTGGGTGCATAGATCCTGAGAAATCAGAATAACCACCTCTGTCCGTAATAACAGCCTTGATACGCCTGGGCATTAAGTCAAACAGAGCTTGGATGTCGTGTGCTGGTACAGCTGCCCATACAGCTTCAATACGAAACCACAGTTCATAAAGAGTAGTGCCTGGCGTATTGTGACGAGCCAGTTGCTCGGCCACCATTGACCAGACGTTTTCAATTGGTGAGAGATCTGGAGAATGTGCTGGCCAGGGCAGCAGTCGAAGAGTTACTGTATCCTGAAAGGCCCGTACAGAACCTGCAACATGCGGTCGTGCATTATCCTGCTGAAATGTAGGATTTCGCAGGAATCGATTGAAGGGCAGAGCCACGGGTCGTAACACATCTGAAATGTAACGTGTACTGTTCAAAGTGCTGTCAATGCGAACAAGAGGTGACCGAGACGTGTAACTAATGCCACCCCATACCATCACGCCGGATGATAGCCAGTATGGCGATGATGAATACACGCTTCCAATGTGCGTTCACCACGATGTCACCAAACACGGATGCGACCATCATGATGCTGTAAACAGAACCAGGATTCATCCGAAAAAATGACGTTTTAGCATTCGTGCACCCCATGGTTCGTCGTTAAGTACACCATCGCAAGCGCTCCTGTCTCTGATGCAGCGTCAAGGGTAACCGCAGCCATGGTCTCCGAGGCGATAGTCCATGCTGCTGCAAACGTCGTCGAACTGTTCTTTGCTGATGGTTGTTGTCTTGCAAACGTCCCCATGTGTTGACTCAGGGATCGAAACGTGGCTGCACCATCCGTTACAGCCATGCGGATAAGATTCATGTCATCTCGACTGCTAGTGATACGAGGCCGTTGGGATCCAGCACGGCGTTCCGTATTACCCTCCTGAACCATCCGATTCCATATTCTGCTAACAGTCATTGGATCTCGACCAACGCGAGCAGCAATGTCGCGATACGATAAACCGCAATTGCGATAGGTTACGATCCGACCTTTATCAAAGTCGGAAACGTGATGGTACGCATTTCTCCTCCTTACATGAGGCATCAGAACAACGTTTCACCAGACAACGCTGGTCAACTGCTGTTTGTGTATGGGAAATCGGTTGGAAAGTTTGCTCATGTCAGCACGTTGTGGGTGTCGCCACCGGCGCCAGCCTTGTGTGAATGCTCTGAAAAGCTAATCATTTGCATATGATAGCATCTTCTTCGTGTCGGTTAAATTTCGCGTCTGTAGCACGTCATCTTTGTGGTGTAGCAATTTTAATGGCCAGTAGTGTATATTAGGTCATGCTTGTGAGGTAGCTTTGCAACTATTGTGTTTCGATATTTGTTGGCGTCTAAGATCTTTTCCAGGCTTGCTAAGGAATTTTGTGCCTCGTTTTTTGCGACTCCGTTGGCATCAGCTATGCACAAGACATATTCATTTTATGTTTCATTTTTTCCTGCAAGTCGACATCGCTAACATTTTTCATACTTGCACCCGGGTGGCGATTCCCATTGCTTGGAAGTCTTCTAAAATACCCGTCAGGTTTCTGCCGTGGATGTCTGTTAAGAAAAGAACATTGTACCTTTTCTGCAACAGGTTTTTGGTTCTGTTATCACTGTTTCTCGTTACTGTTTCGTTTTCTCCACCACTATGTTGTTTACGAACTAGTTGCCATCACACTTCACACTTTCATGATTATCTATAACACTTGTTTCAGTAGCAATAGCAGTACATTATTTGGGAGAGTTTGACTATCATCCGTAAATGTACGCGATTTTCGTAGCGATAACGGTTCACACATTCTTAATTTGTTTTTTTCGTACTAATATTTGGAACAATTTGGCTATCATGCGAAAGTATTCGCAATTTTCGTGAGGGCTCACACTTTTCAGACGTAAGTTTTTCTATATCACTCATTAGAACGTTAATTGTTAGTTGAAGACAACTTACATACTCATTTAACTTTCTGATCTGATCACTACAATTCGTGCGCACGCAGTTATTACGGGTACAATTTTCACTTTCTTTCGCTTGAACATGACGTGTATCTATACAAGCCGCCATCGTACCTCAAGATCGGTTTGAAGAACATTCTGGACAGCTCGCCTGAATGATTTGGCCACCCACATCGCCCGTCATGTGACATAATCGAGGGATTAGTTCGTGCACAAAATCCTGCACCGGCGACACTTTTGCCATTATGGACGGATATAGAGGTACAATGACTCATTATTCCTGCAGGGACTTCCAACGACTTGGAGAGTCTATGTCACGTCGAGTTGCTACAATACGCTCGGCAAAAGGCGATGCGACACGATATTAGAAGGTATCCCTTAACTTTTGTGACCTCAGTATAAGTTACTTTGTCATACAACAAAATTTATCAAATGGTCACCTCCATTTTGCATAAAATAAGTTCGAAAGACATTCATCCAAAAGCACTTCCATACCTACATGATAACGTTATCAAATTTCCATGGCTCTCTTTCTCTGTTATGAGGAACGTATAAAACATCGCTATACAAACATAAGCACTTATTGATTAATAAGTTACTCATTAACAAAATTACATACTCCAGTTTTTACAAGTGCCTTGAATTTTTGTTACACAAGTGTATGAAATTAGTCACCCGTTTGGATGTTGCACTGCAAGGTTATTGAACTCTCTCCAAATGAATGCATCAACTGTTGTGCTATGATAACTGACTGTCAGTATGTATACAGGTATATACATTTAATAGTGTAGTAAGCGTGGGTGAACACCAACAGTGAATACATCAACACTTTTGCCAAAATTGGCAATCGTGGTGGATATTTTTTTTTTTTTTTTTTTGTAAATGCAGTGAATGAACAACGGTTACTTAAAATTAATCTTTTACATTACAGATACACCGACACTAATGAACAAAAGAAGGTCTTCCTTCAGCTGGTTACATACTAACAGCGATTGTGTATATGTTCAAATGGTTCAAATGGCTCTGAGAGCTATGGGACTTAACATCTGAGGTCATCAGTCCCCTAGAACTTAGAACTACTTAAACCTAACTAACCTAAGGACATCACACACATCCATGCCCGAGGCAGGATTCGAACCTGCGACCGTAGCAGTCGCGCGGTTCCGGACTGAAGTGCCTAGATTCGCTCGGCCACAACGACCGGCTGTGTATATGTGCCCGTCCCAATAAGTAATTCAATTGTTGCCATAAAATGGAAGACTAACACATGGACATCTTCAACTTTTGTAGTCCTCCTGACTTGCGTGTAACAATTCGGTATATTGATAATTTTTACTTTTTGGGCCGTCTACTACAACCAAGAGATGAATACACTAAGCAGATTCAGAAGGATGTAGGTTGCAGTAGGTACTGGGAGATGAAGAAGCTTGCACAGGATAGAGTAGCATGGAGAGCTGCATCAAACCAGTCTCAGGACTGAAGACCACAACAACAACAACAACAACAACTACAACTGAATGAAACACAATTTTCGTCCCATACGCGTTTCACCTTTATTCTCTGCAAGGCATCTTTGATGCACTGTTTAACCTAAACATTGCATCAAAACCAGTGGTCAGTTCCTATTGCTGTGAAATCTGGAAAAACCCCAAGTACAATTATAACAAGAGGAAAGGCACCAAAAATGGAAACGAAATATAATATGCAGAAAATCGTCCACGCAACCTGCCACTGAAGATGCCTTGCAGAGAATAAAGAAGAAATGCGTATGGCACGATAATTGTGTTTCATTCAGTTGTAGTCAGACGGTCCAAAAAGTAAAAATTATCAATATATCGTAATAAAACCAACACATTGACATAAACTTGAGCAAACATCAGACAACTTAACGTAAGTTCATTACGTGTTACAACAGCTGTGCTGCACATAGCAAATAGCTACCACATGCACGCCAGTGACACTTTCCGCTAGCAGCATAATTAACGCGGCGACAGCTGCGCGTTTGAGGCTAGCTCAGCAACTGGTGGTATATGACACACGTCAGCTACAATAGTCGAATGGCATCGGGGACTCTTTCACCAGAGTCAACGACAAGCTGGCCCAGATCAAATTCAGCCTCAGGTGGGTAAATGTTCGTAGACCTACTTCTGTCCTTCACTGACTGTGGCAGCTTCAGATTACAAGTTCAGCATCCAGAAAGTCCAACCGACAGCAATCGAGGGATACGTCGCGTGTCAGCGAGCAGTAGGCCTGTACAGTGAGGTGGCAAAAGTCAAGACAGACCTCCTGATATCGTGTCGGCCCTCCTTTTTCCCAGCATAGTGCAGCAGCTCGACTTAGTATGGACTCAACAAGCCGTTGGAAGTTCCCTGCAGACATATTGTGCCGTGTTGCCTCTGTAGTCGTCCATAATTGCGAAAGTGTTGCCAGTGCAGAATTTTGTCCAAGAACTGGCCTCTCGATTATGTCTCATAAATGTGAGATGGAATTCATGTCGAGCGATCTGCCTGGCCGAATCATTGGCTCAAATTGTCCAAAATGGTCTTGAAACCAGTCGCGAACAATTATGGCCCAGTGACATGATGCATTATCACCCATAAAAATTCCACCGTTGACTGGGAACATTAAGTCCATGAATGGGTGAAATTGTCTCCAAGTAGCCGTACGTAACCATTTCCAGTCAATGATCGGTTCAGTTGGACCAGAGGACCCAGTCCATTTTCTGCCCTTTATGGAGCCATCACCAGTTCGCATAGTGCCTTGTTGACAACGTGGGTCCATTGCTTCGCGGGGTGTGCGCCAAACTCGAACTCCGCCATCAGCTCATACCACCTGCAATCGAGACTCATCTGACCAGGTCACGGTTTTAAGGTCGTCTAGAGTCCAACCGAAATGGTCACGAGCCCAGGCGATGTAGAGCTGTTAGCAAAGTGACTCACGTCGCACGTTGCAAACGGTAATGCTTTTGGTTGTTAAGTGAACGCCGTCGGCGACTGCATTATCGGTGGTGAGAGGTAATGCCTGAAATTTGGTATTCTTGGCACACTTTTGACACGTGGCTCTCGGAATACTGAATTTCCTAACGATTTCCCAAATGGAATGCCCCAAGCGTCTAGCTCCAACTGTCAGTCCGCGTTCAAAATCTGTTCGTTCCCGTCATGTGGGCATAATCATCAGACACCTTTTCACATGAATCACCTGAGTAGAAATGACATCTCCGCCAGTACACTGCCCATTTATAAATTGTGTACGCGATGCTACTGCCATCCATATACGGGCATACCGCTATTCCACGTCTTTCTGTTACGTCAATGAATGTTCTTACATATCGAAGTTCCTACAGCGTTCCTGTCGAAATTATGACTTGTCATTGCCGAAGTCACCGGAAGACTGTACGCCCTGATGCCACTTCAAGAGACGATCAGAGGATTTTACTATACAACAACGTTTGAGCGAATACATCTCGTTTCATTGACGGTTATCTTAAACCGCTATTATAATCTGAATGGAGCAGTCTCATCAATCTCGCAAGCAACTTTATAACAAAATTATATGAATGAGTAGTGTCCCTTCCTTTCCGTCGATTTACATAATTTATAACAAGAGTGTCAGACGTTCAGAAGACTCTTTCTGAGAACTCACTTCTGTCAGCTACTCAATGCTTGAGGTCTAAATGGCAGAATACCAATTTTACGGATAAAGTAAGTCGTGATTAGAAAACAGTGAGTGCAGAGCTCCTCAAGTTCTGACGTCATTAGATCCATTTGTCTGCCTTAAACACCAGTAGTGTGACTGGGTGATAGAAGAAGGGTGGAGAAAGGATTGTGGTACGTCATTGAAGATAACTTCAGTTTTGAAATACGTATATTCCGGTCGCCATTGATAAATTACTCTTGCTCTAGGTATGAGCTTAGCATCATGTACATTTAATGCCTGTATATGTATTAATCACAGACATCTATAGTCTATTCGACCCTGTGTGTGGTTACCTACTTCTTTTGTGTGTCAGTGTTTACTTTCCAGTTGGAACTACGTTCGCGTCTATAGATGTGTTATGTAACGCAGTTTAAAACTCTTTTTATGTAAATAGTTGCTTAGTAGAGTCTTCGAGATAATCATGTACACATCGCTGCCTCAGTTTGGTGTCACCGCCTGGCGACCAAGCTTGAAACCATTTAACATGGGCTCTAAGACGCATGGGGTCAGTTCCTGAGTTGTCGTCGACACATCATTTTTACTGATGTCTTTACTTCTGTACTCCTTACTGCCTTACTGGTGCTCTGTATATTTTATTTAGCAAGTTTTATAAGTCTGACAGTCGAGTGAGCAGCTGTATTATTATTATTGGTGTATGTTCTCAGTACGTCGACGAGACTGATGTGTAATTTGATTTCTGGAAGCTATTTAATTTTTATTATTCAGGTAATGTTCCCTTTTATATAATTGTACGGCCAAGCAGAAAACTACATTAACCTTATATTGACCGCAGACATGAGAATATGAGGCTGACAGCTTATTACTGTCGAAACTTGTCATAAATAATTTCACATAAAGCGATCTTGGTTTCTAATATTATAAATTCAGAAATGAGGTGAGGAAGAGCATGTATCTGTGTATCGGATACAGACCGCGCACATTTAAATATTAGCGAGATGTTTTAAGGCAATGGACAATTCATGTGTTCCACTGCCTTCTGGAAACAATGCTAATAAATCTTACGATGTTCCATTAGCTTTAACGTTGATGTTGAGGAAGTCTACACTAAGCAGACGATCACGATTGGGAATTACGGCTTATGAAACGCAGATGTTGCGAAACACTGCTAAACGTGCCAAATAGGCGTCGTCAAGTGAGTCACATTAGGAAAGGTGACGCTGTTAGCGATGTTGTACGCGAGAAGCCGTGAGTCGCGATAGCGTTAATCGAGTTAGCACGTGGCACCGTGGCCTCACCAGTGAGTAGCCAGCTCACAAGGTCACATGGGGGCAGTTGCCGAATTCATCTAAATACCTAATGCTCATACAAATCTGATGGAAGGTTCATATGGGGGGTGGCGGGCTGTAATGATCAATACGAAATTTCATTGTCTGCGTTGTTCAAATGTACAATGCAATATCGTATTTATCTCCTAACACCGGGCAAGCGACTTACAATTAAAATTCCTGTACAGGAATATACATAATTCGTGCACGAATGAAGGTTGCTGACAAATGAGTCTGGCCATGAAGCGTGCTCGGATAGCCTCATGGTAAGTAGACCGCTCGCGGTAAGCGGCGAATTCGGTTTCGAGCCCCGGTTCGGCGCACATATTTTCATTGTCGTCATTCTGTTATTTACAGTTGATGGTTGTCCATGTACGCAACTGCGAATACGTTTCATGTATATAATAATCAATGAAAGTGTTTCTCTTGTGATGGGATGCTGATACCAGTCCTATTTCACTGAAGACTGAAAGTTCATTGTTTTCCAGTCTATCTTACGAGAGCGCTGAGGTACACTTAGTGGCCCGATTTCACTCTGTTCTGCAGTTTAATTCCTTATGACAGTATTCTAGTAACTCTGAATAGTGCTTCATACCTTTTCCACATGAGAGTTTCGGAATTTGCCACCCGTGGTAGCCGCGCAGTCTGAGGTGTCTTTTCACGGCCCCGCGGGCATGGGTATGTGTGTTGTCCTTAGCGTAAATTAATTTAAGTTAAATTAAGTAGTGTGTAAGCCTAGGGACCGATGACCTCCGAAGTTGGGTCCCATAAGACCTTACCACAAATTTCCAATTTTCGGAATTCCTAATCCTTTACTTATGTTTAAGTCCAACTTTCATAACAATTCATACTGAAAACCAGTCACCTTTCTAGAGGAATACCATTCTGTTGCAATTATTATCCACCTGTCATTTTGTGTCATTTGAACATACTGGCAATTTTTTGAGAGCTATTACCGAGGAAGGGGATGCGTGTTGTTGGTGTATTTCCCTGGTTCTTGGTGATTATCTCGTTCATTTTCAGTTTTTTTTAGTTAAATTGGCTACTAGTGTTGGATTATACTCATTAGTTGCAGCTACTTGTGCTATGATTCTCAATTCATTCTGGATGCTCACTTCCCGAAGTGGGATTTTTGGAGCTCTGTGAGTCACTGAGAGCTATGCTGCCGGCTTGCGCATGTTGAGTGTCTTCCAATCATTGTCAATGTATTCAGACGATGAATTGCATTCCAAACAAACAATCAAATTTTCCACAGACTGCCTCATAACCTAAAACGTAGCCAAGATTAATTTTCATCTTATATAAAATATGTAGTATATGCCCAGCTCAGTACACAGATCAAACAGGCCGTAACTTCTACGCTGTTAAAGAACACATCACCGCCTCCGATTTAATACACCACACAAACCTGCAACGCCTCCCATATAAAAGACACGGGACGTCCATCTGACAGTGTACAAAGCAACCTTAAGATAACTGTACGCAATGAACGAAAGACACAATACATATCTTTATTAAGAACTGTAAATCTGTGTCCACAGAAAGAAACTTGGGGAAAATCTACTCATCAATAATGAAACAGGAACAACCAACTTTCTCAAGAGCTTTGACAACGTGCTTGAAGTCTTTTCGTAATTTACAATAAATTTCAGTGCACAGCAATACATTCAACTTCTTCCATTCATATCCAAATACGGTCCACGGACATTATATATGCATGATCTGTATTAATACACATGCTGTATATGTGTATTATCGATTTCAGTCCATCCTTGTAACACAAGACAGAACTTACGACATACGAACATGTAATACATGACGAAAATTTTATTAATATAAAAATATAAACAACCAACATCTGGTACCCACAACTTTAAATTGGTAGTGGTCTAACTTTTGTATTCTGTAAATCTATAATACATTTGCAGGCTAATTAGCTGGAAGTCTAATTCAGTAACAATTCACTACATTAAATCAATTTCGCTCTTGCCATTGATAATTTCCGCTTCTTCTTATGCACAAGTCCATATTCTGTTGCAACCTATTCATATATTTTCTTTCAAATGCAAGGAAAACACAGTTATGTATATATAACCATTTACTGCAGTAACTAGTGTAGTACATTAAACAAATGGCCGAGCTCCACCAGTTGCACCTTTCTATTTTATTTGTACTCACTGTAAGCAGGGATATGCCTGACATGTGTCACATCTTTCAAGTGATAGTTCAAGCCTAATGTACAATGAAAAGAACATTCAACAAGTAGCATTATAATGCATTTTCTTCGGCTCTACTTATCTTGTAAGTTCTCTTTGTTAACTTTTATAGCGCGTTTTCTGGGAAACCAGTTTTATAACCTGCAAAAGACAAAATACATCTTTCCTTGTAATTGGTATGGGTGCTGTGAAAAGGCGTCTGTGCTCTTCACTAACACCAAAAGTGTCACTGCACAATTCTCCACCGCAACATGTGGTGTGAACCACTGAAATGAGTACGGTGGCGTTTGGTTCTGAAAACAGTCGACATGCCATAAAATATCATCAAGTCAGATCTAATTAAATCAAGATACAAACTGACAATGTAACGAACAAAAGTCCGCATTTATTTACTCTTAACCTCAAGAGTGCCATTCCGAATCATCGTTTTGGCAGAAAATGTCTGTAATAATTCACTAGGAAGATCACGTGGCTGTGTGTTTTCCTGGGTTAAATTGTAAATGTGTTCAGTGTTAGGTCATCGGTCACGGCTGATAGTACTTCATTCATCGAATGAGGACGGCAGGTCCTTTTAGTGCTATATAAGAATGGTAAACGCTGTGCTGACATCTGGTTTCATCACCGTCACCATCAGGAAACACAACGGAATGTGACGCTCCAGCTAGTTGCCTTGCTACAAAAATCAGGCACTCGCATTTAGCCTCGTGTCCATAACTTATCATCACTGGTTCATGTTGTATTGTAACGAGGTAATTTCAGATTTGCAGCTGTCATAGTTTTTCACTGAGCAGTTAGTGTGTAACACCTTCAGTGGTCAATCTCAATGAAGAAGTTTCTAGTAACTAAAACCTTCGTACATCACCGTCACAGTCGCGGGCAAGGTTTTACTCCTAACATCGTTACTGCGTTCTCTGAGTATAGTTGTCTGTGAGATGGCGCAGTCGCTGGATCTGCTTGTACATAACGAGAGGGATTCAAATCCCCGTCTGCTCATTCCGATTTACGTTGCAGTGAATTCCTCTGTTCACGTCATGCAGATGTTGATATAGCTCCGCTGGCTTTCTGCTGCATCGTTGTCTGAGTTATTTGTCCATCTCTATGACCTCTTTGTCAACGAGACTTACATTCTAACGGAAATTTCTAAACGTATGTGGATAACGGTGAGTTTACAGATCGCAGTTGGGCTTATCTTCGACCTATCGCTTTTTTTGACCCTCTCTTCCTGTACCATAGCATTCTTACGCACTTCGTTCAGTAGACTAATCTTTTACTAAAGTCGTTGCTCGTTGCTAATGATACTGCCGTCGACGGAATGGTAACAATAATCTTCCTAAATCTGTTGCAGCGTACTCAAATTCTGTTGAATTATAAACGAGTCCCATTTCCACGCGACCTATGAAAATAGTTTATATCCCTCGGATTATATTTTTGGGCAATTTCCACGTTGAGTTCCGTGGCGAGCAAGGACGCCCATACCTTAGGTCAATGGGAGTCCTTGCACCACTCTCCCCCTAGCTCTCAAGGAAGAGAAAAACGTATAGTGTAGTCAGGTGTTTTTCTTCAAGAAACTGAGCTAACACCTGGAATTAAGCTGGTTCACCCGTGATCTAACAGCCAGCACGGTGGCTCAGGGTGTTCGGTCAGAGGGTTGCTCACCCTCTGTAATAAAAAAAAACTGAGTAAAGGAATCAACGATCAACTTAAACGGATGTCTTGTGACGTCCGCCCAGACCAAACGCAACGAACAATACCGAACAAAATTTAAAAAAAGGAGGGAGGCGCCTTTGATTAATAATCAAAACGTCTTCGGTTCCAGGTTAGAATCCCGCCGTAGCTTAAATTTTGATTAACAGTCAGCATTGGTAGCCGACGACTTCCGGCATAAGAAGTCACCATCATTCTACCAACGGCCTTCTCAAAGAGGGCGGGGGAATGGACAGAGTTTCAGAGCACTCTCTTGTCCTAGGGCTGGGAAACTACCACTAAAAGCGGAAGAATCAGCAATGATCAACGCATGAGGATTCAGAAGGCAATGGAAACCACTGCATCAATGACACGTACGGTGTATCCGCAGGGCAAGTGACCTGTAATTGAAGAAGTGTCATGATGATCTCTCCATTGGCAAAAGATTCTGGAACAGTCTCTCATTCAGGTCTCCGGGAGGGGACTGCCAAGAGGGAGGTTACCGTGAGAAAAAGATTGAATAATCAATGAAAAGATAACGTTCTACTAGTCGGGGCGTGGAATGTCAGAAGCTTGAACATAGTAGGGAAACTAGAAAATCTTAAAAAGGGAAATGCAAAGGCTCAATCTAGATATAGTAGCGGTCAGTGAAATGAAGTGAAAAGAAGACAAGGTTTCTGGTCAGATGAGTATAGGGTAATATCAACAGCAGCAGAAAATGGTATAATGGGAGTAGGATTCGTTATGAATAGGAAGGTAGGACAGAGAGTTTTATTACTGTGAACAGTTCAGTGACAGGGTTGTTCTTCTCAGAGTCGACAGCAAACCAACACCGACAACGATAGTTCAGGTATACATGCCGAAGTCGCAAGCTGAAGGTAAAGAGATAGACAAAGTGTTTGAAGATATTGAAAGTTAATACAGTATGTAAAGAAGGATGAAAATCTAATAGTAATTGGGAACTGGAACGCAGTTGTACGGGAGGAGTAGAAGAAAAGGTTACAAGCGAATATGGGCTAGGGACAAGGAATGAGAGAGGAGAAAGATTAATTGAGTTCTGTAACAAGTTTCACTTTGCAATAGCGAATACTCCGTTCAAGAATCACAACAGGAGAGGGTATACTTGGAAAAGGCCGGGTGATACGTGAAGATTTCAGTTATATTACATCATGGTCAAACAGAGATTTCGAAATCAGATACTGGATTGTAAGGCATACCCAGGAGCAGATGTAGACTCAGATCAAATATAGTAGTGATGAAGAATAGGCTGAAATTTAAGACGTTGGTCAGGAAGAATCAATACGCAAAGAAGTGGGATACAGAAGTACTAAGGAATGACGAGATACGGTTGAAGTTCTCTAAGGCTATAGATACAGCAACAAGGAACAGCGCAGTAGGCAGTACAGTTGAAGAGGAATGGACATCTCTAAAAAGGGCCATCACAGAAGTTGGGAAGGAAAACATATGTACAAAGAAGGTAGCTGCGAAGAAACGATGGGTAACAGAAATATTTCAATCGATCGATGAAAGGAGGAAGTACAAAAATGTTCCAGGAAACTCAGTCGCTGAGGAATTAAATAAATAGGAAGTGCAGGGAAGCTAAGACGAAATAGCTGCAGGAAAAATGTGAAGACATAGAAAAAGAAATCATTATCGCAAGGACAGACTCAGCATACAGGAAAGTCAAAACAACCTTCCGTGACATTAAAAGCAAGGGTGATAACAGTAAGAGTGTAATGGAAATTCCACTGTTAAATGCAGACGATAGAGCGAATAGGTGGAAAGAATACATTGTAAGCTTCTATGAGGGAGGAGATTTGTCTGATGTGATAGAAGAAAAACAAGAGTCGGTTTGGAAGAGATAGGGGATCCAGTATTAGAATCAGAATTTAAAAGAGCTTTGGTGGACTTAAAATCAAATAAGGTAGAAGGGATCGATAACATTCCATCAGAATTTCTAAAATCATTGGGGGAGTGGCAACAAAACGACTATTTACGTTGGTGTGTGGAATATATGAGTCTAGCGATATAACATCTGACTTTCGGAAAAGCATCATCCACACAATTCCGAAGACTGCAAGAGCTGACAAGTGCGGGAATTATCACACAATCAGCTTAACAGCTCATGCAACCAAGTTGCTGACAAGAATAATATACAGAAGAAAGGAAAATAAAACTGAGGATGCGCTAGATGACCATCAGTTTGGCTTTAGGAAAGGTAAAGGCACCAGAGAGGCAATTCTGACGTTGCGGTTAATAATGGAAGCAAGAATTTAAAAAAATCGAGACACATTCATAGAATGTGTCGACCTGGAAAAAGCGTTCGACATTGTAAAATGGTGCAAGATGTTCGAAACTCTGAAAAAAAGTAGGAGTAAGCTACAGAGAGAGACGGGTAATATACAATGTGTGCAACAGCCAAAAGGGAATAATAAGAGTGGACGACCAAGAACGACGTGCTCGTATTAAAAAGGGTGTAAGACAATGATGTAGCCTTTCGCCCCTACTGTTGAATATGTACATCGAGGAAGCAATTGAGTAAATAAAAGGAAGTTTCAGGAGTGGAATTAAATTTCAAGGAGAAAGGGTATCAATGATTCGATTCGCTAGTGACATTGTTATCTTGAGTGAAAGTAAAGAAGAATTGCATGATCTGCTGAACGAAAGGAACAGTCTAATGAGTACAGAGAATGGACTGAGAGTAAATCGAAAGAAGACGAAGGTAATGAGAAGTAGTAGAAATGAGAACAGTGAGAAACTGAACATCAGGATTGATGGTCACGGAGTAGATGAAGTTAAGTAATTATGCTACCTAAGCAGTAAAATAACCAATAAAGGACAGAGCAAGGAGGACGTCAAAAGCAGACTAGCAATGGTAAAAAATGCATTCCTGGCCAAAAGAGGTCTACTAATATCAAATATTGGCCTTAATTTGAGAAAGAAATTTCTGAGAATGTACTCCTGGAGCACAGCATTGTATGGCAGTGAAACGTTGATTGTGGGGAAACCGGAACGGAAGAGAATCTAAGCATTTGAGATGTGATGCTACAGACCAATATTGAAAATTAGGGGTGGAATGATAAGGTAAGGAATGAGGAGGTTCTGGGCAGAAACGGAGAGGAAAGGAACATGAAAACACTGCTAAGGTGAAGGGACAGGATCATAGGACATCCGTTAAGATACCAGGGAATGACTTCCATGGTACTAGAGGGAGCTGTAGAGTGCAAAAACTGTAGAGGAAGACAGAGATTGGAATACATCCAGCAAATAATTGAGGACGTAGCTTGCAAATACTACTCTGAGATGAAGAGGTTGGCTCAGGAGAGGAATTCGTGGCGGGCGGCATCAAACCAATCAGAAGACTGATGACAAAAAAAAAAATTACTCAGGTTCTTAACAGAGTCTTAACTGGAACTTTTCTATTGTTACCTGCAAATCGCCATTCGTCTTCCATAACATGTACTCCATAAACTCCTCCCCTCACCCCCCCCCCCCCCCCTTAGGCTATTGTATGTCCATCCTTGATTACGAAACATTCATTTAACGCTGTTTGGTGTCCAACATAACTCAGTCACTGGTCACCTAACAGAGCTTTTACCCCATCTGTGGTAAACAATGGAAATTTTTGATACCGTATGATTAGGATTTCTTTTTGGGATTTTAATACGTGTTGATATTTGACTGCAATAGGAGCCCATACCTCTGCATACACCAACTATTATGTCACAGTAGAGAACAATAGTATTCTACACTACTGGCCATTAAAATTGCTACACCATGAAGACGACGTGCTACAGACGCGAAATTTAACCGGCAGGAAGAAGATGCTGTGATATGCAAATGATTAGGTTTTCAGAACATTCACACAAGGTTGGCGCCGGTGGCGAAAGTTGCAACGTGCAGACATGAGGGCCGGCCGGCGTGGCCGAGCGGTTCTAGGCGCTACAGTCTGGAACCGCGCAACGGCTACGGTCGCAGGTTCGAATCCTGTCTCGGGCATGGATGTGTGTGATGTTCTTAGGTTAGTTAGGTTTAAGTAGTTCTAAGTTCTAGGGGACTGATGACCTCAGAAGTTAAGTCCCATAGTGCTCAGAGCCATTTTTTTTCTCTTTTTTTTTCTTTTGATGTCATGAGGAACGTTTCCAACCGATTTATCTTACACAAACAGCAGTTGACCGGCGTTGCCTGGAGAAACGTTGTTGTGATGCCTCGTGTAAGGAGGAGAGATGCGTACCGTCACGTTTCCGACTTTGATAAACGTCGGATTGTAGCCTATCGCGATTGCGGTTTATCGTACCGCGACATTGCTGCTCGCGTTGGTCGAGATCCAATGACTGTTAGCAGAACAAGGAAGCGGTGGGTTCAGGAAGGTAATTCGAAACGCCGTGCTGGATCCCAACGGCCTCGTATTACTAGCAGTCGAGATGACAGACATCTTATCCGCATGGCTGTAACGGATCGTGCAACCACGTCTCGATCCCTGAGTCAACAGATGGGGACGTTTGCAAGATAACAACCATCTGCACAAACAGTTCGATGACGTTTGCAGCAGCATGGACTATCAGCTCGGAGACCATGGCTGCGGTTACCCTTGACGCTGTATAACAGACAGGAGCACCTGCGATGGTGTACTCAACGACGAACCTGGGTGCACGAATGGCAAAACGTCATTTTTTCGGATAATGCCAGTTTCTGTTTACAGCAGCATGATGGTCGCATCCGTGTTTGGCGACATCGCGGTGAACGCACATTGGAAGCGTGTAATCGTCATCACCATACTGGCGTATCACCCGGCGTGATTGTATGGGGTGCGACTGGTTACAAGTCTCTGTCACCTCTTGTTGGCATTGACGGCACTCTGAACGGTGGACGTTACATTTCAGGTGTGTTACGACCCGTCGCTCTACCCTTCATTCGATCCCTGCGGAATCCTATATTTCAGCAGGATAATGCACGACCACATGTTTCAGGTCCTGTACGGGCTTTTCTGGATACAGAATATGTTCGACTGCTGCCCTGGCCAGCACATTCTCCAGATATGTCGCCAACTGAAAACGTCTGGTCAATGGTGGCCGAGCAACTGGCTCGTCACAATACGCCAGTCAGTACTCTTGATGAACTGTGGTATCGTGTTGAAGCTGCATGGGCAGCTGTACCTGTACACGCCATCAGAGCTCTGTTTGACTCAATGCCCAGGCGTATCAAGGCCGTTATTACGGCCAGAGGTGGTTGTTCTGGGTACTGATTTCTCAGGATCTATGCACTCAAATTGCGTGAAAATGTAATCACATGTCGATTCTAGTGTAATATATTTGTCCAATGAATACCTGTTTATCATCTGCTTTTCTTCTTGGTGTAGCAATTTTAATGGCCAGTGGTGTATTCCTGCAACCTGCATTACATTGTATAACATTCGTTTTACAACCTGAAATTCGTAGATTGCTTTATGAGGGAATCGATGGTGGACGCGAGGGAAGACACGAGCTGCAACAAAAAATGTAGTGATGAAGAACTGCGAGTAGCCGCTCGGAACAGTAAGATAAGTTAAGACAATTAAAGGGAAAACTATCCGGAAATGTATGGGCCATAGAGCCTGAAAAAGAGACACTAGGGCCGTCGAAATACTGAAACCTTTGAATGAACGTAAAGGGAATGCCAAAGAGACAGGTTCATTTTTGTTGCTAATACAGATTGTTAGTAATAACATTATAAATTTTTAGTTCAAATACCACGATGATTGCGGCTGCCCTCACAACACTGGTTTAGAAGGCTGTATGAACGCACAACTAACAAGGGAACCTCCCCATCGCACCCCCATCAGATTTAGTTATAAGTTGGCACAGTGGATAGGCCTTGAAAAACTGAATACAGATCAATCGAGAAAACAGGAAGAACTTGTGTGGAACCATGAAAAAAATAAGCAAAATATACGAACTGAGTAGTCCATGCGTAAGATAGGCAACATCAAGGATAGTGTAAGATCAGTAGCGCCGTGGTACCGTGGTTAGGGTAAGCAGCTGCGGAACGAGAGGTCCTTGGTTCAAGTCTTCCCTCGAATGAGAAGTTTACGTTCTTTATTTTCGCAAAGTTATTATCTGTCCGTTCGTTCATTGACGTCTCTGTTCACTGTAACACGTTTAGTGTATGTGTTTTGCGACCGCACAGCAAAATCGTGCGATTAGTAGACGAAAGGACGTGCCTCTCCAATGGGAACCTAAAACATTTGATCGCACGGTCATAGGTCAACCGATTCTTCCACAGGAAAACACGTCTGATACATTCTATACGACACTGGTGACGGCATATGCGTCACATGACGGGAATATGTTGTCGACCTACCTACCTTGTACACTTGGCGAATGGGTAAAAAGATTCTTCTACCTTGCCCGATTTAGGTTTTCTTGTGGATGTGATAATCATTCCCAAAAAAGTGATGAAAACATAAGAGTTTGTCACATAAACTGCAACAAATGAATGCAACACTTTCACAGTCGCACAGTTTTCCCTGTGCTCTGTCAAAACATGTTTTTATCGTTTTAAAATTTTTCCTTGTGTGGACCGTCAAATCCTGCAAATGTCCAAGCAAATCTGAACATGTCCTGGAATTTTGGAGAACGAAGTTGATTATGTGTGAGTACCTGAACTTTGATAATTGCCTGAAAATAAAAAATTAAACTTTTCATTCGAGGGAAGACTTGAACCAAGGACCTCTCGTTCCGAAGCTGCTAACGCTAACCACGGGACCACGGCGCTCCTGAGCTCTCATTAACCTGTGTTGTTGCATATGTTGTGCATGGACTACTCAGTTTGTATATTTTGCTTATTTTTTTCGTAGTTCCACACAAGTTCTTCCTGTTTTCTCTATTGATCTGTGTTCAGTTTTTCAAGGCCTATCCACTGTGCCAACCTCTAACTAAATCTGAGGGGGGTGTGATGGGGAGGTTCCCTTGTAAGGAACAATCCGTATTTCCTGTCAGAGAAAATACACTAAAAATACTGAGACTGTAACATAAAGCTGTATTTAAGGTATCCCAATATTTTTCGCACTGCGGGTCCCAATATTTCTCCCAGTGCGACTATTTTATCCCACCTTCCGCTTAGGAAGTCAGAGGTGAACTAAAAGTATCGGTATCTTAACCAAAAAAGCCAGAATTATAAAAACACAAAACATAAAATAATACCAACCAAAATCAGACAATAAAGGAAAATATAAAGTACTAGTGAAATCATAAAGCTTAAACAAAACCAACAATAAAGGTAATCTCCATATCTCTCTCTCTTCCTGTCTCCCACTTCCTCTTTCTTGCCCCCCCTCCTTCCCTCTCTCACTGCCTCTCTCTCGTTCCCTCCCTCCCTCCCTCCCTCTCCCTCTCCCTCTCCCTCTCTCTCTCTCTTTCCCCTGTTTATCTTTCGAAGATTTTACTAGCTTTTACACGTGTGTTGTCACAAACAAACCGTAGCAGCCACCTACGGTTCCCAAAGCGCCCCTGCGGTTTATTGTGATAAAAATTTAATGCGCTGTAAACTGCGCTACCAAGTGGTGCTTTTCCAGCTGTTTGCTCCGTAGGGAATAAACGTTGTACTGAAACTGACGGCTTACAGGCTATAACAATTACTAAGGGCTTCCATAGTACTTGTTATTAGCTGCAGTCACTATTTTTATTACTTTGTTTAGAAAGTGCCTAGGCTGTCAGAAAAGCTGACTGTCATATTAATACTGTGATAGTAACATTTCTGTAGAAGTTGTAATGCTATCGATGCTAAATGGAAATGAAACCATTATTCGCCAGTCTACCCGCGAACACAAACGCACAAACGCACGTTGGGAACGATGCTTTTATCCTTCTATTGTATACCCTGAGGATCATGAACTGAACTCCCTTAATACGTAAGTAGAACACAAAAATTGCTTACAGATATAGGAAGATCAGCGAATAGAGATGTACTCACACTGCTGGTAGTAGGTAGAACATCACAGAGCTGTTAAAAAGTTTCTCTATTGGCATGACATCGATTATACTGTCAAATTAAGCGACTCACGAGTGCTCTCTGTGGAGAGAAACTATAGCACTCGTTTAGTCAGCGAATCGATTAATAAGCAAGAAAAAAATTCAACCACAAGTAAGAGAGCCTCAAACACAAACGAACTTTAGCAGTTGTTACCGGCACTCGAAGGGAACTTTGCTTTTTGCGAACAAGTGACCTACTGACTTTTTTTAAGGTATGTATCACTGATATTCACAGTGAAACATTAAACTTTAAATTCTCAACTAGCACCCCATTTGCTGTACATGACTTCGTCAAATGTACCTTCTGACCTATTTTATTTCATGTTTTCAGACAATATTTTTAGAAAGCATGAAGTATAATAAATCTTGCAAAACTATACCTCACTCTGGCTAATTTGATACCCCGTTTGTCCATTCCTCACTCTTACATTGACTATGAAAGTTTGGACGAAAATCCATTGCGTAATTTTTAAGGAGTCGTATTTTCGCTCCACTCAAACGTTTATGGACAGTTAAATATCACACCAGTTTAGCTTTTTATGCACAAAATATCTAGGCCTTTAATCGATGAACTTTTTGACACTTCTTTTCCACACCTAGCAGCAGATTTCGGTGAAATATTTCAATTTTCCCCGAAATCACTAATTAAGCTTTTCTTAATTTCCTGCTTCCTTTCCAGGAATTAAATATTTTCTTACAAACCTTTACATCTCAATGGTCAATTTGATATTCCATTTATTCATTTCCCGATCTTCATTTGGCTATGAAAATTCCACCATAAATGCACTGTGTTAATTTGTATCAAGTAACTAGTTACTTTTTCTTAATTACCCAGATCTCTCTTTATAAAACTAGATCCCACACTGTTCACCTTGGTACCCTATTTATCCATTTATCACTCTTAATTTGGCTATGAAAATTCGGATAAGAATGTACTGTGTAATTTGTATACAGCCTTGTCTTCCCTCCGCTCAAACATTTCACTAAAAAGTGAAACAAAAATAATGGAATGTAGGCGAATTAAATAAGGCTGTAATGTGGGACTTAGATTAGGAAACGAGGCACTAGAAGCACTAAATGAGTTTTTCTATGTGGGCCATAGTAGAAAGGACATGACATATAGACTCGAAAGAGCAAGAAAAGCATTTCTGAAAAATAAATTTGTTAACATCGACTACAAACTTAAGTGTTTGGTAGTATTTTCTGTACGTATTGGCCTAGAGTGTAACTTTGTACTGAACCGAAATATAGACAGTGAGCACAAGAGATAAGAACAGAACTGAAGCTTTTGAAATGTGATGTTACAGAAGAATGCTGAAGATTAAATGGGTAGGTGGAATAATAGATGAGGAAGTGCTGGACAGAATTGGGGAAAAATAAATGTATGGTATAATCTAAAAAAATGGCTCTGAGCACTATGAGACATCTGAGGTCATCAATCCCCTAGAATTAGAACTACTTAAACCTAACTAACCTAAGGACATCAGACACATCCATTGCCGAGGCAGAATTCGAACCTCCGACCGTAGAAGGAGCGCGGTTCCGGACTGAAGCGGCTACAACTGCTCGGCCACAACGGCCTGTGTGTAATCTAAGAAAAGGGATCGGTTGATAGGAGACATCATGGAATAGTTAGTTTGGAACGTAGGGAAGTTAGGTGGGAAAACTTTAGGTGGAGACCTGGGTTCAAATGGATCTCCAGGGGTTGGACAAAAATATGGAAACACCGGTAGAAATGCATCCTCAAATGTAAATATAGATTCTAACCGGACCTGCTAGTTGCGCTGTTGAATTTGATCATGAACAGAACCTTCGTAATGTTCTCAGTACGTTGCAAACGTCAGTCGTTGTCAGAACAGTGTTCTTTGTAGTTGTGAGCAGATTACGTTGGAGCTAAGTGAATTCGAACGTTGGCAAATAATTCTTATGATGGGTGCTTCCGTAACCGGGTTGTTTGGTATTTCAAGAGACACCGTAGTGAACTTCTATATCGAATGCAGGAAAAACGGAAAACTTCATTCGCTAGGTCACAAAACGGACGAAAGTGTGTGCTGAGTGATTGTTAGTTTGGAACGTAAGGAAGTTATGTGGGAAAACTGTAGATGGAGACCTGGGTTCAAGTGGATCTCCACGGGTTTGAAGAGAATTGCGACGAAAATAAGTGGACGACAATTGCAAAAGTCACTGCAGAAATGAATGTCGCATTCGCGACCACTGTCAGCACCAAAACAACACAAAGAGAGATACATAAGCCGGGGGAATTGCAGGGCGAGCTGGAATCCCAAACCACCCATGAATGATGAAAATGCCCGTATCAGGAAAACGTGGCGCCGAGGCCACGTAACCTGGACTTTAGAGCAATGGAAGAAAGTCATTTTGTCGGATGAGTCTTGTTTCACACTGTTTTCAACTTCTGGCCGAGTTTACTTTCCAAGAGTGAAGCTTGGCGGAGGTTCGATGATGATTTGGCCGCCGTATCGTGGTATTCCATGGGCCGCATGGTTACTCTGCAAGGTCGCATTACTGCCAACGAGTAAACGACCATTTTGTCTGATCAGGTCATTCCCATTGCACAAAGTTTGTTCCACAATGGTGATGCTATGTTTCAAGAAGACAGGACCCCTGTTCGCTCATCTCATATGGTCCAGGACTGTTTTTGTGAGGACGATGATAAAGTGTCGCATCTCCTCTGGCCACCATAGTCTCAACGTTATTGAGCTTGTGTAGGCTACTTTGGAGAGAAGTGTGCGTAATCGCTGTTCACCTTCTTCATCGTAGCCTGAACTTGCCACTATTTTGTAGAAATAATGGTAAAAGTTCCCCTTGAAAACCATACAGGACCCTTATTTACCCATTCTGAGATAACTGGTAGCTGTTTTGAATGCCAACAGGCTTAGTCATGGTAATGCGATTTTTGTGTTTCTACTGAGCCGTGCGCGGCTCGTGTTCATTCCGTTTATTGTTCGTCATCTTCTCTTACCGTACTGCCGCCTCGTTTTCTTATTTCATTTAGTGGCGTCACTAACTTCCTGCCTTACCTGCCCGTGAGTGGCAGCAGCAGCGTCTATCGACAAGTGCACTGTCCTACTATCTCTGGAGCGACCGATAGCATTTCCGTGTCGTCGTCTGTCGAGAGTTCAGTCCGGACGCAGCAGCAGTGAAGTCGGGGACGGAGCGCCAGTGAGATGCGGACAGCCAGTGCTCGTGACCACTGGCGGCACACACACAAACTGTCCGACGGAAGAAGACTGGAGCGGGACGACCGGTGGTCGGTCGTTCGGTTGGTCGCCCCCCCCCCCCCCCCCCGTCTCACCCGGCGACGTGTATTTGGCTTTTTGACCGTTTGTGGGCTTCGCAACGCGGTCATCTTGCCCGACGTGGTTCGGTTCCTTCCTTGTGCAGAGATGTCGTGGCCGACGGGCGAGAGTTACCTCTGTATGGATGGTTCCGAGCTGGGGTGTCCAGGTTCCGACGGACATCGAGTTGAGTCGGGTTGGAGCTGCAGTCAGCTTCGGACAGCCAAGACTCGCCCCACCGTCGCCGACGCACGTAACTTGTGTGGGAACGACCTGGGTTGGCCGTTCGGTCGGTCGTCTCATCGAACGACGTGTATTTGGTCGCCGACCGCTTGTAGAAACTCTCCGTGTAGACTTTATTCGTCCTTGTTGTTCCGCAGTGATTGCTTTTTAAGATTGTTCGAGTTCTTGTGCAAGTGCGTTTACGTTGAACTGTGTGTAGCTTCTGTGATTTCCACTGAGCAGATGAATGCTGTCTGCGTACTGGAATAGACAGTTGGTCGGTTGCGACAGAGCGAATTGATTAGGTTGTTGTTTGGTTCTTCAGCCGTCCCTAGGTCGTGTTGCAACCCGATTGTTTAGTGTTACGCTTGGCTGCCAGTCTCACCTAAACTGTGGTTAGAGTTTCCTCCCCGGGCCGACCCTCGGAATACTTCTGAGCACCACTGTTTGTTGTTTGTAATTGTCATTTTATCTGGTCGCAGGTAATGTGCCTGGCGTGCAGCCGTGTATTAATATTGCCTGTTTTATGTTTAGTATATGGCCTTCAGACGAACTTCATGACAACTGTTTTTACGGTTAGGCCTTCAGCCGTCTTTTATTTAAAATTCTTGTTGCTCTGTATTTAGGCCTTCAGCCGCGTATGTTTCAGAATCTGCGGCTTTAATACGTAAATCCTTGTATGTATGGTTTCTCTTTGATTATCTTGAATTCTTGAAACGGTCTTAAGCCGTGTTCTGTAAATATTTATCTTAAGGTGGTCTTTAATTATTCTTAAGCAATTGTTTGGGCCTTCAGCCGACAAGATACTCAAGTTTTCTTAAGATGTTTTTCTGTTGTACTGTGTAAAAGCTTATCTCTAAAGCCTCTCTTTTATTATATAAAAAAAAATTATTGGGCTGTCAGCCTTTAGCCGAAATTTGTAAATGCTTGGCTTTTGAAGAATTTCCTTAGCTGATCGGAAGTATTATTTAGGCCTTTAACCGAGAAGATATTGCAGTTTTACTTAAGTAAGTCCTTCGGCCTTTACTCTAAATCCTGGTGTTTAAAAGGAATCATTTAAACTTACTATGGAGAAGTTACTTGGGCCCTCAGCCGTGAATTGTTCTTTGTTGTTTTAAAGAGAAAACTGTGCATTGGCTTGAGGAATAAAGTCGTGTGTGTTCTTGTATAACTAACAGTAATTGACCTTGGCCCCTTTCCACGCCCTGATTCGCTCTGTCCTGCGAAACCAGATTTCATCCACACTTTCATCCACCCTCTGCAGATTGCAGTAGTTATACAGAGATGAGGAAGCTAGTACATAATACTGTAGCATGGAGTGCTTCATCAAACCAGTCTTCGGCCTGAAGGCCAGAACAATCTATCACTCTAACGACCTTTGTGCGCTTTACCGGACTGTGGGCGCTTTCGAATCCGTTAATTTCGGCTCGCCGTTTGGTTACAAGCCCAGGCGACTCCCCAGGCTAAAGAATGGATGTCGCAGTGTGACAGGGGCTGACCCATTGCAGCACTGTTAACGTCAGTCAAGGCCGGCAGCCGCAGCGGCATTAAGCGGTCTGAGCGACTCCTGAATGGACGCCGGCCGACAAGCCGCCAGCCACCGTCCCCGGACTGCGCGGGTCACGCACTGATCCCATCTGAAGGCTGCAGCAGGCAGCCTCCGCAAGTACCGACCGCCTGCGGACGTTTAACATTCGCGAATTACGGTCACGAAAGTGGCTCAATCTACGAGCCCGTTTGTCTGCAAGAGGTACGCAGCGTAATCTTCGAAGGACATCAAAGGAACGACGCCGCTCAGACTGTGTATGTGTGTGTGTGTGTGTGTGTGTGTGTGTGTGTGTGCGAGCGCGCTCTACCTGCTATTGACGGTGCCCTTACACTGTCACTTAGCCTGAGCCTCTTCATGCAGCATTCAGCAGACGGCACGCACGACGAAGCGTGCCAGCACTAACTCAGGCTGTCAACGGCTTCTCTTGTCGTCCTCTGCACGTGCCTTGTCTTCGAGAGTCTACGTCGCTACTTTATAGACCCAACAGCAAGCTAGAAAAGAAATATTTCTGGTTTAAGTATTCTAAACAGGCTTATGGCCATTTGCTCGAACAAAGTTTACATTAATATGGTTGAGATACCTTTCGCGACGGAATCCTTGCCACAACAGATTCATATAAAATACGAGGCTTTCGATGATGCTGTCCATCATTGTCGATAGGTGCTAAGTTTGACTGTCGTGAATCTGCCTTTTTTAAATTTTTTAATTTTTTCCAGGGGTTTGACTGGACCACTAAAAGCGTCAGCTCTAACGGGCCTTTGCTGCACACTGACATCTTATTTTAGAATTTTTATTTTCTTGTAACAATGCATTTCCTTTGCATTCTCGGTTCAAAAGGAAAGGCGCAAATCACGACAAGCAAAACTTAACAGAAATTACTGCGTCAGTAAAAAGATAGATGCACAAAGCTTACAACAACTACCACCGTCACAAATTAGATAAAAATCTTGCCCAACGCGAGAAAATTGTGGTCCTATGTAAAATCGCTAAATGTGTCTAAGGCTTCTATCCAGTCATTCGTTGACCACTCTGCTGTGGCAGCAGAAAATACCAAAAGTAAAGCTCAACTTTTAAATTTCGCATTTAAGAATCTCCCACGCAGGAGAATCTTGACCATCACACAGACTCCCATATGGAGGACACAGTAATAAGCATCCCTGGCGTAGAAAAATAACTGAATCCCAGTTAGGTTTTGCACAGCATTGGTCCCTTACGTAGCTTGCATTCATGGCGGGCGAATCTCTCGCCCAGCGCAGAATCCCAAGCGACTAGAAAAAAGCGCAGGTGACTGCTGTATACAAGAAGGAATTACAGACCAATACCCTTAACATCAGTTTGTGCAAAATCCTTGTACATATGCCGGCCATGGTGGCCGAGCGGTTCTAGGCGCTTCAATCTGGCACCGCGCGAGTGCTACGGTCGCAGGTTCGAATCCTGCCTCGGGCATGGATATGTGTGATGTCCTGAGGTTAGTTAGGTTTAAGTATTTCTAAGTTCTAGGAGACTTATGACCTCAAGTGTTGAGTCCCATAGTGCTCAGAGCCATTTTCAACCTTGTACATATTCTAAGGTCGAATACAATAATCTTCCTTGGCAGGGAAAAGCTGTGTTTTAGAAAGCTCTCTCGTGCGAAAGTCAGCCTACCCTTTTCTCGTATGATATTCTGCTAACTACGGATGAAGGGCAACAGGTGGTTCCATATCTCTTAGACTTCAGTACAGCATTCGATATAGTCCCATAATGCCGACATAACGAATAGGTTCCCAGATATGTGAGTGTCTCGAATACTGTTTAAGTAATAGAACCCAATATGTTGTCCTCGACAGCGAGTGTTCATCAGAGACAAGGGTATCGTCAGGAGTGCCTCATTGAAGTTTGGTAGGACAGCTGTTATTTTCAGTATACATACGATACTAACCAGTAGTCAGGGGCTGTTTTCTGATGGTGCCGTGATGTGCAGGAAGGTCTCTTCGTTGAGTGACTGTAGAAGGATACTAGATCACTTAGACAAAATTTATAGCTGGTGTAATGAAATAACGCTAGCTCTAAATGTAGAAAAATGTAAGTTAATGCAGATGAGGATGAAAAACAAACCCACAATGTTCTGATACAGCATTAGTAGTGCGTGGTTTGACACAGTCACGTCCATTAAGTATCCAGGCGTAATGTCCTGATTGGCTAACTTCAGTGCTAATTAACTAGGATGTGGCTCAACATATCGATTTTTTTTCTTAACATTGTTTTTCAACAGAACCTACCCTGCAATACCCTTACAAGACTCTCAGACCGTTTCTGACTGTACCGTATACACTGGCGGTGTCCTAGGCTCCTGACACATACAACATCTCAGCCTCCATAATAAACTATTTTGTTCAACGCCCAAATTTCTGTTGGCTACATTTCTTTCTATCCCTTGAATCCGTTTAAATCTCTGTCTTCCTCTGCTCTTTCTTTTTCTCGGTCTATATTCAAATATACGAGGGTTGTCCAGAGAGTAAGTTCCGACCGATCACTAAATGGAAACCACAGTGAAAATCAGAAACATTTTATTTCCAAGAGTTAGCTACACTTTTCTGATAGTTTCGTGTGGTTGTATGAGCTTTCTGTACGCTGTACTCAAGTGGGGAGGGAGGAGGGGGAGGGACATCTGAAGCCTTAAAACCAGCATCTAAACTTATCTCTACTGTTTATTAACCCAGTCTCGTAAGTTTTTGGATTGACAGTGTACAGATACAGCGATCAATGGAAAGACACTTGTGGGAGTTACGGTAACTTATGTCTCTGTCGGTTGTAGGCAGCAACGCAATCGGGCACATCACTTGTGAATCACATCCGACAGTCAAATACAATACGTATAAGCTCCAATAAGCGGAACGTGCGACTGAAAGCCGATAGATGAAAAGTGACAACAATCCTTGTCCATCAGAAGACAAAGGTCTCTTCACATTGGGAATGTTGACAATACCAGTCATTCAGTAATACGTTAGCAAGTCCGATGTATTACAGTCACAGCCTTGCTTCCATTCATTCCACCTTCGTTCTCAATGACATGGTGACCAGTACGAGTACTTATGTAATGGCCTAATGGCTAGTAGTTTCTGCAAACAGTCGTCAATTAATGGACCGTGGACCACGAATTACGTTTTCACTGTTTTTTCTCTAAGCCACCACGTACTCTTTGTCTTCTTGTAAGCAGTCTTGCAGAATCTTCATATAGTGCTGACGATACCTGATTCCATCTTGTATATACATGTTCTACAAGAGAAGCCGACACGCAACCGCCATCTCCTCCATACTTCATTGTCCCACGTCCACTGTTCTAGTACTCCTTTTCATACGGTAGACGCCGAAAGTCTGCCATCATTATGAGCTAAGGTTTCCTGTCATATGCAAATAGAACGCTGTCCTAAAAAGTCTTAGTCTTACACAAACATGCTCCTTGGCAGGTAGTGATATTTTGGCCTTACTAAAATAGCTGAAGGACTGCTCCTTACTGAATAATGTATCGCTGAATACTGCAGCTATGTGTACCCTTACAATTGCTCTCCCTGCAGCACATGAAAATGACCATAGTGACTAGCCCCCAAAAATTATGTGGATATTTTACACATCCACGCTTATGAGGTGAGGTAATGGTTGTTATTCACTAAACAGGAATAATGTTGCAGTATCAACAACAATGTAAAATACCCATCATCTCACACACCTTTCAAGAATCAAAGCTATCGTTTTCAAGTTACTGACACTTACAGAACTTGGGCAAAAATATGGAAACACCGCAAGAAATGCATACTTGAACGTAAATTCAGATACACAGGAAATATAGATAAAAACGTCATCAGTCACAAGTTTTTTGTGTTTTATTAAATTAAAAGCTGAATTTTGGACCCTGTTGGTCCATCGACAGGTTAAAATCGTCTAGGACATAATTTACCTTTGCTCTTGAGATAAAATCATGTTCCTTTTATGAGAAAGTTAGACGTTAGGTTTTGTTCAAATGGTTCAAATGGCTCTGAGCACTATGGGACTTAACTTCTGAGGTCATCAGTCCTCTAGAACTTAGAACTACTTAAACGAAACTAACCTAAGGACTTCACACACATCCATGCCCGAGGCAGGATTCGAACCTGCGACCGTAGCGGTCGCGTGGTTCCAGACTGTAGCTCCTAGAACCGCTCGGCCACTCCGGCCGGCTAGGTTTTGTATTATGTGAATAAAGTGCGGAAAATATGACAGAAACAGTGGAAGAAACAGTGAGAAACTTACGGAGCGAACAAGAGTGAACATTTTTAACCTTTTGAGGTCAGCACACGTGACCTGATGCACGACGACAGAATGAATTAACCAGTCTCTCACGCCCGTGTTGTCTCAATTGACATAATTTGACACTTTAATCATCATCGGGTCCCAGGGGCCTGTTTGTGATTCTTATTGTCTTCTGTGTTAGTAACTACAGATATAATTGACTGGATTTTAGAAAAGCTGAGTAGTGTAGTTCCTGGTGTAAACAATATAAAAACAATTAGTTATACATTCTTTAAAACACCAATTTTTAACAAGAAAGCGCGGACTAAGTGTTAGAGCCAATACATACCATTTCATATCAAAAATAACTTTGACAGCTTGTATCTTACTCGTACACTCACGACCCAAAATGTATGACCATATAATTTGAAATTGGAAAATGGGAATGCTGGACTATGAGGAGGACTATGGAAGACTGTTACTTCAGTGTGCTCGCACTTGCTAGGCAAACCAGACGGTGCAAGAGGGCACCACCTTACGGAACTGTGGCTGTGCAAATGCCGATATGTTCACTAAAAATTAAAACAGTAGCCAATAACAACTAAAAGTAAGTGCTCTGTGCCTGCACGTAGGCACATTAGAATACATATCGCAGTAGTACGAAGTTCAAGAAAGTCCATTAGAAAATTGTAGAAAAAATATTTTGACTTGGAAAGACATGACTTGTCGAAGATTACAAAAGGATTTGTTTGGATTTGCAATTATATTTCTTGACTATTCGTCAAACATAAAATCTTAAGACATTTGCCCCACCTTGTGGTTTATTATTGCGGCTATCCAAATGAGAAAATGTTTACTGCCCGTTACGACAGTAATATACAACAAAAATACATGTAGTGTGACTGCACGTAAGCAAAATGAAAAAAGCATCACTGTATGTCATGGGAACGAGGTTGTTCCTTTCAATATATTAAAATATTTATTTATCTTTAAAGGATATAGTATCAATATTACAGAAAAAATTGTCTTGATTAACTGATCAGATAAGTACATAGGCAAGGGACTCCACATTTCAAAGTTTAATTTTATTGTATTGAAAAGATAACATATCATAATTACAAAAGAACTTGTTTTAATCTGTCAGTGCACTTCCTGACTAAACGTCAAACGTGGAAACGGAAAACGTTTTCTCCCTGAACCACTGATGAACTTAACTAACGTGGTATTCACTAATCAATGAAGTTTGGTCTATAGCCACCACCTTGCCTGTTACTATTTTATTGTGCACTACAGTGATACCTCTTTCATTGTACTTACGTACAGGCACGCTACATGTACTTTTGATGCTGTGTTTTACTGTCGTTACGGGCAGTAAACATTTCCGCATACGAATAGCCGTAATAATAAACAACAAGAAGGGCAAATGTCTTAAGATTTTATGTTTGACGAATAGTCAAGAAATGTAATTGCAAATCTAAACAAATCCTATTGTAATCTTCGGCAAGTCATGCCTTTCCAAGTCAAAATAGTTTTTCTACAATTTCCTAATGTACTTTCTTGTACTTCGTACTACTGTTTCGTGTGTTCTAATGTGTCTATGTGCAGACACAGAGCACTTACTTATTGTTGTTATTGGTAACTGTTTTAATTTTTAGTAAACGTAATGGCATTTGCAGAGGCACAGTGCCGTAAGGTGGAATCCTCTTGCACCGTCTGGTTTACCCAGCAAAGTGCGTGCACATTGAAGTAGCAGTTTTTCGTAGTCCTTATCACGATCAGCATTCCCATTTTCCAACTTTAAATTATATGTTCACACATTCTGGTTCGTGTGTGTGTGAGTAAGGAATAAGCTGTCAAAGTTATTTTTGCTATGAAATAATTTGTATAAGTTCTGACACTTAGTCTGATTTTGCACTTCCTTATTAAAAATTGGTGTTTAAAAAAATTATAACTAATTATTTGTTACGTTGTTTATACCATAAAATCTGATGATGAGCAGAGCCTGAGACATATCATTTGGAATAAATGCACCAAAAAACAATTAGCACCTGTTCGTTTGCGACTACTCAGCTTTTCTATAATCCAGTCAGTTATCTTAATAATAATAGTCGCACACCTCAACCGGCAGCTTCAGGCCGACATAAGAAAAATTAATGAAATTTTATGACTTTTCCTAATTTGTCTTCTTAGTCATAATTTTAGAAAATAATTATAAACATTTGTTATGACTTTGTGTTGCTTCACGTTTCCTTTTGTACGGGCCTCGCAAGCCCGTTCTTTAGAAGTGATTTTCAAGTAGAAGAAAAGACAACACATACTGCGCGAGAACGTAAAATAAACATCGTCGATCATGTTCACGAATAATGGAGTCCATGTCCTGTTTCTGAAAACACCCTCTAAACATCACAGAACCACCTCCAGCCTAAACTACACCATCCATACACTGCTTACTAAACTCCTCTCTGGGATGTCGGTGCATACCTTGTGATTTGAAAAGAGGCAAAAACGCGACTCATCCGCTCATACTGCACGCTTCTAATCGGTATCCATGCGTAAGCAAGCGTATCTAAGATATTCAAAACGCCGCGCATAACAACGGTATTTCCCGGTGCTCATACCTCGCGTTGTACTGGTGATGAAAAGGTAGGGTCAATTGTTTTGGATAGCACTTGGGCTAGGGACCAATTGAATATCCAACAGAAGGATAGTGTTAGTGCAACTATCCTACAGTACAAGGTCAAAATATGAATGTTATACACTTCCTCCTGCTTAGGAGAAGGGAGTAAATCCGTTGATTCTTTTTGATTTGATGCAGTCTACAGTGGAATTGATGGAACTTATGCAGGCACCATTACTTCATGGATAGTTCCTCGGGAAACCTCAAGAAAGTGTCTTTTTTTACTATATTTTCGCCTTAACCAGCGAACCAAAACCGGCTCAAGGATTCCAACATAGCTATGCACAGCAAATGGTTGCAGTTTTTACGATAAATTCCCAAGATCCTGATGTCGAACTATTTTTATCCGTTTCCAAGATTCAGAGATAGAAAGTTACCCTACTTATAATGTAAAATAAGCACTGAAAATCCTGTGCGAGGCGAAAACGTAGTCCGGCGCGGAGAAATATGCTGATGTAAAGTGTCTCTGTTATCATCTGGGAAGCCCATGTTGTTGTACCGAAGCACGTGCAAAATTTTTTTGCACGTAAAACCTGGTCTGAGGTGTTTAAATTAATTTTACCTTATTTCAAATCAACATAAGTAAACTATCTAAATTTTACTGGTCAATACGTTTCTTTTTCTAGGAGTTACATGCCCTGCTGCAGCAGGGAAAAGAAAACAACCAGCGAAAAAACTTCCTATCGGCAAAAATGCGAATATGTTCCTGTTTGTTTCAAAGATTACGACTGAAAAGGGGGGTACCAACTGCCTCATGCTACTTTCCTCTGCACCTTTAAATATTTTCCCAAACATTTTGCCATGTGAAAATTTTGGCGCTGAGAGAGAAGAAGACAGTGGCAGTGGCAAAGAGATGGAAAAGTAATAAAGACTGGGAGATAGTAGACATTGATCGTGTTATAGAAAGAGGGAAGGAGACAATTGCGGTATGAGAGAAAGAGAGGGACAGAGTGGCAGTGGAGAATGCAGTAGTAAGACAGAGCGAAGGGAACTGTGACTATGACAGCAGAGACATTGATAGAGAGACACAAAGAGATTATGAGAATGAGTTGGGCTGAATGTATGAGAAACTGCCAGCGGTTGGGTATGAGCGACGTGCAGCGATGGACCAGTGGGTGTGAGTGATTAACAGTTAAAGGAGATTGTGGGACTGTGAGGTGAGTTGTATACTAAAAAAAAGTGGGAAAATGTTCGCATGTCAAAATTTTCGGGAAAATTTTTAAAGATGCTGACGAAGGTAGAATAAGACGGCTGGTAACGTACTTCTCAGTCAGTGTCTTTTAAATAAACACGAACACATTCGCATTTTTGTGCTCCGATAGGAGCATTTCTCCGCTGGTTAGTTACTCCCCAGTGTCTGAGTTGTGTGCCCCTGGCTGCAAATGTCCACTTCGTAAATGTTGCTTCGAAATGTTTGTTTGTAAACTGGTACTGATTGAGACGGACCTGCATTCATAGACAGCGGCAATTTCTTTAGGGTTTGAAACTGTTGGTCATCGACAAGGCGCGACATGCGTCACCGATCCCTGTCGGTTAGGATCTTGCTACGGCCACTGTTCTCACGCCATGTTACATCGCTGCGGTGAAAGGGCGTAAACAAGCTGGACAGTCTGCGTTGATAACCAAAACAACGGGCAGTTTCATTGACGGTTTGGTCATGGGCACGTCTAAATCGATAGCTGCTTTCTGTCATTATGTACGTCTCCACATTGAACGATCTTACTGGCATGATTCCATAAAACCGAGTGGCACAGACGCGTTATCACTGTCATGATTCATGTCAGGTTGCAGGGTCACATGACCGGTTGGTTCAAATGGTTCAAATGGCTCTGAGCACTATGGGACTTAACTGCTGTGGTCATCAGTCCCCTAGAACTTAGAACTAATTAAACCTAACCAACCTAAGGACATCACACACATCCATGCCCGAGGCAGGATTCGAACCTGCGACCGTAGCGGTCACGCGACTCCAAACTGTAGCGCCTAGAACCGCACGGCCACTCTGGCCGGCACATGACCGGTTGGCACCAGCTCTAAACCGTCTACAGCGCTACAAAGCAAAAAGCGAGATATTTTAAAAGTGTTACTATTATTTTGTACGATGAGCTTATATCTCCATCAATAACAAAATATTCGTGTTTGTCAAAGATCGATCAGCGCTTCCAGGTACTTCTCTGCCCATCTGTCCAATTGTTGAAATGTATGTGAGTTTCTAAGGGACCAAACTGCTGAGGTCATCGGTCCCTAGACTTACACACTGCTTAAACTAAATTAACGCTGAGGACAACACTCACACCCATACCCGAGCGAGGACTCTAACCTCCGGCGGGAGGGGCCCTGCCCACTTCCCCATTCTTTTAAAACTATGCACGTAGAAGGTATTGCTCTCAACGCACTCTTCAGCGAGTTAATCCTATCAGCTGTAAGATGCACAACAGGTAACCTAGAAAACTTACGGCGACTTATGACGGGCGTTCAATAAGTAATGCAACACTTTTTTTTCTGCAATCAGGTTGGTTTTATTTAGTATTCAAATACATTATATTAACCCCTCCCTTTTGGCTATAAAATCCTGTTTTCCAACATAATCTTTCGTGTATGTGGCGGCCTTACGCAATCTTACTGGGAGGGTATGAACGCCGGCAGGGTACCACTCTTCTGGTCGACGTCTTGCTGCTTCAGTAACCTCCCCATTATCCACGTACTGCTTACCGCAGTATGTTTCCTTCAATGGGCCAAACACATGGAAATCAGAAGGTGCGAGATCCTGGCTGTAGGGTGGATGAGAAAGAACAGTTCAGAGATGTTGTGTGAGCTCCTTTCGGGTGAGCAGATTCGTGTGATATCTTACGTTGTCATGGAGAAGTAGAAGTTCGTTTGCATTTTTGTGGCGACGAACGTACTGAAGACGTTTTTCCAGTTTCGTGACGGCAGCCGAATATGCACTTCACACTTGATCATTGCATCACGAGGGAGGAAATCAAATAGAATAATCCCTTCAGAGTCCAAGAAGACTGTCGCCATGACTTTACCAATTGAGGGTGCAGCTTTGAACTTTTTCTTCGGAAGAGAGGTTTATTTATTTATTCTTGTCAAAAGCGTTGCATAAAAATAGACGAAAAGAGAAAAGCTGTCTAAATATATCAAGTTAATAGACACAAAGGAAGGACAGATACAACGTGAGACAAGTAGAGCCATATAATATTGGTATAGGCATGCGTATTCAAATACAAAAAAAAAATCTTCAAATGTGTGTGAAATCTTATGGGACTTAACTGCTAAGGTCATCAGTCCCTAAGCTTACACACTACTTAACCTAAATTATCCTAAGGACAAACACACACACCCATGCCCGAGGGAGGACTCGAACCTCCGCCGGGACCAGCCGCACAGCCCATGACTGCATCGCCCCAGACCGCTCGGCTAATCCCGCGCAGCATTCAAATACAGAGATATGTAAACAGGCAAAATATGGCGCTGCGGTAGGCAACCCCTATATAAAACAACAACTGTCTCGCGCAGTTGTTAGATCGGTTACTGCTGCGACAATGGCAGATCATCAACGTTTAAGTGAGTTTGAACGTGGTATGATAGTCGGCGCACGAGCGATGAGACACAGCATCTCCGAGGTAGCGATGAAATGGGAATTTTCCCGTACGATCATTTCACGAGTGTACAGTGAATATCAGGAATCCGGCAAAACTTAAAATCTCCGACATCGCTGCTGCCGGAAAAAAAATCTGCAAGAATGGGACCAACGACGACTGAAGAGAATCGTTCAACGTTACACAAGTGCGATCCTTCCGCAATTTGCTGCAGGTTTCAGTGCTGAGCCATCACCAAGTGTCAGTGTGCGGACCATTCAACGAAACATCATCGATATGGGCTTTCGGAGTCGAAGGTCCACTTGTTAAACTTTGATGACTGCAGAACACAAAGTTTTGCGCCTCGCCCTGAGTCCGTCAACACCGACATTGGATTTCTGATGACTAGAAACATGTTGCCTGGTCGGACAAGTCTCGTTTCAAATTGTATCGAGTGGATGGACGTTATCGGCTATGGAGACAACCCCATGAATCCATGAACCCTCATTTCAGCAGGGGACTATTCAAGGTGATGAAGGCTCTGTAATGGTGTGGGGCGTGTGCAGTTGAAGTGATATGGGACCCCTGATTCGTTTAGATACGACTTGACAGGTGACACGTACGTAAGCATCCTGTCTGATTACCTGGATCCATTCGTGTCCACTGTGCATTCCGATGGACTTGGGCAATTTCAGCAGCACAATGCGACATCCTACACGTCCAGAATTGCTACAGAGTGGCTCAAGGAACACTCTTCTCAGGTTAAACACTTCCACCAGCCACCAAACTTTCCAGACGTGAACATTATTGAGCATATCTGGGAGGCCTTGCAAAATCGTGTTCAGAAGGAATCTCCACCCCCTCATACTGTTACGGGTTTGTGGACAGCCTTGCAGGATTCATGTTATCAATTCCCTCCAGCATTACTGCAGACATTAAGTCGAGTCCATGCCATGTAGTGTTGCGGCACTTCTGCGTGCTCGCGGTGACGCTACATGATATAAGGCAGGTGTACCAGTTTTTCCAGTGTATAAACAGGTTACAAACATTAAATATAATCAGACCAAAAGTTAGTGAACCTCGACAGGATTGTCCTGGGATTCCAGCGTGCAGGAAACTTGGCAGTGGGGACAGTTGTACAGGTGTTTGGTGGATTGTTCTGTTCCACATTCGCATTAAATTTATAGGTCCCGAAGATAGTTCCATTTGGCTACATTATCCTTTGTTCTACCCACACCACATCTGAGTCTGTTGACGGACTTCCACGTTTCCCATTGTAGGTTTACGCCTGGTGGAGGTCCTCCGAAAGTGGGATCCCTGATGCAATATCTGCGTTTCTGGCTGTGCACAGGTTTTGTCGGTGCCATTGGCGGTGATGTTCTGTCTTTGGCGAAAGATTTAGAAAGCTCTTCCTAGATTTCCGCTTGTTTGGGGTAATCTGGTGTCCATGCAGTGGGCGAGAAGTGTTTAGTTTGCTTCTCGCTGTGTTGGCGGCAACTTTCCGTCTTGTATCTGGTGGGGCTATCCCCGCCAGGCTGTAGAGCTTGTAGGTGGGCGTTGCCCTCAAGCATCCTGATGTTATTCTACATGTCTCTTTGAGGGAAACATCCACATGCCTGGCATGAACAGAACTGTACCAAACAGGGCAGGGATATTCAGCGGCAGAGTAAGGTAACGCAAGTGCCGATGTTCTGAGTAATGTTGGTTGGGCACCCCATACGCTACTTGTGATCCTTCTGATGATGTTATTGAGGGCAGATACTTTTCGTTTTGTATTTAGGCAGTGCTTCCTAAATGTCAGCGCACCGCTCAGAGTGACTCCCAGATATTTCGGATGATGACAGTGCTGCAGCTCCACGCCACCGCATACGACTTTAATTTTCTGTTGGAGTCTTTGTTTCATAGATGGAATGCGCATGCTTGAATTTAAGCCGGATTTAGTTTCACGTAGTTATTTTGGTAGTATGCCACGAGAGTGTGAAGTCCATTTGTTAGATGTCTCTCTACTGTTTCGAAGTCATTTGATTGAGATATTAGCGCCAGATCGTCAGCATAGGTGAAGCTTTTTGTGTTAAGAGCTTGTGGCTAATCGTTACTACAGATGTCAAACGCTACCTTGAGGCAGACCGCTTTTTTGTATCCTCCATCTACTTTTTTGCTGTCAAGTTTGACACAAAATCTACCGTTCAGACGGAAAGTTCTTATGAAACCCGTAAATTCATAATCTGTTGTTAACTGATATATTTTGTGCAAAATGATATCGTGCTGCACAGTATCATGTACGCTGCAGAGAGATACGCGAATACTGCACTGTAATCAAACACCACTAAAATCCATCCTCGATATTCTGCGTCAAATTGAGTATTTCTGCTGCACAATTTTTATTTGGCCTAAATCCAGTTTGTTGTGGAATCAGTTGTCACTTGGTGACAGGGCTGATACGATTAAGCAGCATTCTTTTGAGGATTTTATAAATAAGGCACAAAAGAGATATAGGGGGAAAGTTTCTGGCACCGCTACCTGGCTTGCCGGCTTTCAGCATGGCGATGAACCTCCTCCTGTAGATTTTATAAATCTGCTGTCTTGTTAGGCAGTTATTATAGAACTGCAGTAGCCATCCCACAGTCGCAGGCACAAAATACTTCCTCTGCTCCACCAATAAATCGTTAAGCCCTGACGCGTTGCCGGATTAACCCTTTTTAATAGTAGCTTTCAGTTCTTCCCAAGCAAACTTGGCGGACAGCACTTTTGTTTCTGAGTATTGCCCATTCAGCAACACCTGATTTCCGACTTCATTTGGAGTAACGTTGAGTCTTACTTTGGGGACAGTAGGGTCATCACTGAGTCGTTTAAGCAGTGTCCAAGCTTTTCTGCTACACTTAGACATATCAACACTCTCTACGTTTCAATCCATCGATTTTGTTTGGCTTTCACCAATTTTTGGGATAGTGTCTGTCCTGATTTTACTGTATCCGTACTGAACCGGTCTTCATCAAACAGTCTAAGGTATCCTAGCAGTTTTGACGTTCATTCTTCATTCGTACCAAGAATGTATGTTGTACGACAGCCTCTGGGGATCGAAACGCCACAGCATTTTTTCACAGCGTCTACAAAATGGTCGTAGGAGTGTGGCACGAGTTCGGTGCTTAGTATTGCTTCATCCAAAGTTTCCGCAAAAATTCCTCCAGTTGGCCTTCTCAAATCTGAACCGCTTACGGAACGGGATCAACAGTGGTTTGATGGCTCCAAACAACTGACAGCAAAGTGGTGAGGGGCCACTCGGTGGATTGCCGTTTTGTTTCGGTTCGAAATGATGAACCCACGTTTCATTGCCTGTGAGGATGTTCGACAAAAAATTGTCATGATCAACCTCGTACTGCGCAATCAATTCCGCACAGATGGTCCTTCGTTGCTTTCGTGGCCTTCTGTTAGGCGGCGAGGAAACTAGCGGGCGCTCACCTTCGAGTACCCCAAATGGTGGACGAGTGTGTGACCCCTACCAGCAGAGACGTCTAGCTGTGCAGCGTGCCGTTTGTCTGTGATCCGCCGATCACCTCTAATGAGTGTCCCCACTTTGCAACATTGCGGGAGTCACAACTGTCTGCGACCGGCCGGCACGCGAGGGATCGGACAGGTTTGCTCGACCTTGTAGCTATGATGGCAGAGGCGTCGTCCAGCGACTCATCGTTCACTGCCAGGTCTCCGTAGACATTTTGCAACCACCTACGAATATCTACGATGCTCTGGATGTCCGCCAAAGGAAACTCAATGACAGCTCTCTGCTGGGATCGCATCTTCTTTAAAAACGTCATTTTGAAGGAAATGTACAGAGTCGCCACCTTCATGAAACTACAGGGGTTGAAGCGGGAATATTCACCGATGTCCAGCAACAAGTTATGAATTTTTCAACCGAAATTGGCCGAGCAAAAAAAGTGTTGCATTACATATTGAACGCTCCTCGTACTAGCAAGTCTAGACGTTGTCCGCGAAACTTAGTGTACCGTAATTACGTGAAGCTACTCTGGGTTACATCCATGTACGAGGGCCACTCCAAAAGAAAAGCACACTATTTTTAAAAAAAATCCATGTTTTATTCTAATTGTCTGAAAGTCTTACAGTGTGTAGATACATCCTTTATGACAAACATTTTCATTTCTCCACATAATTTCCATTCCTCTCAACTGCCTTACGCCACCTTGGAACCAGCGCTTGTGTACCCGCACGCCAAAATTCTGGACCAACCTGCTGGAGTCACTGTTTGGCAGCGTGCACAAGGGAGTCATCATCTTCAAACCTTGTTCTACGAAGAGAGTCTTTCAGTTTTCCAAACAAATGATAGTCACATGGAGCCAAGCAAGGACTGTAAGGCGGGTGTTTCAGTGTTGTCCATCCGAGTTTTGTGATCGCTTCCATGGTTTTTTGAGTGACATGTGGCCGTGCATTGTCGTGCAACAGCAAAACATCCTGCTTTTGTCGATGTGGTCGAACACGACTCAGTCGAGCTTGAAGTTTCTTCAGTGTCGTCACATACGCATCAGAATTTATGGTGGTTCCACTGGGCATGATGTCCACAAGCAAGAGTCCTTCGGAACCGAAAAACACCGTAGCCATAACTTTTCCGGCAGAAGGTGTGGTTTTGAATTTTTTTCTTGGGTGAATTTGCATGATGTCACTCCATTGATTGCTTCTTCGTCTCTGGTGAAAAATGATGGAGCCATGTTTCATCACCTGTCACAATTCTTCCGAGAAATTCATCTCCACCATTCTCGTACTGTTCCAAAAGTTCGCTGCATACCGTTTTTTTTTCTTTTTTGTTTCTTTGTGAGCCACTGTCAACATCCTGGGTACCCACTTGGCACAAACCTTTTTTAACGCCAACACTTTCAGTATTCTGCAAACACTTCCTTCCCCTATCCCAGTGTAGAGCGACAATTCGTTCACTGTGATGCGTCTGTCAGCAGTCACCAATTCGTTAACTCTCTACACATTCTCTGGAGTGTGTGCAGTACGAGGCCTGCCGCTGCGAGGACAATCCTCAATATTGCCGTGCCCGCTTTCGTCACGTAACCTGCTTGCCCATCGACTAACTATACTGCGATCGACAGCAGCATCTCCATACACCTTTTTCAACGTCTTGTGGATGTTTCCCACTGTCTCGTTTTCGCAGCACAGGCATTCTATGGCAGCACGTTGCTTCTGACGAACGTCAAGCGTAGCAGCCATCTTGAAGACATTCTGTGACGGCACCACTCCCAGGAACAGGTTGAACTAAGTTTGAAAACAAGTGGGAAGGATGTATCTACACACTGTAAAACTTACACACATGCAGAATGAAAACTGTATTTTTACAGAAATAGTGTGCATTTCTTTTGGAGTGACCCTCTTATATACATCCCGACGGGGCGGACTTTCAACGCTGTTCGTGACACGTCACCTGAAATGGCGATATCCGCCGCTTTGAAACGTCATGTGTGGGAGAGAGTGTGCTAACACCGGTATGTAGCTTCAGCTGAACCAATATTTGCTCAACAGGTGAGCGCGTTAACGGTCCGGATCCCCGCCTACGAGCAGCGCAAACACATTTGTCGCGCGTTAGCCACATCACAGATGGCAGCTGAGTGGTATGAACATAGCCAAATGAACAGTTCAAGGGCAATAGTAAAGCAACTTGAGTGCATAAATTACATTTATGAATAGCAGCACACATAAAGATCACCTTGTTCCTTACTTCACGTTATGGCTATGTGTCGTTTATGATACTCATCACTTTCTTGGACAACCTACGGAACCTGTACAGGCAAATGGTGCACAATCAGGCAGTCACCATGATTTTATTAAACTGTGCAGCAGCTCCTCGACCAAGCGGAATTAACTTCTTGGTATTGTTCTAGATAGTCTTTCATAATTACGTAAGTCATGTTTCTTAAATTCAGCAAATCACTATTCTCATAACCTGCGGAAACTACAATTGTCCAGTCGTAGCTATGTGTTCTTTGAGCGCTCTTGGAGATGGCTGACCAGAACTACAACATACGAAACATTAGTTCACTTCATTACGTGAAAGATAAAATATTTACTTTACTTCATACAACATAATTGTTACTGGAGTGTTCGATTATTTTCAACTGTCTGTAATATTAAAGCATCATTTGACGCACACAACCTCTTTTCTTGAATTACAACTTTTACAGAAGTACATTTCCGCCTGAAGGTGAATAGCACTGGTATCCTAACTAAATGATGCCGACCGCTTCATTAGACGTCACAAACTGGGCAGAGAAAGTCCATGCTTGGCTCAATATCAACCTCCATGTGACGTGCTGCGGTGCCGAGAGAGAGGTCATGTCTTCAGGAGCGATTCCTATTTGTAGCTGCGAGACATCACTGTCAGTGGTATGGATGCGCATTGCCGACGTTGGTGTAGCACCGCGATCTTTGGACGATACCACAACTATCTTTCGAATTTTGGTTTACTATAGGTGTGAAAATCGTTTTAAATTTATCTCTGCATTTCCTATTCAACACATAATTATTTATCGATGTTAAGTTACGTAAAATGAAACTACAAACCCAATGTTGCAACGAGACACAGCACATTTCTACTGCAAACGATATTCAACATGTTTTATCACTTACAACTATATTGTTTATTCTTTTGTCCCGAGGGATTCATTTTTTTAAAAAATGGTTCAAATGGCTCTGAGCACTATGGGACGTAACATCTATGGTCATCAGTCCCCTAGAACTTAGAACTACTTAAACATAACTAACCTAAGGACAGCACACAACACCCTGACATCACGAGGCAGAGAAAATCCCAAACCCCGCCGGGAATCGAACCCGGGAACCCGGGCGCGGGAAGCGAAGACGCTACCGCACGACCACGAGCTGCAGAAGATTCATTTTAATAAAAGTCACAGTTCATATGTCTGCTCGCATATTTATAAATCACACTTTTCTCCAAATTTTCTCGTTTAGCTCTCTTTGTATTCATGTTTTCTTTCTTTTGTTGCAACATTGTGATATTTCCAATACAAGAAACAATACTGAACGGTAACACAATATTTACAGAAAGTCTAACGAAAATTATCTGCAGGTGGATGTCAGAACATTCCTTCTAATTGTCATTTGTTGTAAAACTTGTATCTTTGCCAGTCTATAGGTAATAATTTCCAAGCTTTCTGTGAAGCGTTTCACCATTCAGACAGCCCATGGGAATGCGCAAGAGAAAACGCCACTTAATAATTTTGATCCCCTTCCAGCTTATATTGGCACATGTTATATTCAGATCCTCCAATTACATCATTAGAAGCCACGGAGCTAACAAATACGCTGTTGGCGCAGGTGGCTAGACTTCCTTACCGTAAAGTATACCACAGTGAATTTAACATTTGATAGTCAGTTATTCCATGTTTCGGCTAGTTCTTAGTTACATGCGCATTACTACCGTTTGTAAAATGTCATTTGTGGCAGCGTCAAGTAGTGGGAAGAGGGAAGGGTGTTATAGATGCGAGAGCTAGTTTCCGGTATCTTGGTGGAAGGATCCGTGTCCAACCTGAAGATGATGAGTTGCTCTTTCAACAATCCTTCTAAAAGGGTTGTGGTCCCGTCCTTCTGTGCCGTGTTAAAGACTAGTGGTTTTCCCATAATTATGGTGTTTACCAGCATCTGCTACATATGGATTTTTATAAGACCTCGGAAAATGGTACATTTTACAAAGGAGTGTTTTTAGCATAAGTGCAAAACGGGCAATGAAACTGCTTGCACTCTGCTCCTAAATTTTACTGATTGAAAGGCCCGGATGTGAAAATAACTTTCTCCGAATTATTTGACACTCGGGAAATCGAGAAGTAGTTTGGCAGCCTTCGGGAATGTAGGATTCACTCGAGGCCCTGTCGGGTAGGGATGACATTCTGAGTGTTGAGTGTACGATATTGTGAGTGAATGATACTTAGTCTTCTTCTTCTGCCATTCCGAGATTAGCAATTATAGCCTATTGCAGCCTAACCATCTCTTCCTAGATGATCCTCGGCCATCCCAGGCTCCGCAGTAATGGATAAAATTGCTATACTGATACGGAAGCTTACAGGAATTGAAAGTACACTACTGACCATTAAAATTGCTACACCACGAAGATGACGTGCTACAGACGCGAAATTTAACCGACAGGAAGAGTATGTTGGGATATGCAAATGATCAGCTTTCCAGAGCATTCACACAAGGTTGGCGCCGGTAGCGACACCTAAAACGTGCTGACATGAGGAAAGTTTCCAACAGATTTCCCATACACAGACAGCAGTTGACCGCCGTTGTCTGGTGAAACCTTGTTGTGATGCCTCGTGTAGGGATGAGAAATGCGTACCATCACGTTTCCGACTTTGATAAAGGTCGAATTGTAGCCTATCGCGATTGCGGTTTATCGTATCGCGACATTGCTGCTCGTGTTGGTCGAGATCCAATGACTGTTAGCAGAATATGGAATCGGTGGGTTCAGGTGGGTAATACGGAACACCACGCTGGATCCCAACGGCCTCGTATCACTAGCAGTCGAGATGACAGGCGTCTTATCCGCATGGCTGTAACGGATCGTGCAACCACGTCTCGATCGCTGAGTCAACATATGGGGACGTTTGCAAGGCAACAACCATCTGCACGAACAGTTCGACGACGTTTGCAGCAGCATGGACTATCAGCTCGGAGACCATGGCTGCGGTTACCCTTGACGCTGCATCACAGACAGGAGAACCTGCGATGGTGTACTCAACGACGAACCTGGGTGCACGAATGGCAAAACGCCATTTTTTCGGATGAATCCAGGCTCTGTTTACAGCATCATGATGGTTGCATCCGTGTTTGGCGACATCGCGGTGAACGCACATTGCAAACGTGTATTCGTCATCGCCACACTGGCGTATCACCCGGCGTGATGGTATGGGTTGCCATTGGTTACACGTCTCGGTCAACTCTTGTTCGCATTGACGGCACTTTGAACAGTGGACGTTACATTTCAGATATGTTACGACCCGTGTCTCTACCCTTCATTCGATCCCTGCGAAACCCTACATTTCAGCAGGATAATGCACGACCGCATGTTGCAGGTCCTGTACGGGCCTTTCTGGATACAGAAAATGTTCGACTGCTGCCTTGCTCAGCACATTCTCCAGATCTCTCACCAATTGAAAACGTCTGGTCAATGGTGGCCGAGCAACTGGCTCGTCACAATACGCCAGTCAGTACTCATGATGAACTGTGGTATCGTGTTGAAGCTGCATGGGCAGCTGTACCTGTACACGCCATCCAAGCTCTGTTTGACTCAATGCCCAGGTATATCAAGGCCGTAATTACGGCCAGAGGTGGTTGTTCTGGGTACTGGTTTCTCAGGATCTATGCACCCAAATTGCGTGAAAATGTAATCAGATGTCAGTTCTAGTATAATATTTGTTCAATGAATACCGGTTTATCATCTGCATTTCTTCTTGGTGTAGCAATTTTAATGGCCAGTAGTGTACTTTCCCGTGCTCGATCGTGGAATCCACCTTAGTTACTTCCAGTATTAGCAGCGAGCGTTGCGTCTTAGTAATCAAGCACTTTCTCGGTAGGCAAAATATGCAGTCAGTGGTTATTTCAGGGCGATATTTGGTAAAAGAGACAGGCTTAACGAGGTTTAAGTGAACCAATAAATGAAATTCCTTTCTCGAAAATGGTAAGTGTGCAGTTTTTTGCGTGATTCATTTCCCTTTCAAGTTTTTTCATTTTTTGGTTTTGGGGGAGTCTTTAACGGCGGGAATGCCTAGAATTCATCCGCAGGAGGTGTGGTGACTGTTGCAGGGTACGTTTTCCGGTGTAGTGGTCGGGTCCGAGAGTCTTTCTGAAAGTGGTTTGATCGTTAAAGTCCCTTTGTTAATGGTATGAGAGTAATGACAGTTTTAATCCTGTCTTGTAGGCCACATCGAGGTCGGCGACCGACTTTTAGACTGATTTCGTGGTATCATCCAGAGATCCTGGTACCGTCCCAGAGTCAGCCACACGAATCGGTACCAAAGACCTTAGCGAGGGCCGGCTGCAATCCGCAACGACATACGGGGGCCGCTACGGAAGGCCACACCTCCCAACCCAGCAACAGCAGCGCCCTGGCACCAGAGGTCAATATAATGTCGAGAATGCTAGAGCTCAACTTCAGCTACAGTAATTAACATCGTCATGTAGGACAAACGAACAGTTTAAGTTCCTGATGAATTGTACTGTTGTGAATACCGAGCATTGCACTGCAAGAAAACAATTTGTCAATCTATGCATTAAGTGTTGCTTTCACAGTCAGTGACAGACGTAAATTATCCATAAATCCAGTGGCAAAGGTCTGCTCAAAGTTAATTAAACCTTTTATCCATTCTCGCAATAAAATGAACTAGTGTTTCATGTGTTCTACTTTGATGATCCTTCTCCCAAAGCAATGAAACAACCTACAGTTATGGCCAGGCGAAGTAGTTTCGTCTGGTCACAACCGATGTAGTAGTGCAGAAGTACAGAGCATTAATCTGGATACGCTAATAAATTCTTCGGAGTAAATCTCGCATTCTGCACATCACTAAAGGCGTGAGGTTTCTGGACAGAGCTGCGAGCGGGGACCCTCACGCGACGGCACGTGTCCATGGAGAAGACGGACGGAACGTTTCACTTAAGTGAGAGTAATTCTGGACCCTTCCAGTTGATTTATTTCAATTTCAAATTTTCCTTCTGGTCTGGAACCAAGTGTATTCCCCTCTACTACTACAAATGACGTGATTTGCTCTTGAGTGTGTAAAATATTACACCAAACACATATTTGGCCTCTAGAGAACTTTGTCCATCGCAAATATCGCCATTTGTGCTGCGCAAATGCTCTGCCTTTCCAGTAGGTTATTCCTGTGAGCAGCGTATCCCTGACTCCACAATTCTCCATTCGGTATCACGAGAAAAGAAACTTACACGCAGTTTTGACATAGAATAGATGGAGCTACTGGTTTAAGCTGTCTAGCCGTTCCCAAACAAGAACACTGAGGCCCCTTCTCAGGACGACCTTACAAATGGCGAACTCTTCTCCAACATCACAATCGAAGGCAGCAGTCTTCAGTCCGTTCACTTAGACACTGAAAGGAAAGATGACTTCTGAACGCAAATGACAAGAGTGTGTAAGTATTCTGTTTAGGTTTTTATGTTGGTAACGCCACGTAGCGCTCTGCATGAAAATCACTGACTGTGCTGTGTGCAGTCTGTGGCTGGTTTACATTGTTGGAATATTTACTATTGTAGTGTTGGACAGTTGGATGGTAACAGCGCGTAGCGTTGTGCAGTAGGAGGTGAGCCTCCAGCAGTGGTGGATGTGGGGAGAGATGGCAGAATTTTGAGAGCGGACGATCTGGACGTGTGTCCGTCAGAAAAAAGAAATTTGTAGGACGGGATGTCATGAACTGATATATATATATATATATATATATATATATATAATATGACTATTGAACACTATTAGGGTAAATACATTGTTCGTTCTCTATTATAATCTTTCATTTGCTAACTATGCCTATCAGTAGTTAGTGTCTTCAGTAGTTAGAATCTTTTATTTAGCTGGCAGTATTGGCGCTCGCTGTATTGCAGTAGTTCGAGTAACGAAGATTTTTGTGAGGCAAGTGATTCATGAAAGGTGAAGGTTATTGTTAGTCAGGGCCATTCTTTAGTAGGGATTATTGAAAATCAGATTGCGTTGCGTTAAAAATATTGTGTGTCAGTTTAGTGTTGATCAGAATAAGTAAAGAGAGAAATGTCTGAGTACGTTCAGTTTTGCTCAGCTGTTTGAGAATCAAATAACGTAAGAGCTCTACCAGCACTGTCATTCATAATTTTTCTAAGGGGATGTTTCAAGTGACTGGTGGCACCCTCTTCCTGTAAGTGCTTTCTGTATCTGCCCTGTGGCGATTTTTTTCCTTTATGGCCTGTAAGACGAAGTTTAAGACCAACCTCCAGTCCTAGTGCGCTCACGTCACGCATAATACCAGTTCTGCTAATAAAAGTCCATACAAAGTGGCCTAACATAAAAATCATCTACACTCCTGGAAATGGAAAAAAGAACACATTGACACCGGTGTGTCAGACCCACCATACTTGCTCTGGACATTGCGAGAGGGCTGTACAAGCAATGATCACACGCACGGCACAGCGGACACACCAGGAACCGCGGTGTTGGCCTTCGAATGGCGCTAGCTGCGCAGCATTTGTGGACCGCCGCCGTCAGTGTCAGCAGGTTTGCCGTGGCATGCGGAGCTCCATCGCAGTCTTTAACACTGGTAGCATGCCGCGACAGCGTGGACGTGAACCGTGTGCGCAGTTGACGGACTTTGAGCGAGGGCGTATAGTGGGCATGCGGGAGGCCGGGTGGACGTACCGCCGAATTGCTCAACACGTGGGGCGTGAGGTCTCCACAGTACATCGATGTTGTCGCCAGTGGTCGGCGGAAGGTGCACGTGCCCGTCGACCTGGGACCGGACCGCAGCGACGCACGGATGCACGCCAAGACCGTAGGATCCTACGCAGTGCCGTAGGGGACCGCACCGCCACTTCCCAGCAAATTAGGGACACTGTTGCTCCTGGGGTATCGGCGAGGACCGTTCGCAACCGTCTCCATGAAGCTGGGCTACGGTCCCGCACACCGTTAGGCCGTCTTCCGCTCACGCCCCAACATCGTGCAGCCCGCCTCCAGTGGTGTCGCGACAGGCGTGAATGGAGGGACGAATGGAGACGTGTCGTCTTCAGCGATGAGAGTCGCTTCTGCCTTGGTGCCAATGATGGTCGTATGCGTGTTTGGCGCCGTGCAGGTGAGCGCCACAATCAGGACTGCATACGACCGAGGCACACAGGGCCAACACCCGGCATCATGGTGTGGGGAGCGACCTCCTACACTGGCCGTACACCACTGGTGATCGTCGAGAGGACACTGAATAGTGCACGGTACATCCAAACCGTCATCGAACCCATCGTTCTACCATTCCTAGACCGGCAAGGGAACGTGCTGTTCCAACAGGACAATGCACGTCCGCATGTATCCCGTGCCACCCAACGTGCTCTAGAAGGTGTAAGTCAACTACCCTGGCCAGCAAGATCTCCGGATCTGTCCCCCATTGAGCATGTTTGGGACTGGATGAAGCGTCGTCTCACGCGGTCTGCACGTCCAGCACGAACGCTGGTCCAACTGAGGCGCCAGGTGGAAATGGCATGGCAAGCCGTTCCACAGGACTACATCCAGCATCTCTACGATCGTCTCCATGGGAGAATAGCAGCCTGCATTGCTGCGAAAGGTGGATATACACTGTACTAGTGCCGACATTGTGCATGCTCTGTTGCCTGTATCTATGTGCCTGTGGTTCTGTCAGTGTGATCATGTGATGTATCTGACCCCAGGAATGTGTCAATAAAGTTTCCCCTTCCTGGGACAATGAATTCACGGTGTTCTTATTTCAATTTCCAGGAGTGTATTACGGCAACGGATCCAGAAAACCCACTGGGACCCAACATTTGCATCTGACTCCTAGCAGAAATAAAAGTTCACAGGCGCTCAAATGTAACACCACGTCAAAGAAAAACAGTGAATCATTGAAATTAATCCTACACAGATATTCTGGAAATACGTGTACAATTACTGCGCCTCGTAATATCTAACTAAAAGCTGTCTTTAAGTGAAAATCAATTTATATTAGTGTCTGTTATCGTGACCAGGCGGATATAATGAGTTAACATTGAAATTGACACGAGGCACAGATTGATGTTTTACAAGCTTCCTTCAACCTTCTTTCTGCTCGGTAACAACATCTGTATGTTCTATGCTATCCGAGCGATGTTATGTTGCCATCCCCGGTCACTCCCCCTCTGTCCATTTACCCTGCCCCTGGGTCTAAATGCAGCATGGCGGCTCGTTACTCACTTGCAGCCCTATTTGCATCAATCAGCAAACAACTTTAATGCATCAGCCTAGCGTTAACAGTTAAAATATCGATAAAACAGCGCATGTACAGCGAATACAGTCAAGCCGTTACAGCCTCTTTAATTCGGACGAGACTTAGTAGTGAATCACGGACCATGGATTTCGTACCTCAATGCATCATCCTCGTGATATTGGATCTCTCAGTAAAGAATGGAATAGCTATCTCTGAGCAAGTCCGTACCTTACGCTTAAATGGGCTACAATCCCTCCAGATAGGTGGTTCGTGCTTGCACAAGCGTGTTATCAGCAACAGTCAACACCCCGTATCTTCCGTTGAGCCAAGTGGTTACAGCCGAGCGCTTAGCATCCGCATTTACCTTGAGCCCCGAAATACGCTACTGTGCTCGGTACGCCATTCACCAAGCTGGCGAGGTCGGAACCGACTGGTGGCGTGATAGCGTATGACGAGAGCTCCCAAGTGACGCAAGCACCACATGAGATATCATAGCCTTTATTACGAGCGTTCCACCGCCGCCGAAACCAAATGCTTGAAAGCTGACAATCACAGCCACATCAGCTTCTGATTCCTGACAAACAGAGGCTACTGCTCCTCTACCCGTACGCAACAAACACTGTCTGTTGGATTCCTTCACAATCGGGTACAGCTAAATGTCCATGTGAAAGAATTAAAAGACTAAACGCTGCATAATCTGATTTGGGAAACTACAGAACTGAATGATGATCTGGCACATACTATCGGCGGTCACTACCAGAGGCTAAGTATGTGTACAAGTGGTTGAGCATCGGTGCGCTGTATACAAATGAACCGGTGAACTGGATGTTTTGGTCGTCAACCCTATGACTGTGAAAGAGCGGTGTATAAAATCTTCAGCCGGTTGTTAATTTTATATCGATAATACCTGAGGTCACTCAGATTTCGCACATACACTTCACATTCATAGCCCTGCGTGCCCATCGGATAAGTTATGTTCAGACAACGGATCTGGCCCAACAAGTAATGTTACAGTGTAAAGTCAGCGCCGGCACGTCAGTCGGGAACGACGGAGAAGAGAAGACTGTGAGAAGAGATCAACCAATCGCACGGTGACCGACCTCCTTCCAAGACGACAACGCGACAGCAGCGGCCCCTAGGTGAAGACGATATAAGTGCCGCGCCCGATTGGTGGCAACCAACTTCGATAGCAGCTTCAACGTTAGCCACTTCGTTAGCCGATGTATCCTAGCCTCTATCATTAGAGATCTCTATGTAGCATACTTAGAGATCAGCAGTCACTGCAGTTCAGTTGACAGTCTTTTGTAGTAGGAACAAAGTTAAGAATTTGTACTTGTCTTGTTGTAATAAAACTCATTAATACGAGTTGTTTGATTGTTTGTTAGCGAACTGAGTACGCCTTCTGGATACTCGACTGGATGTGGGCGGGAGGAGGGTAGGGGGGGAGGGGGGGAGGACTCTATGAGCAGTATTTTCTGTTTCGTCATCAAATTTTCTTACACAAAACCACGCTTTCCTTAAGGCACGTCCAAAGGCAAACTTGTACATTGGAGTCTCGGGCATTATGGATGTGTGAGAGAGATAACGGATTTGCAGAATTCGAAAATCATCGCGAAGCACAAGATGAGCTTCATTCATCAGTTACCATTTGTCACAAAACACGAAGAGGATCACGGTTCATAATCCAACCATATATGAATACCATGAAAAAAAATACTGTTCTACTATGATCACTCCTCTTGGCTACCAAAGCACGATAAAATGAGAAGGGTTTGTGTGCCGGGGATCTCAGATCGCGACTGATTCCAAACTACTTTTTGGCAATATTGTCACTGAATGAAGATACAAGGGTATGGAAGTACAGGAAATGATATGGAGAAAACACGTAGCCGCTGAAATATGTCCGCCGAGATATTCTCATATTGCAAGATAGACCTGGTTCAATAAAATGTTCAAATGTGTGTGAAATCTTATGGGACTTAACTGCGAAGGTCATCAGTCCCTAGGCTTACACACTACTTAACCTAAATTATCCTAAGGACAAACACATACACCCATGCCCGAGGGAGGACTCGAACCTCCGCCGGGACCAGCCTTAGACCTTTTTTTTTTGTTTCGGCTAATCCCGCGCGACACAGATCTGGTGTCTGGTGTACATAGCTATAAGAAATAATGGTGGATACTTAGTCACTGCACTTAAAGGCATGTTGAAAAATTATTTTGATATCGACCGACAAATAGTATTATGAATAAATTCTCGGAACCTCACTGGAAAAATGAAAATTTATTTTGCGAAGTAGCTGAAGAGTGAATGTTAAATCTCTTATTGGAGACTAAACAAATAGAAATGAAAAGGATGGTCCTCGTAATGAGGAAAGTTTTGAAGAAACTCACATATTTCAACTGGGATCTCATCTCATTTTTGCAGAGATTCACAATATTCTATTGGTAGTGACGTCAGGTGTACGCTTAACAGGTTATCAGACGACGGTTGATAAGTGGACGAAGGCTTCTCTTGCACAGGTCAAAGCACATCGTCTGTCTACCCCGTCCTACATGTCCACATTTTATGTCCGTAGATGGTACGCCTCCCTCACACATTCGGGTCAGTACGAACCTGCTGTTTAAGGCTGCGCAACATGTGTTTACTCGCGCCTTCTTGTCAGTTGGTACTAGTGTTGCTGTTTTCGTAGAATCTCCTGATCAAAGGCAACCGCGCTCGTAGAACGGTGAAAACGTATGTTCCAGTGCAGCCGATTCACGCAAGAGCCACTTTGGGAGACATGTGGTGCTTTCACACGTCGTTTTCCTGGCACATTTTAAGTATTTAAATGTCCGTCACAGCTACAAAGTGGGTGTGAGAAAATCCCACATACTCTGAGTAATCGTCTTCTCCGTATGTACAGTTACTGCGGAAAAAATGTTTACTTCTATCAGGCCTATATGTCTTCGAGGGAAGTTAGCATACAATCGCTTGCTACAGCAGACGCTTTATTAATGTAAATAGCTCCCAGTCTTCAGAAGACGCAAAAAAGCAAGAATAGATATTTCAAGCTGTCTCGAATTTCTTGGGAAGCGAGAAGTGAGTGCAGCTTTATTCATTCCATATGGACCTCTTCATTATTCTGTCAAAGCTGTTTGCTTCTTATATGAGGGATTTCTAGCACTGTATTTTTCTGACTTGATGTAATTTAGATTTATCAACCTCCACTGTTATGATCGCTTCCCTTCATGGAACAGAGTTCACAAAACTGTTAATCGTAATGTCCAGATATCCATCTCGTCGTCTTTGTGGAATTACACCCTGGTCGCCAGAACAGGAGGGCAGAAGGCAGTTTTCTGTTTTCAGGAACGTCAAGTCTGCATGGAAAGTTACATTGTTAAATAACCTTAGCGCTTTGTCAATGATTCAAATGGCTCTGAGCACTATGGGACTTAACATCTGAGGTCATCAGTCCCCTATACTTAGAACTAGTTAAACCTAACTAACCTAAGGACATCGCACACATACATGCCCGAGGCAGGATTCAAACCTGCGACCGTAGCAGTCGCGCGGTTCCGGTGGACTGAAGCGCCTAGAACCGCTCGACCACCGCGGCCGGCCGCTTTGTCAATACTCAGATTCACACAGGAGGAGGAAATTTCGTCCGGCTAGTACATCCGGCAGAAAAAGGACGTTAAAGAGTGGCAATCTGGCAACCCTGTAATCACAGGTATGGTAACTACTTCTGTCAGCACATGTCAATTGTGCGGTATAGGTGGTGCAGTGGATAGAGTTTTAGGTTAGAATGCAGGGAGTCGAGGGTTCAATCCTGGGTAGGGAAGCATTTTTTTATTTGCTATTTTCATTCTGACATTTCATACTGTAATATACACCATTTTTTATAGCACATGTATCCTAAATTTTCGACATTTTGTAACGCTGAACATAACAAATACGAGGGTAGATAAATAATAAACAGGCAGTTGAAACAAATGACCTGTCATAGGACAAGAATAACTACAAAAACAATACTAATTTCGAGATGCTATAGTTGATAGCACAGTAGAACAACACAACATCTACTTGTCATTTATATTACAAGTAATATGAGCTCTGAGATGTCACACGTTAGCAACCAGTGACAATAATAATGTCCATATTAATGATCGCATGACCTTCACAACAGAATACGTTGTCCTCAGAATAACAGACGCTCTACATTGCGCAACCCGCCGTATCATACAGTTCTGGACTCTTCGCAGCAAAGCTGTATCCATAGCAACAATAATAATAATAATAATTAATGCACTTAGATATGTACTAAACAGCTTGCGGTTACCAGACTCAGTGTCGAAAGGCATAATTAGTGGGACCATAGTGATAACACATACGAACAGTAACCGAGTTTCGACATTATTCGTAAGACCCTAACGAAATGTAATGGGCCTGAACGAGGCAAGTATAATAGTTGGTACTAATCCATGGGAAGATTGGAGGAGGTACAAAGAAAACAGGTTTCGCATCTACTAGATGAAGTGGTGCGAATAAACTCACGTCCACAATTTAGAAAGGGCTTCTTTCAAAGCGGACCAATATCCATTTCTACTATTGTAGTATGTAAGTGCAGATGTTTTCTAGAGGACTCGTTGCAGTCGTTGTTGACGTTTAAGCTGCTAGATACTGTACCATCTGGACTACATTTACCAAATAAAAAAACGTATCCCTTAACACATGAAATTATTTTACTATGCATTGACCTCCTGTATGCCAACCCAAAACTCTACTCACTGCACCAACTACACAGCACAAATTGTAGGTGCTGGAATAGGTGGTTACCATACATATGGTTACTGTGTTGCCAGATTGCCACTCTTTAACGTCCTTTTTCTGCCGGATGTACTTACCGGACGAAATTTTGAGGCAGACGTTTTTTTATCACTGTCATGTGAGGAGTCGTCTGCGAAGCCCGAGTGCGCGAATTTCGCTTCACCCTGTATAGTAGCCTTTCAAACAGCTTGTAGCAACAGCTAAGTAGAGCAATGGAGCGATAGCTTTCTACCATGCTGCTGGGTTTTAAGGTTTCAGAACAGATATTATCTTCGCTTTTTTAAACTCCAATGGAATATGACCAGTCAGCAGGATGTCAGCGACGAATAATGCCAGCCATTTCTTAGCTTTTCCTCCCATCTGGATCAGGAATTCTTGATGGATACCATCGAATCCAGGTGCTTTAAGAGTTTTTAGGTCCTTCAGTTCAATGTCTGAAACTGTGAAGGGACGGGCTTACTCAGATGAGGGAGATGCCGTCCTTTTCAGGTCACGAAGCTGTCGTCTGATATATCTTGTATGTTTTTTGTCGGCAGGCACTTCTGAGGTAGTAATGATGTGAGAAGCAATTTGGTCTGGTATTACTTCAGAATTTTTTCTGCATGCTGCTGCACTTCCTCCCAGTCTTCTCAGAAGACTCCATGCTTCCCTGTTCGAGTGGGTAAAGTCCATATTTTCGACTTTTTCTGCCCATTTCTGCCTCAGAGACATATCCAAGCTGGACAACAGTTACATAGCTATCTCTGGGTCACCACTTATATGGAAGTGTTGATATAGTGTTTCACTTTCATCATTCCATCCTAGAACATATTATTTTCAGTATCCTCTTGGCATACACTTTTTAGCTGTTGCTGTTACTGCACCAATGAAGCGTTGATAGTTCTTATGTGATGGAGGGATACAGCGAATGGTCTTATCCAGTTCTGTTGAAAACTTCGCCCAGTCAGATTTCTGGAAATTCCAACGAGCATGCAGGGTTCATCGTATGACAGGAACCGTGCAGCCAATTCGTAATATTACAGGTCTGTGTCGGCAGTGAGGAAAGTCATCTATCACTTTTCTTGTGGCGTTGATGGGAAAGCCACTTTCGTTGCAGCTAACAAAGCATAAGTCAGGATTTGAATTCTTGCCCCAAAAAGCTGACCTGAAAGTGCCTTGATCTTTGGCATCAAATACTAGATGAAGTTTATTCTCTTCAACCTACTCTGCAAGCATGCTCCCATTTTCATCATTTTGAGAGTACTTTCAAAGTTCATGGTGACTATTGAAGCCTCCTATGTAAATTGCAGGATGTTCTGCTGTGTGTAGGACAAAATAGGCTCATGTTATTATTTGAAATAGTAATACCGTCAATTTTATGACAACTGTATGTATATCTTCCTCCACACTTACAGAAATCGGTGAAGCTTCGTTTATGTTGTTACGGACATATGTAGCAATTCTATACACCTCGTGGTAAGTTACACCAAGGGCAGAGTATCGAGGATTTCGACCTCGGCTTCGGAATATTTCTTCGCTGGAAACGCGAGTTTCCTGAATGGCGACGACATCGACATTGTTGTCCAGAAAAATTTTGACAGGCAGTGACACTTCGCGCTGCTGACGCTTTCGATATTTAGTTGAAAGAGTCTGATAGTTGGTCCAATGTTTCTTGTTAATGAGCTCTGAAAAAAACTGTTTCTGCTATTTAGTTGATATGTCATTGCCAGGAGATCCTATGGATAGTCTGTATGCCTGTAACCACTGTTGCTCAGTTAGCACCTATTCTCTTATTTAATATGTTAACACAAAGAAGCTGATGATAATATTCACAATGTAAGGCTTATGGAAATGAAAAGTATCATTGTCTAGCAAACTTCACCTGCATGTCCAGCTGGATATTATATGTCTACGAATTTTAATTGCGACATCTGTATCTGTTTCACCGTAAGTTCTCACAGTTTACAGGTAATTGAGCACTGACGATCGTTCACTGCTTTCTTGTGATAGAATATTAGAAATCTGCTTGTCCTACATAAATAATATAAGTTAAAAAATAGCATCTCAGAAAGAAGGTCGTCCCTTGTGGTTACATGTACATCCGTTCTAAATTGAGGCGTGTTTCAAACATATCTCTCCCGAGATACCAGAAGAAGTGGCTTTTGTTATCTGTATACCGATTTCCGGCTAACATCAACTGTGATATTAGTCGTTAGACAGACTTCGAGAGAACCATTTATACGTTAAGCTGCTTGCATTAAGGAAGGCTTCACATAGAAGGAAGTGCAGTTTGACATTATTATAGAAGGACACTGTAATTGATTGTGTTTACATTGTCTGCTATATAAGCCGCTTACTGGTGCTGTGAAGACAAAAGAAGAAAATTGATGGGGTACCTAGTAAATGCGTCTTTATGTAACGTCGTCGGTTCTATAGTGGACTAGTTCGACGTTGATCGAGAATTATTTTCGGGAAAGGCGTAGTGTTTCCTAATGACTTACGTATATTATTCTGAGTCAGGGTATGCATGTTTGTTACAAATTCTTTGTCGAAGACGCACGGTCTTGTCGAATAAAGAAAAAAAACATTGCTGATGCTTGTTTTTCACGAAGCGAAGGTGAAGTCTCGCGGAAGAAGTAAAAGTGGAGTTATGTGAACAAGCCGCATGTGAAGTCGGAGCGAGTATCTGTTACGAGATTATGATTACTGATAGTGTTGTCTACTTCTGTTAACATTTTTGTCACCTAGCTCGCAACACTCTCTGTAATGAATTTACGTAACCATCGCCTTTTAAAAACCGATCTAAGAGCATTCAAAGTTTCTGTCTGAAATTGTGTTCAGATCAGATTTTGATACTCAGCTGCTGCAGCTCCGTAGACGTTACGTTTAAAACAATTGATCTCCTGTTTAGTTGCACGCTTTTGTAAGATAGTTTCAGTAAAAATCTTGTTTGCTTCCGGAAGCAAAGGAAAAAGTCTATGATAAAAGCGAAAGATTAGTGTACAGAACTCTAATTGTGTTCCCTGTCAATGATGCTTCCGCGAATTTTGGGAGCCTCTCCGTTTCTTCAATGAAGTTCTTACTTTATGTCTCATGTCACTCTTCAGCTGGCCAAGTTCTCATTTGAGTAAAAATATTCACAAATCATTACGAGGGTAGTGGCTCAAAAAAATGGCTCTGAGCACTATGGGACTTAACATCTGAGGTCATCAGTCCCCTAGAACTTAGAACTACTTAAACGTAACTAACCTAAGGACATCACACACATCCATGCCCGAGGCAGGATTCGAACCTGCGACCGTAGCGGTCACGCGGTTCCAGACTGAAGCGCCTAGAACCGCTCGGCCATTCCGGCCGGCACGAGGGTAGTCATAAAGCTTTTAGTATTACAGGCGACACAAGCTACGACTGTGGACGTTGGTGATGGTTTTAATCTGGCTTTATATATTAACCCTCTAGTGCAACACAGTAATCATAACGGTGGATGGCTTTGAGGAATCATTGACTGCAGAAATCTGCATTTTAGTTTTTCGTGAAATGTTCGATCTCTAAATTCACCGTTGTTCTAGAAATACATGCCACGCAATGGTATCTTCATTCGAGGAAAAAGGAAGAAGTTGCTGGGTGCCATGTCAAGAGAATACAGCGGATGAAGCAGAATTTGGTAGCCAAAAGACGCGGTACGTTTTCTGTGAAGATTGAACTGGATCATTGTCGTGGAGGAAAACAACTCCCACGATTCGCCTTCACTGGCCTTCCGTAATTTCTTCACGATATTCCTGTGTCGGTTTGTCCTTTAAGGTCATAATCTGTCAGCATTACTCTGTGGCAGCCCCAAAACCTACTCAGCATCAATTTGCCCAATGATATTTCGGTCTTCGCCTTTTTCGGTGATGGTGAATCGGCATATTTCCACTACGTGCCCTGCTCCTTCGTACCGAGGTCATAGTGATATACATAGCACACGTCCATGGTGATTAGCTGGCTAAAGAAGTCGTGTGCATTGGCCTGACACAGTTGAAACCTTTCCGTTACTGGCGGGCTTTTTGAATGGCTGTCAGAAGTCACGGAACCCAGCGGCCACCGATGTTTGTCACGTGCAAAATGCCGAGTAAGATGTTGAAAATTGATCCATGACTAATTTTCATGTTTTCCACTATCGCCTAGATTGTGATATACCGGTCTTCGAGCACTAGGACCTTCACTTATCTCTTCATAAAGAGATGGTCTGCCACTTTGTTCTTCGTCACTTCGTCTTGTCTCACCACACTGGAAGCGTCTGTGCCATAAGTTCATTGTATCATGTGATGACCTATTGTTGCTGTACACTTCCGCCAACTCAGCTTGGTTTGTTGCAGCGTTGTTAAATGCAAAAAACCAATTACTAAAAGGCACACTATTTTATCGATGGGCTGTGCCATTTTGTTTTGGCTTTTGATGCAGTTCTGTGGCGCCCGAGTTTACTGTTTACCAGGACTGCAGACATGTACTGGCAAACAAAGCAACAATTAATTACGTAACTTTATCTTTTCGAGGTAATATTTATTTATTACTACTTCTCGTTTATCTACCAACAATGTATCCACACTTCACCTGTGGCCTACATTAGGTACCTATTCTTTGGGAATCTTTTGCAGAACCCCTACTTGTACAACGAGCAGAGACATCCCTACCAGAGTTTCTCTCAAGTACATGTAACTGCTTACTATATACAATAAGAATGCCCTGCATCTGGTGCTTTTTACGTCAGCTATCTGATCCTAGTGTCTCCCACGGAGTTTCTCTGGTGTCCACCAACCTCACCCCTTCCGTAACTGTTGTATTGACAGCTGTGCATTACAATTACCATTTTTGCGTAACAGTAAATTAAACATCAAACAGTAAAATTGTTTCTATGTATGAACTCAATGATTGTTGAACCTTTCATATTGTTATATGTCAAAAGTGTTCACGTTGTGTTGGAATTAGGTATGTCATGAACTGAAGTGTTGCGTAATTTATTGCCTCGCAGTTTCATACTTGCTTCGAGAGAAGGGCAGATAGTTTAGGTCTCCGATCAACGGTTTGTCACAATCAAAAAAACAGCGCTGCAGAGATGGTGATTCTGTGTAGGTAAAACAGAAAAATCCATGATTAAATCTCATCCTGTACATCGCATTAATGGTCAGTTTTCACTAATGGCGGTCTTTAAAGAGGGTCTTTGTTGGGATGACAGGCTGTACGGTAGCGATAGTCCCTTCCCCGAATGAGTTTTGACGTGTTCCACTGTTGTTGCCACTCGCTGCCAGGTAGATATAAAATTAGTTCCAGAATGAGATTTTCCCTCTACAGCGGAGTGTGTGGTGATGTGTAGGAGACGAGGTACTGGCGGAAGTAAAACTGTGAGGAGGGAGCGCGAGTCGTGCTTGGGTAGCTCAGATGGTAGAGCACTTGCCAGCGAAAGGCAAAGGTCCCGAGTTCGAGTCTCGGCCAGGCACACTGTTTTAATCAGTCAGGTAGTTTCATAAAATTAGTTATATGGAAGCTTAATAACAAGTTATAATCCACTGGAAGTTGTCTCCGTTGCCAGATGGCCAGTGCTCTCATTATCGATTATTCCACTGTGTATTTCAATCCAAACTGCTTCCCCTGCCTTACGGCGGTCTCTACATCTTATAAACCCCTATATTACGATAATAAAGTAGTTCTCTATCGTGATCCAGTTTCTGGCTACCATATTTTCACTACAGACATCGGGTCTGTTAATAGCAACTCCTTTTTTACTTAGGTTCTTCAGATGGCTCTAAGCACTATGGGACTTAACATCTGAGGTCATCAGTCCCCTAGACTTTAAGAACTACTTACAGTAAACCTAACTAACCAAAGGACATGACACACATCCATGCCCGAGACAGAATTCGAACCTGCGACAATAGCAGCAGCGTGGTTCCCGACTGAAGCGCCTAGAAACTCTCGGCCACAGCGGCCGGCTAATGTTCTTCTGAAAAAAAACATCAGTATCTCTATTACCACAACGCTTTCGGGTGTAAAAAGAGATTCTCGAGGAATATGGAACAGTTTTCTACTGAAATCAGTGTACACTAAAAGACACGTCACATGCTACTTTCATTTTCGAATCTTCTATTGAAGCTATAAAACAGTCTGGCCACTTAAATTGAAATGTTAAAAAACGATTGAATATAATAGAGTGATCTCGAAATCAGTCTGCTTCACATAAAATAATCGAATTCATAGCGATGTTGCACAGTAATCAAGTTTGTACACTGTAGCAGAGCTCCATTTGACAGTTGACTCTAATAGATGGTTCCACACCAAGTAATTGCCATACAGTGCTGCTAACTTTCTATACTTATTTCGCCATTTGTGGAAGCGCATCTAAGTGTATTTAGGTAAGCTAGATGTTTCATATGGACTGAACTAATCTCCTCGCCATATTCACCCCTATGATATGGTGCCGTCCACGGCTTAAACTGCAACGTAGAGCAAATAAATTTTTCGTAAGGCTCTCTCTTACATCTTCTACATTTGTCAATCACTCATGATTCATACATAGCAAATATCAAGCGAGTTATATTGGACTTATTGCGATAGCGATTGTTTGTACAAGCTATGCAAACTCTAACTGATACTTCCTCTGGCAAAAAGCTCTGAAGGTTTATCGGCTGCTTATCTTCCGATGATGTAGTAGGTTGAAAAAGTTGCGCAAAATATTGCAGCACTGGTTGTACGAGTAAGGGGCATCTTTTAAAAAGGCCTGTTTGTGTTAGCAGCTATATTAGTAGCGACAAAACTGTAATATACATTCATATGCGGAGCGGAACTATATAGCAGAACTATATATAAAGCGGAACTATATATAAAGGACTGAAAAACTGCTGAAATAGTTTAATCTCTAAGCGGTATTCTGAATGGCGTTCTGCGTTCTGGCAATAATAACTGTTCAACCATAATTTAATGATGATAAATGATCTGCATCTATAGGCTAACCCGAAGTTAACAAAACAAAAGAGAAAACTACAATTCGAAAAAAGTTTCTTAGATTCAGTGTGAGTTTCACAAAAACTTAGATATGGGAATCTTTCAGCAATGATAAATGCATTGCGTAATTGAAAAGTTTACCGCGAGTCGGTGTTGTTTCTGAGCCAGTATCTCGTATAATGGTTTAGTATAGTTGACTGTTGAGAACACGTACACTTCCATTTAGTGAAAGCGCTTCCAGTCTCTTCATAAGTGGTTCAACATTTAGTACGCGCAATTCTTCACTTCCAACAGACAGTTGTGAAATTTATAAACTGCAGCCGGTAGCTGTTTACAGACCACTAATTCTCCTAGAAATCTAGTATTTTTCTGTAGTAAAAGATATCCCATGGTTTTATGGGCATGTGTGTGAAAATGGTGCTAGTAGTGTATTACAATACTATTTTTCTCACTTCTTATTTCTCGATCATTCAATACTTTTTTTGAAGTAATCAAATTTGTTTCGGTTCTCTTCACCATGAAACTGCATATACGAATGCTATTTTATATCTTCTAAAATAATGTAGTTATTACATTTCGTAGGAAATATTGTAATATTCTACTAACGTTCATTGGAAAAAATCATTATGCTTGTCAACAGGCTTCTGCAGTGGAGTGTTTCACATAATTTCGGACTATGACGTGCGTATCTGACACAGAGTGGTGCAGGTGAAAACCAGATTCGCTTTCTTGACAAGCTGAAGAATGTTTTTCGTCATGTTGCAATGGATATCACTATAGTCAAACGATTAGTTGTCTGCCGGCCGAATTGGCCGTGCGGTTCTAGGCGCTGCAGTCTGGAACCGCGAGACCGCTACGGTCGCAGGTTCGAATCCTGCTTCGGGCATGGATGTGTGTGGTGTCCTTAGGTTAGTTAGGTTTAACTAGTTCTAAGTTCTTGGGGACTAATGACCTCAGAAGTTGAGTCCCATAGTGCTCAGAGCCATTTGAACCATTTGAATGAGTTGTCTCTACACGGAAACTGCACTTTGACAACTGTTAACTGATCTAAAGCCGTAGAATTTTTGGGGAAGGGACAAACATATAGTTCTGTGATTTAACTAATATCCTGCAGCACACATTTATACTGCAGTCAATCAGTAATTCTGATACTTCTGCACTACAATACATAACCGGCAGAAGGATGTACAAACCTTCGCAGGGATTGAAAGTCATGAATGAGAAGTCTTGTATCATACCTTATACAGACAGTAGAATCTGCTGCCAACAAAGTGTTCAGGCCGCTAAGGGAAACTCGTTGCGGCCATCGATTTGAATCTCCCAAGCACTATTTACATTTTGACCGATCCTCGTACGACGTACAAATCTAAAAACCAACACTCAGTGCTCTGATACACAGAATTTTTCACTTGTGTCTTACGCTTCACACATTACGTTTTCCTACTTTACGACATCGTACGCTACTACGAGGGCCGTTTTTTTTCTCGGCCAATTTCGCTTGAAAAAAATGAGGAATTTGTTTTTGGACATCATGTAATATTCCGGAGTCAGCTCCTATCTTTTCAAGAAGTTCCGCTGGGTGGCGGCACTGTGCATAGCCTTCAAAGTGATGTCTGTAACGGTGGTGCGCTCTATGCAGAGAGCTGTCACTGAGTTTCTTTTGACGGAAAAATAGAGCATCGGAGGTATTCATAGGCGCTTGCAAAATGTCCACGGTGACCTGACAGTCAAAATAAGCACGGTGAGTCACTGGGCGAGGAGTCTGTCATCATCACAACAAGCTCGCACAAACCTGACAGATCTCCCGCGTGCCAGATGTCTGCACACAGCTGTGACTACTGCAATATTGAAACGTGCGTACACTCTCTAACATTCTGCGTGGTGTCTGCTTGTTCTAAGTCGTGTCTCCCTACCACTTTCGCGCAACGACGCTCTGAGCGTGTTTTTAGGGAATTGACTAGTTTGAACCTGGGACCTGTTGCTGGGAAGGAGACGCCAGACCACACATGATATGTAGAGGTCAGAAGAGTTCAGTGAGAATAGCGATGATGTACTCGAATACTTAATGATTTCAGAGTCAGCTCCACTGCACTCCCTATAAAAGAATCTTAATACTAACTAAATTTACTGGAAGGGGTTCAAGGCTTTCCTATTTTTAGTTAGCTGGTAAAATAACGTCGAAAAGGCAGTTAAGTTTACCACTGGAATTTTTATTCTACTTACAAAACATTGTTTATAAATTGCGCTATTGACGAAAGGAAATATTTTAATACAGGATGATAAAAACCAACTACGTTCAACAAAAATGTGAACGAATATTCCCTGAATGGCTTTCCAAGTTCTACAATGGATCGAAGGATGACCTTTGCCATATCACATCTATAATCTAGGTTTAAATTCAGTTTCATAAAAGAGAAAACGATCAAAATGGTCTACAGTGACTCTCAATTATCTTTAATTACTTATTTAACTTGTCATAAATTACAGTGGCTGATGTGGCTTCTCAATAATTATATAACAGAAAAATCATCGCGTTTCAGATTTTGACTTCCAGCAGCAAATGTGAATACCACGAAGTTTAATTGACGATCGACACGAGTATTACGTAAGAAGGGGATGTAGCAGATGAGACTTCTGCAGTTCTGAGTGAAGCCTTATGCGCTCTTATGCGGCATCGCGTGCGTTCATTACCTTGTCGGTGGTTAGGCAGCGTCAGGGAGCGGCGGGCGACGCAGCTCCACACACCTCGCCGTCTCGGAAGCAACTCTCTAACTTCTCTTTACTACAATTTACTGAAGTGGGTTTAAGAAAAAGGTATCTGGCTGTGTTTTTAACTGACCAATCAGGGTCTCAATGTTAACCTTAAGCTCTGCCTACAAAAATTCTGTCTGTCCAATGAGAAACGTCATACTTTTTGTGGTGGGGCAATGTTTTTAATGTTTGCAACATAACAGAGTCGCATATAGTCTCACGCTAAAACTTGCAGCTGGTGTGGCCCTTTTAGTGTCATCGTAAGATCTATACTGTTCTCCTGGAGGACTCTATCTTTTTGCATGGGCTGGGGGCTGCACTTGGGGGTTGGCTGGCGATGTGGGTGTCCTTTATCATAGGGCCTTCTAGCTTACACGATTCTGCTCTCGGCTTCTTTTCTCGTTTCTCCCCTCGGAAATGCGTCTGTTTCACGGTGGAAAGGAATGACATGCATTTAGGCGTTCTTGTGTTAGTCTGTGGTATTCCATTTGCTCACTCGTTGGTCGTATTACTTTGGTTAATTTAATGTCAGGATTTATTCGGAGCTATGTGACATACTGCCGGATATGCTATCATGTCAGGGTTTTCATGGAAGGTGTTGGATTTGCCTGACACCTTACAACTCTCATTCGAGGTGATCAAAGTGTCGCAGTCAAACACCCTGCTGCACAGCTGGACGTCTCTGATGGTAGTGCTGACACTGTTGTCTACCTGTTGGGATGTTCAAAGCTGTGTTGCCTCTGGGTCCCTCGCCGTCGAACAGAAGACTATAAAGAGCTAGAAGGACCATCTGTGTAGAATTGTTTGCACGTTACGAGGCTGATCGTGACAATTTCTAATTGAACATCGACACAGGCGATGAAAATGGGATCATCACCTCGAACCGCAAACAAAACGGCGAGTCATACAGTGGCATCACACCACACCTCCTCCGAAGAAAAATTTCAAAGCTGCACCTTCACGCGGTAAAGTCGTGGCGACGGTCAACTAGGTCTTTGAAGGGCTTGTTCTGTTTTATGTCCTCCCTCATGGTGCAACGATCAACTCTGAAGTATATTGTGCTATCTTCACGAAATTTTAGAAACGACTTCTGCGTGTTCGTCGCAACAAAAATGCAAACGAACTTCTCCGTCTACATGGCAACGCAAGGTCTCACACAAATCTGCGCAACTGAGAGGGGCTCACAAAACTTTATTGGACTGTTCTTCCTCACCCACCCTACAGTTTGGATCTCGTACTTTCCGACTTCCATCTGTTTGGCCCAATAAAGGACACACTCTGCGGGAAGCAGTACGTGAATGATGGGGAGGTTACTGATGCAGCAACGCGTTGGCTCCGACGTCGGCCGGTAGAGTGGTACCACGTGGGCATACAGGCCGTCCCAGTAGGCTGACTTAAAACCGTCGCCTTGAATGGACATTACATTGAAAAATTGGATTTTGTGGCCAAAAGAGAGAAGAGTAGTGTGGTGTTTTGGAAACCTTAATAAAACCAACCCGCTTTCGCAAAGAACAGGGATGTATAACTTATTTTGTTCCCCCCTCGCATGCTCATTTGTTTTACGTTTGCCACCTGTTAGTGTTTCACGTTATGTAGTTTATTCCTCGCCATAGCTTTAAACAAGATACTGCTTTCTATGTTATGCAACTAATATCATTTTAGGGACAAAACTAATTCTGAAACCTCCCCTTAGAAAAATTAATGAATTACTGCGCTGATAAACCTCTTACATTATTTGATTTTCACACAGCGGAGCAGAACTGAACGTACTCGCTCTTTACTTATTCTGATCAACACTAAACTAACACACAATATTTTTAGCGCAACGCAATCTGACTTTCAAAAATCCCTACAAAAGAATGGCCCTGACTAACAATAACCTATACCTTTCATGAATCACTTACCTCACAAAAATCATCGTTACTCAAACTACTGCAATACAGCGTGCGCCAATACTGCCAGCTAAATAAAAGATTCTAACTACTGAAGGGTCTAAGTACTGATAGGCATAGTTAGCAAATGAAAGATTTTGATAGAGAACAAACAATGTATTTACCTTAATAGTGTTCAAAAGTCATAATATATATATCAGTTCATAACATCCAGTCTTACAAATTTACTGTCTCTGATGGACACACGTCCAGATCATCCGCTCTCAAAACTCCGCCATCTCTCTCCCCACATCCACCACTGCTGGCGGCTCACCTCCAACTGCCCAACTTTACGCGCTGTTAACAGCCAACTGCCCAACACTACAATGGCAAATTCCAACAATGTAAACCAGCCACAGACTGCACACAGCACAGCCAGTGATTTTCATACAGACCGCTAGGTGACGTTACCAACATAAAAACCTAAACAGCCTACTTACAAAATTACTCCGACTCGGCAAACTGCCCTTAGGAGAAGAGAGTGGGCGTTTTGTAAACGTAATTATTTCATTGTTCGTTCCCACCTTGGACTTACTAATGATATCATAAACAGATTTTCTACCTTAGCAAATTTTCATCGTCTGATTTGAATAATTCGCATAATATTCATCAAAGTTGTACATTTACATATCACCAAGCCGTCATTATTTGATTTAGATACGTTGTATACTAAATTGTCGAAGTTGTAGGCTACTTTGAGCTCTTAGGAAGTTGCCATCATTTTATTTTAATGCGTTACATAGCAACTCATCACAGTTGTATTTGTCTATGTAATATACCCATATCATTAGATGATGATTTGCCAAGAAGTGGGAAGCAGTTACGATACTATTTGTGTAATCCAAGGCAGAAAAGTACAATAAAGGAATTCTGAGATTAGTGTGTCCATTTACACTGTCACAGTAGAACACTACACGCTACTAATACTCCTAAAATGACTTAATTCACCTAAGCACTTATTAGTAATGATATCATTTTTTTTCTCTGACGAACTCTCCGAGTAGCTTTCTCATTCGACAAAAACTTTATTTGGGATACAATCGTATGTTGTTTTAAGATCCAAGGTTTATAAGTGTTTTGGTTGGCAGGAGAGCCAATACCGGGTTACTACAAGAGGCCGAAAGGCACGCGTTTTAGCTCACGCAGGCTGGCGTGAGGTCTGGAACAGGACAAGGAAATTAGAATTTAGAAAAACGGACGTAGCTGGTGGAATACTTAACTTTAACCCGTTAATGAAGAACGTCGGTCTTGACGGTACATGATTCACAACGTCAATAGTAACTGATAATGGCGCCTTGCTAGGTCGTAGCAAATGACGTAGCTGAAGGCTATGCTAAACTATCGTCTCGGCAAATGAGAGCGTATTTTGTCAGCCAACCACCGCTAACAAAGTCGGTTGTGCAACTGGGGCGAATGCTAGGAAGTTTCTCTAGACCTGCCGTGTGGCGGCGCTCGGTCTGCAATCACCGATAGTGGCGACACGCGGGTCCGACGTATACTAACGGACCGCGGCCGATTTAAAGGCTACCACCTAGCAAGTGTGGTGTCTGGCGGTGACACCACAGTAAGTGATTTTCCCTCACAGTTCCAAGTTGTTCTTCTTTCTCTTGTAATTGTGACTCGTATGGAGTTCTTTACGAAGACCGCCCTGTTCGTTTCTGCGACTACCAATAGGTGGAGCGATGCTTTATATGCAATAGCTTCAATTACAAACCAATGGAACCAGAATATCGAACTTTTTCTACGAGAAAATAGTTGATTATAATTTTATTAATTGTTGGTAGGAAAAAGCAGACTCTGTGGAAAACACTCCACCATTATTAGCATGACAAAGGAAGGATGCAAATGTTTCATCTACCGAAGAAAAGGCAATGGAACTGTTCTGAGTGGCGTGAATGATATCAGTGAATAGCCCAACATCCGTAGGGGCACTGGGTTGAATCGATAGTTTTCCGTTTTTCATGGCAATATTCCGATTGGTAGAGCAAAACAAATAATTGCATGGATGTCGCTGTGTCCATAAACTAGATGACCATGCGCATCCTTCTTTGGACATAGTGCGCTTTATCAGCGATTCTCTACTTTAAATAGTTATTTACGCCGTCAGGTTAAAATTTTTTGCGATCGACTTAAATAGTGCAAAATTATGTCGCCACCCATGTTCCAAGCTGAACATCGTCGGACCATGACCAAAAAACCCACTGGGACCTGATAGCGTCCACCAACAACGATCAAGTATTTCTAAGGGAATACTACAGTTTTAACGTCCCGCAGTCAACGAGTCCATTTGAGAAGTAGTGCAGTCCAGGATTACGGAGGATGAAAAAGAAAACCGGTCGTATTTTTAATAAAGGAATCATTCCAGTATTTGTTATAAGCGATTTAGGGCAACCTCTGAACACCTAAATCCTAACAAGATTTCAACCGTTGTCTTCTCGCATCTGGGTCCAGTGCCTTACCGAGATATTTGTAGACAGCTACTCAGACGGTATTGCCGATTGCATCCCACGACGGCTTCTACCAAAGGACGCAGCTCTATGACGAGACACTGTCAAGAATTACAGGAGATTTCTCATTTTTATCGTATTCACATGTGACTGAATTTCATTGTTGTCATGAGAATGGAACTTGATATGCTTGTTGCCAATGCGCCTCTTCGAAGTCTAACCATGCTTTTTGAGCCGGCCGCTTCCGAATGTACGATTTTTTTCCAAATATTGTGTGTTGTTGATCTAGGAGACTGCCGTCGGCTGTACCATGAATTTCACCATGACACAGTTCTTTGAAGTAAGCGACTTGAATACTATACTTGGTATATACCTGCTATATCTGCTCCATATTCGGATTTCCTCGTGCCATTTGTTTTCAGATCACCACGACTTTTCTTTGTTATGCCATTTTTCGGTGTAGATAGGTACAAGGCCGTTTGGTTAAAGATAAGGAGACTGTGCGCGACTAATCCATGCAATTTATCGTAAGGATAGTCGGAGAAAAACGAGAAGTTGCTAAAAATAGTGGAACGGAGACTAGCAATCTTCCTTCCTATTACAAATGAGAAAGACTTATTAGGAGAAGTACCGAATTTTACGGACTATAAGACGCTGCGGACTGTACGGCTTACCTTAATTTTTCAGCAATTTAAAAAAAAATAACATTTTTACCATTTTCATTATCATACAGCAATGCCATACTAAAAACATCATTTGTTTATGCAACTGAACTGACCTTCAAAATCACTGTAAATCGTCATCTGAACTTCCTTCATCGTTCTAGTCTTCATATATAAGATGGTCTTCATTGCCGTAGACATAGACAGTGTTTATGCCACACTTCTTGAAAGATTTAACAATAATGTCTTCTCTACTCTTGACCACGAGCATTTTATCCACTGAGACACTTGTTTCATTGTAGATCGTTTTAAACCTCCCTTGGGCGTGAATTTATGTTTGGTTTGATCCATCATCCATTCGGTCCACTCCTCTCTCATATACACTTTAAATAGTTTACTAACGAGGGATAAAGAGGTTGCAATTGTAAAGTAAGTCCTCCAGGAATAACAGCAACCTCTGTTTTTTCCTCAGTTTCTCCTTGATAGAGTTTTTCAAAAAATGGTTCAAATGGCTCTGAGCACTATGGGAACTTAACATCTGAGGTCATCAGTCCCCTAGAACTTAGAACTACTTAAACCTAACTAACCTAAGGACATCACACACATCCATGCCCGAGGCAGGATTCGAACCTGCGACCGTAGCGGCCGCGCGGTTCCGGACTGAAGCGCCTAGAACCGCTCGGGCCCGCATCTCGTGGTCGTGCGGTAGCGTTCTCGCTTCCCACGCCCGGGTTCCCGGGTTCGATTCCCGGCGGGGTCAGGGATTTTCTCTGCCTCGTGATGGCTGGGTGTTGTGTGATGTCCTTAGGTTAGTTAGGTCTAAGTAGTTCTAAGTTCTAGGGGACTGATGACCATAGATGTTAAGTCCCATAGTGCTCAGAGCCATTTGAACCATTTTAGAACCGCTCGGCCACTCTGGCCGGCTACAGAGTTTTTCAAATGACTACTAAACCACTCCAGCAAAAGAGGAGAACCCTTATTCAATAATGCACCTTTCCTTCTCTTCCATACTCTGTTAATCCATAATTCCATACTAGCATGGTCCATTCAACCTTTCTCATATACGTGAACAACAACACCTGGCAGATTTCGGAAGTTTATTGAATTTTTTGAGCTTCAGACTGATCATTGAATTAAGTTTAGTACCGTCAGCACAACATGAAAGGACTACAGTGTGTGCATTTGTTCGTTCCTCATTGGTTTTCTTTCGATGGTGAATAATAAATTAATGGAAAGATAATATTTTCTCTTCATATCGTCATGGCATTTGCTGAGATGTTTTGGTTTTAGTTCACATGCTAAATCCATGGCGCTTCATAAACCTGTAGCACCAACCAATTCCACCCTTAAAGTCTGTTATGTTCCACTATAGCGCTAGCTTACGAGCATGTATTTGAATCATTTTTGTAGTCCATTGCCATTTTGACGGTGTCCTTGAATCCATTTCAATAGGTCATCTTCTAGTTTTCGCCATTTTGTAGTCTTCCTCACTTTTTAAAAAAAATTCTCCTTGACTAGCCTGCCAATCGAGAATGGCTTTTCTGTTGGTGGAGAGCAGAAATGCCGTTAGGCGGCTCTGGTTCTATGATCTTCTGCGTATGATGTTGCTTTCAATTTACAGCCCGCATCATATGAATAACTTTTATTCTTTTTCAGTTGGGAAACTAGCTACTAACAAAAATATTGTACTCTAACCGATAACACAGATCACTTCCAGTTCAAATTCACTGACACCGTAGACTGCAATGACGCATCATACGCTAGACAGTATTCTGGGTTTGTGATGGCGGGATGGGAGGGAGACAGTGTTAGCAAACTTGTGGATACTCACAACTCCTGTTCGTCGCATCGATGCACTGCTGCTGCCAGTTGAATCCATTGTGCCAGACAGAGGTAGGTTTACTGCGGCATCGAATATATGGCCATTTTTTAGACTGGCGAGAATTTTAAATCAAACTCAGGACATGTTTACATTAATAGTGAGTATAAGAAGCACCTGAACTTTGGAAGCACGTTTTCGAAGAAAAAAGTGCATGTTACAGTCCGCAAAATACGGTAAATGTATTCTCGTTTTTTTGGAAATATATTTTACAAAACAACGGTAATATCAGAAAGAGACACCTCAGATGAAGAAAGTTTTTTTTTTTTTTTTAGTCAAAAGGGCTCTACTGGTATTAAATATTGAAATCTTAGGGGTGCAGCAACATATGAATGTGATACGTGCAGGTAGCATAAGCCGGAGGAGAGGAAACTGGAAATATATAAAATGTACAGCTATAGATGGATGTCTAAAATTAAACGGACAGGGCGAACACGAATTTTTGAGGTATTACGAAGAACTACTAATGGGAAAAATCAATTAAAAACTCTTGAAAAATAGACACATCAGGGGCATATGCTATAAAGTTCCCAACGATTAAGTAGGCAGCACTGGAAGGAGCTTCTATAGACACTAACGCCCAGACAAAGACTGTAATCTAAAAATATGAGTATAGAGGGCGCTGGACGTATTATATGTGCAGTAAATAAAATATCAGCAAAGGACAGAAAAATATCGAGGAAGGCAATAAGCTATCAAAAGAATGATGAATGAAAAAACGATTAATTTTGATTTCCATGACAGTTGACGAAAGGCTCTCTCAAAGAGTGTATGGATATTTCGGATGTACTGATACGCATTTCTGAAGGACTAAAACTAGACTCAATTTTTACGTACAGGGAACAAGCAGTGTGTTACAAAACCCACTACTTCGTGCGACACTGTACTTTTTCGCAGTAACGATGCATTGTTAGAAGTCTTCCAGTGCTGCGGCAAAAGTTCGATGTACATGAACCGGATATGCCAACGTTATCTTGATGGAGTATCTCAAGGTGACGTCAGTGACTCGGAGCGGAGCATTCTAAACTGCTGTGAAATCAGCCATAAAAGCCGCTCTGGAGCACAGCATCACGAGTACCTGTCCTTTGAAGAAATAGTTCCGTTTAGGAACACTGATATGGGACATACAATCGAGAGATTTCCTGCAACAGTTTCGTTGTTCTGTGAACCAGTTTACAACTTGTAATGTCACTGTCGGGTAAAGAACCGTTGTCTCGAAACACAATAATTTGAATTAAGATAGTAAATCTATCTTTACAATTGACGAATTTGATAATGGAAGTTAAATATTGAAGAAGGTGTCCTTCAGATGAGTGAATCTCATATTGGAACAGTGCATCAATACGTTTGTTTTATAGTTAATTAAAGATAGAAATTAATTCATAGTATAAAAGAGAATGGTAGAAGAAATAACAGAGCAGCAACACACCGCATCAAAGGAAGTTGAAAAATTTGACTTTAGCGTCTCGTCGACGATGAAGTCATTGGACAAGTAAATGTCTTGTTAGAGACCGGACTTTGTCTCTTCATCAAAAACATAAACAAAAGCTACACTTTTTCATCAATGACGGATAAAATGTCACACTGAGAGTCCATGTTCACAGTGACACTTTTACTTTTTTTTAAAAAAAAAGTATTAGGTTAGTGCATAAGTTCTCTGCGTCAGTGTACTCGAGAACTGGCAAATGTGATGAAATGTGATCATTCCACCATTGTGCGACATTTCCATCCAGTAGGGAAGGTTCAAAAACTGGGTGGTTGGGCGGGTGGCCATATACGCATCTCTGCTTGGTCGTCATCAGTTGTCTCGGAAACTACATCGACTATTGCTGTCCTGTGTCGTTACTGGTGATGAAAAATGGTGTCTTTATGCTAACGTAAGGAGAAGAAAGGAACGGCTGAGAGCAAAGTAGCAAATCCGCTTACGAAGACCTGCACATATCCACAAATGATAATGTTATACACCTGGTGGAACAGCGACAATGTGGTATATTACAAATTGCTTTCGCAAGGTGCAATCATCACTGGTGACATTTATTGTCAACAACTGCAACGTCTTGCAGACGCAATCTAAGAGTATCGACCAGAAAAACTGCAAAAAGTGGTGCTACTCCATGATAACGCCCGCCCTCATTCTGCTAGGCTGATAAGAATCACTACACAGGTGTTGGGTTGGGAAGTCATTACGCTCCATCCTTATTCACCTGATCTTGCTCCCTCAGATTGTCACCTTTTTCGCTCTCTATCTAACAGTCTTCAAGGAACTGCCTTTTCGACTGAAAATTCGCTCCGAACATGGTTGGACATGTTTCTAAACCCAAAACCACGTGTTTTCTGCAGTCTTGGAATCGAAAAGTTACTCCAGCGTTGAAAAACGTTGAAAATAGTGAAGGAAAATACATTACTGATAAGTAAAGTCTCTGATATGTGTGTGTATCTGTTGTGTTTATTAAACTTATGCAAAAACGCTACGAACCAATGCACCATACCAATATGTTATTGAGAATACCAGACTCTGTGAAGAGCGCCACCTACTTGTCTACGTGTAATTATGTAAATATGCCAATATAGTCCATCTGCAGCCCTTGTAAATTGTGATCCGTACATGCTGTACAGAAAAACTTACGACTAGCTTCATTTTGTATAGGGCAGCGAAAAGAATTGATATGCTTGCACATCCTACGTGCACTACTCATGGAGGCTAAACGAATGTGAACTGCAGTTTTTGTAGCTGTTATTTGTACCTTTTCTTTTATAGAGCTGTAACAGATCTGGAGATGGCAAACGCAGAAACCGGTAATCATAATATTCGATCAGTTACTGAAAATAACTGTACTGAAAACAACAGTCTAACTTAACTAATTAATCATCTACGACATATTTAGAAAGGATCCAATGTGCGCGAAGGATGCAGTCCATTTTAAGCACTGGACAGCCTGGTTGCTCCAAGACAATTCTTCCACGCAGTTCCTTCTTTCTTTAGCGACATAAGTTCAAAGAAGTGTCCTTATGTTAGGTAATGCTATTTACATGAATGTCTTGTCTTTAGGTCTGTCTCCTACTATCATAATTCCTTCAATATCATACTTGATATTGCAAGCCGATGGACTGTACCGAAAGATACTCTTAAATTCAGAACACTGAGTCTATCTGCGACACTCTAGTTCGCTCAATTTGGTCTGCAAAGACAGCATATTTGATTCAGACACTTCTTGTTTTCTCGAGACAAAATATTCTCTAGAGCCTCAATTATTAACGTTTCTGTCCTGCGATAACGAATAGTCATGGTGTTAGATATCGACGGCTATGCTGTCTGTCCCGCTTGAGCGACGTCAGATAACTATTCAAGAGAATTTTATTTCATTGTATTTGTGGTACCTTTATTTCAAAATACACAGTTTTGTTTTCTGTTCCATAAGGAGTTTGCGAGTGCCTGACAGTGCGAAATCGTACTTTGATTGTTGGAGGGGATCTTACAGTGCTGGTCACCGCAATGTTTTAGCCGACAGCCAGCTACCTTTAGAACACAGGAGCGGCTATGTCAAGAGGCTCTTTGTGCTTTTTATGATAATTAAAAAACTGAAAAAGCTTTGAATCTGAACACGTAAACAACGTAATGAAAATGTTCAGTCTCCATTACGAGTGGACTGATGGCAGACATGGTCCGTCTGCACTGAAAATATTTGTGTAATGCAAGAGAGGAATTTATCTAACAAGCATTCAATAAATATCGTTGAGAGAACATTTATTAGAAAAAATATGAGTGAATTAAGTGTTTTTATTTCAATAATGTCGAATAGCTCACGTTCCTAACACTGAAATTACTGGAATTACTGGAAGTGAAAATACTAAATATACTGAATTCAAATGTTATGCGTACATATCGCCGAATTTCGAACACATCATTATTCGACGATAGTTATCTCTGATTTAATAACTACGAAATTTTAGTTCTAAAGTAAAGAGAATTAAAACTTGAATTGGCGTACTGTTCCCTACTTAGGCACTTGAATTACGAGGGTCACTCCAAAAGAAATGCATACTATTTTTTTTAATCCATCTTTTATTCTACATGTTTGAAAGTTTTGCAGTGTGTAGATAGATTCTTTAGGAACAATATTTTCATTTCTCCACGTAATTTCCATCCCTTTCAACTGCCTTACGCCATCTTGGAACCAGCGCCTGTACCCGCACTGTAAAATTCTGGACCAACCTGTTGGAGCCACTGTTTGGCAGCTTACACAAGGCAGTCATCATCTTCAAACCTTGTTCCACGAAGAGGGCCTTTCAGTTTCCCAAACAAATGATAGCCACTTGGAGCCAAGCAAGGACTGTAAGGCGGGTGTTTCAGTGCTGCCCATCCGAGTTTTGTGATCGCTTCCATTGTTTTTTGAGTGACATGTGGCCGTGCATTGTCGTGCAACAGCAAAACGTCCTGCTTTTGCCGATGTGGTCGAAGACATCTCAGTCGAGCTTGAAGTTTCTTCAGTGTCGTCACATATGCATCAGAATTTATGGTGGTTCCATTTGACATGATGTCCACAAGCAAGAGTCCTTCGGAATCGGAAAACACCGTAGCCATAACTTTTCCAGCAGAAGGTGTGGTTTTGAGTTTTTTTTTCTCTTGGGTGAATTTGCATGGTGCCACTCCATTGATTGCCTCTTCGTCTCTGGTGAAAAATGATGGAGCCATGTTTCATTACCTGTCACAATTCTTCCAAGAAATTCATCTCCACCATTCTCGTACTGTTCCGAAAGTTCGCTGCATACCGTTTTTCTTCTTTGTGAGCCACTGTCAACATCCTGGGAACCCTCCTGGCACAAACCTTTTTTAACGCCAACACTTTCAGTATTCTGAAAACACTTCCTTCCCCTATCCCAATGTAGAGTGACAATTCGCTCACAGTGATGCGTCTGTCAGCAGTCACCAATTCGTCAACTCTCTGCACATTCTCTGGAGTGTGTGCAGTACGAGGCCTGCCGCTGCGAGGACAATCCTCAATATTGCCGTGCCCGCTTTCATCACGTGACCTGCTTGCCCCCCATCTAACTGTACTGCGATCGACAGCAGCATCTCCATACACAAATTTTTAAACCTCTTGTGGATGTTTCCCACTGTCTCGTTTTCACAGTACAGGAATTCTATGACAGCACGTTGCTTCTGACGAACGTCAAATGTAGCAACCATCTTGAAGACATGCTGTGACGGCGCCACTCACGGGAACAGGTTGAACTAAATTTGAAAACAAGCGGGAACGATGCATCTATACACTGTAAAACTTTGACACATGCAGAATGAAAACCGTATTTTTACAAAAGTAGTGTGCATTTCTTTTGGAGTGACCCACGTAGTGTATAACTGTTCGCTACTCAGAATTGTCAGCTGAACCTACGTGATTACGACAAACTTAGTTCCAAGCTGTAAGAAAACAAACATTTTACGAACAAACAGAATAAAATTAAAGCGAGATGGCTCCAAATGTGTGATTTTTCATCGAGTTTCCTAGAAGTCCGATGCCGATTATTTAAATAACGGTGCAACAACAATTGTAAGAGAGAAACATTGGATGGTGAACTATTAAGTGATGGTGGATCTCTTAGTCATCGGCTAATTGCGGGGATGTAACATTGCACAATGCGAGGACGTAACTCAAGCACTAGTTCAAATCATCCGTCGACACAACGTCTTGCACAATCTCAGCGCGCTACGGCTAGCTCTGGTGCGGCATCCCACTTAACGCCTGCCAGCGGTCTCGGCCAGGGCAACGAAATTCTGCTGCGTAGCGTGACGCCGCACATCGAGGCTCGCTACGCATCGCAGACTTGTGAAATACATGAGCTATTAGCGTACAATATAGAACGTCTAGATTATTCCAAGTCACCGCTTTCTTGGAAACGGCGTATTTCAGTATCTTGCATTCCAATATTTATTTACTGAATTGATGGTATGAGCCCACATCCTCTCCCTACCGCATACAAACTTGTGAGCCTGCCGTCGCGTACGGTAATCAAGTATTTATTTTATTCACAAGACCAGGACCCTGCGTAGAGACGACGGTGCCAAATGTTGGGAAGGCACTGCGACGCGAGTCAGTCGTCAGCTTCCTAGCCGCTCGGAGTGGCCGCGCGGTTTGGGGCACCACGTCACGGATTGCGGGGTCCCTCCCGCCGAAGGTTCGAGTCTGCCCTCGGGCATGGGTGTGTGTGTTGTTCTTAACATAAGTTAGTTTAAGTAGTGCGTAAGTCAAGGGGTCGACGACCTCAGCAGTTTGGTCCCTTAGGAATTCACACACATTTGAACATTTTCAGCTTTCTGGACCAGAAATGGGTTGCTGACAACCCACATTCAAATCGGCGGCGATCTGAATTTCAACAGACCGTCGATCACCCTTTGTGGCCCTACAGAGGTGACGTAACGCCTGTTAGCCAATCATTTATGGTTGTTCTATTCTTCGGTTTAAGCGTCTACAAAAATTCTGGCAGAAATGGGTTGCTGACAACCCACATTCAAATCGGCGGCGATCTGAATTACAGCAGACCGTCGATCACCCTTTGTGGCTCTACAGAGGCGACGTAACGTCTGTTAGCCAATCATTTATGGTTGTTCTATTCTTCGGTTTAAGCGTCTACAAAAATTGTACGGTATCATATAAATATTCTATTTAGGAAGTTACAGAGATCGATAATTTCCAAGGACTAATACGAGCGAATTTTAAAACCGCTGTCTACCGTCTTCTTACTTGCGGCTTTAGCAAAAAATATAAAAAATATCCATATCATTTTAGACTCACTCTTGTCTTGGAATTGGACGAATACGAAGCTGATGAATGTATGTACAAGTGCATTGGTGCCACATCGTCTTGCATGTTACTTTAATAAATAATTGGTTCAGGGCCATTTAGTTTTACTTTATTTGATTTAACCATGCCAATAATACGTGCTTTGATGTATTTCTTTTCAGAAATTAAATTATTATGTACATCGTTTCGAGAACGCACAAACTGAGAAACGACGTCCGAAGTACGATTAATCAGCGAAATATAGGAAAGAGTTACCTAAACTGAACCGGGTTGTAATTTGCCATAAAATTCGTAGCTCTTGTACTCTCTGACATTTAGTGAAGTCAGCGTGGTCTAGGTGCTTGTTGCAGCTGTGTTGTCAACTATCAGTTTTGTGCGTTCAGGGATAGATCGTCTGAAAACTGCGTTAATTTTGTTGTAGTTTTCACCTAACTTTTTGTTTCGTTCTGGTTCGTTTGTAAGGAACAGATAAATAAAAATGGCGATGTCGCCTATAATTTACCTCTGCAACATTCCATTGTACTGCTGCTACACTTTACGAAACTCGCACGAATAATGAGCTGTAAAAACGCGTTCAGCATTATTAGTTCAACACAGTCTTAAGAAATGATGTGGCGAATTTTCAAATGCATTGTTATCCTAAGTTACTAATTAAATAATTAATTGATATTACAGTACGGCAACAGAAAGGAATTACGGAAAGTGGAACCCAGATGAATTTTTTTAGCTGTAAAGGTAGTTCAAAATGGAGATCATGGACTAAACGGATTCTCACGCACATAAAATGTTCCTAAGGCAACAATTAAGTCATGCTGAATATAAAACCAAAAATCAAAACGGGGATGTACAAGATTTTGGCTGCTCTAAAGTATTTTCAAACCAAGCTAGAAACGAATTCGATGAGCATATTCTTACATTCGAAGAGGTCCAACGAAACTAACTGACCCATAATTTCAATGCAGAAGAAGCCACGTCAGGCAAAAAGTAGGTGCTCATCCCGTCTAAGAAATATCGCCGAATGCGAGGCAAACAATGAACAGCTCCACCTGTGAAAAGAGAGTTTTTGGAGTCTCTGCAGGATTTCCATTGCAGAAACCCATTTGTTCAAATGGTTCAAATGGCTCTAAGCACTATAGGACTTAACATTTGAGGTCATCAGTCTCATAGACCTTAGAACTACTTAAACCTAATCAACCTAAGGACATCACACACATCCATGCCCGAGGTAGGATTCGAACCTGCGACAGTAGCAGTCACGCGGTTCCGGACTGAAGCGCCTAGAACCGATCGGCCACCTCGACCGGCTACACCTATTTGTAAAACAGAGGAAATGTATAGCGGGTTTCGCGAAGAAGATCAAATGAAGAAATTATCAGATGTATGAAATGAAAAATATGGATTTATGCAAAGTGTGCAAGGGTGGGGAAGGATGTGAAAAAGTTATTGCAGAAGTTTAGAATATTAGGAGTCGTGTTTATTTTTCTCAGAATTTCCTTTATTTAAATCAGATAACAAAAGCAACGCCATACAGTTGGGGACAGCATTGTTTAAATAATATTGTAGCTTACTGTTTAGGTTGCAATCAATTAAATCTTAAAAGTAGTGTCATTTGGGCAAATGTCCCTTATTGTTTATTACATATTATAATTGTATTATAAAGTGGCTAAAAAGTGAGAGGATATTTAACAGTAAAAGAGAAATAATAGTTTTAATTAATTTCTATTGTTGTTATTACAATCGCTGATTTTTCTGGTTCACACTAAAAAACCCATTTTGTGTGGAAACCGATTACAAAGAGAAACTATCGTGCAGAATTTTCTGATTCAATGTTTGCTCCAAGAGGAGCCTACTTCCGCTGGTGGAACTGCACGCAAGTTCGAAAAAATAAATGATAAATACTTCTTTCTGTCCTCCTCGCTACAAAGTTGCACTTTCAAACAAAAATTCAAAATTCATCTAGCAGATTAGGTAAAAACTTTCTCTATTAGTTACCTGTTGTGATCAGAAAATTTTGTAGATTCAATATGGATGTTTGTACACACCATGTGAACAGGACGGGACGGTGCTGCTGGCTTGTTTTATTATTGTTATTATTATTATTATTTTACCAGCTTCATATTCTGGGCCGATGTGCGAGTTGGAATCGACTAATAGCTGCGTCATCTTGCGCCAGCGGCACCATTGGCTGCTGTATGGAGTGGCGTGGAGTCAGCACACCGCTCTCCCGGTCGTTGTCGGCTTTCTTGACCTTGGGGCCGCTACTTCTCTACTCGAGCAGCTCCTCAGTTGGCAATCCAGTCCATACCAGTCCTCATACCAAGGAAAAGTCGTCGGCAGTGCTGGCAACTGCACCCGTGTTCTCTGCATGGCAATCAGACATGTTGATTACTGAGGTATGGAGGCACTGGCAGTGCTTATTGCCTTAGTAGTCATAGTGTTTCCAGTAAATTAGATTGCATAAAGAGACTAATAGTTATTAACTTTGAAGACTTTAAAGATTTAGAACTTCTTTTTTTTTCTCAATTGGTTTATTTTATGGTGAAGATTGCTAACCACACGAAGTTGGAACATTCCGATGACAGTGATGCTGAATCTAAGCCTAAAATACGTCAGTCAGCCACCGAGGCTATCATACAATAGATAATTTAACAAAATTATCAAAAAATGGATGTATTGGCACGCCTTGTAGGTGAGCTTTCTGCTGCACAAACTGTAACGATGAAAGAAAATCACAAACGAGACCTAATCTTTCAAGAAATATGCGCAAAGGAACACGCATTGTTGTCCGCTCAAACAGTCATGTCGGCTGAAAGCAGCGAAACTAAATTAGCTAATGCTGGTTTGCCTGAAGCTGTAAGGAAATTAATGGACAGACTACTAAGCATAAACCAAGGGCAAACTGTATAGTCAGGAAGCATTCAACAGCTGTCTGGTCAAGTTAATAATATAACTCCTGAACATGAAAAAAAAAACACACAAACAATTTTTATACAGAGCATCGTGACAGCAGACAAATAAGCTGCTTCGACACCTAAGAAGGAAACACATAACTGAGACAGTCGATAAATTGTTCCAAGCAGCCATCACACAATTTAATGATAAGTTTTCTATTGAATGTTGAAGCTCCATGGCCCATGTTCAGACAGAAATCCTACAACTCAATATCTTTTTAAAACAACACCAGCCATGAGAAGTCGGTCAACTCAAAAATCAGTCTGACAATAATATTTTCCTCTCGTGAAGTAATGCCACTGAGAAAATTTGACTACGAAAAGAGGGACTGCCGAAAACAAAGGGACAATTAACATGAATCTGTTGGCAACACACAGTTCAGAATATGTAGTGAAACCTGAATCACTGTTGAATAGACAGAATATCGCAGTTTGCCACTTTTCCTTGCGCACTGATGTTATTGGTGAATAACATGGGACATGGACCAAATCATGCCTTGACGATCACGGAAGAAAAATTTTTACAACATCAAAAATTTCACATCTTTATACTGGCCGAGAAAACTATTCACCCGATGGTATACAGGAAGTCTCTCGATGGTGTACTACCACACATGTTCTCAGATGTGCAAAAAATTAATTTTGTGAGTAGATACATCCCGGGGTGAAGTAGCCCTGTGGGCAACTGGAGCTACTACGAATTTTAAAGATACTTTCTAGCTAAATACTGATCCACAGGTATTCAGGAGCAGCTATTGAAGGAATTCTGCAATTCTATGTCACGCAGAGAAGTCTATGAAAATATTACAAGAAATATATAAACAAGACCAGGTATTGGAATGGGTTAATCTCTTTTCTGAACACATTTTGGATTCTAAATCTTCAGGTACATGGAAGTCCATGAAATATTAATAAACATTTAAGAAAACTAACTTGGAAGGCTTTATGGCAGTAATTGACTGATTCGAGCAACGTTTACACCAAAACCACCACAAATCATTATGCAAATCAGTCAGTAATGAACAAAAATGGACAACATCACAATGGTATTGCAAATCATAAAAGATATACCCATTATTCCAGATCTGATCATCGTGCATGCCACAATGAATAAACAGAATATGTGCAAGTTGAGCAATGCAAAGATAATAACAGCTGTATTTCATCCGCTGGTCATAAACAGATTCGCCAAGAAAACAAGTACAGCGCTCGCTATGAAAACAACAGCATCAAAAACAACAATCACTGTCAATCTGATCATAACTTCCCATGCACAGTGAAATCCGAAAACCAAACACGACCTTTTTGTGCCTTGACATAGTGGTCGAGAGGGAAAATAAGGACTGGAGCAGAAAGATACTTCTATTGCCGCTTTAACGACGGGGTTGACGTTCAGGATGAAGTGAATTATATTATGATATTAACAAATGTAACAATGAGCATACAGCTGTTCCACAACCTGCTGTCGAAGCCTATACAGTTAACTATCCGGTTACAACCATTGTTGATACAAGTGCTGCTGTGAATTTAATTTCCACTGGTTTCTATAAGAGTGTAAGTAAGTATACAACGTACCCACTTTACCTATCAGCGAGTGCAAGATTGTGAAAGCTATAGGCATCATGTCTGGGGAACCAGACATACAAACCCGCCTGCCTATAAACCTGGAAGTGTAGCAACAGATTTCATGGAATGTGGCTACAGATTTGATGGATTAGTGGTGGACTGTATTATAGGCATGTTTTTCCTACGTGAAAGGGAAGCGGGGGTTGACCTTTTTGCAGGGAAGTCCTATTTTCTAATACATGTGTGAATGGTTCCATTGACTTGTTAAGGACAGAAAATCACCATGGCACACATTGCCATTAGTTGAAATTAAAAATAATTAACAGTGAAAGTAAGTCAACTGTGCAGCAACATGAATCAATTGCTTTTCCTTGTATTTCGGAGTAACAAAAAGTAACTGAGAGTACTTATTAGCCTTAGACCAGCGATGTGGTCTGGCTTAGGCACTGAGGAAATGAATGGTGTTATCACATAGAGACCAAGTATAATCCAACCCTATGAGTGCTACTTAGATGACACCTCAAACAAGACTTACTGTCACATCTTTTAATCCTTTTCCTTAGGTAAACGACCCATGGTTAACAAAGAGTGGAACATTGTACAGTCCTCTAGAGGCCCATTCTGTAATCTGTTACTTGCTGTCAAACTGGGAGGTAATGTAAGACCTGTGCAAGATGCCAGATATATAAATAGAATCATGAGTCCTGTCCTAACTAACTCAGAGAATAAAAAGAGCAAATTCAAATATATCATGGGGTAATATTTTTAACTAATATTGATCTCCATACCTTTCCTCTAACTGCGGAGACTGGGGAATATACAGTTTTTATTTGTGGTGCTAGTATTTACCAAGATGACTCAGTGAAAAAGAAAACACGAATTTTTTGTGGTTTCAACGATAGAACAAAAATACCCTCAAGAACTGCAAAGCAACAACGGACAACATGGCCACACCAACGAAGAATTTAATATTTTGCCTTTCAACTTCAAGCTTAATTCTGATGTTTTCATTGCAATCATTAGTTTTGTAGCAGAACCTGAGTTGCTTAAAAGTGTAACCTGTTCGTGAACGAAATTTTAATAGCAGCACAAAAGCGTAAGGATCATTAGTATCTTATAGAGGAAGTATTAAGGCGATTTTTGGAGGCTGGTGTTATTGCCAACTAACAAAAACCGAAGTTTGAATACAAGCAGATAAAATTCTCAGTAAATTTGATTCCACCTCATTATATACTTCCAGTCAGTGAGAAGACAAAAGTGATAAAAAATTCTTGCTTCCCAAACTGAAAAACACTTAAGAGATTTTCTTGGACTGGCATCATTTCGCAGAAGATTTGAGTCTACTCAAGTGTTACACTGGGAACTTCTTTTAAATTTGTTAAAGAAACATCTACAATGGCACTGGATGAAGGTTTTTCAAGGAGCAATTGATAAACTCAAGCAAGTTCTTGTAACATCACATACATTATATCATCCTGATAGGTCGGTTAAATTGTGCCTTCTTGTGCAGGATTAGGAGCATCTCTATTCGAAGTAGAAAATGTGGACAGCAAAACCTACAGTTTGCACTATAGGATTCGCCGGTCGGATTTTATGTGATTTCAGTCACTAAATTGGGGGCAATTGCAGTAATTTGCTTTTCAGTAACTGCATTATCACCTTGCAGGGAAGTACATGAAAGCTTACTGTGTTACTACGTGGTTAACCCAGTGTTTGTGATGGTCTGCATTACTAAGTGGTTAACCCAGTGTGATTTTATGTAACTTCAAGTGAGTCTACTCAGTCACTAAGTTGGAAGCAATTGCAGAAGTTTGCTTTTCAGTAATTGCATTATCACCTTGCAGGGAAGTACATGAAAGCATATTGTTATGGTCTGTATTACTAAGTTGTTAACGCAGTGCACAGTGCACAGAACTTGTTGGCGGTTGCCCTTCTAATGGATTCCTGGGCAACAGAAATTTCATTTTCAATATTTCATATATTTATTGGTAAAATTTAAACATTTAAAACGCTGTCACAATTTACTCATTACTAGTCATAATTTTATCTTAAAAGTTTGAAACTGCCAGCTAAGTAATAACATCAGTAACGGTGTACATGTCTTGAGGCAGCATAATTGATGGAATGCAAATTATCGAGACTATATTTGTCCAATATTTGAAAATAAGAGCACTTATCGACTTCCAACAAATTTTACACTTAATTCCAAATCTTTTTAATTCTCTTTCTTACTATGACAGATCAGGAGATATAACGTTTTATACATGGGAGTTCGGTTCTTTAAAGACTCAGGGGATGGGGATTACTGATCGTGCTGTAAGGTTCCCATTTAGCTGCAAGGTTTTGGAAGTTCTGTTCACTGGGTGGTCAGTACTACTGCAAAGGTACGATCTTGAAATAATTCATGTAAAGGAAGAGACTAACATAGTAGGATATGCTCTAGCCCACCTTCCTAAAGAAGATATAACAAATGTTATTGTACAATCTTTGTACTTACAAGTTCTTTCAATGAAAAATGCAATCCGTAGGACATTTATCTTGGTCTGTGTATGAATATATCGAAACTAAGAGATGCTAATCGTAGGTGATATGATGTGAAACAGCTGGTACAACAAGCTCCATCCAAAGAACTTGCAGGGCACTACGTAATTTATAACAATGTACTGCTTTACCAATGCAGCCCATAATCTGACCAGTAGTGTATCTGTCTTCGTACTGAATATGAAAGCAAAATTATATGGTATATGTGATATGTATGTGGACACTTCTGTCTCATTAAGTGTGCAAAGAAAACTAGATCATAATGTTACTTCTGAGCATGATACAGAGGGTACAAAAGTTAGTCAAATTCTGTTCTGTTTTCTCAACAAAAAAAAAAAAAAAAAAAACAGAATTCTTGAATAAAGGTTGAAAGGGCGAGATGCAAACTATTCTGCTTACCAAATCTTTACACACAATGACAGTGCATGTGCTTTGTCCAATAGCAAGAGCTCATGCAGGTGCAAAGTATGAGGTAGCCCCATGCGTCGTATTTGAAAACTATATTAAGTTATATGCTATAAATAGCGGCATGAGCTTCCCTATTAATAGGAGACTCCTCAAAGATTATATTGCAAAGGTTGGAAAACCCACTGAACTACAGTTTCACAGATCTGGGAAGAAGGAATGGCTAATTTATGTACATAATGTAACAGTACTGTTTACAATTTGTCAAATGAACAAAAGAGAAAAACACAAAGACATTCCTGTTCCACATCCTGGCCTAGCAAAAGGAAAAGAATCTCTCATTAATATGGCCATAAGTCAGAGAGAATTAATCTTAGAATGAAGAAAAAATAGTGTGGCCTTCAGTTATAAAGAATTATTTCAAAGAGAAGAAAGTAGTGTCGCTTTCAGCCAGAAAAATACTGTTGCTTAAGGCAGACAAACTAGAACTATGGAAGCGATGTTTATTAAGTGAAAATGTCTTCTTTCATTGGGGGCACTGCAGTATCACATAAACATTATATCAGGGACTTGTATATTAAGACCTGCAGAGACCTATTCTTGTCTTGGAACTGAATAAGTATAAAACTGATGAATGTATTCACAATTTCACTGGTGCCATTTTGTCTTGTATCTTACTTTAATAAATAATTGATTCAGGGCCATTTACATTTGACTTCAGTGTTACTGGATTCATCCATGCCGCTAATACGAGCCGGCCGCGGTGGCTGAGTGGTTCTAGACGCTCCAGTCCGGAACCGCGCGACTGCTACGGTCGCAGGTTTGAATCCTGCCTCGGGCATGGATGTGTGTGATGTCCTTAGGTTAATTAGGTTTAAGTAGTTCTAAGTTCTAGGGGACTGATGACATCAGATGTTAAGTCCCATAGTGCTCAGAGCCATTTGAACCATTTGAACCGCTAATACGAGGGTTGGAACTTTAATAGTGGCAACTATTTATTTACAGCTCGTACAAAATAGATACATGTTTCAAAGTTTTACTGACCTTCAGAGTAGTCACCAGTATTGTGTATAACCTGTTGCCAGCTATGTGGAAGTCGTAGGATACTCTTAGGAGTGCCAGTTGCGTTGACAGTTCGAGCGGCGCGGTCTATTGCCCAACGAATTTGTAGCAGTTCAGAAGCGAATGCCGTGAAGTGTTTCCTTCTGTTCAGAAATCGAGTTGAACTCACGAGGGGAGTGCTGTACGTGGTATAGCACTTAGCAGCCCCGTCAGGCAAACAAATCAGTAACAGCTTGCAATGTACGTGCTTGAGCATTGTCCTGCAAAATTGTGGTCAGGTCCTGCAGAAAGTGTCATCGCTTCTGTCACTATCCTGTTCATTTTCGGAACGCATCCTACGACCAGCTTCGAGACAGAAGTGATGACACTTTCTGCAGTACCTGACCATCATTTTGCAGGACAATGCTCAAGCGCATACAGTGCAAGCTGCTACTGATTTGTTTGACTGATGGGGCTGCTAAGTGCTATACCACCTACTGCACTCCCATGACTTACACCCTCGTGAGTTCAACTCTATTTTTAAACTGAAGGAAACACTTCACGGCATTCGCTTCAGAACAGCTACAAATTCGTAAGGCAATAGTGCCGCGCCGCTCGAACTGTCAAAGCAAATGGCACTGCTAAGAGTATCATACGACTTCCACATCGCTTGCAACAGGTTATACTCAACGCTGGTGACTACTTTGAAGGTCAGTAAAACTTTGAAACACGTATCTATTTTGTACGAACTGTAAATAAGTAGTTTCCACTATTAATGTTCCAACCCTCGTACATACTTTGAAGCTTTTCTCTTCCGGAACTGAATTTTTACTTTTACACTTTCAAAGTTCGCAAACTGAGGAAAGAAGTCTGATTAATAGGATAGTTCACTCCGGGAAATGGGAGGGAGAACAACACTGGCGCGCTACGATCTAAACATAGTGCTTGTGGAGTATATATAGTGGTAGTTCGTTTCGGTATTCTTTCTAGTGCCATAGCTTCTGCCGAATCGTTAAAGCTTTTGCTATGCTGCGATCACCAACATGGACAGTGGCGATTGCAGTCCCCCTGCTCCATAAGCTTCACAAAACAAGCAGCTTCATGCACCCATCAGGGAAGTGATTACCGATGCAGTCATCGCGTCCCACAACGCAAACACACTCCATCATTTCCACCTGTCGATGCAAAAGCAAGAGACCTGCAACACTCACAGAAACGCCAACGGGATGACAAGAAGAAGGAAGGAGATGACGACCAATGAGCCAAAATGGAGAAAGTACTACATGTCGAACCCGACCAGGAAGGGACCGTCAACCACTAACATGTAAACTGTACTGCTAAAAAACCGTGGAAAAATGGAGACTATGTTAGGATTAACTGTCAGTGCCTTAGTTCAACACTCAGATGAATCTAATTTGAAGGCCAACATAAGTCCTTCAATACGAAACAAGGTATTATCGATAACGTTGAAACCTGCTTTACGGAGAACGATTTGCTCACGGAAATGGCGTGTTGCTGTGAAGGGACTGCCATGAGCAGACTTAATAAAATTGTAATTCTGAATGAGAGAAAAGTAACAAAGCCGTAGCCAGTTTCTGTTGTGATGTTTACATCACAGCGACCCCTACAGTTCATTTATTCTCATGGAGTCGATGTCCAGTGGACTTGTATAACTTACATCCTCCATCTTACAACGCTCTAATTCTACACAATATGGACATGGCAGCAAAACGCGCAGAAGTAACACAAAAAGTGCTTACTGTGCACGGCCACACAGAAGCGATGGCTGTGGGAGGGCCAGTCACCAACCCTGTAGTCATTGTACCGGTGGTCACAGTGTCCTACCTCGAACCTGCCCCATGTATCTTAAACACAAGGAAAATAATAAAATAGAGCCTGTCAATAACATTAGCTTCCGAGAAGCAACAGCTGTGTTTGAAAACAGGCCGTAGGCGAATGCAGTTACTTCTCCCCCAAAACATTGCGAGACAGGGTACAAATTCCCGCCCCTCCCGACCCAACAGCAGCTCAATGCATTTATCAGCACCGTCACTTACGATCCGCAGCAACCAACCCATGTCATGACAACAATGCCGCAGCCATCAGGAACGGTTGATCCTGTGGATTCACCGCCGATACCATTGCCCCCTACTCTAATACAGCATGCCAAACCATCTCAACAGCAACGCGTAAATTCTGTAGAACATAGATGACCCTACCAAAACGCGGTCCCGTGGGACCAGTTATACCAACCAGAACTTTGTCTTCCTTTTGCTCCAGCGGGTACCAACCCCTACCCACCACAATTTCACAGACTCACGGATGTTGGTAACTATCTTATTAACAACATTTTAAGTATAAATATGGCAGTGGTGAATGACGTATCTTACCAGCAAGCTACTAATGAGTCCACTCCATTACTGTAAAAATATTCGAACTGGATGTCACTCCAAAATATGTTGACCCCACTCCTTACACCTAAAATGTCCCCTAAAATCACCCAATTTAAAGAAAGATCGCTCAAGGTAAACAAAGATAGCCTTCGACATTTTCTGCTCGAAAGTCAAATAGATGTTTATGCCATCACCGAAGCCGAACGAGCCGTTCGAACGTCCTGGCTTCTCTCTCATTAAAGAAGATAGAGACGATGACTACAGTGGTGTACCATTGTTGGTGAAACAAGATACCCACTTCTGCGTTGTCGATAGTGGCACTCAGCAGGTACCATAGTAGATGATGGGTATTCGTCTGTAGAACAACGACCTCTCTATCTCACTTAGATCTCAGCATTCAAAGCATCGGCTTTCCAAACAACAGTTCACAATAATCATTGCCTTCCTTGGAAAACCCCTTTCTGGCACTAGGTGACTTTAATGCCCACAATGCACTATGGGGCTGCAGAAATGCTAACGCAACGGTAAAATGCTAGTGGATGTATTATATTCGGAAAAGCCTTACAGTATTAAATGTGGCTCTCCGACACGAGTAGTCTGACAGAAGTGAACTTGAGCATAGCATGGCCTGAGGTGTTCACAGGAACAACACAGGAAGCGATATCAGATACTTTCGCCTCGGATCAATTGCTAATTCAAATTATAACGAACGCACAACCCAGGGAGACTGTTAATCATGTAGTCAGCCGGCAATGTAACACAAACAAAGGCCATTGGAATCTACACGAAACGCTACTGGAAGATTAACTGAAATCGGTCATCGAAACTAGTAATCCAGAAAGAGACTATAAGGTCTTGGTATGGCTTATCAATGAAGCAGCGGGAGCCTCAATACATCAAAAAGGACATAAGCGGACTACTCTTCTGCCATCACCTTGTTGGTGGGATTCAGAAAGTTACACAGTCCTCAAGGAACGAAGAGATGCATTAAGAAAACACAAAAATTTCTTACCCTTAAGAGAGCACAACCTGCAGCCAACGAAATATTGAAGCACAAAAGAAGAAAATGTTATCATGATTTCTGCACTACAGTCTGCAAAGAAAATCTATTAACTAGCATCTGGAATGCAACATGGAACATTCAAACCGGTCTGACAATGGATATGCACACACGTCCACCATCCGACGAACTTTTAGAATCGTTCTTGTGTACTATAGGTCCACCTGACATAATGGACAAGGAAGATGAAGCAGAATATGAAGAGGACAGCAATGTAATTACACAACCCGTTTCGCTAGAAAAAATCTAGATTGCGCTCTCCCAAGGGATGGGTACGGCACCTGGCCCGGATTGTACTGACTACTCAGTGCTACAGCACATCCCACACAAAAGGATATTTCAGCAGTTCAAAATTTACAATAGTGCGTGGACAGAAAAGATCAAAAACACTTCGCTAAAAATATGTCGTTTCCTCCCCATCCACAAAGCGGGAAAAAGATGTGACAAGGGAGAGTCGTATCGACGTATCGCCTCACTACCGTGTTCGGTTAAGGTAACGAAAAGGGTTATCAAGCAGCGCTTAGAATGGTGCAGTGAAAACAAGAAACTTTTACCAGAGAAACACTTTGGGCTTCGAAAACTAAAAGCGACAACTTAAATCCTTCTACTGTTAGTTCCTTCATAATTCGGAGGAAGGCAATGGCATACCAACTCCAACAGGATTATGCCCAGTAAAGCACTGTGGTGATCAAAACAACTTTCGGGTTGAAACTTCCTAGCAGATTAAAACTGTGTGCCGGACCGAGACTCGAACTCGGGACCTTTGCCTTTCGTGGGCAAGTGCTCTACCATCTGAGTTACCCAAGCAAGACTCACGCCCCGTCCTTACAGCTTTACTTCTGCCAGTACCTCGTCTCCTACATTCCAAACTTTACAGAAGCTCTCCTGCGAACCTCATTCTGGAAACTTTCTGGTTGACGACAGTTGTGCCATCCTTTACATTAAACAGTCAATAACCTGCATATGTGCTATGAGCGTCATTTAAGATTTCACAACTACTTTTTATTTATTATTATCATTATATTCATCCAAAACTTCAGTAAATGGACTTGAATCACTTGCTTGCAGAACAAGAATGAACAGGAAAGAGGAAGAAATGGCCTCTGTTGCTCAAACAACATGTGAGATTATGACAACAACACAAATTAAAAACATTTTCCTGAAAATTCTTGCCGGATATTTCCTTTATCGCGAGGTTCAAGAAATCTGAACACATTACCTCCGCTCTGTGGCATTCACAAGAACTGGTTTCTGCCTCCACAAGGAAAATGCATCACACTCACATTTACATAATCACTTACATATAATCGCTCCGACGGCAGACGGGAATTTTGCATCCGTAAATGTACGCGACACTCGTATTATTAATTTACGTTATTCACCTGCGTCAGAGCGAAATTACACATCCATCTTCTAAATGAACGATGACTCTTATAATCGCATAGACGTGTCTGCCCAGACTGCCTTTACGTCATGTGGAACTGTAGTTTGCTATTGGCGTTGCTGATGGCTCGGCCACCATTATTGACCGTACAGCTCACGCCAATCGTTATCTATTAAGAGCAAGTATAAAATAACTCTATCTAGACTTTCTGATTAAAAACACCGAAGCAATACCCGTATTACTACGTTTTCTTTCTTTTCTCTTGAACCTCCTCAGACAGCTTTTGGTAATTTATCGATTCTCAAGCTGTAGGTCTACTGTGTTTCAGAAAATGCCTCACACTGATATGATGTTAGCACAGTTGGTACGAGCAGACTTCCTCAGTACGTAACTTGTACAGTCGTTACGAATCTCCTGACGTTTTGGCACCTTACGTTGTTATTCTCGTTTTCGAGAATCCTGCATTGTGAGGAGTTAGTTACATAGTCATTCAGTTTCATACTTCATGAACCGTTGGCACAATCAATCGTAATGATGCAGAAAGATTCATTTTACACTCATCATATTCATTAATGTGTAAATATGACGACACGCTGACCAATTACAGTTTTTTAGATGTAAATTAGTAATTCTATCAACAAGCCTCCACTTATTAAAAAACGAAAACTCGGTCCACAAGCCCTGACGGGCCTATCAGTAGCGACAGACCGCCGTGTCATCGTCTGCCGGTGTCGTCACTGGATGCGGTGTGGAGGAGCGTGGCTCGACACTGCTCTCCCAGCCGTTATCAGTTCTCGTTACGAAGAGTAGCTACGACTCGGCCAAGTAGTAGACTGGCTTGTTATTGCCGCTCGAAGTACGGAATCCAGTTACTTTTGCCGCTCTGCATACGATTCCGTTCATCGCACATGAAAACGGTTGTGAATGGTAGGTTACGCTTCGGTCCTGAAGATGACACCATTTGGTGTCGAAACTGGCAGCATGTGTTAAAAAGAACAAACGACGTGGATTCAAATACAGCCGCTGGTTTTGTTATCATTACTCAAATAATTCGTGTCCGGTTGTAGTCCCACTTTCTTTGATGGGTTACCAGAGACAGTAGCGACTGTTCACACTTTATTGCTAGTTTGTGGATTTTTACAAAAAAAATCATAATGTTCGCCAGCCACGACCCCATGTGACTTTCTTATGTACGCAAAGTAAAGGAAACCTTAAAGGGCCATCTTGGAAAGCACAGACGAGATTAAAACAGCATCACTTAGCTAGCAGTTAACGCAAAGATGGAGTTCCAGAAGTGTTCCGGAGATTGGAAAAACCGCTGGCACAAATGTATAATATACAAAGGGGACTGATATGAAGAGAATAGCATTGATGAGGGCAAAAAGATTAGAATTATTTCCGAAAAAAAACCAACACAACTCATATGTAAAAATATAAATCTTTATACGAAAAAGAAATTTTGGGGGTGGGGGGAGGTAGTCTTGACCACCATGACACCTCCCCCCCCCCTTCGGCTGCCCCCCCCCCCTCCCACCATACTGTGCCCGCCTCCCTCCTTCACTTTCTCCTGACTTGTAACCAGTGACTTCTTCCTCTTTTCTCGGATGGGGCAATCCTTGAAAAGCAGGCATTTCCAGAATGACGACTAAATGATTTTAGAGGTGGAACGTTTTCTGAAAAACCAACATGTCGACTTGCACAACCGAGTTCTCCGCTAAGACGTGCACCGTTGGCAAAGATGTGTCGAATTGAAACGTGATTATGTTGAGAAAGACTAACATCAGGTTTCATGCTCGCAGCTTGTTTCCTGTAAGGCGGTACTTAAAAGCTTATGACTACTCCTCCTCGTCATTGTTTGATTCTTATTCAAAACTTTTGAGCTTATCTTCTGTTAACTTAAGCAAGAAGCGCAATGATGATACACGGAGTAGTTTCTGAAAGATGTTAGAATGCCATTGTTCTAAAGAAAATGAGATTTGTTTGCGTTTGACAACGACTCTTAATGTATTACGGCTTTATTGCCATGTAGTTCTACCGATTTGCTCTAATAGATTGTTAATTATCATCATTTCAAAATATTTTGTGTACTGAAAAAAGAATTAGACCGGAGAACGATTTTTAATCGTCATTAACACCCAAGCAGTGTGATTATCGGCTTCGAAAGGCAGTAGGAGGGGAGTCCCCATCTAGAACAACAATTTATAATCGGTACAGAGAATTCAAAAGAGGTAGATTTTTCCTTAGTGATGTTGCCGCTGTTGGAGCAATATTTGAAGAAGGTCGACGGACATCTTATGAATTTATTTGGGCCCCATTGTGCCCTTGTATGAGTAAAATCCAAAACATATTACATCAACAATTAGATGAGAGGAAAATTTGTTGTCATTGGATTACACATAAACGCACTACAGATCAAAAAAAATCTACAAAAATTCCACGGTGGCATTTAAAATATTTATTGGAATTTCGTTAATGATGATGAATTTGAATTTACTGTTATGAGTCTGAAAATGATAGGAGCTAGACGTGCCGTTATTTCCATTTGGCATTAAAATATCTGTCTATCACAATTTTTTGCAAAATTTCGTGAAAAACAAACACAAGGAAAAATAAATTTATATTACGACGAGCATCGACGCATACAGCGAAACTAACAACCGAGTATCTGGATGTCCTAAAGATCAGCACCATGGACGCTCCACCACATGCTCCTAGCAGCTTGTATTTTCTTTTTATTACCAAAATTAAAGGTAAAATGCGTGGCATCATTGCTTTAATGACTAGTTTCATTGAATGCAAAATGTGTTGATGTTAGAGGCGAATATTTTGAAAAACAATCATTTATTTTTTTAACCTAATCGTTGTTATTATCTAAAAATTTTCGCTGGCCCCCTCTTCATGTAGAACTAACACACACTACTCTCATAATTGAGTCATAGTTTTCGTGACAAAAGATCGCCAGTTCTTGGTCATCGAAGGAACAGTGGGGGACATTTCGCTCTTTGTCAGAGGTATAGAACAGCTCTAGTGATGAGAACAAAACTATTGGACTGCAGGAGACTCAATAACACAACCGCGTTACCTCTCACATTACTAAAACAACGAGAATGATTCTCGCACCATCGGTGGTCGGCCAGTGAAGTGAGGTAGTTAAACGCCATGTGGATAACGAACACAGACGTTAACTGTAGGTGCAAACCACTTATTTTGAACTACTGGAATCAGGTATTTGAAAACACTCCATCCTGAATTGATAGTACGCATTCATTTTTTGTCTTTATGTTCTCAATAAATGTAAAGAAAACGACGAAACATTAGGGTAGCTGCTCATTCGAGAGAGAGGCGACGCCTGCAATTTTCTTTACAGCTCGGCACTCGCCGACAGAGAATCCGATAGGCCGCAGGATGGGTGTGACAACCCGCGGCTGGGAACGCGACACCGCGGTCGCAGCCCACACTGGCACCTGCTGTGACGTGGCGCCCGCGACGTCTCAGATGGGCAGTGGCGGGGCATAGCGGTTCTTGCCGGCACGACCTTGCCGCCCAGTCGGCGCGACGGCTTCCTGCTCGCTCCACTTCCCTGAAAAATGCGACAGCGCAGCGCGGAATAAGTGCTTCACCGCCCGGTTTCGAGAATCGAGCGTCATTCTGAGTCCACCACGGCGATGTCCACAGGATGTTTCCTTCGAACGATTTTATTTCACCAATATGGAATAGAAATTTTTAATCTAGTGCCTCGATACTAAATTTGTTCAGTGCTTCTTACTCTGCCAGACTAAGTCAAAATTTTAGTTTCGTATCGCTGAGGGCACATTTCACAACCACTTTCGTGAAAAGTATTGTAAAACACAACGACATAGTATTTCTTTACGAGTTTGGCTCAACAATTTCTTAGTCACCCCAAGATAATTTTTTTTGTCATAAGTCTTCTGACTCGTTTGATGTGGTTCGTCACTAATTGCTCTCCTGTGCCAACCTCCTTACCTCGGAGTAGCACTTACAACCTACGTCCTCAATTATTCGCTGGATATATTCCTGTCTCTGGATTCCTCTACAGCTTTTGCACTCTACAGTTTCCTCTAGTACCATGGAAGTCATTCCCTCATGTCTTAACAGAAGTGCTATCATCCTATCCCTTCTCCTTATCAGTGTTTTCCACGTATACCTTTCCTCCCCGATTCTGCGCAGAACCACCTAATTCCTTACCTTATCACTCCACCTAATTTTCAACATTCGTCTGTAGCAACACATCTCAAATCCTTCGATTCTCTTCTGTTCCCCTTTTCCCACAGTTCATGTTCAACTACCATACAATGCTGTATTCCAGACGTACATTCTCAGGAATTTCCTCCTGAAATTAAGGCCTAAGTTTGGTACTAGTAGACTTCTCTTGACCAAGAATGCCCTTTCTGCCATTGCTAGTCTGCTTTTGATGTCCTCCTTACTCGGTTCGTCATTGGTTATTTTCCTGGCTAGATAGCAGAATTCCTTAACTCCCATGACCATCAATTCTGATGTTAAGTTTCTCGCTGTTCTCATTTCCGCTACTTGTCATTACTTTCGTCTATCTTCGATTTACTCTCAATCCATATTCTATACTAATTACACTACTGGCCATTAAAATTGCTACACCAAGAAGAAATGCTGATGACAGACGGGTATTCACTGGACAAATATATAATACTAGAACTGACTTGTGATTACATTTTCATACAATTTGGGTGCATAGATCCTGAGAAATCAGTACCCAGAACAACCACCTCTGACCGTAATTACGGCCTTGACACGCGTGGGCATTGAGTCAAATATAGCTTGGATGGCGTGTACAGGTACAGTTGCCAATGCAGATTCAACACGATACCACAGTTCATCAGGAGCAGTGACTGGCGTATTGTGACGACCCAGTTGCTCGGTCACCATTGACCAGACGTTTCAATTGGAGAGAGATCTGGAGAATATGCTGGCCAGGGCAGCAGTTGAACATTTTCTATATTCAGGACCTCCAACATGCAGTCATGCATTATCCTGCTGAAATGTAGGGTTTCGCAAGGATCGAATGAAGGGTAGAGCCACGGGTCGTAACACATCTGAAATGTAACGTCCACTGTTCAAAGTGCCGTCAATGCGAGCAAGAGGTGACCGAGACGTGTAACCAATGGCACCCCATACCATCACACCGGGTGATACGCCAGCATGGTGATGACGAATACACGCTTCCAATGTGTGTTCACCGCGATGTCGCCAAACACGGATGCGACCATCAGGATGCTGTAAACAGAACCTAGATTCATCCGAAAAAATGGCGTTTTGCCATTCTTGCACTCAGGCGTTCCTGTCTGTGATGCAGCGTCAAGGGTAACCGCAGCCATGGTCTCCGAGCTGCTGCAAACGTCGTCGAACTGTTCGTGCAGATGGTTGTTGTCTTGAAAACGTCCCCAGCTGTTGACTCAGGGATCGAGACGTGGCTGCACGATCCGTTACAGCCATGCGGATAAGATGCCTGTCATCTCGACTGCTAGTGATACGAGGCCATTGGGATCCAGCATGGCGTTCCGTATTACACTCCTGAACCCACCGATTCCATATTCTGCTAACAGTCAATGGATCTCGACCAATGCGAGCAGCAATGTCGCGATACGATAAACCGCAATCTCGATAGGCTACAATCCGGTCTTTATCAAAGTCGGAAACGTGATGGTACGCATCTTTCCTCCTTACATAAGGCATCACAACAACGTTTCACCAGGAGACGCCGGTCAACTGCTCTTTGTGTATGAGTAATTGGTTGGAAACTTTCCTCATGTCAGCACGTTGTTGGTTTTGCCACCGGCGCCAACCTTGTCTGAATGCTCTGAAAAGCTAATCATTTGCATATCACAGCATCTTCTTCCGGTCGGTTAAATTTCGCGTCTGTAGCACGTCATCTTCATGGTGTAGCAATTTTAGCCGGGCGGTGTGTCCGTGCGGTTCTAGGCGCTTCAGTCTGGAACCGCGTGACCGCTACGGTCGCAGGTTCGAATCCTGCCTCGGGCATGGATGTGTGTGATGTCCTTAGGTTAGTTAGGTTTAAGTAGTTCTAAGTTCTAGGGGACTGATGACCACTGATGTTAAGTCCCATAGTGCTCAGAGCCATTTGAACCATTTTTTTAGCAATTTTACTGGCCAGTGGCGTAGATTGTTCATTCCATTCGGCAGATCATGTATTTCTTCTTCACTTTTACTCAGGATAGCAATGTCATCAGCGAATCGTATCATTGATATCCTTTTACCTCGAATTTCATCAATATGGAAATAAATCATTACAATCGTCAATTAATATAGTTACTTCCGACGCTGGACTTGATAACCGCCTGGGATCTGCTAGGAAGTGAGTTCGCAAGTTTGTGTGTCGATTCTACGTTAAGCCACCTCCTGGGTATTTGATAGCGTTGTTCCACCAAATTGCCGGGATGCTGATGTCGGCGTTATACCTGTCGTTCCAACATACCCCATAGATATTCTGTCTGGCTTAAGTCAGGTGATTTCACAGGTCAATCGAGATGTAATAGGCTGGGGGAGTGTTTAGAAAACCACTCACATCTTATTCCAGTCAGATGAACTTCGCTGTTGTCTTTAAGTGCCTGTGTCAGCAATGGTCTCTTCAGAGGTGACCTACTCCAAATTTTTATTGCATGCTGTTTCTGTCGCAATTTTCTGTCGCCAGCAGGTTGGGACGGACATTTATTCACTGCCTGGAGCAGTTCCTGTCGATTTGGGAAGTAGTTTTGACCCACAAGCTCGTGAAACGCGTCCCCGGCCCCTCTCAGGAATTTTTTCCTACTATAATTCTGACCTAGTGTTTCAGGGTTACGTGTGTTACACCATTGCTTATACGAGTATACACGTTGAATAGACCACCACAGAACACCAACAAATCAAGGAACTTCACACACAGACTTCACTGCAGACGGCCATACAGGATCACTGCTTTCTGCCACTCGACCACGTCCTTCATATATCCATGTTTACCTACAATGTCCGCTTGAAATATAAATGTCTCACTAATCGCTAGTGCCTTATGCTCAAGTAGAGGCACTACGTGCGCGCTTGAGCACGGGACTCGATCGCTGCCTCATCTGTAAAGGCTTAACGATTCATCTGTGTGTGAGCACTAAGGTGACTAATTTTTTACACAGTGAGCTTAGTTTTTATGCATGAAATGGACCACTTCCTACAAGCGGAGTACTAAATTCGATTATGTTCAGTAAAGTTTTCTGTAAATTTCTTGAAAACAATTACCTTTCTATAACATACACTCCTGGAAATTGAAATAAGAACACCGTGAATTCATTGTCCCAGGAAGGGGAAACTTTATTGACACATTCCTGGGGTCAGATACATCACATGATCACACTGACAGAACCACAGGCACATAGACACAGGCAACAGAGCATGCACAATGTCGGCACTAGTACAGTGTATATCCACCTTTCGCAGCAATGCAGGCTGCTATTCTCCCATGGAGACGATCGTAGAGATGCTGGATGTAGTCCTGTGGAACGGCTTGCCATGCCATTTCCACCTGGCGCCTCAGTTGGACCAGCGTTCGTGCTGGACGTGCAGACCGCGTGAGACGACGCTTCATCCAGTCCCAAACATGCTCAATGGGGGACAGATCCGGAGATCTTGCTGGCCAGGGTAGTTGACTTACACCTTCTAGAGCACGTTGGGTGGCACGGGATACATGCGGACGTGCATTGTCCTGTTGGAACAGCAAGTTCCCTTGCCGGTCTAGGAATGGTAGAACGATGGGTTCGATGACGGTTTGGATGTACCGTGCACTATTCAGTGTCCCCTCGACGATCATCAGTGGTATACGGCCAGTGTAGGAGATCGCTCCCCACACCATGATGCCGGGTGTTGGCCCTGTGTGCCTCGGTCGTATGCAGTCCTGATTGTGGCGCTCACCTGCACGGCGCCAAACACGCATACGACCATCATTGGCACCAAGGCAGAAGCGACTCTCATCGCTGAAGACGACACGTCTCCATTCGTCCCTCCATTCACGCCTGTCGCGACACCACTGGAGGCGGGCTGCACGATGTTGGGGCGTGAGCGGAAGACGGCCTAACGGTGTGCGGGACCGTAGCCCAGCTTCATGGAGACGGTTGCGAATGGTCCTCGCCGATACCCCAGGAGCAACAGTGTCCCTAATTTGCTGGGAAGTGACGGTGCGGTCCCCTACGGCACTGCGTAGGGTCCTACGGTCTTGGCGTGCATCCGTGCGTCGCTGCGGTCCGCTCCCCGGTCGACGGGCACGTGCACCTTCCGCCGACCACTGGCGACAACATCGATGTACTGTGGAGACCTCACGCCCCACGTGTTGAGCAATTCGGCGGTACGTCCACCCGGCCTCCCGCATGCCCACTATACGCCCTCGCTCAAAGTCCGTCAACTGCACATACGGTTCACGTCCACGCTGTCGCGGCATGCTACCAGTGTTAAAGACTGCGATGGAGCTCCGTATGCCACGGCAAACTGGCTGACACTGACGGCGGCGGTGCACAAATGCTGCGCAGCTAGCGCCATTCGACGGCCAACACCGCGGTTCCTGGTGTGTCCGCTGTGCCGTGCGTGTGATCATTGCTTGTACAGCCCTCTCGCAGTGTCCGGAGCAAGTATGGTGGGTCTGACACACCGGTGTCAATGTGTTCTTTTTTCCATTTCCAGGAGTGTATATTTGATCTTAAAATGCACGCGAACAAAACAAGTGATGTAAGATCTTTCTTCGATTTACAAAATATGGACATACAAGTAGACGACGTACAGAAAAAACACGCAAAACCTTGGTTTTCATATTTTGCTGCCAAAATAGGTTGTTGATCTCGCTGTTGTGGTCTTCAGTTGGGTTTGATGCAGCTCTTCCCGCTAATCCGTCCCGAGCAAGCCTCTTCATCTCTATCTGCACCTCGGCCACAAATTTCTTTTTTCCCAAATTCAGTTCGGTACCTCCTCATGAAGTATTCTATCTACCAACACAGTCTTCAGCACTTTCTGTAGGAGCGCACTTCAAAAGTTTTTATGTTCTTGTCGTCTGAACTACTCATCGTCCACGTTTCCCTTCCATAAATGGCTATTATGGAGAAAAGATTGGTTACATGAATGTTGCTTACCGCTGGAAATCCTGGCAGACTTCAACAAATTCCGATGTTTATAACATGTATGCTTTCGTCAAGCAGATCCCTGTGATACGCATACTTCAGAAGATGTCTTTCCACCGAAATATCTTGAATTATGTTTATATATCACCTTACATTTTTCAAGACATTTTCTGCCAACGGCAGACCGTGGCTAGATGTTTTCCATCTGGAGAACGTACTGATCAGGGTAACAGTCGAAAACCTACCGTATAGAGTTAGCACGGGTTAAACATAGTCTGCCGTTATCTTGTTGAAAGATATGGAGATCTCAAACATAGAGATTAGCAATCGGCCTTGGAGAAAGGGAATTGTAATAACTGCTGTCCAAGTTATCGAAGATGCTATTAAGATCCGTTTCGTACTCTGCAGCTTCACGCCAGGTGGTGAGCCCTTATGACTAATTCAATCTGGTATCGTTCGTTCTGCTTTGAGCCACCACACTCGGTTACGTCCGTAGTAATGCTGTACGCAGAGGCAGCACTTGTCACGAAAGAGGACGCGGTGCCACCTCTGTGTCCAGTGTTGCCACTGGGAGCGCCACTGTCGGTGCGCCTCGCTTTGTTGCTGCGTCAAGCGCAGCCACAGCAGTGGTAGCCGTGCTGAGTGTCTGTGGCGCTCCAGAAGCCGCCGCACTGCCAGGAGCGATTCGTACGTTGCTGCAGACGAGTCCATGTAGTAACCCAATATAAGTGACGTGCCTGTTATAATCATACTCCGCCGAGAAAACGATATACGAGGGTCATTTCAGAAGTCCTGCACGCTGCTCTTCCGCGACCTTTAAGGTTGCGTGATCATGTTGAAATTCATGTCAGTTGTGAGTGATACTTTAGCCGTGACGGTCAAGTACGTGTGTGCTGGTTCGTGTCGCTGTGCAGTGAGTAAAACGGCTATAAAATGGAAGCCGAAACCGAGCCATGTCGTATTACACATAGTGATAAACGTTCCTAGATCAATATTGAATCGCTACGTCGAAAGAACTCAACGGAAATGTAAAATGCTTTGAGGGAGGTGTGGGAATAGCGTAGTGGCTCGTAGTATTACAACGGTGTGCTCGTTTCCGTGAATGTCGAGTATGCACTGCGGACAATCCAAGAAGTGGAAGGCCATCAACGGCAGCAACTTCACCTCTCAGGTTATTGTTGATGATATTTTGAGAGAGGATCGACGAGAAAATTTGAGGAAACTGCATATAAGGCCATAACGTCACTCACTTCAGTTTCAGTTATAAGTTAAAGACGAGAAAAGTTGTTGCCAGATGTGTTACACACGGTCTGAGTGAAGAACAGAAAGCAGGCTGCAAAAGAATCATAGAATTAGTTGCTTCCACGATATCGAGGACAAGGAGAGCAATTTGTTGCACTTGATGAAATATTGACACGGGATTTTGAGGCAGAATGGAAGTTTCAGTCATCACAATGAAAAAGTTCCGATTCTCCATGTCCTAAAAAATCCGCCGCCGACAATGAAAGGTGAAACTGCTGATGATCTTTGCGTATGACATGAATGGAGTCATGGCTGCAAATAGAGCGCCCCAGCGGACGTCCGCAACAGGCGAGCACTACAAGTTGTTTCTGCAAAATGTTTTGCGTCTGAATATACGTCAAAGAAGGCCTGACATGCTTAAAGCTGGTGTCCTCATTTTGCACAATTATGCAAGACCGCGTATTTCCCTACCTGTGAGAGAAATCGTCGACAAATATGAATGCCAAACACTTCCTCACCAACTATACAGTCCTGATGTGAGCTCATCAGACTTTGTTTCCCAAATTGAAGGAACAATTCCATGGAAAACGTCTTGATACAATTAACGAAGCTTTCAGTGATGTGACCCGAGTTATCAGGCAGCTCAGCAATAAAGGTGTCCTATCCGGAATACAGAAGTTGTCAAAACGATGGGAAGCTGTCGTAAGCAACAGTAGGGATCATATTGAGGGCCGCAAAGGTATTTTGTAAAATGATTATCTTAAATTCTGTCTTACATTGTGCAGAACACTTAAAATGACCCTCGTGGGCTCGATATGATACTACACTGAAGAGCCGAAGAAACTGGTACACGTGCCTAATATCGTGTGGACCCCCTGCGAGCACGCCGAAGCGCTGCAACACGACGTGGCATGCACTCGACTAATGTCGGAAGTAGTGCTGGAGGGAGTTGACACCATGAATCCTGCAGGCCCATCCATAAATACATAACAGTACTTCTGAACAGTACGCCACAAGGCTTCCCAGATATGCTCAATAATGTTCATGTCTAGGGAGTTTGGTGGCCAGAGGAAGCGTTTACACTCAGAAGAGTGTTCTTGGAGCCACTCTGTAGCAATTGTTGACGTGTGGGGTGTCGCATTGTCCTGCTAGAATTGCCCAACTCCGTCGGAACGCACAATGTACTTGAATTGATGCAGGTGTCACCTGTGAGAGTCGTTTTTAGACTATCAGGGGTCCCATATCACTCCAACTGCACACACCCGACACCATTACAGAGCCTCCACCAGCTTGAATAGCCCCCTGCTGACATGCAGGGTCCATGGATTCATGAGATTGTTTCCATACCTGTACACGTCGATCCACTTCATAAAATTTGAAACGAGGCTCGTCCGACCAGGCAACATGTTTCCAGTCATCAACAGTCCAATGTCGGTGCTGACGGGCCCAGGCGAGGCGTAAGGCTTTGTTTCGTGCAGTCATCAAGGAAACACGAGTGGGCCATCGGCTCCGAAAGTCCACATCGATCGTATTTCGTTGAATTGTTCCCAGCATTGAAATCTGCAGCAATTTGCGCAAGGGTAGCACTTCTGTCACGTTGAACGATTCTCTCCAGTCGTCGTTCGTCCCATGCTTGCAGGATCTTTTTTCGGCTGCAGCGATGTTGGAGATTTGATGATTCCTGATGTTCAGGGTACACTCCTGAAATAGTCGCACGGGAAAATCCCCACTTCATCGCTACCTCGGAGATGCTGTGTGCCACCGCTCGTGCGCCGACTATGACATCACGTTGAAACTCAAGTCTTGATAACCTGACATTGCAGGAGCAGTAACCGATCTATCAACTGCATCAGATACTTGTTGTCTTATATAGGCGTTGCCGACAGCAGCGGCGTATTCTGTGTGTTTACATGTCACTGTATTTGAATACGCGTGCCTTCACCAGTTTCTTTGGCGCTTACCTGTATATGACGTTATGGCCCTCCCGAGCTCACCGATTTCAGATTCGCACGACAGTCATGAGATTCTGAGAAACGCGAGCAGCAATATTGCAGTCCCCATAGAGCACTATCCCGCCGCTGTCGAATTCCGATACGTGCTGGTACAAACTTCCTACTTTCAATCTGAATCAAGATTTTAATAAAAAATGGCAAAGGTAATGTTAATCAGAACACTGTGAGGAGTTGTGGTCTACATAATAATAGATTTATTCATTCTTAACATCACATGACAAAAGATGGCTGTAGAAATGCCACACAAACATTTTTATTTGTTAAACACTTTCAATAATATACGATCTATGGTGAACAAAGTGATCAGCTGAGGGATCGACACACCACACTAATCAGAACTAATCGCTTTATCTGACTACATAAGTGTGAATCCGTAGCATGGCCCAAAAACTACGCTACTGTCAAAGATCTATAGTCTACTATTCCATAAAGAAAAATATAGTTCCAAAGAGCAGGGTGCTGAGAAGCATATATTGCAGCCCTACGCCGTAGCAGTGAATACTTTACCCGTTCTCAGGCGGCACGCCACGATGCTCTCGGCGACTGGAGCTATGGACGGCAGCAATCTGTTATTAATGGCGCGCGCCCAAAAAGATGCAAGTACGCAATCTCGCGTTTAGCTAATTCGGAATGCAGGTACTTCCCTATGAGCCTCTGAAACCCTGGATTCCAGTGTGCAGGTGGACCTGTTTGCTGGTCTGCCAAACCAACTTGACTCCGTGCCACGACTATGCGTGATGGAATATGTCAAATATTTAGACGGCTGACTCAAAACAAATAAGTACACCCACACATCACTTGTTGTGTGTGTGATGCTAGAAGCAGTACCTCTGACGTTTCAGATGGTGACTGGCACAGGCTCTAAGTGGCACACTAGCAAAGGACACAGGTCTCACCGTTTAGGTAAAGACCTGCTGTTCTTTATTAGCGAAGCACAAGTACAAGAGTGTCTTCTTCTCTTTCTCTCATCTTTTCTCGCCGGCTCGGTAACATAGCACATTTACATCTTAGACTACTCCCACTTTAGCACAAGCCAATCACGAGCTGGAGTACCGCATTCGAAGCTGGGAGACCGACCCTTGCTCTACATACACAGATTTGACCAACCAGCGACTTTAAAAATTAATTGGGAGAAAATGAAGAAAGATTCAGCTTCGTAGCATCTTCCCATGCGTTTACGCCATGTCTTTGCTAAAAGCATGACCTGGGTGGAACCACAGCCCTCCATAAAATGATCGTTATATCCCCTGTTGCGTCCATTTCGATCTTTCCAAAGAACGGCCATAAACTCGCTAAAAGCCTCATGCCTTCACAAATATGTTTTGTAACAGAGTCTTGACATGTGGGCGCCACTTACCTGTCCCTCGGAAATTCGCAGTAACTCACAGTAATCTCATCGGCCTTCTGCCTAACAAGGGCCCATCCTCTGCTTTATTGCCAGTCATCAATTCTCTGCCCATAGAACCAGCGAGTCCTTGGCGTTAGTCAGCCTACCTGGACGTGGCGGCCGACCGACAAGTACCATCCAACGTGTCTTCACAGTGAGACCAAGGAACTAGGCAGTCCGCAAACGTTTACACCCAGGTTCCACAGAAAAAACGCTCTCTTGTCCCTCAGCCGCCGTACACTTTTACTGCAGTCAATTAAATCGGCAGCCTCTTCCTTTGAATTCAGGTAAAGCTTACCACTTCACTGGAGCACACAAGCAAGGGTGTTAACAACTGCCTACCATTTCATCATACGAATGAAACCAGATCGTATCCAGTATAGCAACCAAGTAATAAAGATGATCTTCCCTAAAAACATTAAGCGGCATAATATCGTATCAGAAGTGAGTGCCCTGCAATCTCTCACTGGTACACGTTTCTTCTTCTTACACAAGACACAATATTGTCTTATCAAAAACAACCAACAGTCAAATCTGATTTGTTCTTGCTCTTTCTTATTATGCCGCATGTAGATGGCGTTACTCCTACCCACTTTGTCAGTTGCCCTGAAATGCTAGTCATTTGATAATCTAAATGGGTGACGAGAACTGCATGCCACCTCCAAGATGTTGCAGTTTTAATGACCAGCAGTACAGGTTTAGGATAATCAAATGCCACGCTGACATTCATGGAGCTATGTTATGTGATCAAAAGTATCCGGACACCTGGCTGAAAATGACTTACAAGTTCGTGGTGCCCTCCGTCGATAATGCTGGAATTAAGTATGGTGTTGGCCCACCCATTGCCTTGATGACAGCTTCCACTCTCGCAGGCATACGTTCAATCAGGTTCTGGAAGGTTTCTTGGGGAATGGCAGCCCATTATTCACGGAGTGGTGCACTGAGGAGAGATATCGATATGGTTCAATGAGCCCTGGCACGAAGTCGGCGTTCCAAAACATCCCAAAGGTGTTCTACAGGATTCAGGTCAGGACTTTGTGCAGGCCAGTCCATTACAGGGATGTTATTGTCGTGTAACCACTCCACCACAGGCCGTGAATTATAAACAAATGCTTGATCATGTTGAAAGATGCAGTCGCCCTCCCCGAATTGCTCTTCAACAGTGGGAAGCAAGTAGGTGCTTAAAACATCAATGTAGGCATGTACTGTGATAGTGCCACACGAAACAACAAGGGGTGCAAAAACACGACCACACCATAATACCATCGCCTTGGAATTTTACTGTTGGCACTACATACACAGGCATGTGACGTTCACTGTGCATTCGCCATACTCGCACCCTGCCATCGAATCGCCACATTATGTACCGCGATTCGTCACTCCACACGTTTTTCCACTGTTCAGTCGTCCAATGTTTACGCTTCTTACACCAAGTGAGGCGTCGTTTGGCATTTACCGGCGTGACGTGTGGCTTATGAGCAGCCGCTCGACAATAAAATCCAGGTTTTCTCACCTCCTGTCTAACTATCATAGTACTTGCAGTGGATCCTGATGCAGTCTGGAATTCCTGTGTGATGGTCTGGATAGATGTCTGCCTATTACACATTACGACCCTCTTCAGCTGTCGGCGGTCTCTGTCAGTCAACAGACCAGGTCGGCCTGTACACTTTTGTGTTGTACGTGTCCTTTTACGTTTCCAATCACATCTGAAACAGTGGACCTAGGGATATTTAGGAGTGTGGAAATCACGAAGGATGTTCCCAAAATGTTCGGACATCAGACTTGGAGGAAAATGTGATTAACACAGCGGAAGGCGACCGCCGTGTCTGTACCAGGCAGTTGGTCCGCCAGTACAGGGTAGGCCAGACGACTGTGTGGTACACTCTCAATGACAACTGTTACTACCCTTATCGCTTACAGCGTGTGCAGGGCTAACTAGCGACAGAGTTTCCACATCGGAAGCAGTTTAGTCACTGGTTTCTTCACCAGGCAACCACGATTCCGGGATTTGTCTCATCCATCCTATTCGCAGGTGAGGCCACATTTACGCGGAATGGTATCTTCATCTTTCATAACAGTCGTCAGTGGGATAGTATGCAGAACCCTCAACAGTAAATCATCAACATCGGTGCAACCGGAATGTGTGGGCCGGGATAATTGGCGACCATATTTTGGGACCAGTCTTCCTTCCATGTCGGCTTACACGCCGGAACTATACGCGCTTCTAGAGGGTGACTTTGCCTCTCCTGCGGGAAGAAATGCCATTGATGATTCGAAGGATTATGTGGCTGCTACATGATGGTACTCCAGCCCACTTCGTCGTTAACGTCCGGACTCACCTCAGTCGTATTTCCCCTGGTCGATGGATCGGACGAGGAGATCCAGTTTCATGGCCTGTTTGTTCGCCGGATCTCAACCCGTGCGATTTCTGGTTATGGGACCATCTCAAAAGTATCGTGTATGCAGAGCCCATTCCAGATGTGGAGACACTGGAGCAGCGTATTCATGCTTTTGACACTGTTCGGACGCAGCGTGGCCGATGTGAAGATGTGAGACAGAACATACTATGGCGCGTACACACATGCGCTGAAGCACATGGAAACCATTTTCAACACATACTTTAACTGTGAGTGCATGGTACAGTGCATACTATACCGCAGTCTACGTAACAATATAAATAAAATGAATGAATTGTCTCTAGCGTGGAAATCATGCATTTCCGGAAGTAAGTTCTTTAGGCTTTTCTTGTTCTGTATCCTCTCGTCGACCAAGCCCTAGCGTTTGTACACGGCGGGTGGAAAATATCACCTTTTTCACCATGTGTACAACACATGCACGCAATCTATGGCCCAAGTGAATAATGTGCGTACGGAAGGGTTTCGACACCATCAGCACAAATGGTCTGCCTGTTGTTATCCCGGGACAGTCCGGTTCTCAGTTGTGAAGCAGTATGCATCTCACGTCTTTGGGACTGAATACTGAACCACGGTAATGTTGAGTGATGATATTGTTCTTGCACAGTTTCAAGCCTAGAGATTTAAGGGACTTGCAGTTCTTCTGTGTAGACACATCATGATTCGACTGTGAAGTGAAGCGCCGGTGGTTATGTGTCTGTTTTCTAACATACCACCAGATTGCTTCACATGAAGGCTTATTACGATCTCTTCACCGCGAAAACCGACGAGACGGTGGCTCTGGTCCACGATCCTCAACTCAAGATAATCTAATGTGCGAACATGCATTGAGAAGTAAATCGCGTTACTTGGCGTCTCCACAGTTTTATATCCTGGACCTACTGTAGGGAAAAAACCCGTAGATGCTGTGAATCAGTTTGTCGTTGAGAAAAGAATTCTTTGCAATATTGCACTCTTGTCGTGCCAGTAGTGTATCTACTGAATAAGCTGACTCATAATATATTTTAGCATCTTTTGGTAGACTTTCATCCTTTGAGAATCCTAGTGATTATTCAATAGAATTTTGCTTTGTAAAGTCTGATATGAGCTCGGACGTTATTATTTCAGTTTCTTCTGTTGACCGCACGTAACTCGAAACCTGGTACAGCCAGTTTTAAATATTTGTTTAAGTCGCAGTGCCGTACGTGCTGTGAGGTACTTGCACAACTTCATCATTTCCCAGATGTAGCTCGCCGTTTGATGCATACATGATTCTAATCGTTTTGTATCTTGCTGAACCTATCAGCGCAGTACTCCTCCTTTGCCCAGCTCAATTGTTGGGAAGTAATTCGGGTTAAGTACTGATGTTCGACCATTTAAAGTCATAGTGTATGACATCGTCAATTGATGGACTGTTGTGTGTGATGACCGTTTTTATATATTCCCTGACATCGATATCCGTAGAGGTATGTACTGACGATTAGGTACCGTTGAAAATTGTAAAATAAATGATTCCTGGGAAAGTAACGGCATATTTCTCCATGTGACTTCAAATGAGCAAATGAATCGAAATAATAAGCAACACTTTGGCTTCTTCTTCAAATATATGCAACCCATTGACTTGCAGGTCGCCCCACAACATCCAAATTGGAGTCGACGGGTTACTGTTGTGCGTTCCCCACATTCTTCACTGTTCTGGCGATAGCTGCCGCACCACCAGCCAGGCAACAAACCACTGATTGCCCGGCCAAGGCTGACATTAAGAAAGGAAGGCATCCGCCTGATGTGCTTCGCAGTGGTAAAGGGTCTGGGCGTTTAAATCAGCTTTCCTTTTCAGGCTCTTGTAGCTGCAGCCAGTGATAACTGAATATACACTACTGGCCATTAAAACTGCTACACCACGAAGATGACGTGCTACAGACGCGAAATTTAACCGACAGGAAGAAGATGCTGTGATATGCAAATGATTAGCATTTCAGAGCGTTCACACAAGGTTGGCGCCGGTGGCGACACCTACAACGTTCTGACATGAGAAAAGTTTACAACCGATTTCTCATACACAAACAGCAGTTGACCGGCGTTGCCTGGTGAAACGTTGTTGTGATGCCTCGTGTAAAGAGGAGAAATGCGTACCATCTCGTTTCCGACTTAAAGATCGGATTGTAGCCTATCGCGATTGCGGTTTATCGTATCGCGACATTGCTGCTCGTGTTGGTCGAGATCCAATGACTGTTAGCAGAATATGGAATCGGTGGGTTCAGGAGGGTAATACGGAACGCCGTGCTGGATCCCAACGGCCTCGTATCACTAGCAGTCGAGATGACAGGCATCTTATCCGCATGGCTGTAACGGATCGTGCAGCCACGTCTCGATCCCTGAGTCAACAGATGGGGACGTTTTCAAGACAACAACCATCTGCACGAACAGTTCGAAAACATTTGCAGCAGCATGGACTATTAGCTCGGAGACCATGGCTGCGGTTACCCTTGACGCTGCATCACAGACAGGAGCGCCTGCGATGGTGTACTCAACGACAAACCTGCGTGCACGAATGGCTATACGTCATTTTTTCGTATGAATCCTGGTTCTGTTACAGAACCATCAAGGTCGCATCCGTGTTTGGTGACATCGCTGTGAACGCACGTTGGAAGCGTGTATTCGTCATCGCCATACTGGCGTATCACCCGGCGTGATGGTATGAGGTGCCATTGGATACACGTCTCGGTCACCTTTTGTTCGCATTGACGGCACTTTGAACAGTGAATGTTGGATTTCAGATGTGTTACGACCCGTGGCTCTACCCTTCATTCGATCCATGCGAAACCCTACATTTCAGCAGGATAATGCACGACCGCAAGTTGCAGGTCTTGTACGGGCCTTGCTGGATACAGAAAATGTTCGACAGCTGCCCTGGCCAGCACATTCTCCAGATCTCTCACCAATTGAAAACGTCTGGTCAATGGTAGCCGAGCAACTGGCTCGTCACAATACGCCAGTCGCTACTCTTGATGAACTGTGGTATCGTGTTGAAGCTCTGTTTGACTAAATGCCCGGGCCTATCAAGGCCGTTATTACGGCCAGAGGTAGTTGTTCTGGTTACTGATTTCTCAGGATCTATGCACCCGAATTGCGTGAAAAGGTAATCACATGTCAGTTCTAGTATAATATATTTGTCCAATGAATACCCGTTAATCATCTGCATTTCTTCTTGGTGTAGCAATTTTAAAGGACAGTAGTGTATTTTATAAAACACCCTGAATCGCTCTTCTTCTTCTCCTAAAGCTTCTTATTCTTCGGTAAGCGTCCAGCGGTGTTCATTGCTCAACGGAAATTTAATCCAGTACTCAATTTAAGTTTTGCATGCATTGTTTTATCAGCCAAAAGTGCGGCAATACGCTGGCCAATACCGATATCTCTTCTTGAACGTATTTTCTTGGCTCAGTCAGATAATATTGTACCTGCAACGTGACGTCCTGAGGGATCTTTATTTGCTGCGTATGCAAAGTCATGGTGTAAGCAGGCTTCGTATAAGAGATTTATACCCTTGTCACCACACACGAGTCATTTTTAAAGCTTGGTTCTAGGTCCAAGGAAGTTGTATGTAGGTATATGAAGCTCAACTCGCAGATTATCGAAGATGCTAGTACCTCTGCAGGTTTCTTTCCCATCATGTATGTTACGCTACTGTGCTGTTTGAGGTTTGCACGCCTTGTTATATAGCATGTTGGTGCCATCCATCCAACTGTGATGCGATGAAGGGAATCCTAACTATTTAACAATAACCTTTTTGCCAGGAACGTGTCTTCTGGTTCACTGCTCCTCTGTAATTCTTCTGTGTAAAAGCTACCAGCAATTTCACAACTGCTGCTATCTTTTAAGGTGTTATGACTATTTGTACATTGCAAATAATGGTTCAAATGGCTCTGAGCACTATGGGACTTAACTTCTGAGGTTATCAGTCCCCTAGAACTTAGAACTAGTTAAACCTAACTAACATAAGGACATCACACAGATCCATTCCCGAGGCAGGATTCAAACCTGCGACCGTAGCGGTCGCGCGGTTCCAGACTGTAGCGCCTAGAACCGCTCGGACACTCCGGCCGGCTGTAAATTGCACCTTGGAAACTGTAAATATTTCTGTTGATCAGTTTGAAAGGTATGATTACTCAAATGGTGTCTTATATTTTGAGTACATACAAAATTAGGCTCATAAAATTTCTATTTGTGTGGATACACCATTTTAATATGACAGTAAAATATACTTAAAGCCCTCTGTCACGTATGTCATGTGGACATATCGATTGTACATTGATGATGATTTGTGGGAGTGTATCAGTCCATTTGAAAGAATCGTGAAGATTAAAATGCATTCATATTTGCCCTTTCATTGTTCATTTCAAATGTTCCACAATACATGCTTTAATCCGAGAGAATTTCGGTTAGTCATATGTTCCATACTGCTCTACTACTGTCTTGCACTATCTATTACAGAGCCATCCCTATCTTTATATTCACAGGTAGAGCACACGAAAATTTCGAGTACGTATCAATGACCATTAAAATGTATTTCAAAGCATGATTCTCCCGTGAGTATTGGCTCATATCTACAAGTTCCGTCCGCTATAAGTCACCCAATCCTCGAATTATAACAAAACTATGGGAAAGCCCCGCATGCCGGTTTATGGAGTTCTTGAACAAACGTCTCCATGAATATTATTCACTGATATGTCTTTTTCTAACCTCGAAAATTACATAAATAATTTCATTGGAATGTGCTGTATTTCCAACCGCAGGCAAGGCTGTGAGCAAGCGTAATCGTTCAACTATTTCGTTGGGGTCGTCGTAATAGATGTATTGGGGCGATCTGTTGGTAATTTTCTTTCAAGAATATCGCTGCCAGGCACGCCTGCTAACGCATGTTTAATAATGGTTTTGTATTTCGAACTGCTGATACATTTCACCCCTACGTCATTGGCTTTCTTGTGGACTTTCATCACACATACTGTCTGGCCGTAATTTTCATTATCTCTCGATGATTAACTGCATAGTTTTGTAGCTTTTAAGAATATAATATTCAGTAAACTTGGAGTTCTTAAACTTGATGCTCTTTCGAATTCTCTTTCCCCAGTCTGTAAAGCATTCTTTGTTAAGCTCATAGGTTGAGTACCCAGCAAACATGGCTTCTCCTTGCCTACACAGTAAGTTCTGTTTACACGACTATCGCTGTAATGTTTAATGAAATCAACAACAGCATCCTCTTCGTGTTCTCCCTTCTCAGGCCTTAGAGAGCCGTTCGGAGAGTCTGTGACAGGACTAAACGTGTCTCTGAATGACTGATCGCTTTCAAAATGCCGTAACTTCAGCAATCGAAGTTTCTCTCGAATAGCCTTACGTGGTTCCACGACTTTACGTTTTGTCCACATGTTGTTATCTACTAAGTAGACTTTGGAACGATATACAGCTTTTGCAGGGTGATTCACAAAGATATGCAAATATTGTGATAATATTTTACGAGTAAAACGAAAGAAAAAAGTTCATATAAACATAGGTCCGCGAATGTTTAGTTACGGGGTTACAGCTAATATAAGATTTTGCCTGAAATTTAGCAGCTTCACTAACATGAAGCCACCACAAAACTGTACGAGGTTTTTTAAAGTAAAGCACGTTTTCCATTTATTTTCTTTTTATTGGCCTGGTGAATCTAATAAAACATGTGCCAGATGTGTATCTGCAGTAGTTTTCCAGAACATCCTGAGAAGCAAAGATATTATACAAGTAAATTTGTTTACTTTCTATATGAATTTAGAAACGTTTATGCCATTGTTGGCAATCGTTATCGAGTTGTTTCAGTCGTTTCCTAACCTTGAAACGAGTTAGTTTTCTGTATTGTTCAGTGAAAGAATATAAAACCTACAGTGTATTTAAGTGAAACCGCATAGTAACTGTTGTAGTTTGTAGATGATTTATGAAATAGGGATGCGTTTCAAATTTATGACAGAGGAATACGCCGATATCGTGTTTATTTATGGCAAATGTGATGGTAATGCTACGGCTGCAGTTAACGAATACCGCGTACGTTGTCCAACTCGGAGGGTTCCAAATGCACGAACCATTAGCGGAGTATTTCGAATGTTACGGGAGATAGGTTCTCTACCTAGCGTTCATAATCAGTACGAGCGCTCGATACGTGAAGACGAAGATGAAGACATTATGAATGCTGTTCAACGTAGGCCGGGTACCATTACACGACATATCTCTCAGTGATTAGGCTTTTCACAATATAAGGTATGGTGTACAGTGAAGTACAATAATCTATATCCTTACCATAAACAAAAGGAGCATCATTAACATCCAGGTGATCCTGCCCTTTGCTTGGAGTTGTGCAACTGGTTAAATACTAATCGGCAGTTACACAAATAAATTTTATTTACTGATGAGGCACAGTTTACTCGAGATGGTATAAGCAATTAACGTAACGAGCACGTATTGTCTCAAGCAAACCCTCACGGCAACAGTGCAACGCAATTTCCAGCAGCGATTTATCATAAATGTGTGGTGTGGTATAATCAACACACACTTTATTGGACCATTCATTTTCCCAGGACGTCTAACTGGCGAGACGTACTTACAATTCCTTCAAGAAGAAATGCCCTGCTTGCTCGAAGATGTATTTTCAACATGGCGGCACGCCTCCACATTTCACCAACGCCGTTACTACACACTTATATGTACATTTTCCCCGGAAATGGATTGGTCATGGTGCAACACGTCTGCGGCCACCCAGATAGCTAGATTTTTGTGTATTGGGATGAATGAAAGACATGGTTAATGAGGACAAAGTCAATACACGTGAGGTATTACTTCCTCGCATTATGAATGCAATAGACGAAATTAAGAACAACCTTGTGAAACTGAAACGAGAACAAAATCTGTTCATACACGTGCAGCTGAATGCATTGAACTCGGTGGGGACATTTTTGAACATTTATTGTGAATGTATTGTAAAATTGTATGTACACAGTACGACTTCCTTAACACTAAGCTTTGTTTTTTCCGGTTTAACATGAATTAACGTGTGCTGTGGTATTAATAATATCAGACTATGACACATTCATACAGTTTCAGTTAACGTTATTACCATCATTTTTCAAAAATTAAATTCTCTACAACTTCTGCTGAAAACTTTACGCAGTTGTCTGGAATTTAAAAAACAAATTGGGCCAAGTAGTTAATAAATTTACAATTTTACGAAATTACGTCTTTGCTTCTCTGCATGTTCTGGAAAACTACTGCAGATACACGTCTGGGACATGTTTGATCAGATTCGCGAGATCAATAACAACAAAACAAATGGAAATCGTGCTTTACTTTAACCCCGTGCAGTTTTGCAATGGCTTCATATTAGCGTTGCTAATTTCAAGCAAAATCTTTTACTAGCCGTAACTCCGTAACTAAAAATGTTGAGGAGCTATGTATATATGAAGTTTTTTTCTTTAGTTTCACTTGTAGAATAGCATATTAGAATATGTGCATATCTTTGTGAATCGCCTTGTATACACACCCGTTTGCCTTCTTTTCAATTACATCAAGCTGTGCAGTTAACTCTTTTTCTTCCTTTGCATAAACTCTTGCAGTTAATTCGTTCATTAACCTCAGAATGGTTTGAGAGTAAGTATGTAACTCCTTGATACTTTTGTTGAGGGTTTCAGGTCTAATAGTATGACGTTTAATACTGTCGTTGAGCGTCTAATCTTTCACGTCAACTTATAGACGAATGTTCAGCTCACTCCTCTTAGAGTGATCATGGGCTGATGATCTCACAAACTTATCCACTCTGTAAAGTAGAATGGCGTAATTAGCATGCTATTGCACGACACACACACACACACACACCGACGCACGCACGCACGCACACTCTTCTTTTAATTACAGCCTGAAAGTTTTGGAAGTATCGTCCTTCATTCAACGGTTTAGTTTTATCGATAACAATAAAGCTATACCGTGAATGACCCTAGCAATCTCCACATAAATTTGTAAATTCGTCGAGTGTCATGTCAGTTCCTACACGTGCTTCGTAAACATGCGTTTTAAATTCATATTATCCTGTTTGAAGGCAATAATAAAAGTCGCATTATTTCTTATCAGTTGCTTTGGGATCTTTCAATTTGCCTGGCTCACGTAGAAGATATCAAGACCCCTTTGCCTGCCAAAACAGAAATATTTGCGTATGTGATTCTGACTTTCCACAATGACGTCGTCGACTATGGATATGGTATTAGGACTTACTTCTTCAGTTACTGGGGGCTCATCACTTTCGGAGAAAGTCTTATATGTAATACTGTCAGCACCTGAAAGAATTTCCTCGAGTAGTTGGTATTGGGTTGAAACAACGTCTTCAAAAATACACTACTGGCCATTAAAATTGCTACACCAAGAAGAAATGCAGATGATAAACGGATATTCATTGGACAAATATATTATACTACAACTCAAATGTGATTACATTTTCACGCAATTTGGGTGCATAGATCCTGAGAAATCAAAACCCAGAACAACCACCCCTGGCCGTAGTAACGGCCTAGATACGCCTGGGCATTGAGTCAAACAGAGCTTGGATGGCGTGTACAGGTACAGCTGCCCATGAAGCTTCAACTCGATACCACAGTTCATCAAGAGTAGTGACTGGCGTATTGTGACGAGCCAGTTGCTCGGTCACCATTGACCAGACGTTTTCAATTGGTGAGAGATCTGGAGAATGTGCTGGCCAGGGCAGCAGTCGAACATTTTCTGTATCCAGAAAGACCCGTACAGGACCAGCAACATGCCGTCGTGCATTATCCTGCTGAAATGTATGGTTTCGCAGGGATCAAATGGAGCGTAGAGCCACGGGTCGTAACACATCTGAAATGTAACGTCCACTGTTCAAAGTGCCGTCAATGCGAACAAGAGGTGACCGAGACGTGTAACCAATGGCACCCCATACCATCACGCCGGGTGATACGCCAGTATGGCGATGACGAATACACGCTTCCAATGTGCGTTCACCGCGATGTCGCCAAACACGGATGCGACCATCATGATGCTGTAAACAGAACCTGGACTCATCCGAAAAAATGACGTTTTGCAATTCAAGCACCCAGGTTCGTCGTTGAGTACACCATCGCAGGCGCTCCTGTCTGTGATGCAACGTCAAGGTAACCGCAGCCGTGGTCTCCGAGCTAATAGTCCATGCTGCTGCAAACGTCGTCGAACTGTTCGTGCAGATGGTTGTTGTCGTGCAAACGTCCCCCTCTGTTGACTCAGGGATCGAGACGTGGCTGCACGATCCGTTACAGCCATGCGGATAAGATGCCTGTCATCTCAACTGCTAGTGATACGAGGCCGTTGGGATCCAGCACGGCGTTCCGTATTACCCTCCTGAACCCACCGATTCCATATTCTGCGAACAGTCAATGGATCCCGACCAATGCGAGCAGCAATGTCGCGATACGATAAACCGCAATCTCGATAGGCTACAATCCGATCTTTATCAAAGTCGGAAACGTGATGGTACGCATTTCTCCTCCTTACATGAGGCATCACAACAACGTTTCACCAGGCAACGCCAGTCAACTGCTATTTTTGTATGAGAAATCTGTTGGAAACTTTCCTCATGTCAGCATGTTGTAGGTGTCGCCACCGGCGGCAACCTTGTGTGAACGCTCTGAAAAGCTAATCATTTGCATATCACACCATCTTCTTCCTGTCGGTGAAATTTCGCGTCCGTAGCACGTCATCTTCGTGGTGTAGCAGTTTTAATGGCCAGTAGTGTATATATACATTCTTAAAGCGAAGACCATCTTGATGCATCAGCAGAAACACGAGGATATTTGTTTCTCGAGAAGAGAGAGATCTGATGCAGCTGGCAGTAGTGTTCCACTCTTGTTATTCTGTTTTCCCGAAGCGTTCTCAGAGCAGTCAGTTACAATGAAGTCGTTGTCGAGAGGACGCCTCGTCCGGCCACTCATGCTGAATATTGTATAACTACGCTGGCACGAAACTGTAGAAACAGAAGAAGACAAAAATAGGTACAGGAAACTGGATAACGAATTAAGAAGAGAAGCTGAAGAAGCAAGGGAAAAATGGATGAAACAGATATGCGACGAAACAGAGAATGGAGAAAGAGAAAAAGTAAGAAATGATGTATACACTGGCTAGTGAGATAGTTTATGAACGTAAAAGAAAGAGGAATAACATGCAAATAGAAAGAGCGGATGGTACTCTAGCAGAAGAACCACAGGAGGTTTTGAACAGATGGCAAATATAGATGGAATGTCTGTATAAGTGTATGAAATGAAAAGCGAAATTAAGGTTGAAGAGGAGTAATATGTACCGAAATATGGAAAGGGATTCACCATCTTGGAAGCAGAAGTAGAAAATATGCTGAAGGAGATGAAGAATAGGAAGGCATGTGGAATTGATGATTTGCCATCAGAACTGTTGAAAAGTCTTGGAATTAAGGCAAGAAAAGAAATAGTCTATCTCTGTAATGAGATATATGACAAAGGGGAATGGCCTGAGGACTTCCTTGCAACAGTTATGATACCAATAGGGAAAAAGAGAAACACTGAAAAATGTGAAGGGCATAGGACCATCAGTCTAATTTTGCATGCAGCCAAAGTGTTTCTGAGAGTGTTGAATAGAAGGCTATATGGCAAGCTGGATAGAGAGGTTGCAGAGGAGCAGTTCGGATTTAGAGGAGGAAAAGGAACAAGAGATGCCATTGGCCTGTTAAGATCTATAGTGGAAAGATATATGAAAAAAGGTAGAGGAATCTTTGCTGTTTTTATAGATTTAGAAAAGGTTTTAGCCAGAGTTCAGTGGGACAAGCTGACGGATATTTTGAAGAGGAAAGGAGTAGATTGGAAAGAGAGACTGATACAAAATCTATATTTACACCTGAAAGTAAGAATAATGATTGGGAGTGGAATGTCAGAAGGAATCAGCGTTGGACGAGGTGTTCGACTAGGTTGTTGCCTTTTCCCACTGTTGTTTAATTCATACCTTGAAGAGACTATTGCGAAAGGCTTAGATGGGAGAACAGGTATATGTATTGGTGGAATGAGAATAGAATGTATAAGATTTGCTGATGATATGATATTAGTCGCAGAAAGTGAGTGGACAGTGAATAACATGCTGAAATATATGAATGAGGCTTGTGTAGAATATGGGATGCAAATAAACACAGCAAAAAGAAAGAGTATGGTCATCAGTACAAGACGTAGGCTGTCCTATATTAAAATAGGACAAGCTACCATTAGCCAAGCAAACGCATTTAAATATCTTGAAAGCACAATAACTGAAGACTTGAGATGTCACCAGGAGGTGAAAACTCGAACTTCCATAGCGAAAGAGGCATTCAACAGAAAGAGGAGACTGTTATATGGCAAATTAGATAAACTTCTAAGGAAAAGGCTTGGCAAATGTTTTGTCTGAAGTGTGGCACTATATGGGGTAGAAACATGGACGCCTAGAAGAGAGGATGAAAAAAGGTTGGAATCATTTGAGATGTGGATGTGGAGGAGAATGGAGAGTATAAGCTGGATAGCAAGAGTGAGTAATGAAAGAGTATTGGACAGGGTTGGTGAAAGAAGAAGTCTGCTGGAGGTTATAAGAGAAAGGAAAAAGAACGGGTTGGGGCATTCACTGAGAAGGGAGAGCTTGCTAGCAGATGCTTTGAAAGGACTGGTTCGTGGGAGAAGACTAAGAGGAAGAAGGAGATACAAGATGACAGAAGACACAAAGGGAAGAGGAAATTATGCGGACCTGAAGAGGATGGGAGAAGACAGCCTGGAGAACTACCATCTGAAAACCTGCCTTTTCAGAACACTAATGATCTTGATGACTGGCATGAAAGGGCTTCTATAGGGTGAATAACAACACTGATGTCATGTACACGCTTCATCTATTTCTACAGATAGCTGGATGTATCTATATACGTACTCAAATAAGATCGCAATTCTATATCAAGTGTTGTTCCAGCGCCATGTCTTTGAAAAATCCTGTTAGTTTCATCTTGCTAGATGAGAATCGCTCAGGGAAAGATCCCTTTCAGTAATTCAGTATATGATAAATGAAAAGTCGAAAATGGGAATGCAAGTATTAGTTATAATGATCAGGGGTACGACTGGAAGATGTAGCTGTTCGGAGCAGGATCATTTAAACCCCCTCCGCGCCGGTGCACACGAAACCTGCCCCTGTGCGTGTTACTCGGCGCTATGACTACGTCTCCCCGCGATCTGCCTTGTATGTGTTATACTTGGCAAATTTTCAGGGTGGTTGGAACGGAACTTTGAAGTTAGAGCGATGAAGTGTCGTTGTGTCCTCCATGGCTGTCCCCCACAACACCGACCTTGTTAAATCCCGTGTGACGGGTGAAGTGTTTTACATGTGACACACTGAGCTAGATTATGATAGTTGATTGATGATCGTTTAGGCCGAGCCACTTTCATTAACAAACTTTTTGCAACGACTACTACCAGACAACTTTTCCGGTTACATAAAAAGTTACTTTTGCGAGATCTGGAAGACCATTGTTCGTAGTAAGTTTTCTATTGCTCCACTTTTAAGTCGAACACAGAGTAAAGAGTACTGAATGTGAAGTTATTGATTCATTAATATGATCTCGCTGTTATGAAACGACGGCCGCGATGACCGAGCGGTTCTAGGCGCTTCAGTCCGGAACGCGCGACTGCTACGGTCGCAGGTTCTAATCCTGCCTCAGGCATGGATGTGTGTGATGTCCTTTGGTTAGTTAGGTTTAAGTAGTTCTAAGTTCTATGGGACTGATGACCTCAGATGTTAAGTCCCATAGTGCTCAGTATCATTTGAACCAATTTTTTTTTTTTTTTTTGTTATGAAACAGTGTGTTGAGACTGTCAATAGACAATAGTACTTCCTAACTTTAAAAACCAGTCCTAGGTTGTACAGGACTCTTTATTTGTTCAGAAACGATAGGTTTCACCCGGGTAGGGCTTAACAGGCAATCCGTAAGTACAATGAAAAATGGACATAATAAATAACCGAGCGTGATCCTATCCTGAGCTAGCATACTCAAAAGAGAAACCAAAAACGTAAATATTTAAAGCGTGAGGATGGGAAAGCAGAAGAAATATTTTACAATTACTGCCAAAGAGCTTTCGTCAAATATGGTCCGGTAAACGAATGAGAAGGACACCGTAGAAAATGGTTGTTTCTACAAAAATGACCCAATTGAACTTCCAAAAATATTTCTGGCCCTAAACTGTACTTTTACTTACTTAGTGTCTTCACAAACATTTTTTTCTGTTTTATGAAAGAAGCGCACAGCAACAGCAGCAAACCAACATTAACTATTACGACTGAAAACTCCGTACAACAAAGTGCAATGTGCGTTCGTACATAATAAAGTGAATGTAGGGCGGAAATTTTAACTGGTACGAGATGCCTTCTGACAAAATTGAAATGAAACTCTATAATCAAAAGTAAAGCTTTTAAAATCAACTGAATGTCCAGACTAGTACTGACATAATATGTCTTTAAGACATAACTTACAAACAAAGGGAATCTCATCTTCCTATCAAAGCAATCCACATAACAATTCCTACTGTCTGAGCTTCGTTACTTAAAATGTAACTTACTATTTGTATTTTACTTGAAAGAATGTTAAATCTTGTTAAATAGAGAGAATATTTTATAAATGAGATGACTTCTATTGATAGTAAATAGTAACTTTTATAAGTTAAGTTAGTAACATAAAACTTACCTTTTGTAGTTTCTGTAGTGAAGTTCTGGAAGAGGTCATTCAGCGGTAAATATTTTTTTTGGCTGGTATACCGGCTACCTTTTAAAGAGCAGGGTAAAACTTAGCTAAGAAAATATTTTTTCTTATTACTGTCCAGAAGTGGGGTCGACTAACGATGAAATATAGTATATCTAAGACTGTGGAAATCTAACTAATAAATAAGTTTGTGAAAACCATCGAGTTTTTATTTTACAATAATTCAGATTATCATTTAGAAAAATTGTTTCGTACATTTACAAGTTTCATGGTAGACTTTATCATTTACGAAGTTTAGTCCTGTTTAGAAATTAGAATGCTCATCAGCAGAGGAAATCATCATGGAAAATAATAATATCGCAGTAATTGCGATGCATGATACGTCATAAGACACAAGGAATAATTAAAATATTAAGAAACAGAACTCACTAGAACTAAAATGTCTGACAAGATAGAATCTGATAGTTCGACAGGCTAACAGAAAGGCGCTAGAACAACAGAGATTATTTATAGTAGTAACAGAGATGTTAATGCCGCGCCGATCACAGTAAGCTTGGCATTAACACTCAATCGGCGTTACATGGTCGCTGTAGTTAACGCAAAATATATCTCTCCTATAAACAATTAATTATTTCTACCGGGTGACGGGAGGTGTTATTTCACATACTACAATATCAATAACACAAAACAATGCTTTGCGCCTGCGTGCTTATCTCAATATCTCAAAACTCCATAAAAACTGAAAAAAACCTCCTTAGCTTCTCCCTCCATAATTGCATCAAAAATATTTATATTCCAATTCCATCAATTTCATATCACACTTATAAAGAAAGTTTCTTGACCATTCTTGAAAACATGTCTGCTACTTAACACTGCTCAACTTAGAACGCGTGTAACTTTACCAGCGCCCTCAGGCAGAGGCGATGTAATAACACAAAGATATTATAGCAACAGTCAAAGGTTACTCAGCTACGTGGTTTTGCTCTGTGTGCGCTATGCATCTCGATATTTACGCAAGAAATAGAATTTGGTTGGTTGGTTGGTTCGTTGGTTGATTTAGGGGAGGGGACCAAACAGCGAGGTCAACGGTTCTATCGGATTATCGAAGGCTGGGGAAGGAAGTCGGGTGTGCTATTTCAGAGGAACCATCCCGGCATTTGCCAGTAGCGAGTTAGAGAAATCACGGAAAACGTAAATCAGGATGGCCAAACGCGGGTTTGAACCGTCATTTTCCTGAATGCGACGCCAGTGTGCTGACTATGAGCCACCTCGCTCGGTAAACAGAATTTACAGAATGACCAAAATAATATGCATACCTTACAGTTGAGTCAGGGGGCAGCACTAGGATTACTAGATTATGATCAAAAAACAAAAACATGGCAAGCTAGTAATGCTGAAGCCTTGATTTAAGAAAAGTTCCATATTCCTGGGCTTGAACATAAGACGGGCTATACCTATGGTAAAGTGATGAGAAATTCTGTTGGCAGCTCCTGGTCTTGTGGTTAGCGTTTCTGACTCTCAGTCACTGGACCCTGGGTTACATCCTCAGCTAGGTTGGGCGTTTTCCCCGCTTGGGACTGGGTGTGTGTTTTGTCCTCAACATCGTTTTGTCATCATCGAAGCAGAAGTTACCGAAGTGGCGTCAAATAAAAAAACTTGCATCAGGCGGCCGAACCCCCAGATGCGGAAATTCGGGGATCACCTGCACACGATATCTATAGAGAGAGAAGCTGTGTGGTGAGGGCTATGAAACTGCAACCCATTTCATCTTCCATAAGACAGTGAATAGTTGGTTCATTAATTCCTGAAGAAACTGTGTCTGCTAAAGACCCAGTAAAGTCTCTCCTGCCGCTCTTTAACGATACTGGCCGTCATCACTAGAATGACAACGAAGGAGCCGGCCGCTGTGGCCGAGCAGTTCTAGGCGCTTCAGGCCGGAACCGTGCTGCTGCTACGGTCGCAGGTTCGAATCCTGCCTCGGCCGTGGATGTGTATGATGTCCTTTGGTTAGTTAGGTTTAAGTAGTTCTAAGTCTAGGGGACTGATGACCTCAATTGTTAAGTCCAATAGTGCTCAGAGCCATTTGAAGAATTTGAACAAGGAAGGAAACAACAAACTCAGTTTGGTTGCGGGCTAAGAGCACTGTTGCTTTGTCTCCCTGTGTAAATCAAATTAAATCAGCCACCAAAAGTTCCACTGCATCCCCGCACTTTGTTAGACAAGCGGAGCGTCATCAGTGCATCGCACTGTAGTCGAAACTGCGTAAGGGGGTTCCTTACAGTTGATAGCGCTGTTGCCACCTTTCAATTGCGAAACTCTAACGGCTGTAGGAGAAAAACAGCGGCGTCTACAGATCTGTGACAACACTGAGACGTTGCCATAGGCACGTTTACAATATCGCGTTACGTTATTGGTTGAGGCAAACCCATGAAACTGCCGCGCCCAACCGCCTGCACTTGTCACGAACAACTCACGCTGACCTAACTATACATTTCCTTGATACACTTTAGCCCATTACTTAGCATTGTCTCTTTTTTGGGGCGCAAATATTTTATTTATTTCTACCTAAGCTTCGATTGTTGTACCTAAAGATTGAGCTGACTGCTGTAATTCCTGCAAATAGAAAAGAAATAATTTTTCTATAATTAGCTTATATTAGGAAAGAAAATTTGGGAAAGAAATTTCCTATTTCTGTCTTCGAATTTGACTGTGCTCTATGCCTGATGGTAGTTTCTGTACAACAGTCAATTGTGATTTAGCTCTCTATGTGTATTTGTTATGAACATATAGATGTCCAAGTAACACCAGTATATTTCAGATTTCCTGAGTTTATTTTATGCCTCCAAATTATTGGACAATGGCATGTTACATTGTCACTGCTTTGTAAATAAGGGCTGTTTGTAATTATCTTATACAAAAAAATTACTATTTACGTTATTGAGTTCTGTTTTCTTTACGTTGTATGAGATTTCCTCCAGGGTTGGGTTGTAGAATGAAATATTCCCTTTCACATATTACGATTCCAATTGGATAGAAGTATGCCGTGTACATGTAGAATTGATGAAGTTCTAGCGCAACTGGAGAGATATCAATGACACTGATGACGTTAAGAGTCGTGATTATTCCGCCCAATGTAAATGAGATAGTAGAGGCGGAATACAGAAGAAAACGCACTCAACGATGACTATTTTGCATAAGTTGTAGCAGGTACTTTCGAACCTATAACCAGAAAGGATAAAACTAATGTTACCGATTTACCGCCAGAAGCAATGCGAAGAAGAACATTAAGACATGGACTGGAAAACACGAAACACAAACATAAATTGTATAAATGTGAACCAACGAAAATTATGGAGAAGAATGCCTAGCAAATAACACAGTGCATCGGGTGTTTGAGGAATTTTTTCCTGAGAAACTAGTGCATATTATTACAGCACAGAGCAAAATCTATGCTTGCCAACAGAAGAACATACATTTTCTTATAGCCATAGAAGAGCTAAAATCTTTTATAAACATGCTATTCGTGAATGGATATCATAAGCTGCCCCAAGAGAGTAAGTACTGGGAACAACCGTTGATCTACTGGACAAGCGCCGCGCGGGATTAGCCGAGCGGAGGCGCTGCAGTCATGGACTGTACGGCTGGTCCCGGAGGAGGTTCGAGTCCTCCCTCGGGCATGGGTGTGTGTAACCTTAGGGACTGATGACCTTAGCAGTTAAGTCCCTTAAGATTACTCAAACTTTTTTTTTTTTTTTTTTTTTTTTTTTTTTTTTTTTTTTTTTTTTTTTTTGCTGGACAAGCAGACATCACTTTAATAGGACGAGAACAAGATCAAAGGCGTGGTCGTGGCCACTGTTAACCCAAATGCCGACTGTGTCAAATTACTAACCTCAATGGGAAACTCTTGATTTTGGATATCCGAAGGAGAATAGTAATGTACCTTTCAAAGAAAACGGGGTCAGCACCTAAATACAGAAAAAAAGCACAAAAATGTGTGATAGGTGCAATACTGGTGTACATGGCTATTGTTTTGTTTCATTTCATACAGAACAGTGTTTTTATTCTGTTCTGCGTTGACATTATTAATGCGTAGTTTGACAGCAAATTGTGCCAATGTCCCAAAAATGGGGTTGTCTATAGTTATTGTACTAACACGCTGAGTTTTTCCAAAACAGCTTTTTCTTTCATTTATCAATCAGGGTATCATATTAATGCCAAAAGGCGTTGAAGAAATAAAACGATAAAGCGTCGGCAAGTAATGGACTAAAACTTGCAGAACGCAGGTATTCACGCTACTTCAAGATTTAGTTGTTTTCCCACGACAATAGCTTTTAAACCGCTGGCCAGTCTCTGGCGTCGCTAACCTGTAGCGGCGCGGACCCGGATCCGCTGCAGTTGACCCGGACAGCGCCGCATCGCTAGGCGGCGCTGGGAAATGTCCACTCGGACGGGCGCTCTCCTACACCCAGTTCGGCACCTGCTGAGTCAACACGGTTAGCTGCAGCTAACTCTATTAGCTCACTGCCACGCCCTCTGCGTCACATCGCGGAGGCTCGACGCCAGCGAGATCTGGGCACATGTGACGTGGCGTGTGACGTCAGTGGCGGCGGCGGCGCGGCGGCCCTGGGCGGGAATCCCGCGTCAGCCATGTTCGCGGCTGAGCGCGCTCCACAAATGGGAACGCGCAGAGCTGGGAACTGGCGAACGCCACGCGTGCCGAGGCGTGGCGCAGTGGCGCCTGTTTTCGGGAGAATCGAGAGCTGCTTGCGTCACCACAGCGGAAGCTGCTGGCGGGGGCGGGAGCGCGCTTATATCCGCAAAGTAAACAATCGCACGAGCCGCGGAACGAATCTCTGGCTCTCAGCCGTCATTATTAGACGAGGAGGCGCGCGAAAACAAACAGGACAGCTCGTTTGCATTGCCGTAACGTATCACCGGATCAACGTCGGGGCCGGGGGAGTTGCGGACAGGGTCGAATCTGCAGATCGGGCTACTAATAGCGTTGATGCAGTGAGTGCGATATTTCAAACTCATCCACGTCGGGTTCACTGGCGAGGTTTCATATGAGTCGCGTGGGGCGTAGATCCGGGAAGTGAGCGAGAAGCTTCTAACGCTCCAACGAAGACTGCCTAGTGTGGATGCTGTATAAATCATTCACAACAGATATTTCTCCTTTCTCGAGTCTTTGGAAGATGGTGTGTAACTGTCCCGTTTTTAGACCTTGCCCACCGCGCGGAGTGGCCGCGCTGTTTGAGGCGCCATGACACGGATTGCGCGGCCCCTCCTACCGGGGGTTCGAGTCCTCCCCCGGTCATGGGTGTTTGTGTTGTTCTTAGCATACGTTAGTTTAAGCTAGTTTAAATAGTGTGTAAGTCTAGGGACCGATGTCCTCAGCACTTTTAGTCCATTAGGAATTCAACACATTTGAACATTTGCTTAAACCTTTTTCTAAAATAGTGATGAACACTTAATTCCACATCTCTACTGCACAATCAACCTTACGGTGTGGGGCGGAGAGCAATTTTGGGAGTAGTATCATTTTTCTCCCAATCTCTCTCTCTCTCTCTTTCACTCTCTCTTTGCCTCTTCCCCCCTCGCCCCTCTTCCGCCGCCCCCCCCCCCCTTCCTTCTTTCCATTCGCGAACGCTACGTCACTTGTCACGGTTACACGGATACAGCCCTTCCTACTACCGCAACACCTTATTTTTGAGTACTATTAGTAACCTACGTGCAGGTGTTTTTTGTAGGTCGCAGTTTAAATTCTATTGGTTGCTTTTATTTTATTCGGAACTGATCAGACAAGTTCTCGTCTGTCATGAGCATACTACATACAAGCATTCCTCCAGGCATAAGTGTGAAGAAGTATTACGTACTGCCGGCCAGGGTGGCCGAGCGGTTCTAGGCGATACAGTCTGGAACCGCGCGACCGCTACGGTCGCAGGTTCAAATCTTGCCTCGGGCATGGGTGTGTATGATGTCCTTAGGTTAGTTAGGTTTAAGTAGTTCTAAGTTCTAGGGGACTGATGACCTCAGAAGTTAAGTCCCATAGTGTTCAGAGCCATTTGAACCATTTTTTTGGAACGTACTTTCTCGGAATTTCAATAGTAGACCTCTTCATGAAACACAACGCCTCTCTTGTAACGTCTGCCATTTGTGTTTGTTGTGCGCCCCTGTAACGATCCCGCGCTTCCTCAATTAATCCGCCACAAAACGCTTCGCTCTTCTTTGGATTTTCTATTTGTCTTCTATTAATCCAACCTGGTAAGAGTCCTAGACTGATGCGCAATAATCAACAATCGGTCTCGCAGAAGTTTTGTAAGCCACATCTTCGCGAATGAACTACATTTCCTTCGACTTCTTCAGCTGCATCTAAATCTGGCTCAAATGGCTCTGAGCACCATGGGACTTAACAGCTGAGGTCATCAGTCCCCTAGAACTTAGAACTACTTAAACCTAACTAACCTAAGGACATCACACACATCCATGCCCGAGGCAGGACTCGAACCTGCGACCTTAGCGGTCGCGCGGTTCCAGACTGAAGCGCCTAGAACCGCTCGGCCACACCGGCCGGCTCTAAATCTGGAATCTCCTACTATTCGTATAATTAATATTATGTAGTCATTGCACTTTACCAGGGGTAGACATCAGGTTTTGATTATCATCTCGAAAAAAGTAAAGTTACCTAATTCAACTTCATTGGTTACAAACACCCTTTATAGGTCTCTCCGGATGGGTTGTTACTATCTCTCGTGATTTTCCTTCAAAAGACTAATAGAACAGTAATTGATTGCCCTTTCCGCCTGTTGACTTACAACAGTTTTTCAGGGTCAATTCCCGGTCCAGGCACCAATCACTGATCGTCCACAAGTCTTCCACAACTTCGCTGGACTCTTTTTGTGTTCCAAGCTTTCCGTAGACAACAGCATGGCCTGTGAACAGTCTCATAGAGTTTCCGACGTTACCCTCTAGATCTCTGATATGTAGCCTATTGTAAACAGTTGCGGTCCTACAACACTTTCTTGAAATAATCCTGAAACTACATTTGCATCTATAGATTTCGTAACGTTAAGAACAATGTGTTGAGTTCTGTCTGCTAGGAAGTCGTAAGTCAAATCACAAATCGGGTCCGATACCTGATAAGCTCTATTTTGTTTAGTAAACGACAGTGCGGGATGTATCGAGTATCTTCCGGAATACTGCACCAATCTGAGCGCCTTTCAGCAGCATACCTCCGGCCTTAGAGCCGAATATTTAATATTGACTACTTGATACTACGGCCAATTTTCCTATTTCTTCCTTTTTTTACATTCCTTGTAAACCTGCAGTTACTGAAGCTGTAACAAGGTTATGGTCTGTGATGACCTCCTCTACCGTAACTGATTCGTAAAGTTCGATTCGTTCAGTTAACAGGCAGACTAAGACACTGCCTTCAACAGACGGTTCTCTAACTATCTGCACGAAGTAACTTCGAAACAAGAGATTCCTCACTATCTCACACGAATTCCTATTCTGGCACGAGTTTAATCACATGACTCTTCCATTCCTTGGGTGGCATACTTCAGTCAGCCACTGTTGCAGTAGCGTGATCTCATATCTTAGTCGTGAGATTCTCCAATTTTTTCTGAACCGCTTTGACACTACGATTCCTGAGGTTTTTTACTTATAAAAGCTTTCGATTACCGTGTTTCGCCCACTTTCAATAGTTACAGCCAGCCATAACAATCGGATTTGGACTCTCTAATAACTTCATTAGATATTATTTATTTGCAGCAACAAACTGGATGTCGTTATTCGTGTCTAACCTATCGTTGCGATGCACCTTCCAGTCTGAATTTAGTGAGTGGAAAATTTCAAGGAATCCTGACCTCTGTTCTTAAAAATCGAAAGAAATCGAATACACATCCGAGAAACGAGAATCGAAAACCTTTACGGGTACAGCATGGCTGCTAGTGGAACCGGACGCTTCAGTCACCCAGCCAGCTGGACTTCTCGTTCTCACCATAATTTGGGACATCATCTCACTGGCTGAAGGTGCCACAGGAAGATACTACAATCATCGCTGGTGATCTCAATGGTCGTGTAAGGTCAAAAACAGATGGCCATCGATGCCCCTGCGGAGATGGAGCAGGTGTAATTATTGAAAATGGTAAGAGAATAATAGATTTTGCGGAAGTTCAAGATGTATTTATCACAAATATGTTTTGCAAGAAGCGAGCCTGGCATATTTGGACTCATTAGAGTGACGGCAACATCGGGTAGGCTGACTTACTTTTTGTGCAAAAATGTAATGGAAACCTCTTTCTAGACGCAAAGTCCATTCCTTACAAAACACTGGCTCCTCAGCAACGCCGGAGTCAGAATGCGCATCAAAATAACGACTCAAAAGGAAAGAGAACGAAATGGCCAAGCACGGATAAAATGGTGGCAGTCCAAAGTAAAAGAGAAGTATATCATCTCGAACCTCATTCTCTCACATATTACTAAAGCCATAACAACTGTTTTGTTTTTAACACAATTACCTTTTGTGACAAAATCATAGCTGTTTCGGTGCACAACGGCCATTTTCAGCTTCTGTGGGTGGCATTTGGTGGACAGAAGTCTTTGTATTGTGAGTCTGACAACGCATGAAGGTTTGTTTACCAAATGCTTCTGATGGCATCTATTGTCGACCGAAACTGGTTATGATTGTATCACAAAAAGTGATCGTCTAAAAGCAAAACAAACTTTAAAGTCGATCTCCTTAAACGTTACGTCGTTTTTCCAACAACATGAAGTGTATTAAAAGGAACTTTTGAAGCAGATACCCATGAACAAATAGGCATGTCCAAACACAGCTGCCGTAAAATAGGTCGTAAGACGAGGTTATGAACGGGAAATGTTAACGACAAAATGAGAGCGAAAAATAGTAGGGGAGAGTGTTGTTCCGGAAGGAACACATGTTTTTTCCTTGTCTATGTTTCATTCTAGTGGCTGATTTTGGAATTACATGAAGGGAACGTGCATTAGAGACCACCATAAGCAGTTTCTGGCATTTGCTACTGTTTTTGTTGTTGTGAGACATGAGGTTGCGTTTTGTGCACAGTTTGTAAATATTACAAGTCACACATATTCAAGTGCTGTAAAATATATTAAAGCTATTTGGAGGATACTCTTAATTCTTCAGTTACTGAGTTCTACGGCGAGTAAAATTCTGTATAAAAAAAAAGGTTCAAATGGCTCTGAGCACTATGGGACTTAACTTCTGAGGTCGTCAGTCCCCTAGAACTTAGAACTACTTAAATCTAACTAACTTAAGGACATCACACACATCCATTCTCGAGGCAGGATTAGAACCTGCGACCGTAGCGGTCTCGCGACTCCAGACTGAAGCGCCTAGAACCGCTCGGCCACTCCGGCCGGCAAAATTCTGTATATTTTTAAAACTAATTACATAGTGTGTGGATGAATAAGCAGTACTTTGTCAATCGTTGACCATCTTGTACTTTGAAACAGAAGGTCTGATTGACATGGAACACCTCATATTTGGAAACTGACTGAATTTCTTTAATGTTTTTAACAATTTTCGCTGTCTTGAAAACGGAAATTTGTGTTAGTCACTATAGAGTCTTTGTCACCACTGTAGAGTCTCGTACTGTAAAGAAGCAAGGGAGAGGATGTTGTTATGGGTGGCCAGTATCCTGTCTCTAAAACATAAATGCACACATGGATTAACACGGTTCTTTATTTACTTGTACTTGATATTTAACTTGAATAGAGAATGTTGTGGCACAAGCTCATCAGTAATAGCCTGGTTGCGGACTATATCGGTAATGTTGCTATTACACTGCTGGAAAAGTACAAGTCCCACTGTAGTCACTGACCTGGTCGCTATGTACTGTCGTAGCCTGTGATGTGAACTGAGCCAGCTCTCTGAATGAATGACAGGAGCCAAACTCGATGAGGGAGTCAGTGCTGTCAGTGGCGCCAGCCTACACACTTGCTGTCGAGAGGGTGTTGGTGGCGTGTTGCTTGTTAGTGTGTCTCTGGCCTCTCTCGTGAAACGTGCGTTTGATCTAGCGCCTACTTATCGACCTTCGAGCTTCAGCTTTGCCGACCGGTGTGCTGGCGACATCTTACGCCCACACATTCCTCCCCCCTGAAATGCTGCACCATTGTCGTGTAGGGAGGAAGCGAACGACGACTGGGGTGGAGGGCGTGGTGGGGGGGGGGGGGGGGAGGTGTTCAGACGCTGGATGTAGAGGTGAGCTGGGAGCCATGACTTTGGAGGATGGCATACTCCTGACCGTACACTGCCATCTGGCTTGTGAGGCAGCAGTCGCTAATAGCTTCGATGTCAAAACATTTCTGTAATGTAACTGGCTTTTGATAATACTTCTTCTTAACTGGATTTCACTTACTGATTACTGGTTTGTAGTAGAGTAGTATTGTAAGACAGAGACTATTAAATACAGTACTGACAAGATTTTCACCTTTATAGCACTTTTCAAATTGAATAGAATATTTGTTCTTAGGTATATCAGCATGTTGTTCAAACGGTTCAAATGGCTCTAAGCACTATGGGACTTAACATCTGACGTAATCAGTCCACTAGACTTAGAACTACTTAAACCTAGCTGACCTAAGGACATCACACGCATCCATGCCAGAGGCAGGATTCGTACCTGCAACTATAGCAGCAGCGCGGTCCCGGACTGGAGCAGCACGTTGTACATTGGAACAGTTTTTCATATTTGGAAAAATCTTACTTTCCTGCAGCAATTTTTTTTAATTTCAGAAAAAGACTGCAGCAGATATAAAGTGAACTCTACCATTTTAAAATGGAATAAGACAAGAAGTTTAATGTTAAATTTCTATTACAGGGCTGGCTAGAGGCAAAAGCCAGAACATTTTTCCAGGTTACACCATTCTCCCCTACTATCACAAATTCCTTGCTTCGAAAACATCTGAAAACTGGAACGCCTATTGTGATGCCATATGTGAAGCAAAGAAGGCAGTTAGATCAGACAGATATGTCCATTACAACGTCATCAATGAAAGGTTTGACGCACAAGAGCGCGAGTGTGATAACTACGCCTAGCAAAGCAGCAGCATAGGCATACGGCAGACAAATTCTATGGCACAAACAACGAAGAACTGGCGGCGCTACTTTGAAGCAGTCTCCAAAGAAGAGTTCCCACATCCTCCAGTACAACACTTGGTAAACGATCAACGATTCATGGCTGGCTCTGAGCACTATGGGACTTAACATCTATGGTCATCAGTCCCCTAGAACTTAGAACTACTTAAACCTAACTAACCTAAGGACAGCACACAACACCCAGCCATCACGAGGCAGAGAAAATCCCTGACCCCGCCGGGAATCGAACCCGGGAACCCGGGCGTGGGAAGCGAGAACGCTACCGCACGGCCACGAGATGCGGGCCAACGATTCATCATGCCGATCATGAAGCCTGAAGCTCTATAAGCCTCATCTTGGGCAACCGGCTGGGCCGAATGAACTGCCATCAGAATTACCCTGATCAGCCAGAACATTATGACCACCGACCTACTATCGATATAAACCCGGCCAGGAGATAGCAGCGTCACCTGGCGAGGCATGAGTACTCGTCAGGCACACACACGGAGCATTTAGTATCAATGAGCGTGCTGTCTGTGTGTAGAATGTGGAAGCCATGTGGTATGTCTGAGTTTGACCGAGGGCAAATTGTGATGGCCGGCCGAGTGGCCGAGCGGTTCTAGACGCATCACTCCAGAACCGCACTGCTGCTGCAGTCGCAGGTTCGAATCCTACCCCAGGCATGGATGTGTGTGATGTCCTTAGGTTAGTTAGGTTTAGTTCTAAGTCTAGGGGACTGATGACCTCAGATGTTAAGTCCCATAGTGCTCAGAGCCATTTGATTATGATGACCCGGAGGTTCGGAACGAGAATTTCGGAAACTGCACGACTTGTCGGGTGTTCGAGGAGTGCTGTGGTGAGTTTCTCCAACACGTGACAAAACCAAGGTGAAACCACGTCCAGACGTTGTGGGGTTGGGAGGCCACCCCTCATTACAGATGTCGGACGTAGCAGGTGGGGCAAACTTTTAAAACAGTATTTGCGGCGAACTATGGCGGAACTAACATCGGACTTTAATGCTGGGCAGAGTATATGTGTATCTGAACACACAGTGCTCCGTACACTCGTAACCTAGGGCCTCCACAGCCGACGACTCATGCTTGTGCCAATGTCAACACCACGACATCGGCAACTAAGACTAAAATGGGCATGTGACCATAGACAATGGATGTTGGCGCTGTGGGTGAGCATTGCATGGTCAAATTAATCATGATACCTTCTTCATCATGCCCATGGGAGAACGTGAATCCGTCGTCTTCCAGGGGAACAGTTTCTTGACAGCTGTACCGAAGGACAGAGACAAACTGGCGGTGGCTCCATTACGCTCTGGGAAACATTCGCGTGGGCACCAATGGATCCAGTGGAGCTCATGCAAGACATTATGACGGGCAAGGAGTCCGTAAACGGGTTGCAGACCACGTACCCCTTTTAATGCAGATCATGTTTTCCGACAGCAGTGGCATATTTCAACAAGATAATGCGCATGACTTAAGTGGAGGACAACGACTGGGGTGCTTCGTGATAAGATCTGAGACCGGCTCATGTCGAAAATACTTCGCTCTGGAATCCACAAAATTGCTTTATACTGTGCAGAATATTGGCCTGCAACAAAAGTGAAGTAATGATTTGCTACAATGGAAACCAAAATGATTCTGTGGACATCTAGTCTGACACAATGAAATTTGGATTTTCCTTGAAAGTCGATTGTAAGCTTTTGTATCCCACCTGGAAGGCGTCGTGTGGGTCTGCTCCTGTAATTGGAATGGGTAGGCCGAATACAGGAAGTGAGCAGGATCACGTGAGGTAAGAGTCTCGGTACAGCTTTTTACATGAAACTACATTTAATTATTAGTCAATGACATATATAACTTTACAACTGAAGAGCCCATATGTGCAGAACCGTACTCCCGTCGTAAGTAGTACATAGTCTCAATAGCAAGCTGAGGTTGAACCGATGTTTCCAGGCCGTCTGCTCTAGGATGAAATGGCTGCATCTACAGTGGTGCTCATAGAGCTGAACAGTGCCTGAAAGAGGGCGCTCTCATCATTGTCTGTCATAGTGCCAACTCAAGTGGCAGCTACTCCGTGGCATCCTAGCTATGGATACCACATCCCTCTCCACTGAAATGACGCACCGTCATTGAGTATGGCTTCTGATGGCTAGTGGAGGGACCCAGGGGCGGCGCAGGTGAGGGGGCAGACAGCGGAACTGCTGGGGCGCGCTATCCACCCACGACCATAAATTGCTCGCGAGGGGGCGAGGAAAACGCCCCGTGGAAAACCTGCCCAGGCCACGCACCGCCACTGGGTATGCTCGGATGAGGAGGCGGAGCAACGACCTCCATGGCCGACGGCGGCAACGGCGGTGGCGGTGGCGTGACGACTGCCCCAGCGTCCATCGGTTCCGGAACCGCGGAGAAACACGGCGGCGGCGGCGGTCGCGGCGGCCGGAGGTGGGGCGGTGGCGGCAGTGAGAGGTGCCCGTCCGGTGCAGGCGCGCCCGCGGATGCGCGAGCGGCGGAGGCGCCGTCGGTGGAGTCGTGGGCTGAGGCGGCAGAAGCCACGAAGCCTCCAATTCTGCCTGAAAACAACCAGCAGCAGAAAACCGAGGACGGCACAAACGGATCTGGTTCCGGTGTCGCTTGACAGTGCCAGACGGATCAGAAATGACAAGTAAGGCGCAGCCAAGCTGGCGAAGAATGCGCCCCTGCTCCCAGCGCTGCCCGCCAGAGGAAACGCGATAGAACACCAAAGCATGCGGCGCCTAGCCAGAACGAGGCGAAGCAGCTGGAGCGCCGGCGACGGGTGCAATAGCTGCAGGAGTGACCGACGGGCGAGGCCATGTAGCAATTCCGCGTGGCTGTGAGTGACAGGAACCAAGGAAAGTCCAGAGCGCGTGGCGTGCAACTTGCTCATCTGCGACTTAAACGTACTCACAAAGCATTCAGCCTCACCGATCAACTAGGGGTGGAATGGGGTTGAGGTCAGATGGCGAATGCCATTAGCAGCACAGAAGGCGTCAAACTCGGAGGACGCGAATTGGGGGCCATTGTCGGAGACAATAACTTCAGGAAGGCCCTCAATGCAAAAAATGGTCAAAGCCCGAACAGTACTCGCAGATGTAGTAGAAGACATAGGTACAACAAAAGGGAAGTTGCTGTACGCATCAATAACTATCAACCAGCGGGTGTCCCAGAAAGGACCTGCAAAATCAATATGAACGCGCTGCCAAGGCGCAGTGGCCACGCAAAGAAGTGCTGGCTGGGAGGAGACTGATGCTCCGCTCAAGAGCGGCAGTTAGCAAGCAAATTCTCAATATGTTTATCAAGTGCAGTGTCGACGCCTAATTGCTTCGTCCGCACTATACCCCAATGACCAGCGTGCAGCAAGTGGAGAATTTCCGACCGCAACGAACGAGGTACAACCACACGAGACTGATAATTATCAGTTCGTAACAAGATAACACCGTGGTGTACAGACAAGTTGTGACGTTGCGCAAAGTAATGTCGAACTAGTGGCTCGCGAATCTGCATAGCAGATTGAGGCCTTTGAGTATGAATGTACTGCAAAAGAATCGCAAAACAATGCGACGAAAATCAACCGGAAAACCACCAGCTAAGTCCTTATCTTGCGAATCAAGAAACATGCAGGACAGCTCGAGCGAATCAAACACTTCGTCAGGACCGGTTGGTTGGCAGAAGAGACAAAGCATCAGCATTGTCATGCTGGGCCATAGGCCGAAACAAGATTTAGTGATTGTAGTTAGACAAAAACAAAGACCAACATTGCAACTTTTGTACAGTATGGGCCGGAACCGGCTTTGCCGGGTGGAACAATGATATCAAAGGCTTATGGTCGGTGACCAAATAGAACTTACGACAGTACAAAAAATCATGAAACTTTGTCACTCCATAGACAATAGCTAAAGCTTCTTTCTCGATTTGAGAATAGTTTTGCTGGGCAGTATTGAGCAATTTAGACGCAAAAGCGATCGACGATCGACAGAATTAATGCGGTGTGCGAGAACCGCTCCGATGTTGTGAGAAGCTGCATCGACAGCCAAAACAACTGCTTTGAAGGGATCGAAAGAAATCAAACAGCGATCACTCAACAAAGCAGATTTGAGCTTGTGGAAAGCAGCTTAACATTCCGAAGACCAAACAAAAGGAACGTTCTTACGCCGAAGGCGATGCAAAGGCGCTGCAATCGCAGCTGCATTTGATATAAACCAAATATAGTAAGTGATTTTGCCCAACACAGACAAGTTCTTTCAAGTTGCTGGGTGTTGGCAAGTCTCTTAATCGCACTGAGATGTGACGGCAAGGGGTGGATACACTGTCCGTTAATCATATGTCCTAAATACTTAATCTCAGTTTGAAAAAATTTGCACTTGTCTCTGTTACACTTTAGTCCTGCCTGCAAAGGTACAGTAAATAAGGCAAGCGAATTCTGCAAATGTTCGTCAGGGATGCGACCTAATACAACTGTATCGTCCAGATAATTGGAACAACCAGGGACAGTGGCACACAACTGCTGCAAGTAAGGCTGAAAAATAGCAGGAGCCGAAGCACAACCGAACGGAAGGCGGTAAAACTTGAACAAGCCAAGGTGGGTGTTGATCACAAAATAGCGCTGCGTCTGTTCGTCAAGCGGAATCTGAAAGTATGCGTCCCGTAAGTCTATCGTGGAAAAGAATTTTCCCGCACCAAGCTTATCAAAAATGTCTTCAGGACGTGGTCAGGGAAATGCAGCTACCACTGTCTGGGGATGTACTGTAGACTTAAAGTCAGCACAAATACGGAGACGACCACTTGGTTTTTTCACACACACTATAGGCGAACCCCATGCCCAAGCAGAAACAGGTTCAATGACACCACTGTCTTGCAAATTCGTTAAGTTCAGCAGCTACGGCGTCGCACAGTGCGTGCGGTACCAGGCGTGCGGGCCGGAAAATAGGCATGGCATTGTCTTTAACTGTGACATGCGCTGCATACTCTGTGGCGCAACCAAGTCCACCAGAAAAGAGTTCAGCAAAATCATCGCATAGTGCGGCAACACTGTCTGCATGGTCACTAGCGTTGGTGCAAAGCACATTGTCCTGAATTGCGAGGCCCAAATGTTCAAATGTTCGTAGCATCACTGGAGCGGAGCACATGGAAAGACACTGTACGGGTCGTTGCACCATACGTGGCTTGAAAACTACACACACTGAGCACTGAGATTTCCTGTCCAGTAAATGCAAAAATGCAGGCAGCGTGGAACGTGAACGACGAAGCGGGGCGAACCAAGCAAGTCATACGTAGATTTGTTCAGTAAGGAAACTGACGCACCAGTGTTCAGCTGCATGCGAACAGAACGTCCACAAATGTTCAAAGTCACAAAAAGTTTCCTCGCATCGCACTGAATGCGAGAGGAAGTGTCTGGCAAAACTTGATTCATACGACGAGCTGTAGAAGCACGTGAATAAATGGCATTAACGTCTGAACCGTGATTTATTTTCAAAGAATATTCTTAAGAATTTATTTTATTTACTAGCGATTCATCAAGAACATTAACACATTTAATCACACTATGTAAGCATGGAAGTAGTTGCCAGGGAGTAACTGATGAGTCGTAACCAAATTCCTTTTAACAAATGGGAATTTTATTCACTTTAATAGTGCCTAAAAACATTTTTTAAAAGAAAGAGATTTAAAAATATAATCAGAAAGCATCCTCTAAATATCAAAGTTACAATTTATTCAGAGGCAGAAAGAACAAGTTTTGACTGTATGAGGTTTTGGGCAGAGAACCTTGCCGCTCCCTTTTGACGTGGCCGTAGTTACGACCGCTCACAACAGCCTCTGAAAGACTACACTGCTGCAAATCTGCAACACACCAGATAACTTTAAACTAAGAGTTTTAACAATTTACACAAGCACACAAACTATGCAACCCCCGTAGGAGGCATGGAAATGATACAAAACACAAACAATTAAAATATTAACCTTGCCACCGAAGGTGCAACTTGATTTTAACTTCTAAGAAAAGTTTTACGGTGAAAGGGTGGCAACTTTATATACTAAAATGATCATTTAATTAAAAACCCATGAAATTCAATCTTATATAAAATTCTACACGGTTGGCCAAACAATAGTTAAGATGCTCTACAGTACACAGATACCGCCTCTAAGATCACAGGCAATAATATCAAAGTTCCCAAAGACCAAAACATATTTCAGGTATTAGTCCGTTACACTCCAAGCAATAAATTCGTTAACACACCAAATCCGACAACCATGACAGAGCCAGATACTAATTTACGGTAGATTGATAGGGATATTACCGAACAACCTGAACCACAGGTTGCTCTAACCCGCCCCTACTCCACAAGGGAAAAACAGACCTGTTGGGTGACCGAGACGAAGCTGGCTAGAAACCTTCCCAACAGACTTCATCAGATATCCACCCTGACCAAGAAAATATCGCAATAAGCGGAGACAGACAGCACTTTTACAGTGCGGAACAAGATGCCCCTCTAAAGAAAATCAAACAAATTCGGCATTTATATCAGAACTTGGTTTCAAAATATTTTGTCTCCTTGTGTTTCCATAATCATTTCTTAAAATTAATGGAGCTATGCTCACAGCGCTTTGGTCTACAGACTGAACGAGAGATCTTTTTCGGATGTGATATCCGAACATTTAATGTCTGTTCTTCATAAGGAACATAACACGTTGGAATCCAAAATTTTTCAGTTCTCTGATTGCTGATCACTACTCTAGAAGCTGACGTATCCGGGCAAGATTAGTTTTCGAAATCTGCTACACCTGAAGTCCTAGCCACGCTTAAACGATATGTTTAAGATAAGGATATAAAATAATGCTGTGAAGCCCTTAAGGAAAAACAGTGTCTTTTACTTGCATCAAGTTATGTCACAACAGTGGTGCGTCATTATGAGTGGATTCTTTTATTACTGGAAAGAGTGTGTAAAGGGGGAACCAAAAGATATACTGGTGAGGGTATGAACTTGACAGCTTTTGCACTCAAGATGTAAGAAATCTGTTCTGTATCCCAACAACAGGCTATGTATTATGCTGTCGACCGTAGTTGATAGAAGCGTCAATTATACGTAGTTCTCCGTGTGCAACGATTGTTTAGCTTATTTAGAAATAGCGTCACATTTATAACAGATTTCAATGTTATCACAAGGTGTTCTAACTTACTATTTTCAATATCAGCCTTTCCGTCTGAGTTTTGGGAGATTAACGACCCGCTCACCAATCAACAATGAATTAATTAAGATCGAACCAGTGTCGTTAACAAGTGAGAAAAACATTAACAGATTGATAAAATCTTATTATCATTCCTATCTGCAGTGATAATAAATTACTGTATTGTATGAAGGTTCTGAGGTGCAAAGATAGTCTCCTAATCTTGAGAAGAAATTGTTTCCGTGAAGAATGATAGAAAAAGACGTAAAATTTCGTCTTTAAACACAGTGTGGACCGAAGTTTGAACATTATTGATCTTGTGGTTGTTAAATGAGTTGTCTACATACTACTTCGCTCGATACGACCATTAAAAGAGGCTCCACTCTTTAAGGCTGTGTGGGCGTTTGGAAAGGTCGGGGCGATGTTTAATCCACTCTTCACCTCCACCAGATAAAGGTCACTTCTCTCCTTCAAATACCCTGTGATAATACCCACATACCTACAGTGAATTTTAAATTTGCAGGCAAACTGGAACCGAGGAATGTGAGTCTACAGAGTTGCTATCTGATGTTAACTCAGCAAGAAACGCTCAGCTGCGTTCCAAGAACGCAGAACTCTGTAAACACACAGTGCAACCGATCCGTGTCACTTCATGTCTGAGTCAGGTTTCTCGTTCATTTGTCTTAACTCCACACCAGACACCGATGCCGCAGGGCTGCTAGACGACAACTCCAAGTGCGAAGTAATACGCCTCATTTGCCGGAACTACGGCTTGTCTACGAGTTCTTCGAAATTTAAGGTCGCAAGAAAAACAGAAAGCCTGCTACAAAGGCGGAATAAACTAGTTTCTAGAATTCTGTATCGGGGATTAGAGCCATGTGCAACTCATAATCTTTACAAGACGAAAACGGCACAGATGTGCTGAGTGTCTTTATACATAACTTTTCTAGGCTGGCTAAGGCAGTCCCGTAGATAATTTTCATCTGAATCGGTTACGAATTCGGTGAAATGAGTTCTTTTCGCTGACAAAATGTATTCATTTTTGATCATCGATGCTTACAAATCTTTGACGCCGTAGTTCAGTTCTTTCTATCATATCACAGTCCCCTCCAAATTTATACTACAGATCCCATCATTATTTTTACTTTCTCTTTTCCTGTCTGTTTCTTCCTCGATTATCAAAATAACTGATGCCGACACGTAACCACTTGCCTCTTCTCTTGCCATGGATTTTCTTACATCTTTGGCTATTCATTCAAAAACCACTACCATCGCCACAAATGCCACGGTAACCTTCTTCCGTTTTCTTACATTTGTACAAGTAAAGTATGGGTTTAGTTCGAGGTTATCTTGTTATTCTTGAAGCCAAATTCACCTTCACCGAAATGTTGCTGAGTTTTTCGGACTTTTTATGTACGTTTTCTAGAAACAAATTTAGTAGTGCCTGTTAAACTGCTTGTTTTATACTTCTCACAATTGTTTTAGCATATCCTCGTTGTCAGGAAAATTGTCATTTTTTTCTGGATACTTCGCTTTCTTACCATTAGAACTCTAGTCTAATTTTGAGAACAATAATTATGTACTGCGTTGCTGATAATGATTACAGCATCCGGTCAAACAATAGTTGATGTGCTATTTACTTCTTATAGTTAGATGAATGGAAAAATGTCTCTGTTTAGGTGATGTGACTGGTAATTGAGCCTTACTTCTCCTGAAAGCAAATCAACGCCTCAACTACTACGTCACCTCGCTAGTTTTCTGTAACCGAAAGGTGCACACTAGTAAATAATAGGAAAGGTTCAGTATCCTAAAAATGTTTGAGATCTGCATTTTCTCGGGTAATAGAAATTACAGACATGCTGCTACATTGGAAGCAGCTGCTTCCGTCGGTACGTCTAATGCATAAGTCACAATCCTTTTATATCTTATCCATTGATACTCCAAATGTTCAGTCCTAGTGATTAATGATACTGAGTGCTTAGATAATGTGCTAATTTTCAGGCCGTACATGCTAAGTAGATATGTTTGCTTATCTTTCCTAAAATAACCTTAACTCCCTCGCAAATAATATTATAAAATCCCTTCCGCTGTCATTCTATCCTCTACTTCAACGGCATAGAAAAATTTGTTTGTTTGCCGTTAGGATATACGTTGTGTATCTACTGTAAAATTTTCGACTATGACGTTTCGTCCCTGTTGTTATAACGCAAGTCCGCCAGTGTATGTTAGCTGAAACACATCGCTATTATCTCAGCACGATCAGTAAAATAATGCGGGCATTCTCGGCTTTCACTGAAGTATTCTTCCACTAAGACTTCTTAGGAAGGGATACATTATAAATATATGATTCACATATTTGGTCCATTTTGATTCTTATCTTGACCCAAATTATTTCGCTTTCGGAAACTGTAATAAAGTTATTGAATAGGATCATATTCTTTATGGAAATACACACAAAGTTTCTCTTAAAACTACTTTTTTGGTATTCTGGTACACTTTTCTCAGAAACTAAGACTGATAAAGACTCCAAAATTTCAGTATCTCTTGTTAATGATACACTTTTCTCAGGAGCTAAGACTGATAAAGACATCAAAATTTAAGTATCTCTAGTTAATAAAATTATGATTAATCAGACAAGAAAAGGTACCTGATGATGAATCAGACAAGAAAAGGTACCTGTAGTGACACCAAGAGCAAATGTACAACCTCCAAGGTGTTTTTAAAAAGTTATATTTTCACTTTTAGAACAAAGAAACGATTACTCATAACATGAACAGCACACAGTAACGAATTGTTTTGGGAACTGAGTATGATATTTCATCTGTATTCTGTATTGGGGTCATTATCTCTATCAGTTTCTTAAGAAAGTATATCTGAAATTTTCTCATTGTAACATTGATTACTTATGAGAGTTCCCTCACCACAGGTCTCCTTGATGTGATTTCCTTGAATCAAAAATTTTGTACTCATCAATAAAGTGTAATAATTAAAGCAGTTTTGTTGAAAACAAGATACGTATTTTAATTAATGAAAATTGTTTCACAGAATTCTTGTTCTGATTCGTAAAAGTTGTTTCCCACACAATGTGTGAAAATTTGCAATTAATTTTCCATATCAGGCATGCTGTGTGAAACAAACTATGTTGCATCCTGCGTGTATTTGTGTTTCACAACGATTTGATATAGAATCACGAATTTTTTTCCATACACTTCCACAGAGGCATTCCGTCACAAGCGAATGTATTCACAGTATTTACCCTGTTAGCCATAGCCCTGAAATAACAAATATATGGGAGAATTATAAGAAAGTTTTATGTATGATTTTTCTTTCATTTATCTCCAAGTGAAGATGCCGAGAAAGGCACCGAACTAGGTGGGGCAGTAGTATAATATTGGAGTCTTATTCTGGAGGACGGTGGCTCAAAGCCACGTCTGTGTTTCCATGCTTTATTTAAGTTATTTAATATGGGACTCTACCTTTGAAAGATCACGGCAGTTATTCTTTATTCTCCTAAGATGCCTGACTTATACCACAGGCAAATAGCATTGGGGGCCGAAACGGGTCATGGTTTTCAAAATAAAAAGAAAATTGCATCTTGCTGGCGTTTTATTCGAAACTTGTCCACAATCTCCACACCGTTGGCCACTATCCTAAGTTAAATCTCGAACCATCTGCGGTATCTTATGCAGTGAAGAAATGTGTGATACTGCTAACGGCGATTCGCTGATCTCGAACATTAAGTTTAGCGGGCCCACGACGTTTCACAAGAGGAGTGGGCTTCACAGTGGTACAAGCTGTCACCCTCTCCTTTCCTTTCCTTCCACGTACATTCATACTACGAGGCCTGTTTTTTTAAGTAAGTACCGTTTTGAAATTAAAAAAAGACGTGCTAAGATATTTCAATAATTTTATTTTTACATGAAAGCCTGTACCTTAATCTACGCACTGACGCCATTGCAGTCTGGTTCTTCCTTGTTTACGTTGTGTACTGAGTATTTAAAATGCCTCCGATAGTCCCGCCGACTGTGAAGTACGGGCTGTTATATGATTTCTTAGTGCTAAAGGTCTAAAAGCGATCGATATTCATCATAAGATCTGTGCAGTTTACGGAGAAAACATTATGAGTGGTGGAATGGTAAGAAAGTGGGTGAGAGCATTTAAAGATGGCCGCACAAATGTGCATGATGAACAACGGAGTGGGCGTCCTTCGGTCGTTAATGAAAGTTTGGTGCAGGAAGTGGACAATAAGGTGAGAGAAAACAGACACTTTACGATTTCCTCCTTACGGGATGAGTTTCCTAATGTTTCACGTAGTGTTTTGTATGGCATTGTGACCGAGCACTTGAATTATCGAAAATTGTGCTCACTTTGGGTACCGGAAATGCTGACGCATGTGCACAAAACCAAACGTTTAGACAGTGCATTGACTTTCCTTGAGAGGTACCACAACGACGGTGATGATTTCTTAAGCCAAATTGTTACGGGCGATGAAACATGGGTGCCCTACGTCACACCAGAATCAAAGTAACAGTCCACAGAAGTTGAGCAATGGCATCGTTTTGCTGCAAGACAATGCCCGTCAGCATGTGGCGAATCAGACCAAAGATCTCATCACATCTTTTCAATAGGAAACTCTAGATCATCCTCCGTACAGCCCCGATCTAGAGCCCAGTGACTAGCACCTGTTCCTGCACTTAAAGAAACGCCTGGGCAGTCAGCGTCAAACAAGACGATGACGAAGTCTGAACAGTGGTGATGCAGTGGTTAACAAGTCAGGCGGCAGACTTCTATGAGGAGGGTATTCAAAAACTGGTACGTTATGAGAAGTGGCTTTCATGTAAATATAAAATTATTGAGATTATCTTAGCTCTTCTTTTTTTTAATTTCAAAACGGTACTTATTTAAAAATCACGCCTCGTAACATAAACACAACGGGGCATTGAAAATCATTAACTGAAGTCACCTGGACGAGGCAGATTCACTTGTGGCACTACATAAAATTTCGAAGGAAGTCACGGTTAATTACTTCCACTACTGCCCTCCCAAGGACGACGTCTAATTACAGCGTAGGGGATTCAATTAAAATAATAACAACCAGGACTTCTCGTTAACTTCGTTTCATCCATTACCGTCAGCGTTGCTTCTGTGACAGTATTTTCCTAAAATAAAAATAAACCAACCTCAGTCATAAATCAGGGTTCTCGTTTCAATACTAGATGCATTTAAGCCCTGGGGGGCTCATCGTCAGGTGCCTGATCAGTGTACATCAATTTTCAAATTTAAGATACTACTTGTCCTTTTAATAGTACATAGGTGTATTACAAAGTGCCTCATTATGACCACAATTTTTATTAGGACAAAAGGAAAAAATTGTTTACTGTTTCCTTTAGTGGTTACACTGGTTTAAGCACAGTATGAGTAACGTATTTACATATACACTTTTCGTCTCACAGTGCTCTTGTAAACACAGTTCAAACAACTCAAAGACTATTCAAATGTATATATGCTACGATTTTACATATTTAATAGACGAAGTTCATCAAGTTCATCTTTTGTGCTGTCAAACAGCAATATAGTATCATCCACATATCTCCTGTAATAAAACTTCTTTTCAGAAAGTTGGTTATTCCCTTAAAAATTATTTTCTAAGTGGTTGCATTATTAAATTCACTGTATAATAAATAAAATTCAGGAAAGAACACGAAACAAACAAATCCATAAATTTCTTAGACCTAACAGTAGTTAATGAACAACAAGAATATAGCTTTTACATTTTTAGGGAACCAACCTAGGCTGAAATCACAATACACAAATCATTACTCCACTCAAATTTAAACAAGTATGCCACATTTAGGTCCATGTTGAACAGGGCAGCCACATTACCTTCAAAACCCAAAGCACTAGCGCAAGAAATAGATACCATCAAATCAGTTGCAATACAGGTACTCAGTAAAATCCATTGACAAACTATTCAACAAAATACAGGCCGACATCAGTGGTAGATGCACTGCAGATAAAATAAGTGACACATTTCAAATATTCACAAGCATTCTAAATAAAAAATTGCTAACTTACTTGGTAATACCAGTGTAAAAATATCTTTCTCTATAACCAACAAACAAGGACACTACTTCCCTCACACAGTAAACATAACTACCCCAGTAACAGAACAGCTCGCCGGCCGCGGTGGTCTAGCAGTTCTAGGCGCGCAGTCCGGAACCGCGCGACTGCTACGGTCGCAGGTTCGAATCCTGCCTTGGGCATGGATGTGTGTGATGTCCTTAGGTTAGTTAGGTTTAAGTAGTTCTAAGTTCTAGGGGACTGATGACGTCAGAAGTTAAGTCCCATAGTGCTCAGAGGCAACAGAACAGCTGAATATATAAATTGCAATGTAACACTTGCCTTGCACTCTTCAGAAACAAAACAGGAAAAACAGGATGAACTTTCCATATATGTTTCAAAGAATACAGTGATGTTTTCAGTCTCAACCGCTTTGACAAATCCTTAATAACAAACGATATGTACGTTAAGAAGCACAGATTAAGTGACATCCGCAACGGCTTACTATATTCTGCACAGAAAATAATAGTATAAAACTTGATCTGCTAGAATAACTATAAATACTGTTACACAAAGAAATATTCCCCGAAACCATGTTAAATAAACAACCAGATTTCACAACCATTGTTTTTCAGCAATTTTAAAAGTTTATTTTATCCTAAGGAAACAAATATCTAATATAGGAATCATTTCACATCACAGGGTATGTATAAATAATAATACAGCTGCTTTTTATTGTTAGAAACAACAAAACCTGAATGTACGTAAAAATATATCATCTTTGCACCTGGATATTCTTTGAAGTGTTTGAATTGGTTCACAAATGTACTGCGAGAAGAAAAGTGCGTATATATACATACATAAAATATATATGTAAAACTTATACACGAGGTTTGACGGAAAGGTAATGCCTCCACCTTCGTAACTCTTCAACAACTGGCAGCATTGGTAGGCGGCAGGTACTGGCTTGTTCCGTATCCTCTTCTCTACAGCTCCAGTTGGCGGGAAGCCTTAGCATTGAACAGTTGTGTTGTTACAATGTAAAAAAGTATGGAACCCTGCGCAGATGGTCGGTCAGTGCGAGTTAAGCAATGTGCAGTCATTGAATTCTTGACAGCAGAAGGTGTCACCCCAAATGAGATTCGTCAGAGAATGAATTCAGTTTATGGTGATTGTGTTGATGTAAGTACTGTGCGTCGTTGGGCGAGTAAATTTAAAGATGTTGAGGCGGGAACATCTGACCTGCGTGACAAACAAAGAGTAGGACGTCCTGCGGCAGTAACCACCGAGTTTCACAAGGAATATGTTGACAGATTGATTCAGGACGATCGTCGTATCACTCAGAGAGAAACTGCAAGCACAACCGCCGTTTCACAAGAACGTGTGAGTCACATTATTGCTGTGCTTGGCTATCGGAAGATCTGTGCACGTTGGGTACCCCGGATGCTGACTCCTGAAATGAAAGCGCACAGACTTGAAATTTGCCAGGAACTCCTCTCGCGTTACGAGAGTGAAGGTGACGCCTTTCTCCATTCAGTTGTGGCAGGAGACGAAACGTGGGTACACCACTACCACCCGGAGACGAAACGTTGGTCTATGGAATATCGACACAAAGACTCGCCCCAGATAAAGAAATTCAAGACGCAGCCATCAGCAGGATGAATCATGGCCACAGTGTTTCGGGCGCAGATGGTGTTATCTATTTTGATTTTCTTGATAGTGGAACAACAATAAACTTAGAGCGTTACATCACAAAACTGATGTTGTGGGGAATGCTAACCAAAGACTGCGTTTTATTGGCAGGACACTTCGAAAATGTAACAGACCTACTAAGGAGACTACCTACAGTACACTTGTCGGTCCTCTTTTAGAATACTGCTGCGCGGTGTAGGATCCTTACCAGATAAGACTGCCGGAGTACATAGAAAAAGTTCAAAGAAAGGCAGCACGTTTTGTATTATCGCGAAATATGGGAGAGAGTGTCACAGAAATGATACAGGATTTGGGCTGGAAATCATTAAACGAAAGGCGATTTACGTTGCGACTGAATCTTCTCACGAAATTTCAATCACCAACTTTCTCCTCCGAATGCGAAAATATTTTGTTGATACTGACCTACATCGGGAGGAACGATCACCACGATAAAATAAGGGAAATCAGAGCTCGTACGGAATGATAAAGGTGTTCATTCTTTCCGCGCGCCATACGAGATAGAAATAAGAGAGAATTGTAAAGGTGGTTCGATGAAGCCTCTACCAACACTTAAATGTGAGTATCCATGTAGACGTAGACGTAGATGCGAACTCTGAAACAACGGCTAACAAGGGTCCGAAAGAAAAAGGGAAATGTTCTCCTGCAGCATGACAATGCCAAACCACACATACATTCAGATTTTGTTGTTTCTAACATAATAAAAAGCAGCTGCATTATATATATATATATATATATATATATATATATATATATATATATATATATATATATATCTGTGTGTGTGTGTGTATTAGTTTTATTCATCTGTACATATCTCTTACAAGAACAGTGGAAACGTCTAGGTATTACAATTTATGAACAACAAAAATAAATTATTTCACAGATACAGACTTGATAGACTTACAGGTCTAATTTGACAAGAGATTTATAGCAGAAACCATCCTGGCATTTGCCTGAAGCAACTTAGGGAAACAACAGAAAATCTAAGTAAGACTTGCCGAAGGAAGACTGCAGCCTGCACCCTCCCAAATACAAGGCCACTCTGCTTAAAACGGTGATAACCTCATCGAGTTTGCCGCTAGTCTACACTACTGTTTTACAAATAAGTTATTTAATAACGAAAAAGATCAATGCCTTATATCCCACACCCAGTCACTGCAAGCACGATACACACATTGTTTCATACCACTAAACACACTATCAGCCGATGTCAGGACCATTACGTGCCCCGCAACCTACCATTTTCTATCCAGGAAAACTGAGTCAGCATCCCTCTATAACGAGTGAAATGTTGACCTCAGAAAGATTTATTTCTTGGTACAAAAGTACGTTTTGAATTTTATGTTTATTCTTTCTTGGTAAATGTAAGTTCATTCTAGATCATGTTCCATCGCCATAGACAGAGCTGTTTGTCCAATAACCATCAATGTTATTTTTTATATGTGCAGGTGATTGGTAAATGTATCCACACAGTGCACTTAAAAAGCCAAATGTTTTGAACAGATCTCTACAGTGAGCTCAGTTACTATTTTTGGTTATGCATCTTATAGCACTTTTTCTGCAGTTTGGAAATTGTTTTCGTATTTTGTGCATTTGCTGCCCAGAAAAGAATGCCACAGCTAAGGAATGAGCGTATATATTAATAATTTGACACTGATTGTTACACACTGATGACAGGGCTATAAGGGCATGACATGCTGATGACATTCTGTTACCAAAAATCTTTGTGTGTTCCTATCATTTTAATTGAGAGTCTATACTCATTCCTAGAATTTTTGCTTTCCTTACATTGTCTACAGAGGAGCCATCTGCATTTTAATTTAACAGTATCGTTTTCCCTCTTCAAACTGAAATTTATTGTGTTTGTTTTCTTTATGTTCAGTGTCACTTTATTGTTTAATGACCAACTTTAAATTTCCTTGGTGGTTTCATTTGTTATCTCGGCAAGAAAAAGATACATCTGATAATACTGGACTAAAGAAACACGTAACCACTATTCGAAACAGTGGGTAACTTTTCGGTTTTGTCTTAGCTTTGTGACAATTGTAGTCACAATGTGGCACTTTTGGAATATTTGGAATATACTTATGTACTCTTACGAAGATCAGTAGTAAGCTAAATCCGAGAAACGATATATACCGATCAGGCTCTTGAAGGTGAGCCCCATGTCTCGAAATGAATAGTGTACTGAATTAAGAATCACGATCTGTTACTGAATGAGGTTTGTTTTTTATTTTTCGTTAACGTACATTGTACAGGACAAAGTAACGTCTCTTCTACTACCTGAAAGGTTCAGTTTTTATCACGGTGAAAGTAGCAACGCGTGCGACTGTAGTGAATTGTTTCCATACTAGCATTAGGAATCATTCGTGAATCCCAGCATCAGCTGTTATTAGATGTACAAATTCCTGTGATTTATCAGGTCCGTTGTACAATATTATATTATAAATCTTGTAGAAACACAAAAGCCGGGGGGGGGGGGGGGGGGCGTGGAGGGGGGGGGGAGGGGGGAGGGGGGGAGATGGACTGTCAAGAGATTCGATGCACCCTGTGACAATCTGTGACGCTCCATGTAATGCCAAAGCAAAGGGAAGGTCCTAAATGGGAATGGTTTGCTACTGCTGTCTTCTTACCTTCGGATTGTGTGTCATATAACTGTATACTGTTTCCATGCCATGGCCGCTTCTGATGTGTGCTGTGGTGAAGGTAGGGTAGGGTAGAACTGATAGTCCGGGTTGTTATGGGTGAATATTTAGGTTATTGCATTACATTACATTTATCGTTTTCCATGGATCCCTTGAAGAAGAGTCTCTGGGGGGTGTTTTTTCTCAGATACATGGATATTGTACAATTCTACAATTCTAATTGTTATGAGCTATAATCGTTGCGAAGATATTGATCGATGGAGTAGAAGGAGTTGGCCAACAGGAAGTTCTTTCATTCACTCTGAAACCGATCTTTATGACGTACAAGACCTTTGATATGCTCTGGTAAGTTACTGAATATATGAGTGCTCGTGTATTTGACTTCTTTTTGTACTAATGTTAAGCTTTTATAGTTCTTATACAGATTGTTTATGGTTCTGATATTATAATCATGTTTTGCACTATTTTGTGTAAAAATAGACATGTTGGAAATGACAAAGGACATCAATGAGTATATGTGCTGAGAAGTACTAGTTAGAATTCGAAGTTTCTTAAAAGGGTCTCTGCATGATGATCTAGGACTGACGTCAGATATAGTCCTAATGACTCGTTTCTGAATTTTGAAAATGTTCTCTTTGTGAGAGGAGTTTCCCCAAAAGATGTTTCCATAACTCATTAGTGAATGGAAGTAGGCCAAATGAACTAACTTCTTAATTTTTAAATCATCTATTTCTTCTACCATGCGTACTGCAAATGTAGCTGAACTAAGGCGTTTCATTAAGTCTAGGGTGTGAGTTTTCCAATTTAGGTTGTGGTCAATTTGTAGCCCTAAAAATTTGACACTGTCTACAGCTTTAACTCATTGTTTGAATACGTTATACTTATAGGGTCAGGTATTCTTTGTGAGATACTAATCTGTATGTACTGGGTCATGTCAAAATTCAGTGACAATCCATTTACTGTGAACCAGCCATTGATCCTTACAAATACTTCATTAGCCGATTGCTCAGTGAGATCATGGGTACTGTTTTTATACCAATACTTGTATCATCTGCAAATAAGACAAAATTTGAATTTTGTGACTCTGCATATGGAAGGTCATTAACATATAATAGGAACAACAAGGGGCCTAAAATAGAGCCCTGGGGCACCCCTTGTCTGATGGTTTCATATTTTGAATGACTCTTGTTATGTGGTAAGCGTGATACAGACACACACTATTTTCCATTAAAAAGATAGAATGAGAACCATAAGGCTGCTACTCCTGTTATCCGATAATATTATAACTTTTGTATACAGATATCATGCTTAACACAATCAAAAACTTTAGCCAGATCACAGAATATTCCAACTGATAATAACTTTTGATTTATTGATTCTAATATATCATCTGTAAAAGTGGATATAGCTTGATCAGTTGACAATCCTTTCCGAAATCCAAACTAATTGCGAATGAGAATACTTTTCTGTACTAAGTGTTTATAAAGTCGGTTGTACATAACCTTTCAAACACATTTGAAAATATTACCAATAATGAAATGGGACGGAAGTTTTCCACTGATGATTTGTCTCTTTTTTTGTGTAATGGTTTGACAATAGCATATTTAAGCCTATCTGGAAAAGTATCACTGTGGAGGGATTCATTACATAAGTAACTCAGTATGTCACAAATTTCTTAGGAGCGACATTTAGTTATGATAGTGCTGATTTATCATAACCACTGGAACATTTGTTTTTAAGAGAGCTAATAATATTAGAAATCTCTTTCGGTGAGGTAGGATATAATTGAATTTTGTCAAACTTCTGCGGAAATGCATTTTTAAAATATTTTAAGCTGTCTTCTGAGGAACTATACAAACCTAAGTTGTCTGCTGCTGAAAGGAAAAAGTTGTTGAACGTGTCTGCAATTTTTGAGGTATCTCTAATCAACTCATTATTTACATTTAACATAATTTCCCCATTTGCCTGATTAGTTTTTCCTGTTTCACTTTTTACCATGTTCCATATATGTTATGGGTGATCATTTAACGGAAGACAGAGAGAGGGCGAAACCCGATGCTGCCACATGCCGCCGCATTTTCCAAAAGCACGAAATCCCATATTTCAAACAAGACATGGCAGATTTCTACTTCTCCTATTACCTCATCAATTAAAAATTAGATGCTGATCAGAGACACTAGTGCAAACCCAGTAAAAGCGTGAGCTTCGCAATGATGAATAACCATCATACGTGTCCTATATTCTCTTTTCATGACACTTGAAATGCAAGATGGAGCAGAGGAAATTCATTTTTGAGATATAAACATAACTTAATTTATTTGTGCGATACGCACATATACACAGAAAGGAGACTAAACACAGAATTATTTTGCCATCCATATTCAATAGAATGGACTATCTGTTCCAACGTTTCCACTTTTCCATGATACGATACCCTTTGGTAAAGTCGTGTGGCTTCCACTTCGTCCTGTTTTCCGCTGTGCAAAACACGTCAGTCAATCTGAGAGGTGCCATAATATATCACTCGTTGTCGTGTAATAATACAGGAGGTGGAGGGAACGCTGTGTAATAGTCACGGATTGGCCAGTTGCTTTAACCTCTCAGCAAACCACACAGCGCCGTGGCTATTAAATCAGCAATGTCTGTACTGGTTGCTGGCCCAAATCTGGCGAAGAAAATTTCTTGCATCTGGAATCGGACCAAACTCTTATGGACTGCTGACTATTGGGTTTCCGCTATTTAGTAGCATCAGTCATGAGCTGCTACAGCAAATAGTATGTTACCATTTTTTTAAATCCAGGTTAATGAAAAAATGTGTGAATCCTTGTCATCCGACGTTGTGTTGATAATATCTTCAACGATGTTCAGCTTCACCCAGGCACAAAAATAAATTTTATCTTGGTGTCGTCTTTCTGGTAAAGGGGGCGTCGAAGGAATCAGTACATTCGTAGCTCATTCTAAGCCAAAAATCTATGATTATCGCGTCCCAAATCTAAAGACTACGAGTTACGTGATATATACTCAGGTGGTTCATATGGCTGTCAACAGCTGCGTCACGTAATACTCTGCATTCCGGACGCTAAGTGTTCACTTCTGCAATACCCGAAAACATTTCTTGCGTACTAATTGTAATCTTTGCGTTTAAACATAAACGTCGTTTCCCAGCGTTGCGATGTTTCGAGGATACAGCAGGATTTACATTGATTTTTAAAGAAGTTATCAGTAGCAGAAAAGTCGATGCTCAGTTTGATATTTTATGTTCTGCTGGAAGGAAGATGGTTTGAGATGACTGGCCATTCATTACACACGTCTACTCACTGTTTCTCTGAACGAAACGTGACCCTGGAGGAAGAAGTACAGATGTGGCCCTGAGAGTGCTTACGTATACCAATTTAACTTCCTCCTACCGCGTCTTTTCTTTACGTAACACGAGTAGGAGAACACAACAAGATTTTATTTTCCATCTCTTTTGTATTAATATGGTAGCATGATATGACTGCACGTCGATCATTATATGCTTATTAGACTCTTTAATTGTTTAATATGATCTCTTTTCTAGCTTTGACTATATACTCTGATATGTACAGTGTTAGTAGTTGAAAACAGAAAAACGTTTACACCTCATTTTTTCATTCGTCACTATTATAAACCACTTTGTATTTTCAGACATGTGATAGGATAAATAATCCACTGATAATAGCACCGACCTGTTGAGAAATTTTTAGGCAAAAAAACTAAGAATAATTTCTAGCTAAAAAAAGTCCCCTAGTATGCCCAGGAATCCCCCAGCATTCGAGAAGCAAGCAGACATAGGCGGCAAGCTGGCCTACACGAGGCTTCATGAAGGTTAGAGAAAGTTACTCTCGTTGTACAACTAGCGGACGTGATTGTAACATCCGTAATACGTCAGTTTCTCTACACACAGTTCGGCACACAGCTTATTAGCTTATTGAGTACACGTAATCTTTCTTACAAGGACAGATTGAGGGCTTCTAGTCTTGAAAAGCGATGGCGCTCATATTAGTGAGTTTTATGTTTATGTTGGTAACGTAGGGGAGAACGGGTATAGCTGGTAAATGGTGTGAAGTTGATACATAACTCCTTTTCTTTGCAGCGCTGTAAGCGTTGTGAGCTAGTATCACCACAGTCCAACAGTCTAAAGACATTGCATCTTCCATAGTAGTTCAGCGCGATGAGAACTGTGCGAGAGGAAGGACCGCAAGTTTTCTCACTTCCAGCTGCCTAAGTATTGTCTTTCATACAAAACTTTTCGTAGTTTGTGAAACTGTTGAATACTTCGTGAGGTTTTAAACAGTTGTGTTAGGTATGGATTTCAATAACAATAATACTCAAATCTTGCAATGTTATATGAAACTCTTGTGGAACAATGAGCCGTCCATCTTGTTTAAAAAGTCTGGCTGAGGCAATTTGGCATATTACTTTGCACATAGCATGTGACATGTGTCAAATTATCCTCCTGGACCGAGGAGTAGTAAAAGAAAGTACACTACTGGCCATTAAAATTGCTACACCACGAAAATGACGTGCTACAGACGCGAAATTTAACCGACAGGAAAAAGATGCTGTGATATGCAAATGATTAGCTTTTCAGAGCATTCACACAAGGCTGGCGCCGGTGGCGACATCTACAACCTGCTGACATGAGGAAAGTTTCCAACAGATTTCTCATACACAAACAGCAGTTGACCGGCGTTGCCTGGTGAAACGTTGTTGAGGTGCCTCGTGTAAGGAGGAGAAATGCGTACCATCACGTTTCCGACTTTGATAAAGGTCGAATTGTAGCCTATCGCGATTGCGGTTTATCGTATCGCAACATATCTGCTCGCTTTGGTCGAGATCATGACTGTTAGCAGAATATGGAAGCGGTGGGTTCAGGAGGTTAATATGGAACGCCGTGCTGGATCCCAACGGCCTCATACCACTAGCGGTCGAGATGACAGGCATCTTATCCACATGGCTGTAACGAATCGTGCAGCCACGTCTCGATCCGAGTCCATAGATGGGGACGTTTGAAAGACAGCTACCATCTGCACGAACAGTTCGACGACGTTTGCAGCAGCTTGGACGATTAGCTCGCAGACCATGGCTGCGGTTACCCTTGACACTGCAGCACGCACAGGAGCGCCTGCGATGGTGTACTCAACGACGAACGTGGGTGCACGAATGGCAAAAGTCATGTTTCCGGATAAATCCAGATTCTGTTTATAGCACCATGATGGTCGCATCCGTGTTTGTCGCGGTGAGCGCACATTGGAAGCGTGTATTCGTCATCGCCATAGGCGTATCACCCGGCGTGATGGTATGGGGTGCCATTGGTTGCACGTCTCGGTCACCTCTTGTTCGCATTGACGGCACTTTGAACAGTGGACATTACATTTCAGATGTGTTACGACCCGTGGTTCTACCCTTCATTCGATCCCTGCGAAACCCTACATTTCAGCAGGATAATGCACGACCGCATGTTGCAGGTCCTGCACGGGCCTTTCTAGATCAGAAAATGTTCGACTGCTGTCCTGGCCAGCACATTCTCCAGATCTCTCACCAATTGAAAACGTCTGGTCAATGGTGGCCGAGCAACTGGCTCGTCATAATACGTCAGTCACTGCTGTTGATGAACTGCAGTATCGTGTTGAAGCTGCATGGGCAGCTGTACCTATGCACGCCATCCAAGCTCTGTTTGACTCAATGCCCAGGCGTATCAAGGCCGTTATTACGGCCCTAGGTGGTTGTTCTGGGTACTGATTTCTCAGGATCTATGCACCCAAATTGCGTGAAAAGGTAATCACATGTCAGTTCTAGTATAATATATTTGTCCAATGAATACCCGTTTATCATCTGCAGTTCTTCTTGGTGTAGGGATTTTAATGGCCAGTAGTGTATAAAAGAACGCAGCACGCATATTAGATGTTGTCATTAATCCATCCACCTCATCTTCGAGCTATTTACATACTAAAGGACTCTAACATCGAGAAGAGTTGTGACAGCGAAAGATCTTTACCGGAAGTAGGGCCGCAAAGTAATCCAACCGTCATACGAAAATATAGTGCACTACTACTTTGACGGAACTCTGCACAAAGAGTCTAAGAGGAAGAAAGAGCCATTTTTTAGACTTGTTTTTAGGCAAGAACGAAAAAAGTGGTGCAATGAAATAAAAAATAAGGATCACATGTTTGTAGGAACATTATTCCAAAATAGAATTGTCTGGTGGCGTAACAGATTTAGCAAGTTACAATGATTCTGAAGACATCCTCGGTTACCTACTAGACACATACGCTGAAGACAAATGCGAACCCAGCCTATAGGATTTCAAGAATTCCTACCTACACCATCTCCAAATGATAAGACCATGTATGTTGTTCGTGGAGATAATTCGCAGCTGTATCCCTTGGATGACCTTGTAGTGATAAAATACAGAGTCCAATTATATCCTACAAACATAATGGAAATCGACGGTTATGAGGCTCGCGGAGTGGCCGCGCGGTCAGAGAAACCATGTCACGGATTGTACGGCCCCTCCCGCGGCCGCTCCCTCGGGTATGGGTGTGTTGTGCTGTTCTTAGCAGAAGTTAGTTTGAGTAGTGCGTAAGTCTAGGGACTGATGACATCAGCAGTTTAGTCCCTTAGGAATCCACATACGTTTGAACATTTTGATGGTTATGAATTATTTCTTTATAATAAGATGAAAGAAAAGAAATTTTGAAGGTGCAGGGGTTCCCGATGCAATTTGACACAATTACAAAAAAAAAAAGTGCGAAAGTAAAACCACCAGTCCAAGTAAGCGGTGGAGCTACTTTCTTGGTGGTCATGAAGCTGCAGTTTATGACTTCTTTGTTCTTTTTTAGGATTTTATTTAACTTGTCTTTGTACATTATTGTTTTTACTTTATTTAACTTTGGCATTGATGCTTAACATGCACATAATTTTTTCTATATTTTATGTTCAAATAAAAATTTTGCAGTTATTAACTTACGTTCATTTCCCAGATCCTGACAACCACCATTTATCTCAAATAGCTTCATCTTATCACACCATGTCCGCACATCTAGTATAGTTGTTACCATTTTTGTACAGAATTTTTTACAAATGCAGCATACGAAGTGATATTTTCACCGTTAAGTAATAGCGGAAGACAAACACTACGGTCTAAGGCGCAGCAGTCATACACTGTGCGGCTGGTCCCGTCGGAGGTTCGAGTCCTCCCTCGGGCATGGGTGTGTGTTTGTCCTTAGGATAATTTAGGTTAAGTAGTGGGTAAGCTTAGGGACTGATGACCTTAGCAATTAAGTCCCATAAGATTTCACACACATTTGAACATTTTTGACAAACACTATCTGCAGCACCAGTAACGTAAGCAATACGAATTACACGGAAAAATAGAAAAATCTAAAACTGGAGGATGGGCCAATTAATATCAGTCTGCCTCATGACGTCAACTTCATCCGCCGAGGAGTTTTACTCGTGCAGCATTTCAGAGTTCTCGCGTTTCGTGTGCTTGATTTAAGTAAGATTCGCTGTCTTAGATTGTTTCTTGTCATCGAAGGATCGTCAGAACTTAGTAAATGTTTACCAGGGTTGCTCATGGAAGTAATAACCAAAAATCTTCCGTAACACCCTCTGAATATAACACGAATTGAACACTAGCCGTAAAATGATATGATGTGACAAAACTGCATCCTTACATGGGACGTGGTGAACATATACGCATTTAGTTTCTTTACACCTATTTATTTATTCTTTGACGTAATGACTGGATAATATCGACCTCCAAGCCAGTGAAAGAACCTCTCTGGCGCGAGAATATGTACGTGAGCTCAGTCATACGCTCCGTCAGTGTTCCGCTCGACCATTTCTGACTACTACAAGCGAGGACCATTGTACTGTGCGCCAAGCACATCGTAACCTCTTCATATCTGCGCCTACCATCCGAGAACAAGTAATGGACTGCCTGCAACACTCATCTCGCACCATAAGTCGGCGTCTAGCAGTAGCTGATCAGGGAATAATCTTTTCAGGCGTAGGCTGTCGTTGATACCACAGCGCAAACGACTGCATTTGGAGCTGTGCCTTAACAGGGAATCGTGGACTGGCGACGAATGGCATCGCATTATGTTCAGCGATGGATAGTGGATGAACGTTGTCGGTGAGTATGGCGGCAAGCTCCAGCGAGGTTCCACTCTTCCGCTGAAGAGGTTCAAATGGCTCTGAGCTCTATGGGACTCAACTTCTGAGGTCATTAGTCCCCTAGAACTTAGAACTAGTTAAACCTAACTAACCTAAGGACATCACAAACATCCATGCCCGAGGCAGGATTCGAACCTGCGACCGTAATGGTCTTGCGGTTCCAGACTGCAGCGCCTTTAACCGCACGGCCACTTCGGCCGGCCGGCTGAAGAGGCATAGCGATGTCATTCCTAGAGTGATGGTATAAAGAGCCATAGAGTATGAGTATGTGTCATGGCTGGTGGTGACTGTGAGAGGCCTGATGACGCAATTATATGAACATCCTGCATCCTCATGTATATTGTCCATTTTTCAAGAGGATAATACTCGTCCACAAATGGCACGTCCTCTTTGAATTGTCCGCTTGGTGCAGAAGTACTTCTGCGACCAACAAGACATCCAGACCTCTCGTCGATGGAACAGCGTGCTGTCATTTCGAACCACTTGTAAGATGGCTATAATTTCGCACCTTACAAACACTCATCTACATACACTACTGGCCATTAAAATTGCTACACCAAGAAGAAATGCAGATGATAAACGGGTATTCATTGGACAAATATATTATACGAGAACTGACATGTGATTACCTTGTCACGCAATCTGGGTGCGTAGATCCTGAGAAATCAGTACCCAGAACAACCACCTAGGGCCGTAATAACGGCCTTGATACGCCTGGGCATTGAGTCAAACAGAGCTTGCATGGCGTGTACAGGTACAGCTGCCCATGCACCTTCAACACGATACCACAGTTCATCAAGAGTAGTGACTGGCGTATTGTGACGAGCCAGTTGCTCGGCCACCATTGACCAGACGTTTTCAATTGGTGAGAGATCTGGAGAATGTGCTGGCCAGGGCAGCTGTCGAACATTTTCTGTATCCAGAAACGCCCGTACAGGACCCGCAACATGCGGTCGTGCATTATCCTGCTGAAATGTAGGGTTTCTCAAGGGTCGAATGAAGGTAGCGCCACGGGTCGTAACACATCTGAAATGTAACGTCCACTGTTCAAAGTGCCGTCAATGCGAACAAGAGGTGACCGAGACGTGTAACCAATGGCACCCCATACCATCATACCGGGTGATACGCCAATATGGCGATGACGAATACACACTTCCAATGTGCGTTCACCGCGATGTCGCCAAACATAGATGTTGCGATACGATAAACCGCAATCGCGATGGGCTACAATCCGACCTTTATCAAAGTCGGAAACGGTACGCATTTCTCCTCCTTACTCGAGGCATCACAATAACGTTTCACCAGACAACGCCGGTCAACTGCTGTTTATGTTTGAGAAATCTGTTGGAAACTTTCCTCATGTCAGCACGTTGTAGATGTCGCCACCGGCGCCAACCTTGTGTGAATGTTCTGAAAAGCTAATCATTTGCATATCACAGCATCTTCTTCCTGTCGGTTAAATTTCGCGTCTGTAGCACGTCATCTTCGTGGTGTAGTAATTTTAATAGCCAGTAGTGTATTTTGCCATGATTTACAATCGGAATTGTGTATCATATGATAGGTTGTACATTGTATATATGAATATTTAAAGAAGACTTACATTCTCACATACTCCTTGTAAATTGTTGTTTATGCTTACTGCATGAAAGGTGATTGATTATTATAACGGCGTAATGAATGATTGCCTATACTAGCAGAGGTTGGTGCACCAGTGGAAATGAAACGGCAGGCGTACCTCAGGCTCTGGGTGGAAAAGCCCGCACAGGTGTGTTGGTCAGCTAAACACAGGAAGTAGCCCAAAGCGGATGGTAGGGGCACCTGAGCGCTGCAGCACAATACAGAGGTGGCCGGGCGGTGTTTGAGCGGAACTGGAAGGATAACTGGATAATACTTCGGAAACTTTGAAAGTCTTGGACGGAGCAGAGAGGAACATGGAAGCGTTACCTCGGAAATCACGCAGGCTGGGTTATTTCCGAGGAGTTTTAATCTGAGAAGCGTAGCATTGTATGAATTCCTAATTAATAGGGATATGTATTCTCTCACAAACTTTTCGCGCTGGACGACCAAAGACTAAAATATGGTTGGTCGGCACAAAGAAGAATTTGTAGAGAGGGAGAGCATTCCGAGGTTTCGAGAATATGATTCGCCCTCTGCAGTTACGAGGGAGGGGAGCGAAGCTTTCTGGGTAGCCAGCAGTGGAGAGAAAGAGGTCTTCCGTTTTGATCGCCTGTGTTTGACAGTCACTCAGTATCAGTTTTTGTTGGTAGAGACGGACTTGCTGTCTTTACTCTCAGGAGATTTTGTAGTTAGAACGGTTAGGCACTGTACTGTTATGAACTCATACGACTCTGGATCCCGCCTCCGGCTAGGGAGTCGTCTTTGAGTATGCAGCGTTCAGTGATTGAGAGCACTTCTGTCTATAATCACATTGATACGTTATCTGAATTCCGTCTTTGTGGCTGGGAGTTCGCGTTTCTTGCCTGTAGACCACAGAGAGGAGAAAGTATTAGACTACACTAGTCAGAGGACCGCCTTCTGCCGTCCTAGCGTTTGAATGAGTTTTCATTTTGTGACTGGAGCTCATCCATCGTTGCAGACGTGTACGAGAACCATCACTCCGACGCACATGACGGAGTACATAAGGTAAATGTGGTGTCACCGCCAGACACCACACTTGCTAGGTGGTAACCTTTAAATCGGCCGCGGTCCGGTAGTATACGTCGGACCCGCGTGTCGCCACTATCAGTGATTGCAGACCGAGCGCCGCCACAGGGCAGGTCTAGAGAGACTTCCTAGCACTTGCCCCAGTTGTACAGCCGACTTTGCTAGCGATGGTTCACTGACAAATTACGCTCTCATTAGCCGAGACGATAGTTAGCATAGCCTTCAGCTACGTCATTTGCTACGACCTAGCAAGGTGCCACTATCATTTGCTATTTATCTTGTGATGCATGTACCGTCAGACAGATGTTCACCAATTATGGATTAAAGTTAAGTATTCCAGAAGCTACGTACTATTTTTGCTACTATAAAGACCTTGTCATTTTCCAGACCTCACGCCAGCCTGCGTGAGCTTTAACGCGTGCCTTTCGGCTTCACCTCATAGTGGCTTGGCTGTCTTGCCAAGTCACAGCAGTTTGGCGCCGAGGATTGACGACGAGAATTTTGCGTTCGTATCTATACAGACTGATTTACTTGTGTAATGGCTTCACCACAATCTCCAGATGTACTGTCCGAATTTTATCGCTTACAGAATCAGCAGACGCAGGCCTTACTGGATGCCCTTGGACAGCTCGTCCAGGGTCAACGTGCAATGCAAAACGATGCGGCCGCCGCCGCTCCACCGCTCCCGCAGCCACAACACGCAGTTGCACCACCTTTTCGTCATTTTGATGCTGCACTGGAAAGTTGGACGGAATGGTCACGCCAATTTGGATTCCATCTCGCCGCCTACAGAATTCTAGGTAACGTGCGGCAGCCTTTTTTGTTAGCATCCGTAGGCGTCCAGACGTACCATGTGATAGTGAAATTATTTCCCCGACGCGACGTAGCAACTCTGTCCTACGACGAAATTTTGTCTGCATTGGATGCATATTTCAAAGAATCAGTCAGTGTCGTTGCCAAAAGGTAAACCCTCTTTCGTACAAAACGTACGGCCGGTCAAACTAATTGGGAGTGGGCTGCAACCTTGCAAGGCCTTACTAGGGATTGTGCTTTTGAGTGTGAATGTGGACTCCCTTATTCAGATACTATGGTACGTGATCTATTGCACAGAACGTTTCTGATGTTCGTATATGGGAACAGATTTTGAAACTAGTCAATCCCTCCCTTCAACAAGTGATGGACATATTGTATCGGCAGGACACACTTGACTTTGCTCAGGAATCATTTGCAATTTCGCCACCCGTGTGTCAGGTTAACCAGCCCGCCGGGCGAGCTGCACGGAACTGTAAACAGTCCTCGCGCCCGGCCGCGCCAACGCCGCCTGGCTCTCCACCACGTGTACCGCGCCAGCAAGCAAATGCAGTGAAATCATGCCCGCGGTGTGCTACTAGACATTCGCGTGAGAATTGCCCATCACGCCAGGCTATTTGCTTTTCCTGTAATAAAAAAGGACATGTTCAAAGTGTTTGCCAGAAAAAGCTCCGATTGGACACTCACAACCATTCCAGGCCCTTTGCTTCGCGCCGGAATTGGAATCGAACCAAGGCTACTCAGGCTTGTGAACCTTCACCCATGGAAATTTATGTAGTTCATTCCACTCCGCCCAGTGCCACTCTCTCTAATGGTGACTGTGTTCGTCCCACAAATAGTGTGCGTCGACATCGTCGGAAATCCCGTCAAGTCGCAAGTGATTCTGTACCAGTGTCAGTTCACGTTGCACAAGACAGTCGCTCTTGTCGTCAGCAGGACAATAAACTTTTTGTAGATTTGGACATAAACGGGAAAGTGCTAGCATTCCACCTCGGTACCGGAGCTGCAGTTTCACTGATCAATCAAGACACGTACAAACAGCTGGGCACACCTCCGTTGCGTGCCGCAAATATTAAGCTAACTACATACTCAGGTCACGGGCTCCCTGTGTTAGGACAGTGCAGCCTTCTTGCAACATACAAAGGACAAACAAAACTTGTGTCATTGTACGTCCTGCGTTCTTCTTCTGCAGTGAACTTGTTTGGTTTAGATTTATTTCAATTGTTTAACTTGTCTATAGTCAATCAGGTCCTATCAGTAAACCAGACTGTGCCTTCAGACAGTGTTTCTCGTCTATGTGAAGAGTTTGCAGACATTTTTGCACCGGGCCTTGGTTGCGCTAAGAACTATAAAGCACATTTGGAACTGAAAGTAAACGCGCAACCGAAATTTTTCAGAGCGCGCAATGTTCCCCGCACATTGCGTGATGAGGTCGCAAGAAGATTACACGATTTGGAATCACAAGGTGTGATTGAATGTGTGCAGGCTTCTCTCTGGGCATCCCCCTTGGTAATTTTGCAAATGCCTTCCGGAAAATTGAGACTTTGTGTGGACTTCAAGGCAACAGTGAATCCCCAACTAGTGACTGCAACTTTTCCTTTACCTCGCCCAGAAGATCTTTTTGACAAGTTTGACCTAGCAGATGCGTACTTGCAAATACCGGTGGATGAAGAATCCCAGCGCGTCTTGGTGGATAACATGCATCTTGGTTTGTACCGATTCAAACGACTGCTGTTCGGGTGTGCATCCGCCCCTGCATTGTTTCAGCAATATCTGCAAACTGTTTGTGCGTCGGTCCTTACTGCAGCAAACGATCTGGACGATATTGTGATCTCCGGAAAGACGGAAGAAGAACATTTAGCCAATCTCAGAACATTATTTCAGGTCTTGCGACAAAATGGTCTTCGCTTGCGGAAGGACAAATGTGTTTTTTGCTCGTGACTTACCCTATCTGGGCCATGTACTTAATGCCCAAGGCATACATCCCAGTCCAGAGCACCTCCATGCCATACAAGACTTGCCTTCGCCGCAGAATTTGAAGCAGCTACAGTGTGTGCTGGGAAAAATAAATTATTACCATAAATATGTGCGCCACGCCTCTTCCATCTCAGCTCCGCTTCATCGCTTACGCCGTAAAGATGTTCTGTTCATCTGGACGACGGAATGCGAACGCGCATTTCGCCAATTGAAATCGGCGTTGCTTTCCAATACTTGCCTTACGCCATTTGATCCCCAGAAACCCCTTTTATTGATGGTGGATGCATCGGATTTCGGGATCGGTGCTGTGCTTGCGCACAAAGATGGTTCGCACGATCGCCCTATTGCCTTTGCGTCCAAATTGCTCTCGTCTGCACAAAGAAATTATTCGCAGATCGAGAAAGAAGCTTTGGCTCTCGTCTTTGGTGTTACAAAGTTTCATGATTTCTTGTATGCTCGTCACTTTACCATCATCACAGACCACAAACCTTTGACATCGCTTTTTCATTCGACCAAGCCTGTACCTCCACGTACAGCGCAGAAATTCATTGGCTGGTCTCTTTTCCTCTCGCAGTACCGCTACGATATCTTGTATCGGTCCACTGCTAAGCACGGAAACGCCGATGCGTTGTCCCGTTTGCCTGTTGCTGAGGATAGAGCATTCGATTCCTCCGAACTTGCTTGCATGTTCATTGATTCGGCAACCGATGACGTGGTCGAATCATTTCCGATTGATTTTCGTCGTGTAGCTACAGCCACAGCTGCCGACCCTGTCCTTGCTACCGTTCTGCGTTTTGTTGCTACGCAATGGCCCTTGTCAAAGTCACGGATCGAGGATCCGTTGGTTCGCCGATTTTTTGCTCACAAGGAGAGACTTTTTGTTCGACGTGGTGTTTTGCTGTTGCGTTCTGATAATGATCAGTCCAGGGTCGTGGTCCCACGTTAGTTACAGTCCTCTGTCTTACGGCTTCTCCACCAAGGACATTTGGGTATAGTGCGAACGAAACAACTTGCTCGTCAGCACTGTAATTGGTTCGGAATCGATGCTGCGATTACGAATATGTGCTCTTCTTGCATGGCGTGTGCCGAACAACAATCCGCACCACCGCGGAAATTCTTTGCATGGCCAAAAGCCGCTTCCCCTTTTCAACGCTTACACATAGATTTTGCTGGTCCATTCTGGAATGCTCGATGGTTGGTTGTTGTCGATTCATTCAGTACTTTTCCTTTTGTTGTCTGGATGTCTTCCACGACGTCTTCTGCCACCATCCAAGCGTTATCCGCTATCTTTTGCATTGAAGGTCTTCCAGAGACTATTGTTTCCGACAATGGCCCACAATTCATGTCCGCAGAATTTCAGTCATTCTGCAAGGCCAATGGTATTCAACATCTGACGTCCGCGCCGTTTTCGCCACAGTGAAACGGTGCCGCTGAACGTTTGGTCACAGATGTTGAAGCTGAAAGAGTCGCATTCTTGGGAGGACGCGTTATTGCTCTTTTTGTCCTCGTATCGCTCTCAGCCTCGAGATGGTCGCTCGCCGGCTGAGTTGCTTCACGGTCGCCCTCATCGAACCTTGATGTCTTTGCTACATCCGCCGCATCAGGTTCCTGTGCAGTGGCAGACAGCTGCTTTTGCCCCAGGCGTCGTTGTATACTATGGCACTTATCGAGGTTCACGGCGTTGACTCGAAGGGCGCATTCTTCGCTGCCTCGGCCGCGCTATGTATCTGGTTTTGGGGGCCTCTGGTGAAGTGCGTCGGCATCTCAATCAGCTGCGCCTCTGTCGTCGCACGGGATCTGCCGCTCCCCGTCTGCTTTCAGCGACGGTGCCGTCCGGTCAGCGCCCTGGGGACCCATCTACTGGCTCGCCTCATCCCCAGGCCTTCCATTTTTCCCCATGGCGACTCGCCGCCGCCTGTTCTCCCGCCGGCGACGCCCGCAGTGGACACGTCGCTGCAACCGCCGATCGCTTCCCGTGACCCGCTGTCCTCCGACATGGAACTTTTGCCCGCTCCGGACCACATGGCGTCTTCGCCCGTCGGGTGCCCCGACCCGATGGAGGTCGACCCTTCGGCCCCTCCTGTCTCTCTACGGGCGCATACACCGCATGTTCGCGTGCACCCTGTAGTAGGTTTTCAGGCGTTTCCGAGCTCCCCTCGGGCCGAATGGCAGGGTGCGGGTGGTACAGCCTCGCCTGTTGTTAGGCTCCCCACCTCGTCGCATACGTCAACATGGGGTCCTCCCCACGGCGGGCGGAAGCCTTATAACACGACCGTCCGCCGATTTGCGGGGGAGGAATGTGGTGTCACCGCCAGACACCACACTTGCTAGGTGGTAACCTTTAAATCGGCCGCGGTCCGGTAGTATACGTCGGACCCGCGTGTCGCCACTATCAGTGATTGCAGACCGAGCGCCGCCACACGGCAGGCCTAGAGAGACTTCCTAGCACTCGCCCCTGTTGTACAGCCAACTTTGCTAGCGATGGTTCACTGATAAATTACGCTCTCATTAGCCGAGACGATAGTTAGCATAGCCTTCAGCTACGTCATTTGCTACGACCTAGCAAGGCGCCATTATCATTTGCTATTTATCTTGTGATGCATGTAGCGTCAGACAGATGTTCACCAATTATGGATTAAAGTTAAGTATTCCAGAAGCTACGTACTATTTTTGCTACTATAAAGACCTTGTCATTTTCCAGACCTCACGCCAGCCTGCGTGAGCTTTAACTCGTGCCTTTCGGCTTCACCTCATAGTGGCTTGGCTGTCTTGCCAAGTCACAACAGTAATATTGCTAATTGCTTCAACTTATTAGGGCTAGAAAGCTAAACAGCTCACGTAAATTTTATTTCCACTGAGGTTGCACACCACTGTAGATCATCTTTGAAAGTAGTGCCTTCTAGTATTTGGTACGTAAATGATGTCAGTCATCTCGCGTTATTTATATTACATCGCGTAGCTATAAAAAGGGACAGATTTGGGCAATTGATTAGTAAGATTAGTTAGGGAATTTATTTGTATCTTTTTATGTCCACTGGACATTGATATATAAAAATTTGTAATATATAAAGGAGTTTTAATCTACAATAAATGTATAAGCAGAAACAACATTTATCATTTAGTAGTTACTAATTCCAGTAATCACTCATTTATGTTTATGTTGTAATTTATATGTTAAAAAGTAAGGAGGAAATAATGACACCATTAAGAGATCCTACAACCTCCTTCAGGAGGTAGGCAGACAGGACCAAATCTTCATTTTCGCGTTCAGCATTTTCCGTTGCGCACATCCATTTTACACCCGCCTGGAGCGGCATCTTGGACACTGTCTGTATCCCGGATATCCCGAATCAGTTACAACAGTTTTGGGCCAGCTTGCCTCAGGAGAGTCATTATAGGTGTCCGACACACTTTCCATCTCAAGCAGGGCATGCGTCCAAGCCAGATGGGGTGCAACGTCATACTGATAATGGGCTCATACTTCCAAAATTTTTGTAAATCTTACTCGATTTTGTAATCACTGAAATAACGTGACATACCCTCTCAACCTGTGTATTTCACTTTGCTTCCTCCTCCCCTTCTGGGTGCTCCACTTATTTTGGTAAGCAGTTCATATGGGGCTCGTAGTATCTAGTAACGCATCTGAAAATTGTATCCTGTAATGAAAAGTGAGCAATTACTGATACTTCATTTAAAAGAGAAATGTAATTTAGAAAATGGTAAAAAATGATCCAGAACAATCGCTGTGCTCTTCACCTACATCTACATACATACTCTGCAAGCAATCGTATGGTGCGTGGCGGATGGTGTCCTGTACCACTACAGTTCATTTCCTTTTCTGTTGTACTCGCAAACAGAGAGAAGGAAAAACGACTGCCTCCGTACGAGCCCTAATCTCTCTAACCTTATCTTCATGGTCCTTACTCGAAATGTATGTTGGCGGCAGTAGAATCGCTCTGCAGTCAGCCTCAAATGCCTGTTCTCTAAATTTCTCAGTAGTCTTCCCTCCAGTGATCCCCATTTGCGTTCCCGACGAATCTCCGTAATACTTGCGTGGTGTACGAACCTACGAGCAACAAATCTAGTAGCCGGCCTCTGAACTGCTTCAATTTCTTCCTTTAATCCGACCTGCTGCTAATCCAGAATAGTCGAACAGGACTCAACAATGGGTCACATTGGTGTCCTATACGTGGTCTCCTTCACAGATCAACAACATATTTCCTTTACTTCACGTCTATGGTCACAAGCTTTTGTCATCGGACAACCGGTTTTGGTCTATAATGACCATCTTCAGATTTGTTTTATAAAGACTTGGCTCCAGTGTATTAGAACATGGCTTTATAAAACGCATCTGAAGATGGACATTACATGCCGATATGAAATTCAGATCGTTCTTAAAGGTCAGTTAGTGTTAATCTTGTAATGTCAGAGAATCTACAACTAGGAGTATTCATACCTGTGGGACTTGGGCGGGTATTGCCGTAGTTTTTGGTTGTAAGGCACCTGTCAGCGCAAGTCGTTTACTGTACAATTTGTAGTCAGTGAAGATCATTTTGTAGCCTACAGCAATAAATAAACTCTCTACACTTACAATATTTACTGGCCATCAGATCGGCGACCATTAAATCTCCGGATCCCTGTATCCATGAAAAATTGAAGCGTACAAGGAAATGAAGGAAATACATTGAAGGAATTGACCCTTGTAGCGTCTCTCGCAGGTTGCAGTCAGTGACACTCGTCAACAGAACAAGTTCAGAACGGAGTAATGCCACGCTCAGTGTCCAGCGGCGGTGGCTGTGAGGAGACGGTGGCTTGGCGTAGTTAGTGAAGATCTGCTTGAAGTGGCCGCTATGCAGCCGGTAAAAGTGTAGCAGGCTCCGGAGTTAAACGATGACAAAATTAAACACATAGTATACAGTGCATCATTATTCTGTCTTTCTTATTCTTTCTTTGAGGCTTTCAGCACGGTCCATAGTTTTACAAATGGAAATTGCTACCATGAACGACAGCATAGAGACAAGAAATAATAAAAAATACACACTCTGCCATATAAATTCCCTCTATAACGATTATCAGCGTTTACTAGCTCTTGTATGTAGGTTGCAGAGGGATGCAGTATAAGCAGTTTCGTAACACATGGTCAGGTTTTAAAATTTAAGCATCCGTTGGATGCTTTTATCACCAACGCCCATCACAGCTCCTGAACTAAGCAAGAACTACAAAGATCAAACAGTAAAGCAAAGACAACGTATAAAATTGAGTCGATTGGGTCGATTTTTCAGAGTTTTAAAAACTCTCACGCAGTGAAACAACCAAGACTCCACAACGCATAAAAGTAATCATTATTTTTGCATGACTGAAGTGATAAAAATTACTTTTTCTGTTAACTGTATATTCTACACACAAAGGAACTTCAGTGCGAGTCACCTAAATTCTAAAAAATATATGATGAAACTGATTTCAACATTGTGTGATTTCAGTCCGTTTTTGATTTCACGTCGGTGGATAATTGCACACAGGAGATAGCAGTATATTTTCCCCAAAGTGACGTTTGGTGTCACTGGAAACAAAATAGAAGTTTTTGTATTAATAAATGCGCTTATAGTCTTCGAAAACATTAACAATAGCAGATTACGTGCATTGCCAAACTTGATCTGATATTTCGCATCTTTCCATGATATCTCTTAAAATATGCATTGTCTACCCGCTGATTTATGAACAATTTAAGAAAAATGTTTTGGTGGCAAACTTTTTAATACCTGTATTTATTTGAAGCAGCTCTTAGATATTAACATTATAAACAACATAGTTCTTATGTAGGAAAACAGCGATCTGTAATTATTGTAAATAAACTTTTTTAATATGGTGACCGTTTCGATATTATTATCAGGTCACCTTCAGACCACGAATATCTGGCGGAGGTGGTGGTGCATGGCAACCCTCTTGCTTCTGGCTGGTGTACTGCCACATTTAGATATTAATTTCTGCGTTTAGAAACACGTTTCCATTACTTCATCAAATGCATCAAACGTTGAGTACCACAAATTATACCATCTCTCACCATCAATAAAATTTACATTACTTACTCAGAACCTAATAATTTTATAGAACTACTAAAGGAAGGCTTGTTTCGCTAAAGGTTTTCTTTGCTGTTGGAATAAGTTGGACTATATAACAGAACCCATAAAAAATTATGCTGGTGAAAGACTGCAAGTACCTAAACATAGATTCGAAAGAATAACATCATTCTATCTGATACGTTTCTGGAATTTATTCCTATTCTAATGTGCGATGGGATGTGTACCTCGGAGATACAGTCCACAGACAGCTGAGTCACAGAATGTCGGATTACTTAAACTATAACGGTCAACAAAAATACGCCAAATTGCAGTAAAGATAACGTGGATAATTTATTATATTCTGTAAATGAAACTAGCCGAACACATCCTATAACCATATGCTACATAAGAGCTCACTAGTTACACTGGCTTAATTTACAAAAGATAATCTCTAAGCACGAGCAAGCAACACTCTGCACTATCACTTTAATCATTCTCGTCGCGGAAATAAAAACAATCGCGTATCGATTTCATAATTTCCGCTAGATTGCATCTCATAGGCTCAGGAGTGACCTCGTCTGGGTCGCTGGCTATTTGTGCGTAAACATGACACGCTCCGGTACCTCTGAAAACTCCCACGCATACCGACAAAGGTAGCCCTTGCGGTGGCGCTGGTGATATTTCCGTAACAGCTCCTAGCGTAAAATGAATTTATGTGAGTGCTATCGTTGACATACATTATAAAAACATTCCATACATTTTTTAAATTTGCAATATTTCTGTATGTATATTCTTTCAGCCCTTCCACCCTCATATAACAGTTTTCAATCATCATGTTATAAGCCTTATTTACACGCCGACAGAGCTAACACTAGGTGAGGACTCATTTTCATTATGACGCACTGAATCTTGCATGAAATCGTCCTTCAATTTGTTCAAAATTATGTAAATTAAAATTCAATTAAAAGACTTGTCGAAATTGTTACTTGTGTCTTAGCCGATGCCTCAGTTGAATGCTGGAGTGCGTCTGACCGTATCTAGAGGATTTTGTATTGTGTGTTAAACCGGAGACCTATAAACGACGGAGAGGCTTCGTTCCGCTATAGCCCCTAGTGGTTCACAACCCCACAACAGTCCATCCACACCACCGTCGCCCCACACTGAACCCAGGGTTATTGTGCGTTCGGCCCTCAGTGCACTCACCCCGTTTCCTCCCGGGAACGTCTCATACCAGACGAGTGTAACCCCAAATGTTGGCGTGGTAGAGTATGTACACATACGTGGAGGCAGTGTTTGCGCAGAAATCGCCGACATAATGTAACTAAGGCGGAATAAGGGGAACCAGCCCGCATTCACCGAGTAACATGGAAAACCGCCTTAAAAAACCATCCACATGCTGACTGGCACACCGGACCTCGACACTAATCCGCTGGGCGGGCCCATGCTGGGGACGGGCACGCCTTCCCACTCGGGAGACAGTGCGTTGGACCGCGCGGCTAGCCAGGTGGGCCTATCTAGAAGATACTTCAAATGTATGAAATGCATGAAATTAGATTTAAAACAGCCGACCCGTTGCAAAGGATAAAGTAATCTTTACCTAGGTTTCGATAAGTTTAAACCCATCTTCTTCAGAAGTCGGCACTATTATATTAACATGGAGTAATACGTCATTGCCATTTTTACAAACGTCTCCGTAGCTCCATTAGTCAAAATCAAATATAGCCCTAAGAGTAGGGTTTGTCATATAAATAAAATTAAGTACATGGAAGCTGGAGAGCTGCATGAAAAGTATTCGTAGTTGTGAATATGGTCACCATCAGCAGTATTGTATCGCATCACATCGTATCGAGAGGAGGTAGGAACATGTGTGTTGTACGACTGGGGCAAACTTTTAATAGTGCCTACACTACATCAGCCATTCTAAAATCCTAGCCAATGAGTGATTCAGATGTTGTTATTTGAGCTGCAAGTGCAGGCACTTTTTCTTTTGTTATTCAACATAAATAAATAAATAAATGTCGTGTGGCACAGCGGTCTGGTGCAGGTCTTTCAATTGGACGCTACTTCGGCGACTTGAGTGTGCTTTCCCCGAACGGTAATCCATCTAAGTAACAGCCGAGCCTAGCGTTGCTTTAACGTCGATGATCGTGCGGAAACCGATGTTAGCAACGTGGCTATTGAACATTAAAATAACATCAAATGTGAGGGCAACAACTATGACGTCGATAGCAATGGGAGTTGTGGGTTTGGATATACACTAAAGTAATTTCGTGCAAGATCATCAACTAGTTAGAAGTAAACATTAGGTGGATCTCAAATTGCTCATCCTTAAGAATTTCAAGTTCAATCAGTTTTTCGCGTCCATTAGCAGTATTGACGATGTTATTGTCACCTACGGCTTAAAATTCATGAAAACGCGACAATAACGGGTTCTGTGATGATGTTCATGGCAGGGGTTACATAAATCGACCTCTTAGTATTCAGCGTCCAACGATGATTTTGGTATATTATTGTTACTGATTACTGCCCAGACTTGTTTCCCGTTACATAATTCCTTTCTATTTACTGTTTTGGTCCAGCCTGTGCCCCCTGCACATCTCTACATACACTTTACACCGCAATGCTTATATTCCTGGCTACATCAGAAGTTTGCTCTAGTGCCGCAGGACCTAGACCCAAGTCAAAACAGATATGTCAAAACGACCTCTATATATATATATATATATATATATATATATATATATATATATATATATATAATGCCTTTCCCGTATATATCTTTCTTCATAAATTACAAGATTCCTAGTCTGTACGTGTTGTCCCACTCCCTTTCTTATTCTAACGAATCTTACGTGACTTCTGGAGACCTGGTTGTATTGCTGTCGTACTAAGCCTAAAAAATCAGTACGGAAGGAGTCTGAATACTAACGCCCTTCATTTTCTTTCTGTGTAATTTAACTCAGTTGTTTGATACTGCAGGATGAAATGATTATCTCGCCGTCGTAAATCGTTTTGCTTGCGAAGCATCGTTTGGAACCGTGAGGTATGGACTGCGAACCGTGGTGACTGGCCCTTGTCTAATTTGCATTGACGCACTACAGCAGCATTGCTGGTCTCAGTTTCCTCAGTACTTTCTCTCGCAGACGTCAATGAAGAGTGAAAGTAGAAACCACAAGCGGGACGACTGTGACTCGATCTGCTATTCCTCCACTGCCTAGACGTTAACCGTTATATAACATGTAATTACCCACAGAAAGAGATGTAGGGACTCCTTTCCTTTAAGATTATGTTAGTACCAATTTCGTATCTTAATTTTCTTCAGGCGGTTTCCCTATTGAAGTCTTGAGGAGGAGAATAAGTTCAAAACTAGGCACTATCACCGCTCAGCATTACGAAAGCAATGGAAAAGATGTGAGAATCGCCTGTAAATGAAATAACTGACGAAATGGGATACCCGATCGCTACCACCGACGTTTTTCCAACTTCTCAGTCGTTAGCTCAGTGTTACCCAGCTGTGTGTGTGCGCCCGTATGTTGTATAAAAGCCTTTAAAATGTGTGACAACATCGAAAATAAAATATAGAAGAACCGCGCGACCGCTACGGTCGCAGGTTCGAATCCTGCCTCTGGCATGGATGTGTGTGTTGTCCTTAGGTTAGTTAGGTTTACGTAGTTCTAAGTTCTAGGGGACATGACCTCAGAAGGTAAGTCCCATAGTGCTCAGAGCCATTTGAACCATTTGAACCAAAACATAGAATAAGGTTCACAACGTTTTAAACTTTTAAGGAAATTATATAAATTAACAAATAAATATCAGAAATTTATGGAAACCAGCAAATAACCTTTATTATGAAAAAGGTATGAGATGTTTAGTGTAGCAAGATCAAACGAGATCTCCTTCACAGAATACGTAATGTAAATTTTCCGAATGACAACAGGGAGTTAAGATATCATTGGTGTGTGACATGGAAGGAAATCGGCCATGATGTTTTCAAGGGAACGATCCCAGACATTGACGTGCGAGATTCGGGCAACAGTTTCAAAAGCTAAATGTATGTGACAGAACGGATATTTGAACCCTGTTCCTCCCGAGTAAGGTTACTGCGGACCTGAGAGAAATTCATTTAATTGCTCGTACTATACTCGCCGCCGCCTTTGTCGATTTCAGTATCTGCTTATTTAATTCTACGTTGCAGACAACAGAGCACTACTTCCGCAAGTCAGATGCGTTTCTCATCGGCCTATTGCGTTCATCTTCACGATACTTAATCATTGCCTTTCATGGACTTCATCGCCTTTCTGTGTAGTTGTGGTGTTTCTGTGCTATGTCTTTAAAGGCCTAAATTTTTCATTCTTAATCATCCTATTTTTTGGTTGCTGCCTCATTCAGAGTTTCCGGCCACACACGTACATGTTGCGGTAAGCGTGTCTGCATGGTAAACGATTTGGTAATGAAAGCGACAGGACGTCATACATCACCTCGCCTAGCCGATTTATCACGAGGGATTCATTGGAGATTAACCAGAATCTCTCGCTCTAAACATTTTATATGGGTTATTTAATTTGGCTCAGTTCGATGTACGGCGTTTAGACACCCTCAGTGTTGTACAAGCAATACATATGAGGCAACAGAAAGACCATCTACAAACGCCCAGAATCCTCTACTCCATTCAAGAAGTAGAATAAGTGTTATTACCAATTACCGTGCCAAATATACATTTGAAGTAGATTGTCTTGGGAGAGGGTGCATCACCACAGATAACGGTTCTTTGTCGGCTGATGTTTACTGTGGTATCATTGTTTAGGTAATGTCCCAACTAACAGCAAGTAAGGCAGCTCCTGTTAATTTGCTACCAAGGTACGGTTAGGTAACGGGGATATAATCCTAAAAGATTATCAACAATATTATTACTTTACGCATGAATTTGTTACTAGTTACCTTTGTCACAATAATGTTTTAGAAAAGTTTAAATTTTTACTTGCATTTGGAAAGCTGCAACAAGGTTCTGTGTAGTCTGCGCATTGCTCACCCAAGGTGTAACACAGGTTTTTTCGCGAAATTCATTCGCAGCTCAAAAGCGTACCACATTCTGTTGTACCTCGCAGTACCTTAAGACGGGTAAGAACTAAGAGGGAGCAGTAAGACTGAAAGACCAAGGACGAAATGTTCGGATTAAAAAGTGTGAACGACAGGGATTTAGTCTTTTGACCCTGCTGTTCAATCTATACATCGAAGAAAGAGAGAGATTAAAATTCAGGGTGATACAATGATAAGATTCTCTGGTGACTTCGCTATCCTTAGTGGTACGCAGCTCGTGATCTGGTGACCAGTGTTGCTGCCTCTGGATCACGGGTTCATTCCCGGCGCGGTTGAGGATTTTTATTCACCCGAGGACTGGGAGTTTGTGTTGTAATAATCATTTCCTCACCATTCGTCAAAAGGAAATTGGACTGAGTAAAGACTGGGAATTTGTACGGGCGCTGATAACCGCGCAATTGAGCGTCCCAAAAATCAATCATCATCATCATATCCTGAGTGAAAGTGCAGAAGAATAACAGGATCTGTTGACTGGAATGAACAGTCTAATGCGTACATAATATGACGCGAGAGTAAATCGAAGTAAGACGAAAGTAATGAGAAATGGCAGAAATGAGAAGAGCGAGAATGTAAACATCAGAATTGGGAATCACGAAGTAGACGAAGTCAAGGAATTTTGCTACCTAGGAAGCGAAATAACCCATGATGGACAGAGCAAAGGGGATATAAAAAGCAGATTAGCACTGGCACAAAGGGAATTCCTGACCAAGAGAAATCCACCAGTATCAAAAACATAGACCTTAACGTGAGGAAAAAATTTCTGAGAATGGAAGCTTCGAGCAAAGCATTGTGTGGTAGTGAGACGTGGACTGTGTAACCCGGAAAAGAAGAGAACAGAAGCATTTTAGGTGTGATGCTACCCAAGAATGTTGAAAATTAAGTAGACTGAAAAGGTAAGGAATGAGGAGGTTCTCCAGTGAATCGTCAAGGAAAGGAATACATGCAAAGCACCGACAAGAAGAAGCGACAGGATGATACGGCATCTGTTAAGATGTCAGGAAATAACTTTTTCGATACTGGGGGGGGGGGGGCTCTAAAGGGTAAAAAATGTAGAGGAATACATCCAGCAAACAATTGAGGACGTAGGCTGCAATCCCTACTTTACAACGAAAAGATGGCACGGGAGAGGAATCCGTAGCGGACCACAATCAAACCAGCCGGAAGGTTGATGACAAAAGAAATTCATTAACAAAAGGACATTTCCGATGCAGGCGTGAGCTTAAAGGAAGCTCAGAATTTCAAAAACGAACGCTGTTCCCCAGTATAAGAAGGTTTATGAAAAGAAAAATTCTCCCACCTATGTTACAACCTTGGGTCTACTTCCTAGCAACTGTCGATCCCTAACTGGTCTATTCGAAAATTTTAACTCGTCTGATGAAGCTATCACTCCGATTGTCAAGCACATCTACAAAGTATTCATGTCATATGATTCCCAGCACTTGCGTTTTGACGCTAGAGGCCTCCCGTGATAGTGAATGTATGTGTGTGTTTGTGCGGGCGTGCGTGTGTGTGTGTGTGTGTGTGTGTGTGTGTGTGTCTGTGCATCGCCAGATAACGTGAGAGATTTTGTGAGCAAAGCGCGTGCGCTGAGAAAGACTTCACGCAAGGTGACTTCGGTCGTTACATTTGCACCTTAGGCTTTTTTTCCTCGTACGACTGTTCAATATAGATGGATATGGTGAAGCGCCGTGAATGAGTGGGTGTGTCAGGTGACGTGCTATGGGTACACATAGCCTGCCTGAAGCAAGATACTGTGTATTCCAGGCCAGACCGAAGCAGGCTGTCTTTCAAATTGCATTCATCTCGTGAAACCCACAGTGAAACCAGAAGGTAGACGAATGTATCGTAGTTATTACATTACGTTCTTCCACATGCACTCACACCCAGTTATAGCTGTACCTATCGTCAGCGTTTCGCCATCCACCAGCATTCGCCTTATCGGAAACAGTAAACCAGCAACAACTTTTATTTGCAAGGGCAAACACACATTCATCATCCTTCACCTTGCAGAAACGCCACAGTTTAACAACCAAAATATTTAAATGCCTCCCACCATTATCATAAAGATCAAGCATTATCGTCTTCCGTCAGGAAGAACCATGTTCCCCCTGAATATTTTTTAATGTCGTGTAAACATCTTCCAATTGGTCGTGATCTCGGTTTTATCTTCTCTCCTGTATTCGAATTAAGAAATTGCTTGATCTATCCAGCATCCAGCATCCCATAACTTTCATTTCACTTTCATCTCAGTCGTTGTAGAATATTCCAACTCGAATGTTCACTAATCAGTTTATTTGGTTACCTGTATCCCCTAGCGATTCCCAACATACTCTCCATCGCTCCCTCAGCGGAAGCAGTCCAAGTTTTTATAGATAACTGCTTGCATATCTCTGTTTCTCCCTTTGTCAGTCTATGCCTTTCTCGCACTATTAGAGTTGCCTTGGCAAAGTAAGGGTACTCTTTGGGAAGCTGAGTCATCTCTTTCTTACACAGTGCACGTTACAGCTCGCGTCGGTTTTGTGAGGGAAGGTCTTTCATCGGGCCACATGATGGGCCATCACGCCTAATTTCGCCCAGTTGGCATTAAGTTTCAGTCCCGTTGGTGGAAAGACACTCTGGTGTGTGCGCTTAGATAGGGTAAAGGCAGCTAGCAGTTAGAGGGGTGAGCAGCAGGTGATTTCAGTTGTCTTGATTCGCCCTTCCTTCAAGGGAAATGTTGTTCAGAACACAGTTGCGAAGTGGATGGCTTAGTGCATCCTTGCATTTCTGCTTGGATTCTTACGTATGTGTAGGCACTGTGAGCTATAGAATGGCTTTTAAATGCATTTTCCCGTGAGTACAATGGTCCTTTGTGAGATAAAACTGTTATGGTTTCCAAGACCTCTTCACAACTTCCTGTGCTTGGCGCTATCTCTGGGTCTTCGGCCGACGTTAGTTTAGTGATTTTCCCGAAGTTTCGGCAGCACCAGTCCACCATCAACAATGGAAGATATCTGTACCAGCTCGCGCAAGATTATACCAATCTGTTACAATGTGGAGGCCTACAGCTTTTTGACTTACATCACCAGCAATCGTACCTAAATTGAAGATATGAACTTCACGTATATGAATTTGGATGTTGAAGCATGTTTCAATTTTATAATTACTTTTTTAACATTGCGAGATAAAAAGTGATGTACCACGGGAACCGAACCCAGTCGGTGCAGTTGACAATTGCGTTATCGTGATGATACACGTAAATCTCTAGAAAGCGTTTTATGTTTTCCTGCGGCCTGTTCAGGTTTTACCTTTTCCTATGGCCTACTCAGGCCATATATTCTAGGAACTTGAATGAGGCATCTACTTGCTTCTACTCACGTACAATGAGCCAAATCGGTGAGCCTCATCCAACGCCCTCCTCTTGTTAGATTTGCATTTGGAACAGATATACAAACACTTTAAATCTCACTTGTTCCTCCAAAGATCTACTGCAAAAGGGTCTTTGAAGCATATTACTTACAGAAACTTTATTACTAAATTTCTTCATATATGCACTTTTTTACCACCATCTACAGCCTTTTGACTTGCAACAGTAGTAATCACAACTAAACTGAATATTCTAATTTTACTGATTTACATTGAAATGTTTCAATATATTTAAATTTTATAATTAATAGTTTAACATTATGAGAAATAAAATGAAATGAAAAACAAATGATGGCAGCAACGGGAATCGAATTCTCCAGCCAATCACGGTGCCATTACATAAACTGCTCCTCGAAAATCCTTCATACTCCATGTCTGCACAACACGTTACACACACATCTGGTGCTGTAAGTAACGTAGCACTCACACTGCAGGAAGGGATGATGTCGCATCAGAGCATGCGCAGTCGAAAGCAGACAGCTGCAGCCCTTCCCTGGGTTGAACGTAGTGCGGCTGAACATCGTTTCAGCACTGGACACTGGTTTCTAGGCATCGCAGAGAGAACGCTACAAAAAATGTTCTCGTCCATTTTATTTGCGTACCAGCACGCATCCAAGGAGAAATTGTGTAAATTTAGTGTGATTGGAAGAGAAGTTGCGTAATTTCAGTGCAAATTCCGGTTCGAAAGTGAAGAGAAACGGCGTAAATTTAATGTGATATTTACAGTGTGATGTAGCGCTGTAGCACACGATAATCGACATCTGGACGTCTGACAACACAAGCCACTTGTGCTGGTAAAGCGTCAGAAAGACCACTGAACGACTGCTCGTTTAAAAATAGAATTTGTACTACACCGTTTGTTTGTATTGGTTCCAGTCTGATTCATTTCTGGGATAACTGTGTGTGAGCCTAATTCAAATTCCTGTTCCTTTTTACAGCGGGTGGTATTGACATTCTGTGAGATACTATATGGTGCTGCCAAAGAAATGCCCAACACGCAGAACCTAATGTTCAGCCACGATTCGGTGTTAATGTCAGTTGTGTAATAAAGGAGAATATGCTGGTTGTTCTAGTTCCTCATGGGAGGGATATCTATATTGACTGGCTATTTGGAGAAGAGCAGCCATTATCGATCCAAGTCGAACACGGCGCAAATTATTACTAACGTTACGGCCGGAATGTTAGGTCGGTAACAGAAATTCTCTCGCACGTCGTCATCAGTGCAGACTAGACAGTCTGTGCACTGAAAGATGCAACTGGAAGAACTGGTTGGCGCAAAAGTTTCCTTTCGCAATGAGAGCTGATCTTTCTTCACGTCGGTGTGTTATCGAGCAGAAAGCTGGAGCTATGACAGTGTATCAAGAGCGACACATGAGGTCAGCTCTGGGCATAATAGTGCGTGAACGTTAAGCCAACATTAACCATACATCTGGCACGTATGTTGAGGGAACACGGAACATTTCAGGGTATATCCGTAGCATCAGTGACCCCATTATGTTTACATCAAGGAAATTTCCTCTTACAAGAAGATGATGTCCGTCCCAATATTTCTCGAATTACTCAACACCCTGCATGGAGAGCTGCATCAAACCAGTCTCATAACTGAAGACCACAACAACAAAAACAACAACAAAAACTCAAAACCCTATTCAAAACTTCTTTAACTTTTCTGGCCACAATGCTTGAAAATGACACGTACCCTTGCATTTAGTTTAGGTATTTCATTCTTTCTAATCACAGCAACGAAGACAAAGTGTTTGAACTAGAGAGTAAATATAAAAGACAGTAGGTTTTTAGAGGATACAAGAAGTGTATTGAGTAGTTACAAACACTAAACACGGATGCGACCATCATGATGCTGTAAAGAGAACCTCGATTCATCCGAAAAATGACGTTTTGCCGTTCGTGCACCCAGGTTCGTCGTTGAGTACACCATCGCAGGCGCTCCTTTCTGTGACGCAGCGTCAGGGGTAACCGCTACCATGGTCTCCGAGCTGATAGTCCATGCTGCTGCAGACGTCGTCGAACTGTTCGTTCAGATGGTTGTTGTCTTGCAAACGTCTTCATCTGTTAACGCAGGGATCGAGACGTGGCTGCACCATCCGTTGCACCCATGCGGATAAGATGCCTGTCATCTCGACTGCTAGTGATACGAGGCTGTTGGGATCCAGCACGGCGTTCTGTATTACCCTCCTGAATCCACCGATTCCATATTGTGCTAACGGTCATTGGATCTCGACCACAGCAAGCAGCAATCTTGCAATACGATAAACGGCCATCGCGATAGGCTGCAATCCGACCTTTATCAAAGTCGGAAACGTGATGGTTCGCATTTCTCTTCCTTACAGGAGGCATCACAACAACGTTTCAGCAGGAAACGCCGGTCAACTGCTGTTTGTGTATGAGAAATCGGTTGGAAACTTTCCTCATGTCAGCACGTTGTAGGTGTCGCCACCGGCGCCAATCTTGTGTGAATGCTCTGTAAAGCTAATCATTTGCATATCACAGCATCTTCTTCCTGTCGGTTAAATTTCGCGTCTGTAGCACGTAATCTTCATGGTGTAGCACTTTTAATGGCCAGTAGTGTAATTGCCTCATACATCAAAGAATGTTCAGCGCTCGTGCGCCAATGACCTCATTTGCCGTAAGTTTACAGTGACAGAAATTCATCAAGCTTCAATTCGTGCATGTTGAAAGGATGTGACCGATTACGAAAAGGGGGAAGGTCAATCATCAAAACAGTTCCTCTCCAAATGTGTGTGGTAGATGTTGCTTGACGTCTGGACCCGTCAGTATACCAGTAGCACCCGTTCCGCAGTTAAGACAACAGGTGAAAGTAGCATGGAATTCTGTCTCCGGCACCTCTAACACTGTCGGTAATGGAATTCTGTCTCCGGCACCTCTAACACTGTCGGTATTCATAGCAGTATGGTTCTTGCGCTTTACCGCAAACCAAGTAATGAGGGATTTCCTCCTTTTATCGAAACTACAGCTCCACATCCGACATCTGTACGAGCACCCGACCATCTCTGGAGACAAAATAAGATATAATAGGAATAGCAACTAGACACCCAAATGTGAGTTTCATGGAGGTCCTGCAGCTCCATGACCAGCCCTGTGTTAATACTGCTGTGAGTAGTGTCAGCTCTGAGTAGAGCAGGTTACTGCTGCCTGAAATGAATTTTCATATGAGTGCCGTGGCCGTTGCTGCAATTGGGAGATGGGGTTATACTAGACATGGCCTGCACCTGTATAGGACAGGGAAAGATAGGTTGGCGGAAGTTCTTGCAGGAAATGTACGGGGGTTCACCATCACACAGCCGGCCGGATTGGTCGAGCGGTTCTAGGCGCTACAGTCTGGAACCGCGCGACCGCTACGGTCGCAGGTTCGAATCCTGCCTCGGTCATGCATGTGTGTGATGTCCTTAGGTTAGTTAGGTTTAAGTAGTTCTAAGTCTAGGGGACTGATGACCTCAGAAGTTAAGTCCCATAGTACTCAGACAGCCACCATCACACAATGCAAGATCCCTGTGAGTACTGGTGTCAGAGGGCCACCTTTTTTAGGTTGAAATCAAGCTCCAGGCACATTGATTTGAAAGAATTCACTATAAAAGAAGAGCCCCACAAGGATGCACAGAAAAGTAAGGTTAGCTTATTCCACCAAAATATTAGAGGATTGAGTAATAGGGTAGAAGAGCTTGTTGCCTGCTTGCAAAATTTAGAGGAAAAGATCGTGTGCCTATCTGAGCGCCACATAACCACATGGCTAGATAAGTTACATATAAAAGATTACAGTCTAGCAGCTTACTCATGCAGAACTAATATGGGAAATGGAGGAGTTGTTGCATATATTAAGACAGAACACAAGTTCTAAAGCATTGACACAAGTAGATTTTGTAGCGATCAGCACGTGGAAGTGCCTTCTTGATAATTAATGCTAAAAAAAAGTCCACTTTTAATTGTAACAGTATATACGTCCTCACTGGGAAATTATGAGGAATCTGGATTCCTTACTGTGTTGTCTGTCAGACATGAGTACGCAGTTAGTAGTCTGTGGTGACCTCAGTGTAGATTTTCTAAATGATTCTGATAGGAAAAATGATCGGAAAACCATATTTGGATTCTACAATTTGCTCTCAGTAGTTAACTTTCCAACATAGGTGGATAAAGGCAGTAGGGCCCTAATTTATAATGTTTTCTTTGGTGAGGCACAAAACAGGAAAATAAATGTTTACCCAGTAACAAATGCTCTCTCTGATCATGATCCACAGTTAATCAGTGTAAATGACATAGTGCCTTATAGTGTGGATACATCTCAGTGGAAGTCAGTTAGAATCATTAATGACTACAGGGCAAATGTTTTTAGGAACAGTTACAGGAAAAAATCTGGGACGAAATTTATAAAGAATCAAATGCCAATATAAAATTTAATCTGTTCCATAATAAATTCATATCAATACTTGAAAATAGCTTTCTGCATAAGCTAATGACAAGGGACATTAAAAGTGACGTAAAAAACAATGGATCACTAAGGGGATTAAGGTATCTTGTGAAAGGAAAAGGGAAATGTATCTTTTGGCAAGAACAAGTAGAGACACTGCAGTAGTTGAGCACTGCAAAAACAACTCAAACTTACTAAGAAAGGTTGTTAAAAATCGAAAAACATTCACATAATGTCAGAAATCATTATGTCTGTCAACAGAGTTAAGGCAATATGGAATATAGTGAAGCAAGAGACAGGACAGTCAACCACAGAAGAGGATAACATTACTATTGAATTGAATGGGAGGGTTATAAATGTCAATTCACATGTAGCAAATGTATTTAATAAGCATTCCTTAAACATAGGAGAAAGCATAGGGACCAACAGTTCAAGAGAAAGATCACAGCAATATGTTGAAGAAGTAACTCTCATAAAATTACATTATATGAATGTACCGCCAACTTATGGACTTAAGAGGGTCATACATTATCTCAAGAATAAAGCTCTTCTGTTTTTGATGGTGTTTCCAATAGAGCACTAAAGATTTGCTCCCATACAATAGATCCAGTGCATTACTAACTAAAGGCATTTTCCAGAGAGACTAAAATATGCCATTGTTAAACCCCTCTCTTAGAAAGGTAATAAGAGAGACGTCAGTAACTACAGACCTACTTCACTTCTGACATCATTTTCCGAAATTTTTGAGAAGGTGATGTATTCTATAATAGTATCTCACTTTGGCAACAATAATATCCTCAGCAAATTACAGTTTGGGTTTCAGAAGGATTTCTTTACTGAGAATGCCATTTATATGTTCACAAACCAAATATTAAAAGCATTAAATAACAAAAAATAACAAAACAGCACCGGTAGGTATTTTCTGTGACCTACCCAAGGCATTTGATTGTGTGAATCATGGTACACTCCGAGATAAATTGAAGTTTTATGGGGCTGATGGTATAGGCAACCAACAGATCATGTCATATCTAATCAAAAGAGTGCAGAAAATTGTACTTAGTAGTAACTAAACTCACAGAATCCACGGTCATAACTATAGCTGGGGAGAAATCACGTGTAGGTTTCCCCAAGACTCAAGCTTAGGTCCACTACTGTTTTTCATATATGTAAATGATCTACCGTCTAATGTGCAACAAGCAGAATTAGCTCTTCCCTGAATCCTTACTTGAAGGAATAACTTTTTATTCATCATTACTCGTTTTTAGTATAAATTTTATGTTGATTTTTCTTACAGTCAATAAATTTTCGATGTCTTTCTGAGGTACTATATTTCCGCAGTTACAGTGTTATGTAACCAGGCAATGGCCTAAATCTGCACCTTCGACTACCTAGTTGTCCATGAATAGTTTTCAAATGTTTTCATCAGTTAGGAATTAATGTATAACACGAGTACTTGATGTGCATGTGAATCTATGACAATTTCTTCTTGTATGAAGAAAGTATTCATTACTTTCATTATGTTCGAGGCTGAAAAATCTCGAAAGATTTTCGTACTAGACCCCTTCTCATGCTAGTTTATCATGATTTCCCACGTTTTCCGAAGACTGATTGAGAGTAGATGTCAGGACGTCTTTTTTACCCTGATGTTAACGGCTGTAGATGATCCCTTGATGAGTGACTCTCTATCTCTCTCTCTCTTTCTCCATCCCCCTCCCCTTTCCCGTCCACCTCTCTCTCTCTCTCTCTCTCTCTCTCTCTCTCTCTCTCTCTCTCTCTCTTTCTCTTTTGTCTTTACAGAGACTAGTTTGTTTGATATGCATTCGCCTGTTACCCATTTATAGGCTGTTATTTCATTCGTTCCTTCTTCCCTACAGTGGGATAGCGGCCCAAGGTGTTGCGTCATGTTCTTTTCATACACTGCGAGATATCACTGCATAATTGTTTAAGACTTTAATTCCTTTCAACTTCTTTTTAGTGTCAGTTGTAAACACTAGAGCCACCCATTTTGTTCCTTACCTTTCTGTAAGAGCTTGTACATTTCGCGAGATGGAACTCATGTTACACATTCACATTTTAAGAATATATGGTATCCTGAATCGTTTGCAAGTAATCACCATAAGAACTTTTTTACTTTCTGTCTTCACGTGTACTATTATGAGTATGTGCTTTAACCCTCCATAAGGGATTTTCGGATTCTTGGCCGGGTAGTTATGTGGTGGGACACCAACCGTGTAGGTCTCCCAAATAGCCTAACACAATAAAAAGAACAATACTGAACATAGCTAGAGATGTAGCCATGTATAGCTACAATCTTTACATGGGTATGAGTTTTTGGTTATCATGATATGTATCAAACAAGCGGTGTAACATAAGAGAGTTAGTCATGAAATTTTAAGTTATTGTTGTTGTGGTCTTCAGTCCAAAGACGGTTTCATGCAGCTCCCCATGCTACTCTATCCTGTGCAAACCTCTTCATCTCAGAGTAACAAATCCAACCTACATCCCTCTGAATCTGCTTAATGCATTCACTTCTTGGTCTCCATCTACGATTTTTACCCTCCACGCATCCCGCCACTACTAAATTGGTGATCTCTTGATGCTTCAGAACATGTCCTACCAACCGATCCCTTCTTCTAGTCAAACTGTGCCACAAATTCCTTTTCCCCCCAATTCTGTTCAGTAACTACCCATTAGTTACGTGATCTACTCATCTAATCTTCAGCGTTCTTCTGTAGCGCCACATTTCTAAAGCTTCTATTCCCTTCTTGTCTAAACAATTTATCATCCACGTTTCACTTCCACACAGGGCTACACTCCATGCAAATACTTTCAGAAAAGACTTCCTGACACTTAAATCTATGCTCGATGTTAACAAATTTCTCTTCTTCAGAAACACTTTCTTCGCAACCGGCATGCTACATTTTATATCCTCTATACTTCGACCACCCTCAGTTATTGTGCTGCCCAAATAGCAAAACTCGTTTACTTCTTTAAGTGTCTCATTTCCTAATCTAATTCCCTCAGCATAACCTGATTTAATTTGACTACAGGCCATTATCCTCGTTTTGTTTTTGTTGATGTTCATCTTACATGTTCCTTTCAAAACACTGTCCATTCCTTTCAATTGTTCTTCCAAGTTCTTTGCTGCCTCTGACAGAATTTCATCGGCAAACCTCAAAGTTTTTATTTCTTCTCCCTGTATTTTAAATCCAAATTTTTTCTTTGCTTTCCTTTACCGCTTGTTCAATGTACAGATTGAATTACATCGGGGGTAGGCTAAAACCCTGCCTCACTCCGTTTTCAACCATTGCTTCCCTTTCGTGCCCTCGACTGTTTTAATTGTGACTAGCCTTTCACTCCCTGTATTTTACCCCTGCCATCTTCAGAATTTGAAAGAGAGTATTCCAGTCCACATTTTCAAAAGCTTTCTCTGTCAATATTTTAAACATGGCTGCAACAGCAACTGTTGAATTTCTTCACGATAAAGGATGACAGCCAAAAACAGTTGCAGGATAAAAATTTATTAAAATTTCTTGACCAAGGTTTCGGTACATATAAATATACCTTCATCAGAAGTAAAAAATCTGAAATTATGCCAAATTGACGACGTCTTTGACATAATTGTTTTATTAATCTCCGTTACATGATGTAATTTCAGATTTTTTACTTCTGATGAAGGTATATTTATATGTACCGAAACCTTGGTCAAGAAATTTTAATAAATTTTTATCCTGCAACTGTTTTTGGCTGTCATCTTTTATCGTGAAGCTTTCTCTATGTCTATAATTTTAGAAACATAGGTTTGCCTTTCCTTAACCTAGCTTCTAAGATAAGTCGTAGGGTCAGCATTGCCTCGCCTGTTCCTACATTTCTTTGTAATCCAAACTGATCCTCCCCGAGGTCGGATTCTACCAATTTGTCCATTCGTCTGTAAAAAAAAATTGTGTTAGTATTTTGCAGCCGGCCGCGGTGGTCTCGCGGTTCTAGGCGCGCAGTCCGGAACCGTGCGACTGCTACGGTCGCAGGTTCGAATCCTGCCTCGGGCATGGATGTTTGTGATGTCCTTAGGTTAGTTAGGTTTAAGTAGTTCTAAGTTCTAGGGGACTAATGACCACAGCAGTTGAGTCCCATAGTGCTCAGAGCCAGCCATTTATTTTGCAACCGTGACTTATTAAACTGACAGTTCGGAAATTCTCATACATGTCAGCAATTGCTTTCTTCGGAATTGGGATTATTACATTCTTCTTGAAGTCTGAGGGTATTTCGCCTGTCTCATACATCTTGTCAACCAGGTGGAAGAGCTTTTTCCCCTCAAGTACATCACCCTTGTACAGACACTTTATATACTCCTTCCAGCTTTCGGCTTTCCTTTCTTTGCTTAGGACTGGTTTTACTATGAGAGCTCTTGATGTTCATAGAGGTGGTTTTCTTTCCTCCATTGATATTCATAGGGGTGGTTTTCTTTCCTCCAATGGTCTCTTTAATTTTTCTGTAGGCGACATCTATCTTACCCCTAGTGTTATATGCTTCTAGATCTTTACATTTCTACAAATCTTTAACATCATGCAGCGCGTCAGCAACCGTATATATAGAAAATAAACAATTTTTTTTTCAGCCTTCAGTTGCAAGGTAATTTTTACTCGTTTACCTAGGTTTCGAATCCAGTAATGGAATCTTCTTCAGAACAAAAACATGTTTAATTTTTGTTCTGGAGAAGATTCCATTACTGGAATCGAAACCTAGGTAAACGAGTAAAAATTACCTTGCAACTGAAGACTGAAAAAAAAATTGTTTATTTTCTTTACATTTCTCCTCTAGCCATTCCCGCTTAGACGTTTTGCACTTCCTGTCAATCTCATTTTTGAGACGTTTGTATACCTTTCCGTCTGCTGTTCTATCATTTTATCCAGGTCCGTTTGCTTCTCCCTCTGAAGCTGTTCTATCATTTTATCCAGGTCCCATCTTCTTGAATTCCTTCCTTTCTGCCGTTTCTTCAGTTTTAACCTATAGTTCATATTCAATGAATTGTGGCCAGAGTCCACATCTGCCCCTGGAAATGCCTTACAATTTAAAATCTCTGCCTTACCATTATATAATCTATCTGAAACCATCCGGTGTCTCCAGGTCTCTTCCACGTATACAGATTTCTTTCATGATGCTTAAACCATGTGTTAGCAATGATTAAGATACGGTCTTTGCAAAATTCTATCAGGCGGCTTCCTCTTTCTTTCCTTTCCTCTCCGTTAACTACTTGAATGACTTCTTTTATCTCATCATACATTTCTTCCATCTCTTCATCACTTGCGGAGCTAGTTGGCATATAAATTTGTACTTCTGTGGTAGGCGTGGGTTTCATGTCTATCTAGGCTACAATAATGCGTTCGCTATGCTGTTCGTAGTGGCTTATCCACGTTCCTAACTTTTATTCATTATTAAACCTAATCCTGCATTACCCCTGTTCCTTCTGCCACCGAACTTCACTAATTCCCTTTATATCTAATTTTAACCAATCCTTTACCTATTTTAAATTTTTCAACCTACCCGCTCGATTAAGATATCTGACATTCCACACTCCGATCCGTAGAACGCCAGTTTTATTTCTCCTGATAACGGCGTGCTCCTGAGTATTACACGCCCGGAGATCCAAATGGGGGACTATTTTACCTACGGAATATTTTTCCCAAGAGGACGCCATCGTCATTTAACCATGCAGTAAAGCTGCATGCCCTCGGGAAAAATTACGGCTGTAGTTTCCCCTTGCTTTCAACCATTCGCAGTAGAAGCACAGCAATGCTGTTTTGGTTGATGTTACAAGGCCATATCAGTCATTCATCCAGACTGTTGCCCCTGAAAAGGCTGCTGCCCCACTTCAGGGACCACAAATTTGTCTGGCCTCTCCTCAGATACCCCTCTGTTGCGGTAGCACCTACGGTACGACTATTTGCATCGCTGAGGCACGGAAGCCTCCCCACCAATGGCAAGGTGCATGGTTCATGGGGGGAAGAAAGTATCACCTCGAGAAACTTAAGCTAAATACTTAATATCTATTTGTTTGTCAGTACATGTCTGCTGTCCTGATACACACTGAAATCTGCGGACTACAATAAAGCTAGACGAGCCAAAACAAAATGGTAGACAGAACTGATAATGTGAGGTGTCGTGCGGTAATTATTCTCTGCACTTGAAGGGCAAATAATGCCGTAACACACTGCTTAGGCGGCGCAGTCGTCCGATGTGGTAAGAAAAGTCCGAGTGTCGAAGAACAAAGTTGAGACGCACCTCTCTGCGAAGAACAGAGTTTCGCAATAGAAGTGGAAGCCCTGGTGCTCCAAGTCCTGTGGATTGCAACTGAGACGACAATGGAAGACTGGAAACCACTCATGGATTGATGACATTTCAGTAAGTCAAAATACGCGGCCCGCTGTTTCGCGCACTACTTGAACCCATTCAGAAAGCCCACCGAACCGATCCAACAGCGGAAATTTAACAGCTGTATCATAACCCAATTCATATGACATCTTTAGTCGCCTAATTACCATGAAGAAGTGCTGAGTACATCGCCACGACCACGAGACAAAGGAGCATCAGGGAAACTTGAAACATATGGATTGAATACCGCGCCGGCCGGAGTGGCCGAGCGGTTCTAGGTGCTACAGCCTGGAACCGCGTGACCGCTACGGTCGCAGGTTCGAATCCTGCCTCGGGCATGGATGTGTGCGATGTCCTTAGGTTGGTTAGGTTTAAGTAGTTCTAAGTTCTAGAGGACTGATGACCTCAGAAGTTAAGTCCCATAGTGCTCAGAGCCATTTGAACCATTTGAACCGATTGAATATCGCCATCGGGCGACGTGATGCTGAGTGTTTCTTTTTTTCTTTGTTTATCCTCCTAAGTGGCAAGCCGTCAGAGGCGCTTCCCATCGGAATTTTCTGACGAGGTCGCTGGAAGTTGTCGAAACGAAATGTTGCAGAAAGTTGTCGGCGGATGGGGAGGTGGGGGTTGAGGAGGATGGGTTGGTTTTTCTCCACGACAGCGTCCCATCTCTCTCTGCACAAGTCAAGGTCACGAATGCTCCATCTCTGCTTCATCAAAGTTTGCCTCCCCTCCACCCTCTAATCTTCCATCGTGACACCAAGTGACTTCTACTTCTTTTCTAGAGCGAAGAAAGCATTGTTTGCCAGGCAATTTCAAATTGACGGCGAAATTCTTTGTGGTAAAAAAATTTTCCTGAGCAGCCAAAATGCAGAAAATGTATCACACTGAGTGATCGCAGCTCTTTTTTTTCTTTTTATTGAATTCGAGCTGGTAATTAAAACTTGACGACTATCCCACATGTAGTTCTGTGGCTGTTATAATGAAATAGCGCCGATTAGCCTCATTCCACCTATCAACGTCAAACATACACCGAACGGACTCTATCGTTTAAAGCATTTCTCGTTGAATCCAGTTACATGCAAATAGCAACACCTGATAACAAATCGACAGTCGTGAAGGAAATATACCATAAATTAACGGAACACAAAGCCGGAATATCAAAGTCGAGAAATAAAAGGGCAAAAACTGTCAAGCGATATGGAACGACTTTCATAAACGACATTAACAACGCCTGTGAGGGCCCAGCGGTACACCATCGTGAACGGGAAAATTCCAAGAAATCCTTAATTATACGTAATACACCTCACCGACTCATACTTGTGCACCGCATGTAATCTTATCTATAGTAAGGAAATAGATTTACAAAAAATGGCTCTGAACACTATGGGACTTAACTTCTGAGGTCATCAGTCCACTAGAACTTAGAACTACTTAAACCTAACTAACATCACACACATCCATGCCCGAGGCAGGATTCGAACCTACGACCGTAGCGGCCGCGCGGTTCCAGACTGTAGCGCCTAGAACCGCCCGGCCTCCTTGTCCGGCTAAATAGATTTAAATGTGAAAACGCGAGAGCGATATGGACTACAACTAGAACGGTGCAGGGGAGTGTCACACACCCCTTGCAATAAAAACAATGGATTTTCTCAACCTATACCATGTCCCTATTCCAAAAATGAACAGGAATGCATTGGACCGGTTAAGAGGTCACGTTGTATATTACTTTCATGCAAATAAAGAAAATAGTGAACATGAGTTGCGGGTCACCTCGCCACAGAGCACCATAAACTCCAACGGATAAGAAACTGTAAAGAAGAATTTGCCAATATTTTACTCATAGTCTTAAGGAAAATATTTAGTTTATTACAATGTTAAAGACAAATACGCTTTATTCCAGATAATAATTATGTTAGTTGCGCTGCATAAATAATAATTTCGAAAGGTACACAGCACAATAAAAGAGACTGAGAAATCAAAGGCCTCGAGTTCAATCTCCAGCCAATCCTAGGATTTTTATGTGTCACTTATCACTTCTTTCACCACTGGCACGCACTGTTTTTTGAAGTGGAAGAAACCGAGTTGCACCGTAGTCCGGAAACCACGTTAAACTGTAGGCCCCCCTATAACTCGCTGACCAAGTCAGTTCAAAGGTCGGAGAAAGGGAACGACATTCCTCTACCAACAGGACCATGCCTAAAGAATCACTACGGTGTTCAAAAAAATCGTCGGACTGAGGACAACTTTATTTTTAGACTACCTCTCGTATTAATTAAATCTTCATCCAATTGAGAACATCGCGTCAGTAGTGTGTAATACTCTGTGAACATTATTCTGTTTCTCATTCGGTCGTACCCTTCATGTTGTATTGCATTAGACAATAATAGACTACCAGGGCTCACTTCTTCTGAGTTCAGCGTAATTTTACAGTTACTGCTGAAACGCAACATGGGCAACAGAGGTATAAAGTAAACTTTGTAAACCTTCTTCCATAGGTATTAAGGACTCCGACACCACAGCATATTGTATACAGCAGCCTCTTCCAGGTTCCTACGGATCGAACGCGTACTGCAACAAAGGATGGATTAAGAGTGGGTGTAAACGCCGAGAATAGTACTTGGAAGTGCGTAAGAGCTAGCGAAATACGGCTGTCGCCGCGGGACTGGAGGAAGTGGAGTCCACGGATCTGTGACGCCAGATAAGGGGAAGTACTGGAGGAAGTGTGGTTCAGCGCTCTGAATCTGCGCCTCTGTGGAACAAAGAAATCATCACGACAAGCCAGTAGTGAGTCTCCCACTCTCTGGTGGCCCAAAACTCGTCGCTGGCAGCAAAAATAGAAAAATCCCAACAGGAAAAACGTCTCAATAGAGGGGCACGCCCATTAGGAATGTTCAGTGCGCGGACGTGTAAGGACATGTAACTCAATAGTTTCCATAAAGAAGGAAAAAATCCGATAATTATGGGAAATATACAACAGTTAACAGAAATACTGTCACCGCAGTAGTGTATCCAACAGCGGTGTACTACGCTTGCGTCATACACTGAGGTGACAGTCATGGGATACCGACATGCACATACCATATATATGTCGGTAGTATCGTGTACACAAGGTATAAAAAGGGCAGTGCATTGGCGGAGCTGTCATTTGCACTCAGGTGATTCATATGAAAATGTTTCCAACGTGATTAAGGCCTCACGATGGGAATTAACAAATTTGAATGCAGAATGGTAGTTGGAGCTAGACGCATGGGACATTCCATTTCGGAAATCGTTAGGGAATTCAATATTCGAAGATCCACAGTGGCAAGACTGTGCCGAGAATACAAAATTTCAGGCATTGCCTCTCACCACGGACAACGCACAGGCCGACGGCCTTCACTTCACAACCGAGAGCAGCGGCGATTGAATAGAATTGTCAGTGCTGACAAACAAGCAACACTGAGAGAAATAACCACAGAATTCGGTGTGGAACGTACCAGAAACGTATCCGTAGGGCAGTGCTGCGAAATTTGGCGTTAATAGGCTATCACCCCAAACGACCGACGCGTGTGCCTTTGTTAATTACAAGGCATCGCCTTCAGCGCCTCTACTGGACTCATGATCATATCGGTTCGACCTTTGACGACTGGGAAACCGTTGCCTGGTCAGATGAGTGGATTCGAGTGTGGCGTAGACCCCACGAAGCCATGGACCTATGTTGTCAACAAGGCACTGTGCAAGCTGGTGGTGGCTCCACGATGGTGTGGACTGTCTTCACATTGACCAATTGGAAATGTTTATGTCCAGGTACTTGGAGATCATTTGCATCTCATCATGGACTTCGTGTTCCCAAACAATGATGGAATATTCATGGTGACAATGCGCCATGTCACCGGTCCACAGCTGTTTGCGATTGGTTTCAAGAACATACTGGACAGTTCGTACGAATGATTGGCCAGCAGATCGTCCAACATGAATCCCATCGAACATTTATGGGAAATAATTGAGTAGTCAGTTCATGTAAAAAATCACGCAACAGCAACACTTTGGCAATTATGGACGGCTATAGAGGCAGAATGGCTCAATATTTCTGCAAGGGGTTTACAACGACTTGTTGAGTCCATGCCACGCGGGGTTACTGCTCTACGTCAGGCAAAAGGATGTCCGACACGATATTAGCAGGTATCCCGCGCCTTTTATCAATGTATGTGCCTAACACGTAACTGCGCACTTTAGAGTAGGACAGATAGTGTTAGGAGAGAGACTACCAGGAGCGATATGTCATGTTATGGAGATCCATAGGCTACATAGGCCGCTCACCTCAGGGGGCAGAAAGACGCTGAAGAATCATTACAGGGGGAACAGTGACTTAAGGCAGTCAGTAAATCGGATTCGGGTGAAACACATGTAGGTGCTCAGGCGTTCAGATGTTCGTGTCTTACTTGCTCAGAGACTGTGGCAAACAACTTACAGCCACAAGTTATGCATTCAGAGAGTTCGGAAGACCGATATTTGGCGAAATTCTTTCTCAGGATTAGGAATTGTACTCGATCATAACTATTATCCTTGGTGAAGTTATCGAGAGGTTGATGTGATCGACTGCTACGTGTGGGGTGTTGCACGGAAGTGGTAATATTTGACAGTAACCGAGTTTTCCACGAATTATTCATCTAGTGCCTAGTGTGCAATATCTTTACGAAATCGGGAGGACGACGATTAAAGCCCATGTCCGGTCATCCTGATTCAGGTTTCTCTTGGTTTCCCTAAATCGCTTCACGCAAATGCCGGGATGGTCCCCTCGAAAGGGCATGGCTGATTTTCTTCTTTATCTTTCCCTAATCCAAGCTTGTGCTCCGTGTCTAATGACCTCGTTGTCGACGGGATGTTAAACACTAGTCTCCTCCTTCTTCTTCTCCTTCTGTTTACCAAACTTCTGCACATTTTACAAGAAAGATTTTTTTATTCTGTTTGTGAATTTTACTGATTTTTAGAAATTAGTGTCGCACGTTTCCTATCTTCACTGCGATACCTCCCCTGAATGTCCAGTGCAGCTTCCATGACTTCGTCCAGCAACTCGTCATTCAGGTGACGCCGCCCGCTCTGTTTTGTAGTTTACAGTTCGCGATTTTTTATAAAGCTGCAAGTGCAGAACAGTTATTTTTCTGTAACGAGCACTCCTCATTTTTCATTGGAATCAGAAGCTGCTGACACCAATAAAAAGAAGAAAACTCTGTTGGCTTCCAGTTGGTAGAACCTGTAGGCGTCAAGTATGCAGGATGTCCCAAGAGGAACTGTCAATATTCAGGGATATGAGAGGAACGATCGTCCGAAGCAAAAAAGTGTAGTAAACATGGGCTCTAAAACGCGTAGCTTATGAACTATTAGCACTTCTTCAGCTTCGATACTGTGCAACAACAATTTCTTTGCTTTCCATATACTGAGTGGTAATAGTGCGGACCAAAACAGGATAAAAGTCCCCAGTGAATATAGACTCTCAAGTGCATACCTTAAGTGCCATGAGCATCTGTTCACCTTCGTTACTGAAACCCCTCTCAACTATTGAAGAAGTGCTCAGAGCTCTTAAGATAAGCATTTTAGAGCCCATGTTTACTCGACGATTTTTTCTTGTTTTGGTCTATACTATCTCCTCCAAAAACATGGAAAGCAAAGAACTTGCAACACAAGATATTTCTTTCACAGTATCGAGCATAAATAAATGCTCATCGTTGTAACGGTGTGCATTTTAGAGCTCATGTTTACTAGACCTTTTTGCTTCGAGTGACTGTTCCTGTCATATCCCTGATTATTGTCCATTCCACGTGAGAAAACTCGTACAGTCTCCAACTGTTGCTAAATTCATTCTTTCATAACAAAAGATAAAACAATGTCTAGCTGAAGGTGAAACGTACGACGCTAATTTCTAAAATTCAGTCAAATTCACGTAGTCAATATTTTTCTTCGAAGGATGACTGATGGAACAGACGCAAAACCGGGAGGCAAACAACCGATTTCTGCCTTCGATACCTAACGCTAGTTGGGTTTTGGCGTCGATATGGCACTTTGACAGTATGATCTTTATCAAAAACCGATGGCATTTACATCAAAAGTTGTTTCTGCGTTCCTCCAAACACGATAACAGTAATAACTCGGCTAAATCATCCCTGCTGTCATATAATAAAGCGACATGTTCTCTATTGTTCTTGACTGTAGACAATGACGATAGGCTATCTATAAGAAAAGAAGTAGCACTGTAGCAGCGGTGGAAACACCATCCGGGTCTGAGGTCCACTTGAAACAGCAGCCAAAACATCTCAACAGAACGACACAGACTCATACCCGCAATATTTTTACTGAAAAAATTTCATCTCAGCAGGCCATGGCAAAAACAGTCATTCACTTTCTAGTAGGTGAGAAACGTAGTCAAAAATATGCGGCCAATTCGAGTCGTTCCTTCTGCGTAGTCATTCAGCACGAGCAGTATGCACTCACTATTCGTAATAGTCACTCTCCCCGTGGCTTTCCATGGTTGCGTTATTATCTGCGCAGATTTTGTGGTTTCGTGGTGTGAGTTACGCTACCTTCCGTTATAGGACAATTCCCTTGTCTAGTACAGTTGACATCAGTGGCGCAGCATAGTTCTTGCAGATTCCTGCTGTACCTCCTCCTGTTCCGCCAGTCAGTTGCGTACTATTTCGGCACTTGATGCATTCACTATAGGCGTAGACTACGTTCCGTTCGTTAATTTGTAAGCCACTATTAGGTGTGCGCAAAACGTGCATAGTACGACAGTAATCATATTGAATTTTCTAACGGTACATGGGTAAACTGACTGCCATTTCAGCCGGCCGCGGTGGCCGTGCGGTTCTAGGCGCTTCAGTCCGGAACCGCGGGACTGCTACGGTCGCAGGTTCGAATCCTGCCTCGGGCATGGATGTGTGTGATGTCCTTAGGTTAGTTAGGTTTAAGTAGTTCTAAGTTCTAGGGGACTGATGACCTCAGAAGTTAAGTCCCATAGTGCTCAGAGCCATTTGAACCATTTGACTGCCATTTCCCTCTCTTAAGACGAAATACAGTTGTAGGGAAGTAATAGGTAGCTCAGAAAGTTTCGGGACTGGATTAGTGCTTCAAATGTTTTACATAGTGTCCCCCCACTTGATTAAAACGCACAGAACATTCAAAGAACGTCAGAAAACTCCTTCTTTCGGATGTTAAAAAATGGTTCAAATGGCTCTGAGCACTATGGGACTTAACATCTATGGTCATTAGTCCCCTAGAACTTAGAACTACTTAAACCTAACTAACCTAAGGACATCACACACATCCATGCCCGAGGCAGGATTCGAACCTGCGACCGTAGCAGTCGCGCGGTTCCGGACTGAGCGCCTAGAACCGCTAGACCACCGCGGCCGGCTTTCGGATGTTATTCAGTTCGCGTGCCATATTGACTTGAACGTCGGTTATGTCACGAAAGCGTTGACCTTTCGTGTGAATGTCTGCACTTTGTCGTAGGTTCGCTCTGAAAACGCCAAGTCTCATCACCCGGGATTATTTTTTCCAAAAAACAACTGTCTGAGTTTTGGTTATCCTGGTTATCACTGTTAGCATTCAACCGCGATTCTTATACATATATTTTAACAACGGGTTTCAAGAGACAATGCTCTCATCATCAGGTTGTAAAGTCTATGTCATGAAATTAAACATAGACTTTACAACTTGATGATAAGAGCATTGTCTCTTGAAACGCGTTGTTAAAATATATGTATAAGAATCGCGGTTGAATGCTAACAGTGATAACCATTATAACGACAACTGCTACCTCGACTCCATAATGGATTATATTAAATGTCTGCGTTTTGCATTTCAATGAAGTAGCAGCAGTCAAGATATGAGGGATAAACTTTGCACACGCTTTTCTTTTCTTCGAAATAGTCAGAGAATATCTTGAACATTCGTCTTACAAATGTTGCTCGATTGAGACTTTTGACACAACGGCATCGTTACACTACCTAAGGTCGCGCGCCAACCACAAAAAAATTGCTTGCTGACTACTAACAACTTGCTGTTTACAGTTATCAGTTCAGGTTGCCAACGTACTTACTGCGCTCACGTTGCTTTTACGTGGATGGTCCATGTTCCTTCATTTGTTATTGGTGCGTGCATTTTCCACATGTTACGAAACCGTGACGAATAGCGCAGCTCTTCTCTGAATCCATTCTATTTCTTCGATTAATCGAATTCGTTAAGTGGTTCAAAATAACGAAATCAGTCCCCTGGGATACATTACACTTTTTTTAGGACTCTGACTAAGGAAGTCCGACATACGAGTTTTCCACTCCACCTAGATATTCGACAGCTGCGACCAATACCAGCGACTAATTTCAATGACTGATTGGTGATACCCTTATTAAACAGTGTCATCTTGTTCCCCTATTTACATACATTTCATTTAATTGATTTACACTGCACTAAGCATTTATCATCGGCAGATCAACCTCCAGTAAACAAAAAATTTTTAACGACGCAATCACCCCGTCTGCGCAATTTTCGATTAGCCTCGACGAGCTTCTGACATAAGTCTCCAGGTCACCTACTCTTTAGCTAGCAGTTCTCCTGTCACACTTAATTGAGGCACATCTAACCCTGCTTTTGATGCTATTACCACCAAAGGCAATGGATCTGTTTACTAAGAGATTTTCAGCCCAGTCATGTTATTCATCTGATATTCAACATCTAAGTATATTGTTTATACTGTAATTAGGTGATTTCGATGAGCTTTTGTTTACCTATTTTTACTGTCTGGAATTTTTTTAAAATTGCTCTATAATACCAGACTACATGAGGTATGAAACTTCCTGGCAGATTAAAATGTGTGCCAGATCGAGACTCGAACTCGCGACCTTTGCCTTTCATGGGAAAGTGCTCTACCAAGGACGACTCACGACCCATCCTCACAGCTGGCAGAATCGAAGCTGTGAGGATGGGTCGTGAGTCGTACTTGAGTAGCTCAGTTGGTAGAGCACCTGTCCGCGAAAGGCGAAGGTCCCGAGTTCGAGTCTCGGTCCAGCACACAGTTTTAATCTGTGAGGAAGTTTCATATCAGCGCACACTCCACTGCAGAGTGAAAATCTCATTCTGGATGCATGATGTATGATTCGATTGATCATCCAATAGTAAAATGACGTAATCTTGTACTGTTCTGGGTGGATAGCATTACTCTTGGTTTCTTTTTACATCTGCCACGGAAATAGTGACTGAAGCCCTGCTGGCGTAAGCTGTCGCCAGCACGCCCGTTGGCAAAGACGTAGCGCGAAGATCGATAGTAGGCGCTGGATCAAGCACGTCTATCACGAGAGAGGCCAGAGACACACCGACAAGCAACATGCCGCCAACGCCCTCTTGACAGTATGTATTTAGTCCGCCGCCGCTGACCGGAGGACCCCACTAACTGACATTCCAATTTAGCATCAGTCAGTCCACTCGCAGAGAGGCTTAGGTTAGCACAGGCCACAACAGTGCATAGCGACCAGAGTAGCGACTTTAGTGGGACTAGCCCTGACTGGGGTTTGTAATAGGAAGATTACCGATACTGTCTGCAAGAGGACTATTACTGGTGAGCTTGCACCTTGAACATGGACTCTGTTCAAGTTAAGTAGCAGCTTCATGTAAACAAAAAACCTTATTAACCCGAATTTATGTTGTAGAACGAGGATACCAGCCACCCATAACATCATCTCCCTTCTTTTCTTAGGGTAGAAGGCTATACAGAAGCAACTAAATCCTGTCTTAAAAGTACATAATTCGATTAGTAATTTTCCTATGTTGCTGTTATCACACTGACGACCTCATTCTCAGGATGGCAAGTTACGTCATGCTAATATTAGGGAAATATATCTCACTTTCAAGTCAGGAATCTCTTCGCAGATCATTGTTACATCCAACGAAGAATAGCCGCAGTTTGCGAAGAGCAGCGAGGCGTTTGAAAAGCACATCGTCGGCCTTCTGCTGCCCCACCAATGCAGCGCTGAACGCTCTTCGTGGCCGACATGTGTATCACGCTGTGCAGGAAAAACGCCGGCGGCGGAAGTGGGCAAAAAAAAAATTGGCAGCTGACAAGAAAACGTTGCGGCGCAGAGAGAAGCAGCGGGCTAAGCGCTTCTTCACATCTGCCGGGCGGGACACCAAGGCCAACTGGGAATGCGCCTTCTTGGTAGACGCCTCTCCAGGAGATCGTTTCCAAGAACGCCCCCTTATCCGCAGTTTCATGTCGCTTAAGAGAAACCGACTGGCTAACAACGTAAGTTTATGACAGAGGCATTAAGTATTATTTTATGTGATCTGTGGTCTGTACATTAGGTACGTTACTTTAGGACGAATACGTTAGCTGCTCTTTTGCATACAATGTTGCTTGCGTGATTTATGTCGCAGCATTAACTTACCAAGCTTTCATTTTTAATACTTACTGGTGTTCTAAAGATTGCTTCCAGTTCCTACGTTTCATTTTTCTGAAACTTGAAATTCAAGTGACCCGCATAGACCGCTTGACCAATTGCAGACTGACATATATTCCCCATTTGCTTCAAAATACGTGAGTCTATTTATAAAACTGAGGTGCGAAAGCAGGGCAGTTTCCGTGGGTTATATCGAAGTCATAAGATAAAAAGAGTACAAACGAATTATTATACAGGGTGGTGCATTGATCGTGACTGGGCCTCGCCAAATATCTCAAGAAATAAGAGTCAAACGAAAAAACTACAAATAACGAAACTTGTCTAGTTTGAAAGGGGAAGCAAGATGGCGCTGTGATTGGCCCGCTAGATGGTGCTGCCATAGGTCAAACGGATATCAACTGCGTTTTTTAAAATAGGAACCCCCATTTCTTATTACATATTCGTGTAGTACGTAAAGAAATAGGCGCTGAAATAGTCACAAACATATGGCTCACAATTTTAGACGAACAGTTGGTAACAGGTACATTTTTTAAATTAAAATACAGAACGTAGGTATGTTTGAACGTTTTATTTCGGTTGTTCCAAAGCGATACATGTACCTTTGTGAACTTATCATTTCTGAGAACGCATTCTGTTACAGCGTGATTACCTGTAAATATCACATTAATGCAATAAATGCTCAAAATGATGTCCGTCAACCTCAATGCACTTGGCAATACGTGTAACGACATACGTCTCAACAGCGAGTAGTTCGCCTTCCGTAATGTTCGCCCATGCATTGACAACGCGCTGGCGCATGTCAGGCGTTGTCGGTGCATCATGTCGCTAAATAGAACGCGTGCCAAAAATCTGCCATCGTCTCGTAATTTCTCTTGTGCCCAGTGGCAGAACTGTACATGACGTTCAAAGTCGTCGCCATGCAATTCCTGGTGCATAGAAATATGCTACGGGTGCAATCGACGCTGATGTAGCATTCTCAACACCAACGTTTTTGAGATTCCCGATTCTCGCGCAGTTTGTCTGCTACTGATGTGCGGATTAGCCGCGACAGCACCTAAAACACCTACTCGGGCATCATCATTTGTTGCAGGTCGTGGTTGACATTTCACATGTGGCTGAACACTTCCTGTTTCCTTAAATAACGTAATGTAACTAATGTATCATGAAGCAAATACCGTCCGCCACTGGCGGAATGTTACCTGATACCACCTCTTTCACAAAGCGAAAAAAGTGGTCCAACTAAAACGTTCGTATTTCTTTACGTACTACACGAATATATAATAAAAAACGGGGTTCCTACTTTAAAAAACGCAGTTGATATCCGTTTGACCTATGGCAGTGCCATTTAGCAGGCCAACCACAGCGCCATCTAATTTCCCCCTTCAAGCTTGACGAGTTTCGTTCTTTGTAGTTTTTTTCGTTTGATGCTTATTTCGTGAGATATTTGGCCCGGTCACGATCAATGGACCACCCTGTAGAGAGAAAGGCTGACATCAAACAAATACCAAGGGCGTTCAATAAGTAATGCAACACATTAATTTCTTGTCCAATTTTGTTTGAAAAAATGCGGAAGCTGTTGTGGGACAACGTGGATTATCCCCTCTTCCGATAGGTGGTGGCCTATACGCAGCCTCCAAAATGGTGTCTACAACGGAGGTACGTTCCATGCAGAGAGCTGCAATTGAGTACCTTTTGGCGGAAAAACAGAGCATCGCAGATATTTGTAGGCGCTTGCACAGTATCTACGGAGAACTGGCAGTGAAAAAAATAACAGCTAGTCGTTGGGCGACAGTCATCCCAACAAGGTCGCGCAGTCCTGCCCGATCTCACGCTTGCTGACTGGACGCATACAGCTATAACTACTTCAGCATTGGAACGTGCGGACACTCTCATCCGAGGTGCACGGCTGGACGTCTTTGCTCGTAGTGCTGACGCGCTAGTCCATCAGTTAGGGGAAGGCAAATGAATGTGCCCACTGGGCTACTCGCCGCCTAACAGAAGGCAATGCAGAGTAACGGAGGACCGTCGACGCGGAGATACCTGCGCGTTACGAGGCTCATCGTGACAATTTTTGTCTAACACCGTCACAAGTGATAAAACACGGGTTCATCGCTTCGAACTGGAAACAACAGGGCAATGAAAGAGTGGCGCTATACCCCTCTTCTCCGAAGAAAAAGTTCAAAGGCGCACACTCTGCCGGCACAGTCACGGTGACGGTCTTCTGTGACTCCGAAAGGGTTATTCTGTTTGATGTCCTCACTCATGGTGCAACGATCAACTCCGACGTCTATTGCGATACCCTCAGGAAATTGAAGAAACGGCTTCAGTGTGTTCGTCGTCACAAAAATGCAAACGAACTTCTCGTTTTCCATGACAACACAAGGCCTTGCATAAGTGGACCCGCACAGAGCACCCGAGGGAAGCCCAAAGAAATGGACTGGACGGTTCTTCCTCATCCATCCTATAGCCTGGATCTCGCACCTTCCTACTCCCACATGATGGCCCAATGAAGGATGAACTCTGCGGGAAGCAGTACGTGGATGATGGGGCAGAAGACGCAGGCTCCGACGTCGACCAATAGAGTGGTAGCATGCGGGCATACAGGCCCTCCCGGTAAGGTGGCATTGAACGAAGATTATGTTGAAAAATAGGGTTTTGTAACCAAACATACGGTGTACTGGAATCCTGAATACATGCAGACAGTCATATATAATTTATTTGTGTATAAGGGACAGTCGAATGTAAAGAAGACAGACGCTATCACGAGCATGATCTGGACGTTGACAACGCGGGTAAGTGTGTGTATGCGAGGGTCACTCAAAAAGAAATGCACACTATTTTTTTTTTAAATCTATCTTCTATTCTACATGTCTGAAAGTTTTACAGTGTGTAGATACATTCTGTAGGAACAATATTTTCATTTCTCCACATAATTTCCATCCCTCTCAACTGCCTTACGCCATAATGGAACCAGCGCCTGTATACCCGCACGGTAAAATTCTGGACCAACCTGTTGGAGCCACTGTTTGGCAGCATGCACAAGGCAGTCATCATCTTCAAACCTCGTTCCACGAAGAGAGTCTTTCAGTTTCCCAAAGAGATGATAGTCACATGGAGCCAGGTCAGGACTGTAAGGCGGGTGTCTGAGTGTTGTCCATCCGAGTTTTCTGATCGCTTCCATGGTTTTTGACTGATATGTGGCCATGCATTGTCGTGCAACAGCAAAACATCCTGCTTTTGCAGATGTGGTCGAACACGACTCACTCGAGCTTCAAGTTTCTTCAGTGTCGTCACATATGCATCAGAATTTATGGTGGTTCCACTTGGCATGATGTCCACAAGCAAGAGTGCTTTGGAATCGAAAAACACCGTAGCATAACTTTTCCAGCAGACTGTGTGGTTTTGAACTTTTTTCTTGGGTGAATTTGCGTGATGTCACTCCATTGATTGCTTCTTCGTCTCTGGTGAAAAATGATGGAGCCATGTTTCATCACCTGTCACAATTCTTCCAAGAAATTCATCTCCACCACTCTCATACTGTTCCAAAAGTTGGCTGCATACCGTTTTTCTTGTTTCTTTGTGAGCCACTGTCAACATCCTGGGAACCCACCTGGCACAAACCTTTTTTAACGCCAATACTTTCAGTTTTCTGCAAACATTTCCGTCCTCTATCCCAACGTAGCTTGTCAATTCGTTCACTATGATGCGTCTGTCAGCAGTCACCAATTCGTTAACTCTCTGCACATTGTCTGGAGTGTGTGCAGTACGAGGCCTCCCGCTGCGAGGACAATCCTCAATATTGCCGTGCCCGCTTTCATCACGTAACGTGCTTGCCCACCGACTAACTGTACTGCGATCGACAGCAGCATCTCCATATACCTTTTTCAACCTCTTGTGGATGTTTCCCACTGTCTCGTTTTCACAGCACAGGAATTCTATGACAGCACATTGCTTCTGACGAACGTCAAGTGTAGCAGCCATCGTGAAGACATGCTGTTACGGCGCCACTCACGGGAACAGGTTGAACTAAGTTTGAAAACAAGCGGGAAGGATGTATCTACACCAGGTTCATCCAAGAACTGCGCCCGGCAATGCAGTGCAGTTCAGCGCCCCGTCCGCGACCGTGTGTCGATAGTGTCGGCATAGGAGCGAGAGAGAGAGAGAGAGAGAGAGAGCTGCGGAACGAGTGAGACCGCACAGCACCGCTCTATGCTGGACTGTCCCGCGGTCAGATCAAACGTAAACAAAATATTCTATTTTAGAAATAATTTTATGTAAGGGATATAGAGTCTCATTCTTACTGTTAGTAGTAAGAAGTCTAGTAAGAGTTAATAGTAAGAGTTTAGAAATCGGATCCTTAGTTTGCTGTTTCGTACGTAATAATTTTAACTGACCAAGTTTGAAAACTTATTAAAAATAGAATTAAGGTTATAAAGCTCTCTAATTATTACAGTCAACATTCTTAAACGCGTAAAATGTTAATTGTCTTTTTCTTTTTCGAGGAAACGATTTTGTCTAGGTTTGGTACAATATTCCGTGAGACTGCTAACCTCAAAGAATTAGTCAAATTTTTATCGGCAAGTAAAGAACGGTTCTTAGTTTTAGCAAGCTTTAAAAGAGAGAAAATGCGCTCACAAATATACGTGGAAACAAACACTGAGATAACTTTGGCCACGTTCTTGTGCAAAAGAGGATATTTCTCTCATGGACGATAGCTGTAAAAGTCATCAAATACTTTACACGTAAGAAAGCGGTCCTTCAGGCGGATATCGCGCTGCAGGTCAATCAGCTCTAGTTGAAGCACTTGTGAGGCGTCCTCTGCCCGAAGGGAAAACGGGCGAACAAATATATCTAAGGCCGGCTGAAGCTCACTTATCTCCAAAAATCTGTTTTCAAACTGTTCTTGTATTCGCAAATGATTTGAACATAATCTGAAAAATCGACATCATCTTTAACACTGTCTAGTGCAGGAAAGTGTCCACAATTCTTCTCACGCAACTGTTTTTCCCAGAAAATAAGCTTTAATGCCTGAATTGTCTGCTCTAAATCAACAGAGTGATATTCGCCTTGGAGTGAAATGTTCAAAGTATATAAATGACCAGTAAGGTCACTCAAAAAGCCAAATTCGCCACCCACTTAGGATCACAAAGTAATTTTTCTCGACGTCCTTTCATTTCCAAAAACGTATTTATTTCACCCCTCAAGGAGAAAAACCAATGAAGCACCTTTCCTCTGCTCAGCCATCTTACTTCGGTGTGGTAGGGGATGTCCGGGTATTCTGCTTCGATAACAGCCACAAATTCTTTAAATTGGCGATGTGTGAGTCCATGGCGCGGCGGTCTGTCGTCCTTACGAAGCGACACGGCTCGGCCACTGTGACAACATACGAATTCGCCCGGGGCGCCCCAGGGGCACAGTTTGGACGAGCCTGATCTACACACTGTAAAACATTCACACATGCAGAATGAAAACTGTATTTTTACAAAAATAGTGTGCATTTCTTTTGGAGTGACCCTCGTAGAACTCCCCTCTACTAGGAATAAGGAAGGAACAGCATGAACGTTCCCCGCTGCGCCGTTTGTTTGTTGGACATGCTTAACGTGATGTCGGTCAGTCGTGGGTACGTCCGACTTCTCTATGGAAGCCGGTAAAGAGGAACAGCGAGCTGTAGTGAGGTTTTTGAATGTGAAGGAGTGTCAGAAAGCGAGACTCATGCCGAAATGTCTACCGCGTACAGCGAACACAGTATGTCACGTGTGCGTGTGTTTGAGTGGAATAAAGGATTTTGAGAAGGTCGGGCTTCCGGTGTTACCGAAAGGCAGTAGTCGGCCTGGACTGACTAATCGCGTCATTACCTCTCTGTCATTGCTGCGGTGGATGCTGCCGTCAGAAATGACCGACTGCGGACGGTGGAAGACATTCGGCTCTTTTTGAACATCAGTCACGGAACCTCTCTCTCCATCACAACAGAGCCTCTGAAGTTCCACAGAATCTATGTGCGGTGGTTACCCCAGAGACTGACGGGGGAGCAGAAGTTGAACAGACTGTCGATATCATTGCAGCACCTGGAACAGTATCACAATGAAGGATATCGTTTCATGCCCTATACTGTCGAAGGACATGGTTAGTTGTTCGATTTGGGGGAGAGGTCAAACAGCGAGGTCATCGGTCACGCAAAAGATAAAATATGGTGTCATCATTTTGAGCCGGAGAGAAAGCGTCAGAACCAGCAATGGAAGCACATAAATTCTACCCCACCGAAAAAATCAAAAGGTCATGATCAGCTTTTTCTTTGACAGCAAGGTCCCGCTGCTCATTAATTTTCTGGAACACGGTGCCACAATTAACGTACAACTCTTCGTGGACACTTTGCACGCTACGGTCGCAGGTTCGAATCCTGCCTCGGGCATGGATGTGTGACATGTCCTTAGGTTAGTTAGGTTTAAGTAGTTCTAAGTTCTAGGGGACTGATGACCTCAGATGTTAAGTCCCATAGTGCTCAGAGCCATTTGAACCATTTTCAACACTTTGCAAAACTTGAAGCTCGCCCAGGAATGTTGACCGACGGCATGATTCTATCGTAGGATAATACCCGTCCACATTTTGACAAGGTTGTTTCGACTACGAAGCAGAAGCCCTGGGAAGCCCTTACACATCCTCCATACAGTATCGATTTCTCCCCATGCTATTTTTCATATTTTTGGAGACTTGAACAGACATTCGTGGCCGTCTGTTTGCTTCGGACGAAGAGGTGCCCCTGGGTACAATCGTAGTTCAGTAGGCAACCGAAAAACCTTTTTCCATGTGAGCGTCGCCGTCTTGTCTTGCAGAGGGATAAATGCATTAACAGTGAGGACACGGAGCGAGATGGAGCAGTGATTACTACACTGGACTCGCATTCGGGAAGACGACGGTTCAAACCCGCGTCCGGCCATCCTGCTTTAGGTTTTTCGTGATTTCTATAAATCGCTTCAGGCAAATGCCGCGATGGTTCCTTTGAAATGGCACGGCCGACTTCATTCCCCATCCTCCCCTAATCCGATGGGGCCGATGATCTCGCTGTTTGGTCCCCTTGTCGCGCGGGATTAGCTGAGCGGTCTGAGGCGCTGCAGTCAGGAACTGTGAGGCTGATCCCGGCGGAGGTTCGAGTCCTCCCTCGGGCATGGGTGTGTGTGTGTGTTAAGTAGTGTGTAAGCTTAAGGACTCATGACCTTAGCAGTTAACTCCCATAAGATTTCACATACATTTGAACATTTTTTTGTTTGGTCCCCTTCCCCAAATCAGTCGGCAGTTAAGGCGATTAGTTTTGAAATAATAAGCAGTTTACATGCTTTTTTTCATCTGTCTCATTTTCATTTCACTGCCCCTTGTATTTATTTGTTTTAACTTGATCAGACTTTGGCCTTCAGCCTCTCTCTTACCTCAAACCTCGGATTTACACGTACAGTATTTTTACATCACAGTTAATAAAGAAATAACAATAACTTTTATACCTTAAGTAGTGATAAACTGATGTCATAATTAATATCGCCTAAATGCATCTAATGACACTGATTAACAGTACTGACTAAGAACAAATAACGTAAATACTGATGGTAGTACTACTTCGCCTACCGCTGCTGCTAATTATAGTAACAAGAAAAATAAAAATAATGAATGTAGTAATAGATAAAAAATGTTCTTATAGCCGTACAAAAATGATATTATGAGATGTCGATTTCAGAGGGAGAGAATTTATGTAAGCTGAACCAAATTCATCTTCAGGCTGAAGCTCACTCTTACGTCCGTGTTCCCTTACAAATATATTTGTTTCTAGAATGAAATTTTCACTCTACAGCGGAGTGTGCGCTGATATGAAACTTCGTGGCAGATTAAAACTGCGTGCCGGACTGAGACTCGAGCTCGGGACCTTTGCCTTTCGTGGGCAAGTGCTCTACCAACTGAGCTACCCAAGCACGACACACGCCCCGTCCTCACAGCTTTAATTCCGCCTGTACCTCGTCTCCTACCTTCCAAACTTCACAGAAGCTCTCCTGCGAACCTTGCAGAACTAGCACTCCTGAAAGAAAGAATATTGCGGAGACATGGCTTAGCCACAGCCTGGTTCAAAATGGTTCAAATGGCTCTGAGCACTATGGGACTTAACTGCTGAGGTCATCAGTCCCCTAGAACTTAGAACTACTTAAACCTAACTAACCTCAGGACATCACACACATCCATGCCCGAGGCAGGATTCGAACCTGCTACCATACGGTCGCGCGGTTCCAGACTGTAGCGCCTAGAACCGCTCGGCCACTTCGGCCGGCCCACAGCCTGGGGCATGAGAGTTTCTGTGAAGTTTGGAATGTAGGAGACGAGGTACTGGCGGAATTAAAGCTGTGAGAACGGGGCGTGAGTCGTGCTTGGGTAGCTCGGTTGGTAGAGCACTTGCCCGCGAGAGGCAAAGGTCCCGAGTTCGAGTCTCGGTCCGGCACACAGTTTTAATCTGCCAGGAAGTTTTAAATAAATTTGTTGTTAAATAGGTATCGCCTGCAACAAACGCACGTAAATGTGCTTCCCAAGAGTGTAATTGTTGAACTGATTTTATTATCATCCACATACTGATTGTATTTGAATATTGTGTCTAGTAAGCGCTTTAAAAATATTACCCAGCTATCAATTTTACGAGACTTAGAATGACTGAATAATCCAAACGATACGTAAAAATGCAACGGAATGAGTCGATTATTTTCCAACAGCCGAATGAATCGATTGTTTTCATTAGGTTGTTCCCATCGCTAGGGGCGCCCCCCCCCCCCGCCTGCCCCCCTCCCCCCTCTCCGCCCCCCCCCCCCCCCCGCCCCTGCCCCTCCCTTCCTCCTTAGTCCGCCACTGGACAGATTGCATGGCGGTGCTGCTTATCTGATTGGTTTTTGCTGTGGCAACTGTCCTCTAAACAATTATGTAAGTCACTCTGTAAATCTGATTTGGGTATAGTATGTTATAATCCAGCAGGAATGTCATGACGAGCACTGGTTGTGGGTTGCGGTACGGCTCAAGGACCACATCAGGCAGCAGATTTAGTTCGAATCGCCCCCACCAGTGACGTTCCTGAGTCAAGTTTTACGAAGTACAGCAGACAGCGCGCACCTATCCCGCGTCACCGCCGTCCTCAAAAGCGGCGGAGAGCGGCTGCGCAGAACCGGTCGCCTCTCACCTGCTGCCGACACGAGCGTCATAGGTCCCTCCCGCGCGTGGCTTTTAACGGTGAAACGCCCGCCTGCTCTCTGTGCCGGCTTTTTGCCCTTGAGAAAGCGCGGCCAGTCCCCCGAGCTGCGGGGATCTCCCGGTATCGCTGACGTCACGCGGTTCCCCGCACACAGCACGCTCCAAGCGACCACTGGTGTGCTCCAGGCGCGCAGCCAACATCGTGTGGTATGCGAGCTCCGCACGTGTGTGGGACCCACACACCCACACGCACTGCGTCACTGGGCGAGCTTCAAGGCGAGAGGCGCCCGCGACGAGGAAAACGCAACGCCGCAGACTCCGAGGATCCCCGGCCGAGTTCTGTTTGCCAGATGAACGACGCACTTGCAGGAAGATGTGTGAATTGTGGTGCCCCTATGCTCTTGCAGCAGCCTTGTCACCACTGGAAACGACGTTGCCACAGTAGAAGTTTCGCTTTTCTTTTTCTGGTTTCCCCAGTCTAGTTTAGAACTGCTCCTGAACCCTATAACTACTTCGACTGGAATTCACTTCTTGGTCGGTGACTCCTATTCCTCCAGTTCACTCTCCATTCCACTGCTTTGCATTCATTGTTCGCTGGCCTTTGCTCCCTCCTCCCCCCCCCCCTCTCCCTTCCCCCACTTACTCACCATTTATATCTTCAACTCCATTACTACTCCTTCAGTTCTCTTACACATAGTGCATTGTGCATGAGTCGATTATTTCCCAACAGCCGAATGAATCGATTGTTTTCATTAGGTTGTTCCCATCGCTAGCCCCCCCCCCCCCCTTTCCCTCTTAGCAGGAGCCTTCTCACTTCTCACAGCAGAAGTTACCCTTTTCTTTTCCTGGTTTCTTTCGCTTTTCTTTTTCTGGTTTCTCCAGTTTAGATAGTATTTTGTAGGCGTGACTTATTAAACGACACAACAGACATAGGACGAATCGCTGAAGAAGAGATTTTTAGACCAAAAGAAAAACAAGTGGTACAGTTGGTAACACTACACAAAACACACCAGAGGCATTTAACTAAAACGATACAAACGAACAGTAGTGGTACTACATTGTGTTGTGTTTCCCATCAGCGAGTGCATACTCCGGCCAAGCAGCGTGGGATTAAGCCAGAATCAGCAGTGATAAACGAAGGATCACAGGCACCTCAAAAACGAGCAAGCAGACGGCATTTCCTGACGTAAGCAGGTACCAGGTATAAAAAGTTGTAAGTAAAATCCACATCTTTTGTAACGAACTGTTACTCGACTTACAAAGCAAACAAAATTGTAAATACCTTTCATTACAAACCATTGTTGATGTTTTATTTCAGTAAAACGAAACGCGTTTCTTGTAGTTACAAAGACGGATTTCAAATACCTTCAATAATTATAAACCCACTACGGATATTATCACCACACAAATGATAATTTTGCATGGTAAAGAAATTTGCAGGATTTCAGATGAATACTTTCAATAATAAAATGTATGTTATTGTTTTTCGCTACATGTGCTACAGGTTTCTAAATGATAATTCATTAGTGGAGTGGAAAGATTGTTAAGAAAAAACCTATTTATTCTGCGATTTCTACCCCCCATGCTTCCCTCCAGTACTAAATTGGTGATCCATTGATGCCTCAGAATGTGTCCTACCAACCGATCTCTTCTTTTAGTCAGGTTGTACTACAAATTTTTGCAGGCCACGGTGGCCGAGCGGTTCTAGGCGCTTCAGTCTGGAACCGCGTGACCGCTACGCTCACAGGTTCGAATCCTGCCTCGGGCATGGATGTGTGTGATGTCCTTAGGTTAGTTAGGTTTAAGTAGTTCTAAGTTCTAGGGGACTGATGACCTCAGATGTTAAGTCCCATAGAGCTCAGAGCCATTTGAACCAGTTTTTACTACAACTTTCTCCCCAGTTCTGTTCAGCACCTCCTCATTAGATACGTGATCTACCCATATAATCTTGAGCATTCTTCTGTAGCATCATATTTCAAAAACGTCTACTCTTTTCTTTTCAAAACTGTTTATCGTCCATGTTCCACTTCCATACAGGCCCACTCTCCAGACAAATATTTTCAGAACGGTTTTTCTGACACTTAAATCTATACCCGAGGTTAACAAATTTCTTTTCTTTGGAAAAGCTTTTTTTTTGCCATTGCCAGTCTATATTTTATATCTCCCCTTCTTCACCCGTCATCCGTTAACTTGCTTCCCAAATAGCAAAACTCATATACTAGTTTAAGTGTCTCATTTCCTAATATAACTCCCTCAGCATCACCTGATTCCACTATCTTCGTTTTGTTTTTGTTAATGTTCATCTTATATCCTCCTTTCAGGACACTGTCGATTCTGTTCAACTATTCTCCCAAGTCCTTTGCAGTCTCTGACAGAATAACAATGTCGTCAGGAAACCTCAAAATTTTATTTCTTCTCCCTGGACTTTAAATCCTTCTCCAAATTTTTCTTCTGTTTCCTTTACTTGCCCAATATACAGATTGAATAACATCTGGAATATTGGGGGTTGGGTTGTTTGGGGGAAGAGACCAAACAGCGAGGTCATCGGTTTCATCGGACTAGGGGAGGACGCGGAAGGACGTCGGCCGTGCCCCTTCAAAGGAATCATCCCGGCATTTTCCTGGAGCGATTTAGGGAAATCACGGAAAACCTACATCAGGATGGTCGTCCTCCCGAATGCGAGTCCAGTGTGCTAACCACTGTGTCAACTCGCTCGGTGTCTGGAATAGGCTACAACTCTGTCCCACTCCCTTCTCAACCACTTCTTCTCTTTCATGGCTCTCGACTCTTATAAATGCCATCTGGCTTTTGCACAAATTGTAAGTAGCCTTTCGCTCCCTGTATTTTACCCCTGCCACCTTTAGAATTTGAAGAGAATGTTGCAGTGAATAGTGTCAAAAGCTTTCTCTAAGTCTACAAATGCTAGACGTTAGGTTCTCCTTTCCTTAACCTATCTTCAAAGATAAGTCGTAGGGTCAGTATTCCCTCAACTGTTCCTACATTTCTCCGGAATCCTAATTGATCTTCCCCGAGGTCGACTTCTACCAGATTTTCCATTTTTTTTGTAAAGGATAGGTGTTACTATTATGTAGGTGTGACTTATTAAACTCATAGTTCTGTAATTTTCACACCTGCTTTCCTTGGAATTGGGATTATTATATTATTCTTGAAGTTTGAGGGTATTTCCCCTGTCTCATACGTCTTGTTCACCAAATGGAAGAGTTTTGTCGTGGCTGGCTCTCCCCATCTATCAATAGCTCTAACGGAATGTTGTCCACTCCCGGGGCCTTATCTCGACTTAAGTCTTTCTGTGCTTTGTCAGATTCTTGACGCAGCATCATATCTTCCTTCTCATCTTCCTCTGCGTCCTCTTCCATTTCCATATCATTGCCCTCAAGTACATTTCCCTTGTACAGACCCTCTGCATACTCCTTCCACCTTTCTGCTTTCCCTTCTTTGCTTGGGACTTGTTTTCCATCTGTGGTCTTAATATTCATATGGGTGGTTCTCTTTTCTTCAAAGGTCTCTTTAATTTTCCTGCACGCAGTATCTAATTTACCTATAGTGATATATGCATCTACATCCTTACATTTGACCTCTAGCCATTCCTGCTTAGCCATTTTGCACTTCCTGCAATTTGTTATACGTTTGTATTCCCTTTTGTCCACTTCATTTACTGCATTTTTATATTTTCTCCTTTTCATCGATTAAATTCAATATCTGTAGTGTTACCCAAGGATTTCTACTAGCCTTCGACTTTTTACCTACTTGATTCTTTGCTGTCTTCGCTATTTCATCTCTCAAAGCTACCCATTCTTCTTCTACTGTATTCCTTTCCCTTTTCTTGTCAATAGTTCCTTAATGCTCCCTCTGAATACCACTATATATGACGTCAACGGATGGAAACAATCGAAACATGACAACTTATTGATTTATTTGTAATTGAGACTTGCCAAGGTACAACGTCCAAACGCTGCAGAACTTATAAATAAGCTACAGGAATTGGTTCGTCTACATTACATTTTCATACTCACGCAAAAGCTGAAATTTAAATGCTTCTGTCACACATCCTTGTTCCTGACTACTAATTTAATCTATGATTAGTACTGTACGAAAACCATCAGTGCAGTCACTTATATGTGAAGCGTGGGAACAGTTACGAGAGGAATGTCGTCATTTACGTTGGTAGTCAGGGACGGATACAGTAGAAGTGCTCTATTTTACGAACTATTACAGAATTAATCTAAATTAGAGTGTATAAATGTCCAGGAACTAACCCATTTCATTCGGTTGCGCTCGGACTCCAGATTAGGATCAAGTACAAGTCATTTCACAGCTTCTGTTGTCTTAGGACCAGAAACATGCTGCCGACAAGAGTCTAGCATTATTAGAGCATGTTACATTTAATGATAACATACATAATTTACTTTCTATTAACCTGTGTTATTTAGTTTGTCGTCACCGAGAGGACATAAACGTGTTTGTCAGATATTATTACATTTAATTACATTGAATTTACGAGTAGTTTACAGTCACTGTGAATCAATAATTCTACTGTATTGTGAAATTAGACCTGTTTGTGGGGCTAGCAAATACTGATCGTGAAAAAAGCATGTCCTTTCTTCCAACATGTCAGATATTTGCATCGCAGTCGCAATATATGAACTACACGCGGAATGAAATTCATTCACAGCTTCACCTCCCTTCAGTCAGCATATTGGGCAAAGTACAAAGCATCTTGAGTCACTGAATGTCAATGCGGAGGGTTGCATCCAAGGCCGGAGTTTGGAGGTCTTGGCGGCGGCGCCACATTCGAGGTCAGCCAAAGCTGGCTCGCGCCTCGGGAGCAACGAACCCAAAGTGTCTGCGGCTTTCGCAGATCCAGGCATTCCTCGCTTATGTACATACCGTGCCTCTCTCTTTCTCTCCCTCTTAAACACACACACACACACACACACACACACACACACAGACACAGACAGAAGGAGCGGTTTCCTTTTTGTCTTCCCCTTGGCACTGTATGATGTATGACGGACGGAAATTGATACCTGATCTGTTGGCCTCATTTCCTGTTTTGTTCACTGATGGCGCGATTACCTCTGTTCTCCCGCACAGAAGATAACTTCTCTGACTATACCATCATGGTCCTTGGACCGTATGTTCTGTGTGTAGTGGTAGTACAACGTGGCGTCTACTTACTACTTTTTTCCGAACTCTTAGGTGTTAATTTCTGAGATGTTTTTGCGCGATGTATTTTTTAAAAATATGATGGACATATGATGTAATCTGACAGCAATGAAACGTTAGTGCCAGAAGCAAACTTTAATCTTGATTATTGTAATCTCCGAGTCTTTACCTTAGTGTTCCGACATGTCACCTACCAAGAAGGAGTACTCTGCCGCACATACGTATACGAGTAACATGCGTTGTTTTACCTTCAATATCATGGCGATCTCTGCTTGAGCGCATTAGCCTTTTCTTGTTGTTGATTCGTAGGTAAATAGTTAAATGAAATTAGGCACCTGCAGCTGTTCCTTTCGAGTTATAACTTATTGTTTACATTTTGTTTCACGATACCAGCTGCCGGCCGGAGTGGCCGAGCGGTTCTAGGCGCTTCAGTCTTGAACCAAGCGACCTCTACGGTCGCAGGTTCGAATCCTGCCTCGGGCATGGATGTGTGTGATGTCCTTAGGTTAGTTAGGTTTAGATAGTTCTAAGTTCTAGGGGACTGATGACCTTAGATGTTAAGTCCCATAGCGTTCAGAGCCATTTGAACCATTTGCCATCACGACACCAACTGTTATCATTCAATATTACCACTGACTGCACCATGTGTTTCACTATATCGAACACTTCGTTAAAAATAAAAGAAAACGATAATTTTCTTATTCAACAGTCACACCTATCGTGTGACGTCAGTGTCGTTCCAAATTCTCAGTTATCTCAACATTTTTATAGCACTCCCATAGCATTCGTCGTTGTTCACTTTTACCTCCATCATTCCCGTCGCCGTAGGCCGCTCGGTTGTGTTGTGACATTACCTTGGGTTCCCCCAGAGATATACCGTCACTGAATAGCACGCTACACTTTCAACCGATTGCGCCATAATGTTTCATGTGATCTGAAGATTATTTTAAAACGCTACGGAACAATTTCCTTTTCTTATCGGGGTTTTTATCGATAAATTGTTACATAAATTTGGTGTTAAGCTCAGGGAGAATTATTTACCAATACAGAAGTTTCAATCACGTGCCAGTTAACAAAATGTAAGCTGACATCGAAAGTTTCCGAAAATGTTGCCTCCTTACAGTATTAACATGTTCCTGGATCACATGTGAGGGCTAGGTTTCTGAACAATTGAGAGAAGTTCTTTTCAGGAAGGGAGAATAATTTGTACCATTGGGGTACATAGAACACGCCTACAACGCTCTCTTCCTGCACAAATGAACCCTCACAATTACAACGACTTCTCTTTGGTCTTTCTTCATGTTTTCAGTTATTCTGACTTGCTAGATACCTCAAAAACACGAACAAGTCTCAAATTTCTTGAGAAAGGGTTCTACACGCAACCTTTGTAACTGATGACCTACGTCTATATTGATCGTCTCCAGTGACCTCGATATCAGTTGGTCGTGAAATTCTGATTTTCTGCAATCACTGTAATTTTCTGCTATTACTCTAATTTTCTACTATCTTTACCAGCGACGAGTATTCAAAATGAATAATAACGGGTCTACGTTATCCACGGTATAATGTTACCGGTCATGGTTACAATGTTCATCGCTTCGAATAATTACCCCGAAAGTATTTCACGACCCGGCTGACCTAGTGACTTATCAATTTAGAGGACACGTTCTGTGGTACACTTTGAAATGCTTTCCTGCTTTGCGTTCCACTCATTTATGCTGACAGTTAGCTGCCAGTGAGTGGACCCATAGCAGTAATTCTGTAGGTGTTACTGGATTTAACAAACATGTCCGTTGACTACAGCTACTCTAAAAGAAGTCACCTGAATATAAAATATAAATCGATATAATGAAGTAAGTACTGTCTGATCGCGCTTTCGTTGTTCATTTTCTTCCACCGGCGAAACGACCCGCTCCTACACGTATTTGCTGGTATTCCCAACAGCGACTTCACACTAGAAAAAGTATGGTGCCCAAAGAACTAATCGTTCTTCAAAACATGCCTGCAGCTTTGTCCTGTGGTATCCTCGTGACAACTGGCATAGTTTCGTGCTGGGCAACTATAGTTTGTTCGCATTTATCGAAATCCAACTAAGACAATGTTTCCAAATGGGACTAGCAAATAAAACAGGCCTTGACTCGTTGTTTACACTGGAAGACAAGGTCATGGAATAGGTACTGTAAGTAAAAGCTAGTAACGGGCTTGATGGAAGTTAAGTAACAGTAACTGCTATCGCAGCAGTAATAGTGTAGTACAAACAATATCCTGCACGATCGTGATGGATATAAAACTTGGAAATAGGTGTGGAGATAATGAAATCGGGGCCAGTGTTAGCTGGTGAGTGAACTGTTCAGATAGCTCGATGATATCTGGCTTAGAGCAAGATGACGCAGCTCTTTATACCCGTCGAGGAACAAATACTCTCGCTGATTTCTGCGCCAGTCGATGTCTCGCTCTACATGAAGATGTTCTTCGCAGCATACTCTTTCAAAGTCGCAACAGAAAAATAACTTAACTACATCATAATTACAAAAGATCTGAGAAGTAGATAATGGAGTGCAAACATGCCAAATCTTTAATTTTTATGAGATAATCACAAGAGCGTTTCACATTCTTGTTACCGGTTCGACCTGTATGTGGTCAACATCATACTAAAAGAGCATGCTGCAAGCGGCAACGAAATGTTTCCGTTGCGTTTTAGAGACGTTGACACGTCGAAACCGGTGATAGCATTGAGAGATGCTCATGTGATTGTGTCGTAAAAACCAAAATAATATAATCAATCAGTCCCTCTGTCTTTTATGGATAGCTTTTCATTTTCTTCCAAACTATTTGCACACATCAATTTCATTTCCTAGTAGACTCAAACGAACAGCATAGAAAAAAAACCACAAACATGTGGGTGAAGGACTCTCTCCGAGATTCTGTACAAACATAATTATTATGTTTGTAGACAGTACATCCAAGCCAGGGAATCGACAATTTCGACGATTTATGACTGTTATAGATATCGATACGGTCCCGAAAATTCCAAGACTTCAATATTTTTTAATATTTCGCTTTCGCTATTGTATTTTTTCGTTTATTTCGTTAAGTTTGTAGTTATATTAACGTGCTATGTTAATTGGAAATTGACTTCATCTGTTCCCATCCCTGTTGCGATTACTGGTAAAGTTCGACGGATGTCTGCAAAAAAGAAATCAATACAGCCGACCATAGATTGGTTGTTTTTACGTAAATGACGAACTGTCCTATGAAATGCTTCAACGGATATTATACACCGAAGTGACGATAGTCACGGGGTAGTGACATGCACATACACTGATGGCGGTAGTATCGTATACACAGGGTATACATTGGCAGTGCATTGGAGGAGCTGTCGTTTGTACACAAGTGATTCAAAATGGTTCAAATGGCTCTGAGCACCATGGGACTTAACTTCTGAGGTCATCAGTCCCCTAGAACTTAGAACTACTTATACCTAACTAACCTATGGACATAACACACATCCATGCCCGAGGCAGGATTCGAACCAGCGACCGTAGCGGTCGCGCGGTTCCAGACTGAAGCGCCTAGAACCGCTAGGCCACTCCGGCCGGCGCAAGTGATTCATATGAAAGGGTTTCAGACGTGATTATGGCCGCACGACGGGAATTAAAAGAATTTGAACGCGGAATGGTAGTTGGAGCATGGGACATTCCGTTTTGGAAATCGTTAGGGAATTCAATATCCCAAGGTTCACAATGTCAAGAGTGTGCCGAGAATACCAGGTTTCACCACGGACCAAGGCCGGCGGCCTTCACTTAACGACCGGGAACAGCGGCGATTGCACAGAGTTGTCATTATTAACGTACAGTCGTGCTCAAAAGTATCCGAACGACCTGACTTGCATTTCGCCTGATTCGCATGCAACCCACATAATGCAGCTGTCTAGCAGGTCCTCTAATCGCTCCTTGGTACAGTCGTTCAACTATTGAAAATGGTTCCAACCATCACCACTAGAAAACACTGCTCTGTATCGCAATAACTCAAGATGTAAACTAATACCACGATACTACAAATAACAGGAAACACCTTATCACAGATAAGACTGTCCTTAACGTTTGCAAGTTCACATTTATTACAATAAATGACATATCTGAAATGTTACCACTCTCATTATTACGTCAGATAGGTGCTGCACGTAGTAAGTTCGTCATATTCATGATTTCCTCTTCAAAGTAACATACCGAATTTATTATTTAACACAAAATGACATTAAAAATTGAAGTTATTCATGAGCAGCTAGTTGAGAATATGTATGAATTTCAAATGACACGACGAACCGTCTCGTTCTGCATATGGATTCAAACCCAGGTCATGCAGACAAAGAAAGAATTTTGTGACTGACGGAAACTAACAGTCATTCCTGATTAGGCATACAGAGTGTGATACACCTCGATTTTAGACAGTTTAAGTTAGCAAATATCAACTCTAAATTACATAACGCAAACATTTTTAACGGACGCGAATTCCTACCCAGCATCTATTGTCCCTGTTAACGAACTACGAGAGATGTTAAATATTGCTTCTTCACGTCTAACTTACTTGAAATGCCGTGAGGGAAAGTTTTGTGTTGGACAGGACTCCAACGCGGCACCAATCGCTGTTATATTCTAGAGAAAACGAACGTTAAATATGGGTTTGTTGCACCAGCAGCGGCATGAGAGCATGTTTGAACTAGAAATAATATGACAAAGAGTTCCGTGCTGACTGGGAATAGAGCCCCACACAAAGAGGCGTCAGCTACCGAATTCTTCTCCACCAGCAGCTCGAAATAACATTTTGGACTTCCAGTGATCTCGCAAATAGTTCTGTGTCTCAGTGGGAGTCAAAAACGTCACATATCGAAAGTGTTGACAACGAATGAAAATACATTAAAAATCAAAATTATTATCCACCAGCAGATAGGTGTTCTCATGGTAGAGCTTGATACAACATAATGAAATCTTTTTGTGCCGGGACAGGATTCGAACCCATTCACGCGCAATATCTGGAGATGTTGAGGAATCTGCAGTTTTGAACAAACAAATTGTAGCTGAGATGTATTGTCACGAAGGGATCAAATTCCGCGTTAAGGGCAGTCTGAGTCGCATTCCCAATTCAGAACCAATTTTATCGACATACAGAATCTCATATAAAATATGGAATAAGTGTCCTGTGAGCCTACATAGCGTTTGTTTCGTCACTAGAAATAAATAACTAGTATAAGAAAGGTTACTGGTGATAGAGTTTCTACGTGTCGCCACTACAGACTTTATTGTGGTTCAACCTAACGTCTACTTGGTGGAAAAGGAATATCATTTTTAAAGTGAATTTCAGACCACAATGCCATTATATCTTCTTCACTCGGTGTAGCCAGAAGAGAATGGAATCTGTCTCTCCCTATCTAAAATCATTGACGGAAGTTGGAATCGAACCCAGACCATAGATGTATGAACCTATCATCAGTCCAACAGACCACCAAATCCTCTTCACTGTCGCTCAATATCATAACGCCGCTGAGTCACACTGGTTGAGAATTCTGTCACACAGGCTCCCTGTAGTAATTTGCAGCATGTTCAGTAAATTCATTTACTTGGTTGACCGAATCACCATGAACTAGCTGCCTCGGCTACCCAGTGCATAAATTCGACTCTATTTTGTAATCACCGAAATAAAATCACGCAACTGCAACCTACACAGACCTGCCAACAGCGTAGGATGCAGAAATTTAAATAGGAAGCGTTCCTTTCCACTTGAGCTACTCTATTGCGCTATCTGTTTGTTGAAAACGTCCTGCAGTGCAAAAGAAAAGGTATAACTGTTTGTCTCTCATAAGTATAGACAGGGCCAAGTGCAGTTTCTCACAGCGCTGTGGAATGCAGAAGTTCTGGAGGACTTGTTTTTGAGTTCTGGAGCTGTAATAGCTATGTGCCAGCTAGCAGTGTAATGGTAAGTGTCGTGATCTGTAGGTAAGGTGTCGCGAGTTCGAGTACATTCATTGCTACATTTTTTTAAAAGCAATTCTGTCTGCTGAAGTTATCAACGTAATGGAACTTGTAACATAACTCCCTTCACTTCTCAACCCACAATAGTCGCATGTGGAAAAAGGACTAACTTCAGCGACATTTTGTTCTCTTCACATTTAACAGACAACCAGGCAGCAGATGCATATTGAAACTTTTGTATTATGTATGGGAAGAGCGCATCGTGCCAAAATACGTCGGAAAAGTTTTTTCTACATTAGCTGTCGTCTGGTAGTGGCATTTTATTCTTCTTCAAACCTTGTTTGACAGCTTTAACTCAGAACAAGTTTTCTACATGCATGTAATCAATAAACTGCATGTGCATTGTCAGACTGTTATAGGTAACATCAGAGAATTCGCGTATATCGTTGATGACTAATTTCTCTCTCATGTTTACTATTGTTTTAACAACACTAAAGGAAACCTTACGAAAATTGTGAGCTGTATTATAAGAAACGAATTAAAACTACCCACGATAACCTTACGACGAAAGTCTGTTTTAATTCTGATTGAGTATCTGTTCACAAGCGTGCCTCTATCATCACGAATTAATAAAATACTACTCACTTAGATTTTGGTTGGGTCTGTGTTTAATTGGTATGCTCAGTCATACTCAAGAGTTATGCAAATGTGGCATTTCATAAATTAAGTTATGTATTCCTAGAAACCCAAAATTTGCTTGTCAGCAGCGGAAAGAGGCGTTACCTGTTGTGCAGCATTGTAAGTTTTCCACCATTGCACTATGAGCCGAAAGTATCTTCTGCGATTTCCTTATCGGCGTTTGAGATGGCTGCTTGTAGCTCTTTCACCGAAGGGATAAAAATGCTAGGGTCAGAGGGACTGGAACTGCTAACCATAACAGACGCTTTTTCACTGTTCAGCACGTTACCACACAGCTGGCGAAGATGTATGGGTCTGACCTTCTTCTTACGAGACCAATAGGGGCTAGAACTCGTAAACCGCTACTTAAAGGACACGATTAGTTGCGATTTCCACGTGCAACGACTTTCCTGGGCTGAAAACCGTAAATTTACAATCTTTTGTTACACCTCAAGCGATAATAACTCGGATTATTCAATGGAAATGACAGGTAAAATCAAGTGAACTTTGAGGCTTAATTCCGTGCACACCAGGGAGTAACTCGTGGATCACAGAGTTGCCAAACATACGTTGCCTTGTTGCCAAATCTCAGTTACAGTACCAGCAGGAAGAAGACGAACCGATGTGATCCTACAGCGGGCTGGGAAGTGACCATAGCTGGTGTCTCCAAGACGCGGCTGCTACGGCCTGGAATATGTAATGCGTCTGATTCGCATTTCTGTAACTAGGTTTAGGGACTGGAGCGTAGTTACTAATAATACTCAGAACTGACTGCAAACTAAGCATCATAAATCAGTAACTCTCATAGTTGTTTCTATATTTCTTTCGTAAGTGTACTCAAAACTAAGAAACTCATTCGCAGACGTTTTCGTGCCTCGCCGATAGTCGAGCACAACAAACAAATAAAAGTAAAAAAAGAATGTGTGTGTGTGTGCGTGTGTGTGTGTGTGTGTGTGTGTGTGTGTGTGTGTGTGACAGACAGACAGAGGGAGAGAGAGAGAGAGAGAGAGAGAGAGAGAGAGAGAGAGAGAGGGAGAGAGATAAAAAGCAAAAAGGAAGAGAGAGAGAGTAAAAAATTGTTGTAAGGAAATTGAATCATGGTATGTAAAGAAATCTTTCATTAAAATGACATGTTCCACATCATTACGTAATATTGTATTTATGATCTATGAAACAAGAATTTATCCAATGTAATCTAATCTACTCTAATCATATCATATTGATGACTAGCCACGAAGAGTCATGAATTACCGAAATTTTTGCCAATACCAGTAACCAAATCTAAACTTGAAAATAAAAGATGACAATTTTTGTAATAAACTGGGACTTCTATCAAGACCCTTTCGTCCCTGTTAACTAACCACGAAATATGTCTCATATACCTCCATTCTGAAGTAACAAAGTGTGCATGCATTTAAAGATGAAGTGCATGATGTGACATTCTGTGACCGAGATACGAACCCAACACGTAATCGGATTGTTAACTAAGTAAAATCAAATGTTACGTATCAGTGTTTCTTACCAGCTGCTAGGTGTTTGAATCTAAAATAAGGTTACAAACTTTTGTGCCTAAGCGACAATCGAACTGCACATCTACCTTGCATCCACGAATATAGCTTAAATATCAGTTGCTTACTCACCAACAGTAACATGTTGCGTGTTTGACCAGAAACCACGACACCTATCGTGGTTGTTGGCAACGCATGAATAGACATTAAAAATGCATGTCAAATTTCACTAGCAGGCCGGTGTGCACGTGATAGGGCTTGAAATGATATTATGAATATTTTTGTACTGGATCAGGATTCGGACCTACATACTTACCTTTGGAGGAGACCTAGAGAAGATTGCAGTCTTGGGAAAAGGAACGAAATGATTGAACTATCCTGTTCCGAAAGATTCAGATCCTCGAAAGAGGAGATACGAATTCGAATCACAGTCCAGCACCAAATGTTTCAACGTCTCTAGTTCAATCAAGTACAAGTTCGTTCCACCAGACCATTGTGGCCACATTTCCAAGCCCCAGGAGTGTGCTGTAACGGATGATGTGCTTAGCTTACAAAATTAGTCACGGTGGAAAAAACGCGAGTCTATTAAATGGTTAAGTAGAAGCAAGCTTCTGACGCGTAGATTATGCTATTCTCTTGTCAGCAGGATGTAAGGACTCTTCTAGCCATCATAGGCTCGATGTGAAGCCATTTCGAAATTTTCGCAAATTCAGCAAATATCTTAGTTCGAGAAAATCCACTAGGAAGTGTGGAATTACCGTATAATTCGATTATTACCGTCATTATTACCATCATTTTCTTCATACTGCTGCTGGAACACTGTACTTGAAGATCATTTAATGCCTTTTGGTCACCATAGAAGTAGTTTCCCAGGAACAGGTTCTTTCCCTGTCTACGGAATCCTTTTCATGTTAATATCAAACATCAGAAATTACTCGTTGATTACATTAAAACTAAAGTAATTGATGAAGACGTTACTTGATAACAAGAACGCGCTGCCATTCTTCCTTTACTTGCGCCTAGAAATGGCTATCGAGTACTGCCAAACCAAAAGGCAAGAGATCTTACTGCCTTCCGATATACGTCACGGTCAGTTCTTCCATATGATTTGGGCGACATGACCTGTTTCAAGTTGTGTATGACAATGCTTTAGAAAATCAATTGCGAAGACTGTTTGCCAGTGCTCTTTCTCTCCGGCAAATTCACAATTCACTCATTTGGCTCCATAAGTACACTGTAACAGTAATGTCTGTGTGTATGCAATGCATACGGATTGTAGAATGTAGTGGTGCTCTCTCTTCCTCTTCTGTATACAATATGCCTGACCTAAACGGGCCCTTTATCATTACAGGCTCTGGGCAGTGCAACATCATACTGACAACAGTAATGTGCTTATACTGACAACCGCACTGTTTGTTTTACCTGATTTTGTAATCAATTAAATATAACAGCATGACCTTCCAGTGGGAGACATTTCGTCCCCCTTTTCCTTCTTTGAAATTTGTCAGTAAGCTTTTTGCCTTCCAACCAGCGAAATATGGCAGAGTACGGCCAGTAAACGATTCACAAACCACGATTTAATGTCGTTAAGACGATTTCTTTAAACATTGTCGTAGCTGAAGCAATTTAGTTACGTCTTAACGTGATGAGTGGGTGTTGTGTGATATCCTTAGGTTAGTTAGGTTTAAGTAGTTCTAAGTTCTAGGGGACTGATGACCATAGATGTTAAGTCCCATAGTGCTCAGAGCCATTTGAACCATTTTTACGTCTTAAATCGTCTCAGGCAGCAACGTTCACAGATATCTCAAATAGAAAAAGCTCTTTATCCAGGTACTAAGGTTGTAAAACAAAGTTCACACCGTTTGTGCCAAGTTGATCTTTTCGTCTGATATGGCTGGATGTTGTGTGATGTCCTTAGGTTAGTTAGGTTTAAGTAGTTCTAAGTTCTAGGGGACTGATGACCATAGAAGTTAAGTCCCATAGTGCTCAGAGCCATTTTTCGTCTGATAGCACTGCATAAGTATTTTGTCTAAGAGGTATCACAAGTAGCTTTGGGAATCGTTGGTTGAAAACGAGTTTAACATCAATGGGTACGGTACTGCTAAATATTCTGAACGATTATCAACCTAAGTCTGAGTTCATCCGCAAACTGAGGCGAATTTATGACATTGAAGCTAGACTGTGTATCCTTGTCTTCCTTCAGTGGGCATTGGAAGGCGTTTACACACACGTATACAATACTATGAATACTTCGAACGCTATAGTTAACGTTGCTCTCATAAACTACTTTTGTTTTTTTTAATTCTTTTGCCTCTTCAGCGTGCAATATGTGTTGTAGATACAGTCTTAGAGCAAAAAATTAACCGCCGAGTCGTTCACGTATGGTGGACAATACAGTTGTGCTCCTCTCAGAATTCTATGTCCGGCAATATGCTCGATCTGGCAACATAGTAGACTGCGGCGCTTCCCAAAGGAAGTCTTGACTTCATCTTAGTACATTATTCTTGACTACGACCGTAGTCTTGAGGCAAAACGCGAGACTGGGTAATATGGCGTCTGGCGACCGAAAGCACACATCGACAGAATTTTTATCGCCCCTTTCCTCTCGGTGCTGAAGCTATGAGTGTAATTCAAGTGAATCTACAATATATTTCGCTTTCTGTCACACTGGTAATAATAGTTTGGTTCAACAATGTTTTAGCGAAAGATTTCTTTGTCGACCATCTGCCACTGAACAACGCATGCGTCTGAGTCCTTTGGGACCCGTTTACTGCCTACCGGCGGGGGCTGAAGCACGGCATTGTCTCGCCTTCTGCCGACAACGTCTGCTCCACTCCGCACTCTCGACCATGTAAAATGCTTTAATGTTGTTGAGTGGTGACCCATAAAATCTGCCTACGATTTGTGTTTCACACTTGATAGCAAATGAGGCACAAAACCGTTTTTATTTGATGATTATTTTATTACACTAGAATGTAATATATCAATGTGGCACAGAATTAATTTCATTGTTTCTGATCCAGTGCACTATAATTAAAGCGTCACATTCTGTTCTTTTTCCTTTCACAGGAGATTCTTCAAATAATTTATTATTGTCATGGATTCATATGTGTTAGTCAAGGCACAGAGAGTAAATGCAATGTAATGTGTTTGGTTTCTTTCTTTGATTCTCTATGGTAAACGGATGCAAAAGATTGTGTCAATACCTATCAGAACCTGCTCTATAACTACTCAGACAAATGGCTTGTTTTGAGGTCCTTCAAAATAGTTCAAATGGCTCTGAGCACTATGCGACTTAACTTCTGAGGTCATCAGTCGCCTAGAACTTAGAACTAATTAAACCTGACTAACCTAAGGACATCACACCCATCCATGCCCGAGGCAGGATTCGAACCTGCAATCGTAGTGATCGCTCGGTTCCAGACTGTAGCGCCTAGAACCATCTGACGACTCCGGCCGGCTTTTGAGGTCGATCCATTAAGTAATGGAGAAATGAACGCTGTTTACAAGTGATATTTAAAATATTCAATTGGATTTAACGCGACAAAATTGCTCATATTTGAAGCTACCCAGAGAAAAAGTAAGTTGCTAGAGCCACTGTTAGCAAATGTCTGCAGGGAGTTCCTAATTGCTACTGTGGAAATTTAACATAGAGGCCCTATAGTAATCAAGAGGTTCATTTCCTTCATACGTATCACGCTGGGATGTGAGTCTTAATGAAGAACATTATTGAAAATCGTATCGCTGATGGTCGATTCGAATTTCTTCAGAGACGCTGGTATTGCGAAGCAGCTTGGTAGTCAGAAAGCCAAGATCTATTACCATTAACACAACTTACTGAGTCGAGTTACCAAAAGGATTTGATGCGTAAAGGTTTTCTTGCGATTTCGATACAGAATTTTTTCTGGAAATTCGAAACTCCATAAAATATATCAGGAAAAAAAGCTCGCACACTGCTGCCTGTACGCCACTCTCATCAGTCTCATAACGCATCGTGAAAGATAATAAAAGTTGTCACTTATGTGAAGAAGCCAAAAATTGAATTTTCTGTCTCAGTGTCTTAGTTTACATGAGGATTATATAGCACGAGTCATTCAAATGGAAAGGGAATATCAAGAGAATTTAGTGAGTCAATTCAGTACCATACGCGGAAGTGATTGCACTGCCACAGTGTTGCGTAATGTTTCTGACGATGTTCCCAATTCACAGCTGTGCTAGGAACAGCTCTGTAGCGGTATGCGAGGAGAATCCCGTGCTCGTGTCATAGGAAGATATGGAGAGGAGGCGCAGGATTTGGTTAATATGCAGCGTTTTCTCCTACAACTTGTGTCAAACATTCAGGTGTATAATCTTCCATCACGATTAAAGTTTCCTACAAAATATATACAAATGGAACACTTATCTTGTTACTTTGTGACAAGAGATTATTTCAGTACAATAAAAAGTCTTTGGAAATCACTTATGCCCACCTGTCAGAAAAGTAAGATAAGAAACACTTTGCACCTCGAAATCGATTGCATCTATGTGCAGTCTTGTGATGTTTAAATAACTCGTCTTCACAGCACTAAATCGTGGTTTGTGAATCGTTTACCGGCCGTACTCTGCAACACTTCGCTGGTTGGAAGGCAAAAAGCATACCGTCAATTTTCACAGAAGGCAAAGAGGGACGAAATGTCTCCCACTGGAAGGTCATGTTGTTTCATTTAAATGATTACAAAATCAGGCAAAACGAACAGTCAGGTTGTCAGTATAAGCACATTACTGTTGTCAGTATGATGTTGCACTGCCCAGGGCCTGTAATGATAAAGGGCTCGTTTAGGTCAGGCATATTGTATACAGAAGTGGAAGAGAGAGCACCACTACATTCTACAATCCGTATGCATTGCATACACACAGACATTACTGTTACAGTGTACTTATGGAGCCAAATGAGTGAATTGCGAATTCTCCAGAGAGAAAGAGCACTGGCAAACAGTCTTCGCTACATTAGGTTACTTAATCTGGTGTCACTCTGAGCTAGAATTTATGGTCAGCGACTAAGTGTAAGGTCAGTGAGTCGCATGTGAGTTTAGTAACTGTGAAATACTTTCCTACATTACAGAAGCGAATATTAAATTTGGACTAATATTGCGAAAATTTTGTACTTGGATAGCTTAGAATGAAAATCTTTCTGTTTATTGCAAATGAAAACAATTGATTTTCTAAAGCATTGTCATACACAACTTGAAACAGGTCATGTCGCCCAAATCATATAGAAGAACTGACAGTGACGTATATCGGAAGGCAGTAAGATCTCTTGCCTTTTGGTTTGGCAGTACTCGATAGCCATTTCTAGGCGCAAGTAAAGGAAGAATGGCAGCGCGTTCTTGTTATCAAGTAACGTCTTCATCAATTACTTTAGTTTTAATGTAATCAACGAGTAATTTCTGATGTTTGATATTAACATGAAAAGGATTCCGTAGACAGAGAAAGAACCTGTTCCTGGGAAACTACTTCTATGGTGACCAAAAGGCATTAAATGATCTTCAAGTACAGTGTTCCAGCAGCAGTATGAAGTAAATGATGGTAATAATGACGGTAATAATCGAATTATACGGTAACTCCACACTTCCTAGTGGATTTTCTCGAACTAAGATATTTGCTGAATTTGCGAAAATTTCGAAATGGCTTCACATCGAGCCTATGATGGCTAGAAGAGTCCTTACATCCTGCTGACATGAGAATAGCATAATCTCCGCGTCAGTACCTTGCTTCTACTTAACCATTTAATAGACTCGCGTTTTTTCCACCGTGACTAATTTTGTAAGCTAAGCACATCATCCGTTACAGCACACTTCTGGGGCTTGGAAATGTGGCCACAATGGTCTGGTGGAACGAACTATCACAGGTGGAAGGCGGGGGTTCAGGCATTTACTTTTAAGAGCCACAGACAGATTTACTTTACCTATGGTAACCTCAAGAGAAAGACGTTATAATCCAGAATCCGCATTAAACATCACGTTCCTTCATTACCAACTGGGCAGAGCCGGTTTACGTTGGGAAATGACATAGCGGAAGTCATGGTAAACAGAAATACAGTTGCCAGTAAACATTTTTACATTAGAAAATTTTATTTTATTTGATGAACTAATAGCCATTTAAAGGAACAGGGCTCTTATTTTACTTGTACTTGATTGAACTAGAGACGTTGAAACATTTGGTGCTGGACTGTGATTCGAATTCGTATCTCCTCTTTCGAGGATATGAATCTTTCGGAACAGTATAGTTCAATCATTTCGTTCCTCTTCCCAAGACTGGGAATCTTCTCTAGGTCTCCTCCAAAGGTAAGTATGTGGGTCCGAATCCTGATCCAGTACAAAAATATTCATAATTTCATTTCAAGCCCTATCACGTGCACACCGGCCTGCTAGTGAAATTTGACATGCATTTTTAATGTCTGTTCATGCGTTGCAAACAACCGCGAGAGGTGTATTTCTGGTCAAACACGCAACATGTTTCTGTTGGTGAGTAAGCAACTGATACTTAAGCTATATTCGTGGATGCACGGTAGGTGTGCAATTCGATTGTCGCTTAGGCACAAAATTTGTAACCTTATTTTAGATTCAGACACCTAGCAGCTGGTAAGAAACACCGATACGTAACATTTGATTTTACTTAGTTAACAATCCGATTATGTGTTGGGTTCGTATCTCCGTCACAGAATGTCACATCATGCACTTCATCTTTAAATGCATGCACACTTTGTTACTTCAGAATGGAGGTATATCAGACATATTTCGTGGTTAGTTAACAGGGACGAAAGGGTCTTGATAGAAGTCCCAGTTTATTACAAAAATTGTCATCTTTTATTTTCAAGTTTAGATTTGGTTACTGGTATTGGCAAAAATTTCGGTAATTCATGACTCTTCATGGCTAGTCATCAATATGATATGATTAGAGTAGATTATATTACATTGGAATAATTCTTGTTTCATAGATCATAAATACGATATTACGTAATGATGTGGAACGTGTCATTTTAATGAAAGACTTCTTTACATGCCATGATTCAACTTCCTTACAACAATTTTTTACTGTCTCTCTCTTTCTTTTTGCTTTTTATCTCTCTCTCTCTCTCTGTATGTCTGTCACACACACACACACACACACACACACACACACATTCTTTTTGTACTTTTATTTGTTTGTTGTGCTCGACTATCGGCGAGGCACGAAAACGTCTGCGAATGAGTTTCTTAGTTTTGAGTACACTTACGAAAGAAATATAGAAACAACTATAAGAGTTACTGATTTATGATGCTTAGTTTGCAGTCAGTTCTGAGTATTATTAGTAACTACGCTCCAGTCCCTAAACCTAGTTACAGAAATGCGAATCAGACGCATTACATATTCCAGGCCGTAGCAGCCGCGTCTTGGAGACACCAGCTATGGTCACTTCCCAGCTCACTGTAGGATCACATCGGTTCGTCTTCTTCCTGCTGGTACTGTAACTGAGATTTGGCAACAAGGCAACGTATGTTTGGCAACTCTGTGATCCACGAGTTACTTCCTGGTGTGCACGGAATTAAGTCTCAAAGTTCACTTGATTTTACCTGACATTTCCATTGAATAATCCGAGTTATTATCGCTTGAGGTGTAACAAAGGATTGTAAATTTACGACACCAGGTAGTAACTCGTGGATCACGTGTAAGACGAAGGACAGACACATACATCTTCGCCAGCTCTGTGGTAATGTACTGACCTGTGAAAAAGCGTCTGTTGTGGTTAGCAGTTCCAGTCCCACTGACCCTAGCGTTTTTATCCCTTCGGTGAAAGAGCTACAAGCAGCCAGCTCAAACACCGATAAGGAAATCGCAGAAAATACTTTCGGCTCATAGTGCAATGGTGGAAAACTTACAATGCTGCACAACAGGTAACGTCTCTTTCCGCTGCTGACAAGCAAATTTTGGGTTTCTAGGAATACATAACTTTATTTATGAAATGCCACATTTGCATAACTCTTGAGTATGACTGAGCATACCAATTAAACACAGACCCAATCAAAATCTAAGTGAGTAGTATTTTACTAATTCGTGATGATAGAGGCACGCTTGTGAACAGATACTCAGTCTTATTAAAACAGACTTTCGTCGTAAGGTTATCGTGGGTAGTTTTAATTCGTATCTTATAATACAGCTCACAATTTTCGTAAGGTTTCCTTTAGTGTTGTTAAAACAATAGTAAACATGAGAGAGAAATTAATCATCAACGATATACGCAAATTCTCTAATGTTACCTATAACAGTCTGACAATGCACATGCAGTTTATTGATTACATGCATGCAGAAGACTTGTTCTGAGTTAAAGCTGTCAAACAAGGTTTGAAGAGGAATAAAATGCCACTACCAGACGACAGCTAATGTAGAAAATACTTTTCCGACGTATTTTGGCAAATGTGAAAAGAACAAAATGTCGCTGAAGTTAGTCCTTTTTCCACATGCGACTATTGTGGGTTGAGAAGTGTAGGGAGTTATGTTACAAGTTCCAATACGTTGATAACTTCAGCAGACAGAATTGCTTTTTAAAAAATGTAGCCATGAATGTACTCGAACTCGCGACATCTTATCTACGGATCACGACACTTACCATTACGCTACTAGCTAGCACATAGCTATTACAGCTCCAGAACTCAAAAACAAGTCCTCCAGAACTTCTGCATTCCACAGCGCTGTGAGATATTGCACTTGGCCCTGTCTATACTTATGAGAGACAAACAGTTATACCTTTTCTTTTGCACTGCAGGACGTTTTCAACAAACAGATAGCGCAATAGAGTAGCTCAAGTGGAAAGGAACACTTCCTATTTAAATTTCTGCATCCTACGCTGTTGGCAGGTCTGCGTAGGTTGCAGTTTCGTGATTTTATTTCGGTGATTACAATATAGGGTTGAATTTATGCACAGGGTAGCCGAGGCAGCTAGTTCATGGTGATTCGGTCAACCAAGTAAACGAATTTACTGAACATGCTGCAAATTACTACAGAGAGCCTGTGTAACAGAATTCTCAACCAGTGTGACGCAACGGCGTTATGTTATTGAGCGACAGAGAAGAGGATTTGGTGGTCTGTTGGACTGATGATAGGTTCATACATCTATGGTCTGGGTTCGATTCCAACTTCCGTCAATGATTTTAGATAGGGAGAGACAGATTCCATTCTCTTCTGGCTACACCGAGTGAAGAAGATATAATGGCATTGTGGTCTGAAATTCACTTAAAAAATGATATTCCATTTCTACCAAGTAGACGTTAGGTTGAACCACAATAAAGTCTGTAGTGGCGACACGTAGAAACTCTATCACCAGTAACCTTTCTTATACTAGTTATTTATTTCTAGTGACGAAACAAACGCTATTAGGCTCACAGGACACTTATTCCATATTTTATATGAGCTTCTGTATGTCGATAAAATTGGTTCTGAATTGGGAATGCGACTCAGACCGCCCTTAACGCGGAATTTGATCCCTTCGTGACAATACATCTCAGCTACAATTTGTTTGTTCAAAACTGTAGATTCCTCAACATCTCCACATATTGCGCATGAATGGGTTCGAATCCTGGCCCGGCACAAAAAGATTTCATTCGTTGTCAGCACTTTCGATATGTGACGTTTTTGACTCCCACTGAGACACAGAACTATTCGCGAGATCACTGGAAGTCCAAAATGTTATTTCGAGCTGCTAGTGGAGAAAAATTCGGTAGCTGACGCCTCTTTGTGTGGGGCTCTATTCCCAGTCAGCACGGAACTCTTTGTCATATTATTTCTAGTTCAAACATGCTCACATGCCGCTGCTGGTGCAACAAACCCATATTTAACGTTCGTTTTCTCTAGAATATAACAGCGATAGGTGCCGCGTTGGAGTCCTGGAAAGGAAAAACTTAATGTTTCGTCTCGTCATTTCAGTTAAAACATCTAGCTACTGCCGAGAAATCCTATATGTCACAGTTTATAGTGCTTCTATATCAGTCCGATTAGGTTCTGGGTTCGAATCTCTGTCCAACACAAAGCTTTCCCTTACGGCATTTCAAGTAAGTTAGTCGTGAAGAAGCAATATTTAACATCTCTCGTAGTTCGTTAACAGGGACAATAGATGCTGGGTAGAAATTCGCGTCCGTAAAAAATGTTTGCGTTATGTGAATTAAAATTGACATTTGCTAATTTATACTGTCTAAAATCGAGGTGTATCACACTCTGTATGCCTAATCAGGAAAGACTGTTAGTTTCCGTCAGTGACGAAATCCTTGCTTTGTCTGCATGACCTGGGTTTGAAGCTATATGCAGAACGGGACGGTTCGTCGTGTCATTTGAAATTCATACATATTCTCAACTAGATGCTCGTGAATAACTTCAATTTTTAATGTCATTTTGTGTGAAATAATAAGTTCGGTATGTTACTTTGAAGAGGAAATCATGAATATGACGAACTTACTACGTGCAGCACCTATCTGACGTAATAATGAGAGTGGTAACATTTCATGTATGTCATTTATTGAAATAAATGTGAGCTTACAAGCCTTAAGTACAGTCTTATCTGTGATAAGGTGTTCCCTGATATTTCTAGTATCGTGGTATTAGTTTACATCTTGAGTTATTGCGATACAGAGCAGTTTTTTCTAGTGGTTTCTAGTTGGAACCATTTTCAATAGCCAACCGACCGTACCAAGGAGCTATTAGAGGACCTGCTAGACAGCTGCGTTATGTGGATTGCATGCGAATCAGGCGAAATGCAATTCAGGTGGTTCGGATACTTTTGAGCATGACTGTATAAGCAACACAGTTTGAAATAACCACAAAAATCAATGTCGGTGGTACGACGAACGTGTCTGTTAAAACAGTGTGTTGAAGCTTGGTGTTAGTGGGCTATGGTAGCCGACGACCGACGCGAATGCCTTTGCGAACAGCACGTCGCCTCCAGCACTTCTCCTGGACTCGTGACTGTATCGGCTGGAAAACCATGACCTGGTCAGATTAGCCCAGATTTCAGGCAGTAAGAGCTGATGCCTGGATTCGAGTATGGCGCAGACCTCACAAAGCCATGAACTGATGTTGTCAACAAGACGCTGTGCAAGCTGATAGTGACTCTTTGGTGTGGGCTGTGTTTACATTGAACTGAACGAATCGGAAACGGTTAAGTTCAGTCACTCAAGGCCTTAATATTCCCAAATAAAGATGTCATATCACAGGGCCACAATTTTTCGCGAATCGTTTGAAGAACATTCTGGACATTTCGAGGGAATCATACGACATGAATCACATCGAACACTTATGGGTTTAATCGAAGCGGTTCTAGGCGCTTCAGTCTCGAACCGCGTTGCTGCTACGGTCGCAGGTTCGATCCTGCCTCGGGCATGGATGTGTGTGATGTCCTTAGGTTTGTTAGGTATAAGTAGTTTTAAGTTCTAGTGGACTGATGACCTCAGACGTTAAGTCCCATAGTGCTCAGAGCCATTTGAACCATTTTGAACATAATCGAGAGGTCAGTTCATGCACAGAATCCTGCAACCGCCATATTTTTGCAATTTTGGTGAGGTATGTAGGTAGCATGGCTCAATATTTCTGCAGCGCATTTCCAACGACTTGTTGAGTGCACGCCACGTCGAGTTTCTGCACAACGCCAGGCAAGAGGAGGTCCAACATAATGTTAGGAAGTATCTCATGATTTTTGTCACTTCAGTGTATGGGATGTCGTAAACTTATCCCATGCAACAGGAATGTAGGCCTGCATCAATTACCAGTATTACTTTGCCTTGAAACATTACAGGTGCTGTACGAGTCATAGGCACAGAACGTCAGGGGATGTTTGTATGTAGAACGAACAGTTCTTAAAGGACCAGCGATGCTAGCACCAGAGTGGCGCGTTTGTCAGATAAACTTATTTATTCTTATCATCGCTAGATGGCAATGCATCGTTTTCAAAGCAGCAGGGGACTTCACTTCATCGTAGCTCGGCGAACTGGCACAAATTTTTTTTAAATTATACCCACATACCTTCCTCGCTAATCATTATACTGATTACTGAAAACCAGGTTAAAATCACTACTTTAGCTCCTGATATTTTTGATTGATTACGAGTTCAATGCAAATTTGGAAATGACAAAAAAATTATGTGATATAGTTACAATTTAACGTTTTTTCGGATTTTTTCCTTTACTTGTACTGTGAAATCTTTCTTCTTGCCAAATATTCTAGATCAACAATAACTACCGTATAAGTATTGATGAATGTGATTGCGAGCAGCATAAATTGTCCTATCTTTTTATTGCACTGACTTAGAAGCTTAAACTTTTACATCACCAAGCACTGTATACCTTTGTATGTGACATAAATTTCAACTGGATGCCTCTACCTGTTCCTGAGGAAAAGGGGTCTTCATAGTCGGACAGACAGACAGACACACAGATGGACAACAAAGTGATCCTTCGCGGGTTTCATTTTTACCGAGTGAGGTACGGAACCTAAAAAAAGAAGAAAGAACCTCCGAGGATGTGGACAGTACTTCATGGGAGATAGTCGTATAAGTAGCTTACAAATTAAGTAGTCTCAGGATGATAAGTAAGGAAAGCAGAATGAATGAAAAACATGTGTAAATAAACTGGAAAAAGTTAAATCGTAGAAAATAAAGAATCTACTCTTAGAAAACTTAATAATTGGGTGTTAACCTATGAAGTGGAAGCGGGCAGCCTCCGTTAATCGCAAGGGAAACGACAGAGAATGGTAGAGGATATTTAGGGTCGTAAGAGAGTGAATAGTAGTTTTTCGATGTGAAAAAATGGGTTTGAGATTGATGTAAAGAAGTAGGTGATGCACTAATGCGACCGAGTTTGTCAAAGCAGTGAATAAGAATTACAGCTAGTTATCATGAGCGATTAGTATACCCTTCGAATGATTAAAATCTGTGGAAGGTGTAAAACGCGGAATTTGATTTAATTTTCAAAATAATAGAAGGTGGAGACGTTGCACCAGATTTCCGTTGAAGATTCTCATCATGCTGCCAAAAATGCATCAGCTGGTAGACGTATGAACTACCAGAAAATCTTTCTTATCCCTCACACTTGTAAATTAAAGATTAATTTCATTACAGGAAAGGTATAAGTACGAGGAAAAAATACTGGCATTGAACTTAACAACCGAAAAAAAATTTAATAACAGTGATTACTCTGTTGTATTCGGGAAGTTACGGATAACCTTCGACGTCCCATGGTGGAATGACGTCTTCAACATCTGGAGATATATTGAAAATTGGGTAAGGAGATAGATACGTAATCTACAGTCCCTATGAAACGAGCTGGCATTAATAAAAGTTGTTGTTGAAAAGAAAACGCCGAAAGGACTCCTTTCAACGATTATTTAGACTGGTTGCAATTTCAGAACGAAACTCAATGTAGCAACGATAAAGGTCTCTGACCGGAAGCAAAAAAAAAAAAAAAGTCAGGAAAGAAGTTTGGTCGTAAGGAAAACAACCATTATAGTGAATAAGAAATAAAAAAACAGAGAAAAGCTTTTCCAATGAGGAAAGTAAGATTGCACAAAACTCTAAAAGTAGAAAACGTGATCAAGTTGAGAAAGTTTTCATCACCAAAATGGATCTACTATTACAAAAACTGACAAAGAACTGGATGTTAGTAAAAGGTAGGTTGTGAAGAACCTGAAAAACAGAAGCTAGAATTATTTTTGAAGGCGATGCGGCAGATAGATACTGCACATCAAATAGACAAGTATGAAATGCGAAAGTACAATGGCTCTGAGCACTAAGGGACTTAACTGCTGAGGTCATCAGTCCCCTAGAACTTAGAACTACTTAAACCTAACTAACCTAAGGACATCACACACAGCCATGCCTGAGGCAGGATTCGAACCTGCGACCGTTGCGGTCGCGCGGCTCCAGACTGTAGCGCCTAGGACCTCTCGGCCACCCCGGCCGGCAATCACAGGTAAAGGGAAGAAATATAGAGAGAAATCCCTTTCTAAATCACTTCGTAATCTTTGTCATTCCAAAATTTTCAAGGGCATTTTGTGTAACAGATATGCAATATGAACTGCCTAACGCAAGATAGATAGAAATTGGAGGCTACATAAAACTAAACAAAAGATGAATAACTAAAGAAAAACAAAAGAAAGTTCACCGTGGAGTAAGTTTCATTCAGTTTGGATGATTCCATCATCTTGCGATTCTGACTAATAGTAGTGTGTAAACACTATCGCTTCCTAACTGCTACAAAGCTGATCCATTTTTCTTCAAAGGAAGGGTATCATGCTTACAAAAAGTGAATATATTGGACCATTTATATGCAGATCTGCCGTCCTAGTTGCTGTTCCTTCATTGATGTGAACCTCAAATCATTGCTCTGTCTTGTAGCATTAATGTAATTTGATTATCTTCGGTTATAAACATGAAATATCTTTTTCAGATCAGGTCCATGAAAACTGGCGTGTAGCACGAAGCAGACGTGTTGCAGAACACGTAATGCAAACTACCAGCCGATAAAGGCTGGTCCGCCTCCGAAACTGGTTCCTAGCCATTGAAAGGGAGTGTGTATGTGAGTCACACTGTGCAGAATCAAACAGTGCTGCATCATCAGCAGAACAAATGTGATTCAGATATGTTCCATCAACACGTATTCCATCTCCGTTTTCCCAATATGAATACTTCCTGTAGGACCGCTGGGAACAGTTTTGTGTTACGAACTCTTTGTGCCTGATTTCTCTTTTAATTCAAATTTTTTCATTACCCTTACAGAAGTCTACTTGAAGCAGTTATACTGACATACATATATTCAGTATAATCTGAAAATGAATCAGTGCCTTTTTTCTTAATAGATGTCACTACTAATTTCTCTGAAACCAATTGAAGGCTTCATCGAAACCTATGAAATCATACAAAACGTTAAGTTATATTCATTGATCCGTATACATGACTCGCAAACCGTTCTTTGTGCGTTATTATCCAACTCTATAGCCGGATTTTTTCTTTTAAAAAATTTAAATAAATTACAATATATTGTTTCTTCTGTGTGGTAAGTGACAATTTTAGTGAGGTTATTGTATATATCGGAGAGGAAGCTATTAGTCAGTTATGAATGGAAATATTTGTTATTTTACAGACGAGGTTTAGGCTGTTACGTCATCGTCATATACAAAGATAAATATTTATCTTTGTACCTGACGATGGAGTAACAGCCGAAATCCAGTTAGTAAAATAATAAATATTGAAGAATATTACGCCAGTTCAGACACAAATATTTATCTATGTATCTGACGACGGCGTAAGAGTCTAAAACGGCCTTGTAAAATTGTAAATGTTGTAAATATTAAACTAGAGTCGTACGTTTCTTCACACGTGATGTATACAGTATTCTGCTAAGAACCAATGGAGCAATCATTTATTACTGACTGTTATACAGCATAAAGAGAGACCAGAAAATTGTCACCGTATGGTCCACATGCCGCCACAGTCAGGGTCAGGTAAGGACTAGACACTGATGCAGCACGTGTTGTTGGGCTACATGGACGCAGATATTTCCTCAATAAAGACGTCAGTAGAATACATCTAACAAACTGGCGACACGTCTAGAAACAGAGCTTGCAGTTATTGGAAAAAGTGAATATAGCTTGAGCTAGCGATAGAATGGTACCAGAGGAAAACTTTCTTGGCGAGTGCGTGTGTGTATTTTAGAGAAGGGAAAGGGGTCACTAAGCAACAGCTACGAACGTTACTATTGGGAGATGAAGGACATGAATTAACTAGCTGTAGTCCAAAACAACGTTTTTACAAATTTAGATTGTTGGAACTGGTTGCATCCAATACATTTCTTTCTTAAAATAATTGCATATGCTGCAGTCAAGTTTCATTACCTTATAATTAAGAAGAATAATCGATCTTAATTAACACACAAATGTCCGCATACCATTCAAATAAAGCTTGCCGTTGTCCTCACGTTTAACAAGCCGCATCCAGGGCTGATGGAGAAGGGTAAATGTATCAATTTGAGGTAAGGAACCCTGGTCCGGAAACGACCTAGTCGTAAGCTATAAGGGAAAATGGTTCTGGTACCTCTGACAGTGGAATACATGTACCGGTATTACTGTTGCTAAGATTGTAGGCCCCCCCATGAACCATGGACCTTAGCGATACTGATGGTCGTACCGTAGGTGCAACCACAACGGAGGGGTATCTGTTGAGAGGCCAGACAAACATGTGGTTCCTGAAGAGGGGCAGTAGCCTTTTCAGTAGTTGCAGGGGCAACAGTCTGGATGATTGACTGATCTGGCCTTGTAACATTAACCAAAACGGCCTTGCTGTGCTGGTACTGCGAACGGCTGAAAGCAAGGGGAAACTACAGCCGTAATTTTTCCCGGGGACATGCAGCTTTACTGTATGATTAAATGATGATGGCGTCCCTTGGGTAAAATATTCCGGAGGTAAAATAGTCCCCCATTCGGATCTCCGGGCGGGGACTACTCAAGAGGATGTCGTTATCAGGAGAAAGAAAATTGGCATTCTACGGATCGGAGCGTGGAATGTCAGATCCCTTAATCGGATAGGTAGGTTAGAAAATTTAAAAAGGGAAATGGATAGGTTAAAGTTAGATATAGTGGGAATTAGTGGAGTTCGGTGGCAGGAGGAACAAGACTTTTGGTCAGGTGATTACAGGGTTATAAATACAAAATCAAATAGGGGTAATGCAGGAGTAGGTTTAATAATGAATAAAAAAATAGGAGTGCGGGTTAGCTACTACAAACAGCATAGTGAACGCATTATTGTGGCCAAGATAGACACAAAGCCCATGCCTACTACAGTAGTACAAGTTTATATGCCAACTAGCTCTGCAGATGATGAAGAAATTGATGAAATGTATGACGAGATAGAAGAAATTATTCAGGTAGTGAAGGGAGACGAAAATTTAATAGTCATGGGTGACTGGAATTCGTCAGTAGAAACAGGGAGAGAAGGAAACATAGTAGGTGAATATGGATTGGGGGGAAGAAATGAAAGAGGAAGCCGCCTTGTAGAATTTTGCACAGAGCATAACTTAATCATAGCTAACACTTGGTTCAAGAATCATGAAAGAAGGTTGTATACCTGGAAGAATCCTGGAGATACTAAAAGGTATCAGATAGATTATATAATGGTAAGACAGAGATTTAGGAACCAGGTTTTAAATTGTAAGACATTTCCAGGGGCAGATGTGGATTCTGATCACAATCTATTGGTTATGAACTGCAGATTGAAACTGAAGAAACTGCAAAAACGCGGGAATTTAAGGAGATGGGACCTGGATAAACTGAAAGAACCAGAGGTTGTAGAGAGTTTCACGGAGAGCATAAGGGAACAATTGACAGGAGAAGAACAATGGGTAGCTCTGAGGGATGAAGTAGTGAAGGCAGCAGAGGATCAAGTAGGTAAAAAGACGAGGGCTAGTAGAAATCCTTGGGTAACAGAAGAAAAATTGGATTTAATTGATGAAAGGAGAAAATATAAAAATGCAGTAAATGAAGCAGGCAAAAAGGAATACAAATGTCTCAAAAATGAGATCGACAGGAAGTGCAAAATGGCTAAGCAGGGATGGCTAGAGGACAAATGTAAGGATGTAGAGGCTAGTCTCACTAGGGGTAAAATAGATACTGCCTACAGGAAAATTAAAGAGACCTTTGGAGAGAAGAGAACCACTTGTATGAATATCAAGAGCTCAGATGGCAACCCAGTTCTAAGCAAAGAAGGGAAGACAGAAAGGTGGAAGGAGTATATAGAGGGTTTATACAAGGGCGATGTACTTGAGGACAATATTATGGAAATGGAAGAGGATGTAGATGAAGATGAAATGGGAGATAAGATACAGCGTGAAGAGTTTGACAGAGCACTGAAGGACCTGAGTCGAAACAAGGCCCCGGGAATAGACAAAATTCCATTAGAACTACTGATGGCCTTGGGAGAGCCAGTCATGACAAAACTCTACCATCTGATGAGCAAGATGTATGAGACAGGCGAAATACCCACAGACTTCAAGAGGAATATAATAATTCCAATCCCAAAGAAAGCAGGTGTTGACACATGTGAAAATTACCGAACTATCAGTTTAATAAGTCACAGCTGCAAAATACTAACGCGAATTCTTTACAGACGAATGGAAAAACTGGTAGAAGCGGACCTCGGGGAAGATCATTTTGGATTCCGTAGAAATGTTGGAACACGTGAGGCAATACTAACCTTACGACTTACCTTAGAAAAAGATTAAGAAAAGGCAAACCTACATTTCTAGCATTTGTAGACTTAGAGAAAGCTTTTGACAACGTTAACTGGAATACTCTCTTTCAAATTCTGAAGGTGGCAGGGGTAAAATACAGGGAGCGAAAGGCTATTTGCAATTTGTACAGAAACCAGATGGCAGTTATAAGAGTCGAGGGGCATGAAAGGGAAGCAGTGGTTGGGAAAGGAGTGAGAAAGGGTTGTAGCCTCTCCCCGATGTTATTCAATGTGTATATTGAGCAAGCAGTAAAGGAAATAAAAGAAAAATTCGGAGTAGGTATTAAAATTCATGGAGAAGAAGTAAAAACTTTGAGGTTCGCCGATGACATTGTAATTCTGTCAGAGACAGCAAAGGACTTGGAAGAGCAGTTGAACGGAATGGACAGTGTCTTGATAGGAGTATATATGATGAACATCAACAAAAGCAAAACGAGGATAATGGAATGTAGTCAAATTAAATCGGGTGATGCTTAGGGGATTAGATTAGGAAATGAGACACTTAAAGTAGTAAAGGAGTTTTGCTATTTAGGGAGTAAAATAACTGATAATGGTCGAAGTAGAGAGGATATAAAATGTAGACTGGCAATGGCAAGGAAATCGTTTCTGAAGAAGAGAAATTTGTTAACATCGAGTATAGATTTAAGTGTCAGGAAGTCGTTTCTGAAAGTGTTTGTATGGAGTGTAGCCATGTATGGAAGTGAAACATGGACGATAACCAGTTTGGACAAGAAGAGAATAGAAGCTTTCGAAATGTGGTGCTACAGAAGAATGCTGAAGATAAGGTGGGTAGATCACGTAACTAATGAGGAGGTATTGAATAGGATTGGGGAGAAGAGAAGTTTGTGGCACAACTTGACTAGAAGAAGGGATCGGTTGGTAGGACATGTTTTGAGGCATCAAGGATCACAAATTTAGCATTGGAGGGCAGCGTGGAGGGTAAAAATCGTAGAGGGAGACCAAGAGATCAATACACTAAGCAGATTCAGAAGGATGTAGGTTGCAGTAGGTACTGGGAGATGAAGAAGCTTGCACAGGATAGAGTAGCATGGAGAGCTGCATCAAACCAGTCTCAGGACTGAAGACCACAACAACAACAACAACAAAGATTGTAGGCTAGGCAGCTGTCAGAGGTGGTAGTATAAATCAGACCAGGGAAAAATTTGCAGTAAACCGGGGCTCTAAAATGCGTATCTTAAGAGCCATGAGCACTTGTTTATTTTCGATATAGTGAAACACGTTTCTTCTGTTGCAACGTCTTTGCATCCCAAATTTTTGAGTGGTAGTGTGCGCCAAAAGAAGAAAAAATGTCGAGTAAATATGAGCTCTAAAATGCATACCCTAAGAGCTATTGGCGCTTGTTCAGTAGAACAGAAGCGTTTCATAGTAGCGAAGATGATCACTGGTCATAGCTCCTAAGGTATACATTTTAGAGCCCCTGTTTACATGACATTCTTTCTTTTTTTGGTCCATACTACCACCTCTGAATGTTGCTTCTCCTACAATCTTAGCAACATAATTACCGGTGTGTGTGTGTGTGTGTGTGTGTGTGTGTGTGTGTGTGTGTATTGAACCAGAGACCTAGAAACGACGGAGAGGTTTGGCCCCCGCCGTAGCCCTCAGTGGTTACAACCACACAACAGGCTGCAGCAGTTCACTCACCCCACCGCCGCCCAACACCGAACCCAGGGTTATTGTCCGGTTCGGCCCCCGGTGGAACTTTGTAGTATACTGTTAATGCGGCCATGGGCAACCTTTGGTGACCCGCGGGCCTGGTTCACATACCCACTTAAGCTCGCGGGGCGCCTTGCCACAGCAGCGTTCCAAAGCATAAAGCCAAACTATAGCGCCCGTGACGTTCAGGTTTACGGGGTAACGTACCGGTATGTATGGTACCCCGTTCCCCAAAACAAGCGTCTTTGGGAGTACTTTCATTTTATGTCCACCCCATCTTCAGATGGCTACATTTATTTACGCGTTGTGAACATGGTTTCTTTACTTACGGCCCTTTGAAATAATTTTCTTAAAAACTTTCTTTGCATTATTCTGCAACACCGTTAGTAAAGAAACGGTGTTTACGACACGAGATAAATGTAAACACCTCAAGATGGGATACCAGGCATCTTGAAACCTCTTCATGGAAAAATAAACTTCCAAAAAAGTTACTGGTTGCAGCTAACTCATTATAATTTACCTTCAGTTTCAACAGTTGCGGTGTTCCAATACGTCCACAATGGGCAAGAATTATTAACTAACTACCTCAGTTGCCTGGTGTGTATTTATTTCAGTTCTGTTAGTCCATATCACCCTCTCTCCTCTCTCTGACCACTTCCAACTGCCACCCCGCTCTGTCCTTCTCCCCTTCCTCTCCGTTCATCTCCCCTTGCCCCGTTTACTGTCCATCTACAACTACCCTCTTTCTCTGTCCATCACCTCCTCCCACTCTTTCTGTCCATCTCCTCCTCCCCTAACATCTTCTGAACTACGTGGCGTACGATGAAATAATTTTGTAGGTACATTCAGCCGCGTATGCGGATACTGTCTGCTAAATGTGTTGCGGTTGCGGATAGAATTAGTAGCAACGAAGCAATAAATATAAACGTCATGATGTCATGCCTGACGCTGCAGTTCTACTGCAGGAACAGCGAAAATGTAGTAAGCGATAAACTCTTTTTCTGCTATCACTTTTCCGGGGTTGTCAACGACAAAAAAATTTGTTAAGGTTTGAAATTATTTGTGAAGTTTTTTGCAAGCTACTAAGTGCTCTCGTTCTCAAGTAATGGACGAACAAAATCAGGTTCAAATGGCTCTGAGCACTATGGGACTTAACATCTGAGGTCATCAGTCCCCTAGAACTTCGAACTACTTAAACCTAACTAACCTAACGACATGACACACATCCATGCCCGAGGCAGGATTCGAACCTGCGGCCGTAGCAGTCGCGCGGTTCCGGACTGAAGCGCCTAGAACCGCTAGGTCACCGCGCCGGCAACAAAATCAGGATATTCGCGCGTCGTGGTCTACACTTCTTTTTCACCCCACCCCCATCCCTCTGATAGGTATGTTGTTCTCATCCCCACAGTGATTCTTTGAAAACGGTAAGTGATATGTGTAACAAGTTTGATTGAAATCGGTCTAGTTGTTTCGGAGGAGTGGAACATGTCAGGGGCAGTCAAATGAAAGCCGAACATCCGCAGCAATGGGACCTCGGAATAGTTCCATTCAGCGCCTGAAGACCTTTATCCCACTGGGAGACAAGACGATCAATTCCTGTTTCGTACTACAGTCGCAGGTTCGAATCCCGCTGTGGGCATGGATGTGTGTGATGTCCCTAGGTTAGTTAGGTTTAAGTAGTTCTAAGTTCTATGGGACTGATGACCACAGATGTTAAGTCCCATAGTGTTCAGAGCCATACGCCAGTTTCGTAAAATGCGGTCGGCCGCTGACGGATCCACATCTGCACCCACTCCTGTACTATCTCATCCAATTAAAACCGACGTCTACCCATGTCTTTCTTCATGTAGCGAAAGATGTGAAAAATCCATGTTGTACGGAGGATGCTGCAGTGTTCCCCATCCAAATCTCTGAAGCGAAGCCTTTGTCCGATTGGCCGTGTGGGAACGGGCATTATCGTCCAAAAGGGTGATTCCGCCCAGTAGCATTCCGACAGCCCGAGGGCGAACGGAAAAACTGACAGTGGAAACATCCTAAACGTCTCCCGCTAAAGACATCCAAAACTGCTCACACAAGTTCCGGCAAGGCCATCATGAGCTACTTCTTCAACTGTTGGGGCCCTCTGCCCGGTGCTATGCGCGGTGCTATGAAATCATTCTGCAGAGTTGGCGAAGCGCAATAAAAGCAAAACGCCTATAAATGCTGCACGAAAACGTCTGCCCCCGCACTGGCAATTGGATCAAGGTTACAGTTCAGCAGTTTGGTTGGGAAACACTGTAACATGCTTCGTTTAGCATGGATCTTTGTCTGTGTGATTTTAACCTCTTTGGCGACCTGAAGAGAGGCATGCGTGGACGTCGGTTTCAGTCAGTCGAGGAAGTGCAAAAGCGGATCCGTCAGCGGACGACCGCGTACTACGAAACAGGAATTGATCGTCTCGTCTCCCAGTGAGGTAAATCTCTTAACACGTGTGGTGACTGCATTTCAATTTGTGGCCCGTGTTTGGTTTTCATTTGACTCAGCCATATATATTTTTGTAATATGTATGAATATATTTCTTTTTCGTGATCGATTTTGATGACATGTAGACTGTACGGTACCTCTCGCTAAGCTGAAGCTACCAGTCTAGTACTTTTTGTGATTAGCGTGCTCAGACAGACAGACAGTGAAGAAAGCTTTAGTAAAACTGTAAATCTCGATATCTTATTTCCCCATGATCTGATTTCGATTAACTAAAGCCTATACTATGCTCAAATTGCGTGAGAAGACACCATGTAAATTCGTCTGGTAGTTTTGTAGATTAGCCTCTTCAAAGACAGACAGACAGACACATCGGTTTTACAAATTTATTGTTAGTATAGAAGAAGATATTAATATGAGAAGAAATAGAGACATAAAACTGCAGCAAAGAGGCAGGCAATCCGAGTCGACAAGTAACTAGAAGTTTCTTTGCGATTTTTGGCCACCCGCACGTCATTTGAGTGTTTGAAATTTAATGCGTCAATGTCCTCAAATACTATTAGTGAACATTTTTAAATATTTGTCCAAAAATACATAAGTTGTTTCTGTAACGTTAAATAAATTAAGTTACAATTTCTTTATTCATTTTAAAAAGTTTAAAACTCTAAAGCACCTGAACTTTGCATAAATCGGCTATATTCTATAGAAGCCAATCTGGAAAAATGCGAACAACAGAACGGTGAATATCGCATAATGTGTACTCGTTCTCTTTGCCACTAATTACTTCTGCGTGCCGATAGCCATCTTTGTCCAAGGCGCAATTAACTGTTAGCTATATTCCATACGGAGAGACAAATCCCAGACAGCTGGCAGCGCTCTTTCCAGTTTTCATTTATTAGTGTACTTGAATTAAATTCCTAATTAATAGTCCTATTTCGGCATCCCGACTTAATATTTTCATAGTTCGCAATGTCGTTGTTGTTGTTGTTGTTGTTGTTGTTGTCTTCAGTCCTGAGACTGGTTTGATGCAGCTCTCCATGCTACTCTATCCTGTGCAAGCTTCTTCACCCCCCAGTACTTACTGCAACCTACATCCATTTGTGATCCCTTGATGCCTCAGAACATGTCCTACCAACCAGTCCCTTCTTCTTGTCAAGTTGTGCCACAAACTCCTCCTCTCCCCAGTTCTATTCAATACCTCCTCATTAGTTGTGTGATCTACCCATCCAATCTTCAGCATTCTTCTGTAGCACCACATTTCGAAAGCTTCTATTCTGTTCTTGTCCAAACTATTTATCGTCCATGATTCATTTCCACACATGGCTACACTCCATACAAATACTTTCAGAAACGCTTTCCTTGCCATTGCCAGTCTACATTTTACATTCTCTCTACTTCGATCATCATCAGTTATTTTGCTCTTCAAATAGCAAAACTCCTTTACTACTTTAAGTGTCTCATTTCCTAATCTAATTCCCTCAGCATCACCATTCGACTACATTCCATTATCCTCGTTTTGCTTTTGTTGATGTTCATCTTATATCCTCCTTTCAAGACAATGTCCATTCCGTTCAACTGCTCTTCCAAGTCCTTTGCTGTCTCTGACAGAATTACAATGTCATCGGCGAACCTCAACGATTTTATTTCTTCTCCATGGACTTTAATACCTACTCCGAATTTTTCTTTTGTTTCCTTTACTGCTTGCTCAATATACACATTGAATAAAATCGGGGACAGGCTACAACCCTGTCTCACTCACTTCGCAACCGCTGCTTCCCTTTCATGCTCCTCGACTCTTATAACTGCCATCTGGTTTCTGAACAAATTGAAAATAGCTTTTCGCTCCCTGTATTTTACCCCTGCCACCTTTAGAATTTGAAAGAAAGTATTTCAGTCAACATTTTCAAAAGCTTTCTCTAGGTCCACAAATGCTAGAAATGTAGGTTTGCCTTTCCTTAAACTATTTTCTAAGATAAGTCGTAGGGTCAATATTGCCTCACGTGTTCCAACATTTCTGCGGAATCCAAACTGATCTTCCCCGAGGTCGGCTTCTACCAGCTTTTCCATTCGTCTGTAAAGAATTCGCGTTAGTATTTTGCAGCTGTGACTTATTAAACCGATAGTTCGGTAATTTTCACATCTGTCAACACATTCTTTCTTTGGGATTGGAATTATTATATTCTTCTTGAAGTCTGAGGGTATTTCGCCTGTCTCATACATCTTGCTCACCAGATGGTAGAGTTTTGTCAGGACTGGTTCTCCCAAGGCTGTCAGTAGTTCCAATGGAATGTTGTCTACTTCCGGGGCCTTGTTCCGACTCAGGTCTTTCAGTGCTCTGTCAAACTCTTCACGCAGTATCGTATCTCCCATTTCATCTTCATCTAAATCCTCTTCCATTTCCATAATATTGTCCTCAAGTACATCGCCCTTGTATAGACCCTCTGTATACTCCTTCCACCTTTCTGCTTTCCCTTCTTTGCTTAGAACTGGGTTTCCATCTGAGCTCTTAACATTCTTACAAGTGGTTCTCTTTTTACCAAAGGTCTCTTTAATTTTCCTGTGGGCAGTATCTATCTTACCCCTAGTGAGATAAGCCTCTACATCCTTACATTTGTCCTCTAGCCATCCCTGCTTAGCCATTTTGCACTTCCTGTCGATCTCATTTTTGAGACGTTTGTATTCCCTTTTGCCTGCTTCATTTACTGCGTTTTTATATTTTCTCCTTTCATCAATTAAATTCAATATTTCATCTGTTACCCAAGGATTTCTACCAGCCCTCGTCTTTTTACCTACTTGATCCTCTGCTGCCTTCACTACTTCATCCCTCAGAGCTACCCATTCTTCTTCTACTGTATTTCTTTCCTCCATTCCTGTCAATTGTTCCCTTATGCTCTTCCTGAAACTCTGTACAACCTCTGGTTCTTTCAGTTTATCCAGGTCCCATCTCCTTCAATTCCCACCTTTTTGCAGTTTCTTCAGTTTTAATCTACAGGTCATAACCAATAGATTGTGGTCAGAGTCCACATCTGCCCCTGGAAATGTCTTACAATTTGAAACCTGGCTCCTAAATATCTGTCTTACCATTATATAATCTATCTGATACCTTCTAGTATCTCCAGGATTCTTCCATGTATACAACCTTCTTTCATGATTCTTGAACCAAGTGTTAGCTATGATTAAGTTATGCTCTGTGCAGAATTCTACCATACGGCTACTTCTTTCATTTCTCTCCCCCAATCCATATTCACCCACCATGTTTCCTTCTCTCCGTTTTCTTACTTTCGAATTCAAGTCACCCATGACTATTGAATTTTCGTCTCCCTTCACTACCTGAATAATTTCTTTTATCTCATCATACATTTTCATCAATTTCTTCATCGTCTGCAGAGCTAGTTGGCATATAAACTTGTACTACTGTAGTAGGTTTGGGCTTCGTGTCTATCTTGGCCACAATAATGGGTTCACTATGCTGTTTGTAGTAGCTTACCCGTACTCCTATTTTTTTATTCATTATTAAACCTACTCCTGCATTACCCCTATTTGATTTTGTATTTATAACCCTGTATTCACCTGACCAAAAGTCCTGTTCCTCCTGACATCGAACTTCACTAATTTCCACTATATCTAACTTTAACCTATCCATTTCCCTTTTTAAATTTTCTAACCTACCTGCCCGATTAAGGGAGCTGACATTCCACGCTCCAATCCATAGAACGCCAGTTTTCTTTCTCCTGATAACGATGTCCTCTTGAGTAGTCCCCGCCCGGAGATCCGAATGAGGGACTATTTTACCTCCGGAATATTTTACCCAAGAGGACGCCATCATCATTTAACCATACAGTAAAGCTGCATGCCCTCGGGCAAAATTACGGCTGCAGTTTCCCCTTGCTTTCAGCCGTTCACAGGACCAGCACAGAAAGGCCGTTTTGGTTAGTGTTACAAGGCCAGATCAGTCAATCATCCAGACTGTTGCCCCTGCAACTACTGAAAAGGCTGCTGCCCCTCTTCAGGAACCACACGTTTGTCTGGCCTCTCAACAGATACCCCTCCGTTGTGGTTGCACCTACGGTACGGCCATCTGTATCGCTGAGGCACGCAAACCTCCCCACCAATGGCAAGGTCCATGGTTCATGGGGGAGCAATAAGCGCTCCAAATTAGTGGGTTACATATTTCTTTGTTAATCTCCAATTAGGAGATCCGTACGCAGAAACAATGGAAGAATAATATAAGCATTGAGATTGTCGACAACCTCTTAAGATCCATTCAATTGTAGGAGCACATTCTTTTGCCTGCTGCAAGGCTTCACTCTAAGGCGTAAAACAGCCAAAAGGAAGTTACGGCGAACTGCGTGTGTAAGTGATTGTTCTGTAGAGCAGCGCATGGAGGTGGAATTACGAAAATTATCTATTTTTCGACGACCCTGACTAAATATGTATACTCTTCAAGTCACTCACTGTCTAAACTGCGACTTCTAGAGGAAGAACTCAGGGTATACGAGCTATATTTTTTTGTCCAGAGTAGTTATTGTGACCACTGCATATTGCGAAGGAAAAACAGTCTATAAAAACACTCAAGAACACATGCAAGGTAACATCTCCAGCTCCTTATTCCGATGTAGACAAGCACTTTCTACGTTACAGAAGTAACTGGGTTACGGAATGCATCAAAAAGAAAGTTTTAAAAAAATATATGCAGCCCCATCTGTACTTAAATTTTTATTCCAAAACCCGTATTTACTACGGAGAGGACGAAGCAGTGGAAACTGCTTGAAAGCCTGTCTGTTGTACTAACTTCCGTATTACAGCCATTAGCGAACGTTTCCTCCCAGTCCATTAAAACACGAGTAAACTGGTCTCTTAGCCGCAGCTAAAAATCTTATATCGAATATGACATTACTGCAATGAACTGACAACAGTAATAATACCTTGTGTTAAAATGTAACGTTAACGTGATTATTTTAGTGAAAAAGTATTTTATTCTTCCTGGAGCCACAAGAAAAACTAAAATAAGAAATGTAACGACGTGGGATTCAAGTTTCCATCCTCGAATAGAATTGCAAAGAGTGAAAAAGATTTTTGTTGCACAATTACTCCCAGCTCTCTTAAATTGCGGATCATTTTTTGTCTTAGCAGCCTTCCATTCAAAAAGATCGGTAACGTCAATGGATTTTAGCATCGAAAAGGAGGTGAATTTAAATGCCTCGTTTTACTGTTTGTCTACTGCGTAATGCGAGCTGTTTTTGTAATAAAGCTTGTCAGGGAGAAACGAATAAAGCTACAAAATTAATTTGCAGTTATTTTGTACTAGGATACCTTAAGGCTGACAAACACTGTCTCCTGTAACATGGAAATGGAAAGCAGTACGTTTACTAAACGTTGTCTGCTTTCTGAAAACTTTCGTCGGGAATGTCCACACATCGCTGGTACCGTCATGAGCTCCGTGTTTCCTTTTCTGTAGAAAAACTTTGTTATAAACTGCTCTAGACTCATTCGTTTGTAGTGCTCCGCATATGTTTAATTAGTTTCTTGCAGATGCTCTACTGAATACAAACAAGTGATTTCTGAGAGGGAAGGTTGCGTTTAAGCTGAGACATGGGCTATTAATACGTCATACTATCTGCAAAGACATCATAAATGTTTGAGACTTGAATAGGTCTCTGCAACCATATATTCCCCATTTCGTTCGATGCTGAGGTGTTATTCCAATACAGCTTTAGAGCCTCTGCAATGTTATTCGAGTTTGGGAGGAATACTAAGTGGGCTGAGGCGTGAGTGGGAATTTGGATTGAGGAGGGAAGCGTGTAAAGATAGCCTGTGCGGCTGTCCACAGCCACTGTGTCAGGGTTGTGTGGTGGTTGGCGCATCTGCCTAGTGAGCAAGGGGGCCAAGTTCGAATCCTGGTTGTGGTACAAATTTTCATTCGTCGCTTCAGTCCGCGTATAGACTAATACAAGGCTGCCAGTTTTGTTAAGTTGTCGTGTATCACAGTGAGGTTCTGAAATGTAGTACAGAACATCACGCTCCAACATTTAAGATCTGTTCTTCTGAATGACGTTTCTGTTTGAAACTCCCTGACGGATTAAAACCGTGCGCTGGACCGAGACTCGAAACACGGGACCTTTGCCTTTCGCGGGCAAGTGCTCTAGGCAAAGGTCCCGAGTTCGAGTCTCGGTCCGGCACACAGTTTGAATCTGCCAGGAAGTTTCACATCAGCGCACACTCCGCTGCAGAGTGAAAATCTCATTCTGACGTTTCTCTTTGTCATTATGAAGTTCTAGTGTGTATTATTTGTGGATTCTATCTTAAAAAAATCCACTCGAAATACTATTCCCAATATCTTCCAAACGGGCGAGTCTCGCTCAGGCGGTTTTCGAGAGCAGACCTACTGCCTTCGCGCGCCGCGGAAGTCGAAAAGTAACAAATTCGTGTAACTTATTTCCTTCGATTTTCAGCGGATAAGTAAATCAACAAATAGTATTGACAGATGGAATACACAACTGTGACCGAACGTAAGCTCAGAAACGACATGAACACGGACTTACGCGAAACCACCTGACACTGGTCAGGTGGTAGGCTCTGCCTGTCTGTTACCCAGTATCAGACTAACCACAACATAACAAACTGACCGAAATACTTCATCAAGATTACACAAGTGCGGAGGCATTTCTGAGCAACGCCACTGCAATGCAACCGGAACGAGAATTATCCTGGTCCACAGCAGATGTCACTATAACAGTCGAGAAACTGAGGCAAGAATGCATTGAACATCGCGTTGTACAGGATACAAGATACCAAGACGTTCATACCATTTCATCTCTACAACTACAGACTGTAAGTAAGGAGCGTAGGGGGCGATGAGGGAGACCCGCACCGCCGTACTAGGCAAGGTCCTAATGGAGGTGGTTTGCCGTTGCCTTCCTCCGACCGTAATCGGCATGAATGATGATGATGCAGACGACACAACAACACCCAGTCATCTCGAGGCAGGAATCGAACCCGAGACCCCGTGCTCGGGAAGCGAGAACACTACCGCAAGACCAAGAGCTGCGGACTATGTGTTTATAGAAGACTGTAATTCTGACTTTGGTAGATTTCATCCTATAACTTCCGGTAAGCTTCTATATCATGAAAGGAATCTTAGTGTGATGACAGCTATCATCAATGTAGGTAGCTTCGAAAGAAATAGAAATAAGGTGGAACTGTGTTCAGGTCTGCTGCATATAGATTAGTGTATCTAAAGCTTTTCCCTGAAAATCACTTGGTGACGTACGTTCCATGACTAAAAAGCAAGGAGTCATAAAGAATAAGACGTTTCAGCAGTGGGTGAAGAAATCAAGCAGGAAGTTACCTGAATGAAATTTTCACTCTCCAGCGGAGTGAGCGGTGATGAAATTTTCTGGCAGATTAAAACTGCGTGCCGGACCGAGACTCGAAGTCGGGACCTTTGCCTTTCGTGGGCAAATACACAACCACGCTAGGAGACGAGGTACTGGCAGAAGTAAGGATATGAGGACGGTTTGTCAGTCGTGCTTGGGTCGCTCAGTTGGTAGAGCACTTGTCCGAGAAAGGCAAATGTCCCGAGTTTGAGTCTCTGTCAGGCACACAGTTTTCATCTGCCACGAAGTTACCTGTCAGAAAGATATGTTACAACAGCTACTACTGCTGTTGGGTTTAACGAATAAACTTTGGATTGTGAAGACATCGTCGAAGACTGAAGAACACACACGATTGTTCCAGTCGTGACAAGAGGCAAATATTGCTGCCAGTCAACTTCGTATTGGCTCCCTGCGCTTTCCTCTTGCATTGAGAAAACACTGGAACAATTAGTAAAACAACAACTGCAGTGGTGGCTGACATCACGCAATCTCTTGAGCTTCCCAGTAGTGATTTAGAGAGGGGAAAAGTAGCTACTGAGAATACCAATCTTTTACCAACAGATATTTTGACACTCTGTTTGAAGAACGAAAAGATCACAACTATATTCCTGGATGTCAATGAAACATTCGACAATGTAAATATAGATCTTCTGTTACAAAGTCTGAGAGCTGTAGGTGCCCCAGAAAAACTGTTGATGACTCTGATGTCTGATTTCGGAAAAGAAAGGTTTTCATCAAATTCCAGGGTAAAGTGCGGGCCCTCGAATTGTCTCGAGTTGCGTCCCACAAGGGGCAACTCGCAGTCCTTTACTATATGCTCTGTACACTGTCGATCTGGAAACATCTCATCTAATAAAATACTTCAAGGCGCAGACGATATCTGTGTACTCACTTCTGTTCATCTGCGGAATGTGAAGCCGCGTTCTCCTCTGCCATGTCCCTTCCAAAAAGCTGGCTCCGAACACACGGCATGGAAGCTTCGGCTGATAGTTAGTTTCTCCTAGTGTTCCTATCTAAGGATTCGCGACTGAATGACGCTACGCTTTGAACGTTACACAGAGTCATCGCAGGCCTGAGTCTTACGCGTCGTATTTTATTCTCGGCTGTCCAGAGTCCCTCTCATCAACCATGTAATAAATGACTATGAAGAAACGTTAAATATTGTCCGAACAGTCTCCCGAGTTAGGTGGAGCTCTCATCGCACCTACTTATCGAAATTGTACTAAGTCTTAAATAGATCTAGCCCTGACTGTGGTGATGTGGCGTTCCATATTGGACGAAAGGACATCCTGAGAGAACTAGACAAATTTCAGTGTCGTTGTATTCGACAATGTTTAGGCGCTGTGGGCTCTACTCGTACGATGAACTCATAACTCAAACCCATGAAACAGTCTACTAGCTGACAAGTTTCTACTAAAAAGGATTTCTTTTCAGATCATCCTTTGCATTCCAAATTAGAGATTCTCGACTTAGTCTATCGAAATGCTCCATACAGCTTCTCTTCCGCCCCGTGCCCCCTCCCCCCCTCTTGTCTTGGGGACTAGCCGTAGAACATGGTATCACCTGTCAACAAAACTCCTCTGCACACCTTCGCTCCCAGTCTATATGAAAAATCGCTCAGTGCTCCCCCATGAAATCCTTGTACATCCAGATGGCACATCACTAAAGAAACAGTCTCTCATCTATCGCGATATAATGTGCCAAGTATACCAGAAATGTTCGGACATATTGCATTTAGATAGCGATGTCTCCAGATTAAAACAGGGAGACAGTGTGGGACGTTCCTTTCTCCGTCCACAATTAAAAGTCTCAAAAATGTTTCAACTGCCGAAAGAAAATTTGTTTTTTTTTTTCCTGCGGAAGTTGAAGCCAATCTGGAAACCTTAAAATATGTCAGTTTCCTTCAGATTTCCAATATCCTCATTCTATTTGATTCTATTGTCGGTTTGCAATTTCTAAAGCATAAGAACTGGAACTCCAAAACCAGCAACCAAATCATGGCAATCATTTGGCAGTGCATCTAGTGCGATATCCAGACGATAGTATTCCTGTGGGTCAAATCTCACTGCGGCACCTTTCATAATGAAGAAGTTTACGTTCTTGCTAAAGAAGCCACAAAATCCCGAAATTAAACCGACCTCACCCTTTCGCCTTCTGAATTCTACCTTCTGGCCCCCACAGAATATCTTTCAACAATGACAAGAGGACGGGAAAGTGTCTGTTTTTTTGAGAAAGGTATTATGCCTGTGTTCAGCCTGTTATTTGTAATAGAAAATGGTTTCGCGACGTTCACCTACCCATGTGGCTGATATACACGGTATGCCCTATGAGATTCAACCACGACCGTTTTCCGACACAACTTCACCGCAGTGGAATTACTTCAACTCCATTCTGTGATTTCTCTAACACTTCACAAAGTATACACGTCCTCTTTGCATATGCAAAATGGGTGAGGAACAGACTACCGTTTTTGCAAACAATTATGTTGTCTGAAAGTAGACGTTTCTATGTTTGCCGGTATTCTACTTTCTTTTAGCAATCCCGCTTATAACAAAGAGCTTCTGAACTTGTTTGTTAAACTTATTTCTGTTTGCTCTAGTATTCCGTCATCAAATTATGTATTGCATTGTATATCAATTATATATCTTTCAGCTGGATAAATGGCCGTCGGCCACTGAAGGGCAAATTTTAAAACAAAATTAAGTTTAAAGAATACACGAGCCGTGGTAGAGAATTTGTATGGATCTATTCCATGTAGATAGTTTCAAGACATTCGTTTCTCATCAACCGATTGCGGTAGATCAAGTTCTTAGTGTTGAAACTACACTGAAGAGCCAAAGAAACTGGTACACCTGCCTAATATCGTGTAAGGCACCCGCGAACACGCAGAAGTGCCACAACACGACGTGAAATGGACTCGAATAATGTCGGAAGTAGTGCTGGAGGGAACTGACACTATGAATCCTACACGGCTGTCCACAAATCCGCAAGAGCACGAGGATCTCTTCTGAACAGCACGTTGCAAGGCATCCCAGAATTACTCAATAATGTTCAAGTCTGGGAAGTTTGGTGGGCAGCGGAAGCGTTTAAAGTCAGAAGAATGTTCCTGGAGCCACTTTGTACAAATCCGGGACGTGTTGTGTGTCGCACTGTCCTGCTGGAATTGCTTAAGTCCTTCAAAATGCACAGTGGACATGAACGGATGCAGGTGATCAGACAGGATGCTTACGTACGTGCCACCTGTCGCATCTAGACGTATCAGGGGTCCCATATTACTCCATCTGCATACGCTCCGAACGATTATAGAGCCTCCACCAGCTTGAACAGTTCCCTGCTGACATACAGGGTGTATGGATTCATGAGGTTGCCTCCATACCCATTCGCTTCCATCCGCTCGACACAACTTGAAACGAGACTCGTTCGACCAGGAAACATGTTTCCAGTCATCAACAGTCCAGTGTCGGTGTTGACGGGCCTAGGAGAGGCGCAAAATTTCGTGTCGTGCAGTCATCAAGGGTACTCGAGCGAGCCGTCGGCTCCGAAAGCCCATATCGATGACGTTTCGTTAACGGTTCGCAGGCTGACACTTGCTGATGGCTCAGCAACGAACTCTGAAGCAGTTTGGGGAAGAGTTGCACTTCTGACACGTTGAACGATTCTCTTCAGTCGTCGTTGGTCCCGTTCTTGCAGGATCTCTTTCCAGCAGTAGTGATGACGGAGATCTGATGTTTTGCCCGACTCCTGATACTCACGGTACACTCCAGAAATGGTCGTACGGGAAAATCGCCACTTCATCGCTATCTCGGAGATCCTGGGTCCCATCGCTCGTGTGCTGGCTATAACACAAAGTTAAAACTCATTTAAATCTTAATAACCTGCCATTGTAGCAACAATAAGCGATATAACAACTGCACTAGACATATGTTGTCCTATATAAACGTTGCCTACCGTAGCGCCGTATTTTGCCTGTTAACATACCTCTGTATTTGTATACACTGGCCTGTACCAGTTTCTTTGGCGCTCCAGTGTGTTTTCAGATTGAATAGCTTGTCCAATTTTGATCAAATGTGATTTGCTAAGGCATCCAACTACTCACATACTTTCTTTTTTCGCTTTTATTCGACTGTCCCACATTTATCTCTCATATATACAATTACCGCTGTTGTTTACAGCATATATGCACAATACTTTCACTTTCTCTGCAATGATACTCGTTCACTCTCAAGAATCTCCACAAATTACTTACAGTATTTGTATACTCATGCTGCTAATAGAATACCTTGACCATGTTATAATACCAATCACTTCTAAATTTCATTAACAGAAGAAGTTTAGAGTTAAACGTTACGTCCAATAGATGATCATTAACACGGAGCGCAGGTGGACAGTGGACAAACATGAGGCAAGTAATCTGTCATGTCATTCCAAGGTAATCTGGCCGGCGTTCGTCCGGGGTGGTTAAGGGAAGATCAGGATGACCAGGAATCACATACCTTAACCACTGCGCTGCCTCACTTGGATCGGCTTTTCCAAATTTCAAACGTCTTCATGGCTTCTCCTTCAGACATCTTGTTCACAACGCATTTTATCACAAACACAATCGCTACATTCCATCATTTCCTGCTACGTATACTCAGTCGCAATCGCATAGTCGTTCTGCAGGGTCAAGATATATAGCAGGTGTGTTCTGCATGTTCATAATTTTCTAATGTTTAAAGGTGTTGTTTGCCGGCCGAAGTGGCCGTGCGGTTAAAGGCGCTGCAGTCTGGCACCGCGAGACCGCTACGTTCGCAGGTTCGAATCCTGCCTCGGGCATGGATGTTTGTGATGTCCTTAGGTTAGTTAGTTTTAACTAGTTCTAAGTTCTAGGGGACTAATGACCTCAGCAGTTGAGTCCCATAGTGCTCAGAGCCATTTTTTAAAGGTGTTGTGGCAAAGTTAAACAGTCATGAGCATCATTTGTCAAATAAAATTAAAATGAGCGGAAGGCGTTTACTCGAGGTCAAGATGAGCGTACGTAGTCAGAACAGCAGCATTCCCATAAGCAGCCCTCACTAACAGTCAGTGATATCGGTATGTAAGATTCAAAAGTAGTCATTTTTTTTGCATTGAAAACGGTTTAATTTTACAACTTTCCTCGCGACGAGTGTTGGCATAACCCTCATAAGATCTGTATACAAAAGTAATACTTGTGAGAAGGAAACAGTACAATGCACAAGACTGGAGAACAAATGATACCGTATCAAGATGGACATATGGTTATAACGAAGAGAGATAGAGAAATATAGATATAACGTGTCTCCTTAAAGCGTGCCATGTAGTACACAGATCTGCGTACCTAGAAACCACATCCGAGCTTGTAACTTTCACATACAATTTGTTTTGCGGATTAAGTTACGCTGAAGGTCAGGAACACAAAAGACCAAGATCTGAGTAAGGGGCCTAGGAATGCCTGTCCTGACAGGTAACCACGAGAACTAATTTGACATATTTTTTACTTAAAATAATTTAATCCATGGGAAATGTATATGGCGGTGCTTCCGTGATTAATTTAAACATGTGACGGTTTTTTTTCTCACTGTACAGCTTTCGTAAATACAACGGAGTAAATTATCGCTGTGGTAACAGCCTGTAGCCGTTAATGAGAGACATATTTTCCTCAGTTTTACGTTCGGCCATTATTAAATTTATATTCAGAGCTTCTTAAATGCTGGATTGACTTCTCTTTAAAGAATACAACAGTGTTTCGTCTATATAAACAACCCACCATTACCTAACGTTTTCTTAACACACGATGAAACTCAAAATTCGCGGATACAAGGGTGCAATTAAGAAATATGGATATTAAAATTTTACTAGCTGGAATTATTCAGTGAGCAGGGATGAGATAACAGTCTTGGTCAAAGCGAACTTCGCGCCTAAGTAACGAAAGGTAATGAAACCAACATTGTATCTGGGAAAAACTGGCTTGCAGCAGAAGCGAGGTTAAGGTAGCTGATATCCCGCTACACACGTGTGCTCACTTTCGGAGCCTTATAGTGAAGCACTTGAGTGTTCAAGGCGTGCTTCCCCATAGGCTAAATTGACACAGGTAAAGATAAACGCCCTGTTAAAAGCAGACTAAGGTATGGATGCAAATTTCACCACTGTGGCTCAATTTCTAAACGGAAAAAGCTGTGAGGGAAGTGAAAGAAAATTTGAGAAGAGGAATGAAAGTGCAAAGGGATCATATATCAGTGCTGAAATTCACAGGCGACATAGGCCTTTTATCCGGGTGTAAGGAGCTCTCGGACGAGCTGCTGAAGGGAATAGACAGCATATTTAGCACAGAGCATGGCTTAGGGATAAACCAGGTTAACACGAAGGTGCTGACGAGTGGTAGAATGGAAAGCAACCACTTGCTTATCATTAAACGCGCGAATGATAGAGTAGTAGTAGAAGCAAGAGAGTTCTGTTATGTAGGAAACGAGATTATAAGGGATGGCCGAAGCAAGGTAGAATTATGAAGACTGGTACCGGAGAAGAAAGCATTCTTCAGTAAAAGACCTGCACTGCTATCGGCTACTGATATGGAACTAGTAAGAATTTTCTGAAAGAGTACCTCTGGAGCACAGCATCGTATGGAAGTTAATCGTGACCATCAGAAATCCGAAGAACAATAAAATGGGAACATTAGAAATGTAGTGCTATCTAAGAATGTTAAAAGTTAAATGGACAGGTGAAGTCCGAAACGAACAAGTGCTACAAGAATTGATCAGGAAAGAAGTCTTACCAGAGAAAGAGACTGGTTGGCGGACATCTGCTATGCCGCTAGGGCATCCACGAAGATTCAGCTGAGTAAAAAAAAAAAAATAATAATATCATAGTTTTATTGCTTCAGATTTTCTACATAGTCCCCCACCGCTTGAGTACAAGGCACAAAAGTTCATTCATTTACGTGAAACTGTCAGAAAAGTCCTTCTTGGGATGTTGTTCAACTTGCGCTTCACATTCGAACTTTCTTTGGGCTTGGCGAACAACCAGAGACCTACTACACTCTTTCCCTTTTTGTGATTGGTTCATGTTGATCACACCAAGTCTCCTCACAGTGATGTTTTTACCACAAAAAAAGTGTTCGCGTTTTTCATTTCATTCGATTTGTGACAGGCGTCCGCGCACCGTTGTTTCTCTTCACGAGTCAAGGCGTGTGGGAGAAACTTTGCACAGACTTTTTTCTTCTCAAAACCATTTGCAGTATGCCTTAAAAAGATGATTTAAAGTTGTTCAGTTCACTACTCGACTACGATTTATGGATTAACACTGACATAGTACGACCGCACCATCTAACGCTGCCTGCTCACAACTGACTGGTCGAATGCAATTCCTTTGTTTACAGTTGATAGTTCTTGTTTCCACCGCAATTACTGTGCTTACGTCGCTTTTACGGCAGGAATAAAATATGTCTCGGAACTTTATGAACGGATGGAGCAGAAGAGAAAAAATTAGTAGGGACAAAGAAAGAACATAATATTCGAAACAGGCTATCGAAGATGATGTGATTACTTCTTACGTAAAGAGAAAAAGATTTGCATGAGACATGCACAGCATCAAACCAGTCACAAAACACATGACTTAATATAAACTTTTTAAAAAAAGAAAAACTCAGGCTCGTAAAACATTCGTGCACTAATACACGACGACAAATACTACATTAAGAATGTGATCAATCTTGTTTCGTTTGTGTAGAGCTCCTATTTCAGCTTCACAACTACCTGTGAACGAGGCACTACTTGCCCTCGTATAACATAGCAATGCTATGTGATGCAGTTATGCGTCATTTAGAAATGATGAAGAGTGGGGTAAAGTTTAAGAAAAGAAATGAGGAAATGAGGAATGATGATATGTCTTTAAAGTTCTCTGAGGTTTCAGACACTCTGATAAATGAATATTGCTATAGGCAGTTCAGTTGAAACGGAATAAACATCCATACCAACTTCAATCACAGAACATGGACGTATGAATATAAGTACGAAGAAGAACCCTTCGGCGAGAGAAGAAATTCTTCAATTGCCGCACGAAATAAGTAAATGCGGAACTGTTCGGGAAAAGAAAGAGATACAGCAATGTAAGCCAATTAGAAATGAAAACACCAGAAAATACAGGGAAGTTAAGCCGACATAGATGCGGGAACAGCGTGACGAGATCGAAAAGGAAATGGTCGTTGAAACGACACGTTTAGTACCTCTCACTGCAATTAAAAGCAGGGGTATCATTATTAATTGTGCAAACGGAATTTCGCTCTTAAACGGAGGAGGAATGAACAAGTCAAAATACTATACTGACATACGAGGGGAGGAAGCGTTCTGGCGTGATACAAGAAGCACTGGGTGTCGGTTTGGCAGACATAGGTGATCCAGTATTCGAGTCATAGCTTGGAATAACTTCGGAAGACTTACAATCAATCAAGGGAGATGGCATAGAAAAAATTCATACACATTTTCTAAATTTTACTGAGGGAATCGGTCATTCAATCTATAGTGGAGAAGGCATGAGACTGGAAAAAATCATTACATTCTGCTTTAATATCACCTACACAAGTCCGAAAATCTGTATAGCAAAGGCAGATTCTTGTATAAGCGAGAACTAACGCTCACTGCGATTAAAAATCATGCACATAAGTGACCACAGGAATAATGTACAGAGACACGGAAAAAAATTTGAAGATTTGTTAGATGATCAGTTTGGCTTTGTAAAGGAACCAGAGAGGCAAGTATGAGAATGCGCTGGATAATGAAGGGAAGACTTAAGGAAATTCAAGACACCTTTCTTCATAGAATTTGTCGACCCAGAAAATGCGTACGACAACGTAAAACGGTGCCAGAAGTTTGACACTCACGGAACAATAGGTATAGGCCATAGAGAAAGACTGCTAACATACGACGTGTACAAATACTGCGAGGAAACAATGAGAACAGATTTTTTACTGGCTGACAGTGATCATATTAGTTTTCACTAAAAACATAATTCAGTCAATGCAAAGATGACATTTCTCGCTTAAAGAAGGTTGATGGTATCAAAACTAGCTCTTAATCTGAGAAATTTTTTTAAAGAATATACGGATGATGCACAGAATTGAATGGAAGAATGGAAGGGAAAATCAAAAAAGGAGAGACTTGTAGATTTTGAAATGTGTTACAGTAAGGTGCTGAAAATAAAATAGAATAAGCTACGAAATGATGTAGTCCTCTACAGGATCTGCAAGGAATGGAATATATGGAAAGCACTGACTAGGAGATGAGACGGAATAATAGAAGATGTGTTCAAACTTCAAAGAATAACTTCAGTGGGACTAGAGGGAGCCGCAGAGGGCAGAAATTGTAGAGAAAGACAGATATTGCAATATATCCAACAAATAATTGAGGACTTTGAGTGTAAGTGCTACTCTGAGATAAAAAGGTTGGCACTGGAGAGGAAGTCGAGGCAGGCTTCATCAAACCAGTCAGAAGACTGATCACTCAAAAAAGACTATCCCTTCAAATGGTTAAAAATAAAGTTCTGAGGACAAATGGTGCATTTTGGACATTGTACTATAGAAATCTGTCGGTTAATGATGACCTCCTAACGGAACTGTTAAGGTGCGTTCAGCATCGGAGCTGGCATAGGCTGCAATTGTGACCCCTGTGAGATGAACAGGGTGCTTCAAAAACAGAGAGCATAATTTCAGGTACGTATTCTCACATAAAGATAAGAAAAAGTTCATTACAACACATGCCCGGAAATGTTTGGTTTATGGGTTATGGTCTTCAGACCAATGATATTTACCAGAATGTTCTTCTTCCCGCTGGTACCTTCCGTGGCAGTTACTTGCGAGGCGAATGGTAGCTGAGTGTTATGTTTAGCGTTCGACGTTTACTCAAATCGGTAAATGGTAGAGGTGTACTTCATGTACAGTAAAGCGGACGGCAAAGCTGTGGTGGTTGTCGTTTGTACAAGGAGAGGTAGTGCACAAAGAAAATGTTCATATCGGAAGACATTTGAACCTCTCCATCGGCGACAATGCGGTCATGATTTGGAGAGGGAACGAAGCAAGATCTACAGGTCCATGTGTAGAGTTTCTGGATTCTGTGCGAACGACTCCTTCTATAAGCACACGAAGGTTTGCGTTAAAACTGAATGTTACTCATGCGACTGCCTGGAAAGTTGTGAGAGAAACAGTTGTGTGTCCGTCATTTAAACGTTTACAGACTGCATGACCACGTTGCACGAGTTATGTTCTGCCAGTGGTTCTCGCAGCTCTGGGCTACAAACCCAAATTTTACTGTGTTAGTATCGTTAATAGATGAAGCACAGCTTACGAAATGGCAATTTCAAACTACCACAATCACCAAGTATAGGCAGTTGCTTCGTGGTTTTCCCTCAATATGTGGGCCGATCTCACTGGTGATAGATTTTATGAACCTCATGTGTAGTTTAAAACAGGCTTACGGAGCAGGGCTCCACAAACTTCCTGGAAAACATCGTACCTCATGTTTTTGACGTTCCAATGATCATTCGACAACAGGCACACTTTTTGCATGATGACGATCCTGCACACTTCATTCGTAAAACCCATCCAGGTTTCGATCAATCTTTCCTGAGCGATGGGTGGATAAAGGTGATATAATTGCTGGTTTGAACTCTATCAGACATTTTGAACTTCTTCTGTAAAGGCAACTACGTGATAGAAAAAAAAGCGTCCGATGAATATGTTTTGAAGGCCATAAGCTCGTAAAGCTATCACTTCCGGAAACTTGTAGTAATGAACATTTTTAATAGTGCACGTAATGGGGATATATAACTGAATTACGTCCTTTACTTTTGAACACTCTGTATGGTGGGGCGTGTGACGGAACACTTCGAAACTTGAGTGCCACCTCCCTCTTTCACATTTTATGAGTTTATGATACAAATTTGGTCGCGTTGTATGTCGAATACTGCCATATGCTGTCGATTGGTGCCCACAGTAACTGATGTAAAATATATATAACGGATGCATGTATAAGTGACATGCTGCAACCGATAATTATGTACTTGACGTTAAGGAACCATCCTTTCACCTGACGTTATACTGAGGATGGTCGGTTCACCGGAAGACATTGGAGCAGGTTTTTAGTGATGTACCCTTTTATTACAATAAAGGCGCATAATTAGTCTATGTAACTGGTTTCATGCTGAGAAAAACAATCAACAAAGAAAACAATAAATGATGTTCTGGTGAGAAAATTAACTTATTTAGCATAAACCAGTTAGCTCCAAAACTGAAATAAAACACACTTCATTCGACCCTAAACTGTCAAAATTGTACCGTTTGGGGATAAAATTAAGTATATAAGAGAAATTACAAAAGGAGCAGAAAATTCGGTCTTTTGACGCGGATACTACCGTTAAGGTAATACGTAAAAACTATACAGTATGCCTCCTAAAACGTTTTGGTTTCACTTACTGTCGCCATTAGAAAGATTTCTACATTTGGTAACCTAGACATTATTAACATAGCACGTTTATCGTTATTCACAGTTGTGAGTTTATATGTTACTGATGCATATTTTATGCTGTTTACGAAGGGATTGGGTACATGTATAAACACTACCAGAAAAACTAGACAGCATACCTCATAAAGTGTTCTGGATTAATCTACCGTCACCATAAAAAATAGCATTCACTGATGGACAATGTTTTGAGAAAACATCCTTGCTTATATGCTTACAGCTTTTATCTGGGAGAATGGACAACTTTACTGAATTTGTTTCCAGGGATGAACATGATTCTGTATCTTTTATTTTACGTCGTTTTGATTCGAGAAATCACAATTTCATTCGCCCTTATCAACAGTATTAAATGATCTTTTTCTTTAGTGGTTGGGCTAAATCGAATATATTATATTTTATGCTGTTTATTAAAGTATTTGTTACAAGTATAAATAAGACAAGTTGGATAATCTTGTGTGCAACTACCAACTCAAACCGATGCTCCATTTCCTGTCGTACAGTTGCCTTAATTAGCCCTCCGATGCTACGCTCAGAGGAGAATTTTTTAGACACTTCAGTTTTTGTAGCAAAGAATAAGCTATATATTTGACACGACGTTAAAAAGAAAAGCCAGTGATCTCGAATGCGACAGACAATGAACGCCCTCTTGCTTCATTCCTCTGGCGAATAGCGGATAGAAACTGGGTCGTTACATATCGCCAGACATTTGACTATACTTAAGTGTCGTTATTCATGAACATAAAGTTATTGGAATCTGGAATCCAGTGGGAAGAGAATCACTTGTACAGTTCATTAAGGTATGGACTGACAGTCGAATTTTGCCCCCAAAATAAGGAACTCTGTCTCATATCCAAGCCAGGATGTTCTGTCATTCCATTCTTACACTGAAAAACCAAGGAAATTGGTACACCTGCCTAATATCGTGTAGCGGCCCGCGAGCACGCAGAAGTGCCGCAGCACGAAGTGGCATGGACTCGACTAATGTCTGAAGTAGTGCTGGAGGGAACTGACGCCATGAATCCTGTAGGGTTGTCCATAAATCCGTAAGAGTATGAGGCGGTGTAGATCTCTTCTGAACAGCACGATGCAAGGCATCCCAGGATATGCTCAATAATGTACATGTCGGGGGAGTTTGGTGGCCAGCGGAAGCGTTTAAACTCAGAATAGTGCTCCTGGAGCCACTCTGTAACAATTCTGGACGTGTGGGTTGTTGCATTGTCCTGCTGGTATTGCCCAAGTCCGTCGGAATGCACAATGGAAAAGAATGGATGCAGATGGTCATACAGGAAGCTTATGTATGTGTCACCTGTCAGAGCCGTATCTAGACGTATCAGAGGTTCCATATCACTCCAACTGCACACGCCCACACCATTACAGAGCCTCCACCAATTTGAAGAGTCCCCTGCTGGCATGCAGGGTCTATCGATTCACGAGGTTGTACCCATACCCATTCACGTCCATGCGCTCGATACAATTTGAAACTAGACTCGTCCGATCAAGCAACATGTTTCCAGTCACCAACAGTCCGGGCCCACGCGAGGCGCAAAGTTTTGTCTCGCGCAGTCATTAAGGGTACACGACTGGGCCTTCGACTCCGAAAGCCCATATCGCTGATATTTCGTTGAATGGTTCGCATGCTGACATTTGGTGATGGCCCAGCATTGAAATCTGAAGCAGTGTCCGGAAGGATTCTACTTCTGTCACGCTGAAAGATTCTCTTCAGTCGTCTTTGGTCACCCGCTTGCAGGATCTTTTTCCGGCCACTAATATGTCGGAGATTTTGATATCCACGGTACACTCGTGAAATAGATGTACGGGAAAATCACCACTTCATCGTTACCTCGGGGATGCTGTGCTATCGCTCGTGCGCCGACTATAACACCACGTTCAAACTCACTTAAATCATGATAACCTGCCATTATAGCAGCAGTAACTGATCTAACAACTGCGTCAGACTCTTGTTGTCTTATATAGGCGTTTCCGACCGCAGCGCTGTATTCTGCCTGTTTACATGTCTGTATTTGAATACGCATGCCTACACTAGTTTCTTTGGCGCTTCAGTGTATGTATATAGACTAACCTTGGTGAGGTATGGAAATTCATTTCAGTCGATAAATGTAAGAGATTGGGAAACTATTTTTCAAATAATTCCTGACGGAATTTTGGTATAGGATTCATTTGTTATTGTTTCCAGTTCGCAGTGCTTGTAACAAATATTAGTTGTCCTCAGAAGACATAATGTAACATCGACTCTAGCCTGAATAATAGCCTCATTTCGGCGAGGTAGATAGTCCATAAGTTTCTTTATATATTCCATACCCGTCCCATGCCACTCGAAGAGCTACCAAATTGCGGGGACATTACTTGCTAAGTTCCAGTCGCTGTTCCCAATATTAACAGACATTTTGTCAGGAACTAAGATCGAGGTGCTTAGCTGGAATGTCGAGGGGCACCTCAGGGTGACTGAGTGTTCGTCAAAACAGTATCGTATTAGATTATATTAGATTAGTACTTGTTCCATAGATCATGAATACGACACTTCGTAATGATGTGGAACGTGTCAGGTTAATAAAAGGTGTCTATACAAGATATTACACTAGACAAAATATTACATGACACCCAATATTTTTAATTTTTTTGTGGGGGTTGGGAAATTACCCACTTACTATATCCAAAAATTCATCTAATGAGTAGAAGGAGTTGCCATTAAGAAATTCTTTTAATTTTCTTTTAAATGCTATATAGCTATCTGTCAGACTTTTGATGCTATTAGGTAAGTGACCAAAGACTTTTGTGGCAGCATAATTTACCCCCTTCTGAGCCAGAGTTAGATTTAACCTTGAGTAGTAAAGATCATCCTTTCTCCTAGTGTTGTAGCCATGTACACTGCTATTACTTTTGAATTCGTTCGGATTGTTAATAACAAATTTCATAAGTGAATATATATATTGTGAGGCTACAGTGAAGATTTCTAGCTCTTTAAATAAGTGTCTGCAGGATGATCTTGGATGAGCTCCAGCAATTATTCTGATTACACGCTTTTGTGCAATGAACACTCTTTTACTCAATGATGAGTTACCCCAGAATATGATGCCATACGAAAGCAGAGAATGAAAATAGGCGTGGTAAGCTAATTTACTCAGATGTATATCGCCAAAATTAGCAATGACCCCAATAGCATAAGTAGCTGAACTCAAACGTTTCAGCAGATCCTTAGTGTGTTTTTTCCAGTTCAACCCTTCATCAATGCATACACCTAGAAATTTTCAATATTCTACCTTAGCTACCGATTTCTGGTCGAAGTCTATATTTATTAATGGTGTCATTCCCTTTACTGTATATACCGTGTTTTGTCAAAGTTTAATGAGAGCCCATTTGCAGAGAACCACTTAATGATTATCTGAAAAACATCGTTTACAATTTCACCAGTTAATTCTTGTCTGTCGGGTGTGATAGCTATACTTGTATCATCGGCAAAAAGTACCAGCTTTGCATCTTCGTGGATATAGAATGGCAAGTCATTAATATACACTCCTGGAAATGGAAAAAAGAACACATTGACACCGGTGTGTCAGACCCACCATACTTGCTCCGGACACTGCGAGAGGGCTGTACAAGCAATGATCACACGCACGGCACAGCGGACACACCAGGAACCGCGGTGTTGGCCGTCGAATGGCGTTAGCTGCGCAGCATTTGTGCACCGCCGCCGTCAGTGTCAGCCAGTTTGCCGTGGCATACGGAGCTCCATCGCAGTCTTTAACACTGGTAGCATGCCGCGACAGCGTGGACGTGAACCGTGTGCGCAGTTGACGGACTTTGAGCGAGGGCGTATAGTGGGCATGCGGGAGGCCGGGTGGACGTACCGCCGAATTGCTCAACACGTGGGGCGTGAGGTCTCCACAGTACATCGATGTTGTCGCCAGTGGTCGGCGGAAGGTGCACGTGCCCGTCGACCTGGGACCGGACCGCAGCGACGCACGGATGCACGCCAAGACCGTAGGATCCTACGCAGTGCCGTAGGGGACCGCACCGCCACTTCCCAGCAAATTAGGGACACTGTTGCTCCTGGGGTATCGGCGAGGACCGTTCGCAACCGTCTCCATGAAGCTGGGCTACGGTCCCGCACACCGTTAGGCCGTCTTCCGCTCACGCCCCAACATCGTGCAGCCCGCCTCCAGTGGTGTCGCGACAGGCGTGAATGGAGGGACGAATGGAGACGTGTCGTCTTCAGCGATGAGAGTCGCTTCTGCCTTGGTGCCAATGATGGTCGTATGCGTGTTTGGCGCCGTGCAGGTGAGCGCCACAATCAGGACTGCATACGACCGAGGCACACAGGGCCAACACCCGGCATCATGGTGTGGGGAGCGATCTCCTACACTGGCCGTACACCACTGGTGATCGTCGAGGGGACACTGAATAGTGCACGGTACATCCAAACCGTCATCGAACCCATCGTTCTACCATTCCTAGACCGGCAAGGGAACTTGCTGTTCCAACAGGACAATGCACGTCCGCATGTATCCCGTGCCACCCAACGTGCTCTAGAAGGTGTAAGTCAACTACCCTGGCCAGCAAGATCTCCGGATCTGTCCCCCATTGAGCATGTTTGGGACTGGATGAAGCGTCGTCTCACGCGGTCTGCACGTCCAGCACGAACGCTGGTCCAACTGAGGCACCAGGTGGAAATGGCATGGCAAGCCGTTCCACAGGACTACATCCAGCATCTCTACGATCGTCTCCATGGGAGAATAGCAGCCTGCATTGCTGCGAAAGGTGGATATACACTGTACTAGTGCCGACATTGTGCATGCTCTGTTGCCTGTGTCTATGTGCCTGTGGTTCTGTCAGTGTGATCATGTGATGTATCTGACCCCAGGAATGTGTCAATAAAGTTTCCCCTTCCTGGGACAATGAATTCACGGTGTTCTTATTTCAATTTCCAGGAGTGTATATTAAGAACAGCAGAGGAACCAAGACCGAACCTTGCGGCACCCCATTCCTGATTGTTCCCCAGTTTGAGAAATCACCAGTTTTTTGCATATTATGTGGTTTATTTCAACTTTCTGCACTCTTCCAGTTAGGTATGATTTAAACCATTTGAGCACTGTCCCATTCATACCACAGTACTTGAGCTTATCTAGAAGTATTCCATGACTTACACAACCATTCTTCTTGCGTGTTTTTTATGACTGCGAGTGTACACCATTTCTTGTAGATACTTTAGGCAGTCTACGCTGGTACATCAACAAATCGGGCAACTTCATTCAAGGTGTGTCCATTGGCGCATCTAAGCACGATAGTTTCATAATTAGATTGGAATTAATTGGATGCCGGTGGTGCACATCTACCATTGTATGTTCAAATATTGATAGGGTCAGCAGTCAGTCGTAAAACATTACGGACTTCTGAGACTGACTGCTCTCCTTCATTACATTTGACGATGGCTTATTTGTAGCATTCTGTTCGGTCTCCACTTGGACCCAAGACGATATATGCAACTGACTGGCACAGAAACAAATATCACGACTTAAAGTGATGGAGGATCACATGACAATCTGGTTGCAGCCCTACATCTTTTACGAGGCCCGAAAATGAATACTTCACTCTTGTAAGTGACTGAATAATATTTTTTCCGACAGGTTTATCTCGATTCCTGTAGTCATAACACCTTCGTATCAACACTTCCTGCATTCGTTCGACATCTATACAAATGTCTCATACACTGAGGTGATAAAAGTCATAAAATAGCGGTGTGCACGTATGCTGATGGCGTAGTACCGCGTACGAAAGGTAGCTGCCACTTGTATTCAGGTTATTCATGTGGAAAGATTTCCAACGTGATTATAGCCGCACGACGTGAATTAACAGTCACTGAACGGAGAAAGGTAGTTGGAGTAAGACGCATGGGACATTCCACTTTGGAAACCGTTAGGAAATTCAATATACCGGGACCCACAGTGTCAAGGGTGTGCCGAAAATACGGAATTTCAGGCATTACCTCTCACCACGGACAACGCAGTGGCCGACGGCCTTTGCTTCAAGACCAAGGGCAGTGGCGTATCCGTAGAATTGCCAGTGCTAACAGACAAGCGACACTACGTCAAATAACCGCAGGAATCAAAGTGGGACGTACGACGAAACTATCCATTGGGACAGTGCGGCATAATTTGGCGTTAATGTTTATGGCAGCAGGCGACAGATGCGACTGCCTTTGCTTGCAGCACGTCATCGCCTGCACCGCCTCTCAGGGCTCATGACCATACCGACTGTATCCTAGACGAATGGAAAACACTGCCCTGGTCAGATGGTTCCAGATTTCAGTTGGTAACAGCTGACGGTGGGGTTCGAGCGTGGCGCAGACTTCACGAAGCAATGGACTCAAGTTGTCAAAAAGGCACTGTGCAAGCTGGTGGTGTCTCCGTAATAGTGTGGACTGTGTTTACACGGAATGTACTGGGTCCTCTGGTCCAACTGAACTGATCATTGACTGGAAAAGGTTATGGTGGCTACACGAAGACCATTTGCAGCCATTCTTGTATGGAATTTTTATGGACTATAGCGCACCATGTCACCGAGCCCACAGTTGTTCGCAACTGGTTTGAAGAACCTTCTGGACAGTTGGAGCGAATGATTTGCCCACGCAGATCCCCCGACATGAATCCCGTCGAACGTTGATGGAACACAATCGAGAGGTCTGTTCGTGCACAAATCGTGCGCTGACGAAACTTCCGTAATTATGGACGGCTGCAGAGACAACATGACTCAGCATTTCTGCAGAGGACTTCCAACGACTTATTGACCCCATGCCACGTTGAGCTGTTGCACTGCGCGGAATAAAATGAGGTCCGACACGATATTGAGAGGTATCCCACGACTTTTGTCACCTCAGTGTGATTATATGCAGAGTAATGCAGTCATCGTCATAAATTGCAATGTGTATTCATAGATATGATTTTGAGGAGGATTCGTTTTGTGGAGGAGGAGCCTCCTGGCATTAAAAAAGGTAAAACGAAGAGAAGAAAAGGTAAGTTAAGGAAAGGAATAGAGCTACATCTAAACGTCTCAGAGACGTTGAGGTTTTCAGATGCAGAGCACAAGCACACACTGGACAAAGGCGAAAAAGGAATAGAGGGTAGTATCGTTTAAGGAGTCACCCCAGTATTGTCTTCAAATCACGGGAAAGCCAAATCTGGGTAGCTGGGCGATGGAGGACTGTCCCTGATCTCTATGAAGTGTCCATTCTCTAAACCGGTGCACCATTTTGCCGGTATTTTGTGAACTACGTCACACATAACGGTTTCCTTTGTAGCATTATCGTCAGGATGAAAACCTAAAAAACACGAATGTCAGGCGTACCTAGAGGCTATTGCGTGAATATCTACACAATCGCATAAAATACTGGAATGTACACGAGCTGATGATGGATCAAGCGTTTTTTTTGCAATAAGTATATAAAGCGCTGTATTTCTTTTTGAAAAATTTAGTGAAATATTTTGCAAAGCGGAGTATTGGCCACTACGGATGGAATGAATATTTGAGTGTGGGCGTTTATTGGTCGACTTTAGTACTTTCATAGCTTCGCTGAAAATGGTTGTAATACAGTTGATGTGCCCTCGCTTTCCTGCCACGTGTTTCCGTATTCAGTGGACGGCGACCTGGACTATTACGTAGAAGTGGAACGACGTCACTGCTTATCACAGAGCGTAACGTAGCTCTGTTGTAAGGCGGTAGCGGAAGACAGGCTCCCGGTGTCTTCCATCCCGCCGCTGCAGAGGCATCCGCCACAGCGAGCCACACTATTGAATGATGGCGGGAAACCCCGCCTGGACTCCAGAGCGAAACAGAAAGGCTAGAGATTAACAAGCGGTCAACAGCGATGTTATTTAAGACAGAGCGACAACTAAATTGTGGACGAGCGGAGGAGCGAAACGACATTTGTCTTGTTGGAGGAGTTTTCCAGGCATTCGCCTGCTCCGGTTCAGAGAAACCATGGAAAACTTGCCGCGTAATGTTCTGCGACCCGCTTCTCTGGAAAGGAAATCTAGCAATTTAAGCAATACGAGACTCTGAGACACATTATGTGTTTAATTAGCCCCACGCCCTTCTAAAGCCGACTGATTAGCATTGTTGCTTCTTAAGAGAAATCACTGGAAGCATTGTCCATTTATTTTTCTACGCGGTACACATCATTTATGTTGAAGGAACCCACTGTGCTATGTTAGTGGTAAGATGTATCCTCCGCTGTGGACTGCACAGTAGGTTGAGGAATATACACTACTGGCCATAAAAACTGCTACACCACGAAGATGACATGCTACAGACGTGAAATTTAACCGACAGGAAGAAGATGCTGTGATATGCAAATGATTAGCTTTTCAGGGCATTTGCACAAGGTTGGCGCCGGTGGCGACACCTGCAACGTGCTGACATGAGGAAAGTTTCCAACCGATTTCTCTTACACTAACAACAGTTGACCGGCGTTGCCTGGTGAAATGTTGTTGTGATGCCTCGTGTAAGGAGGAGAAATGCGTACCATCACGACTTTGATAAAGGTCGGATTGTAGCCTATCGCGATTGCGGTTTATCGTATCGCGACATTACTGCTCGCGTTGGTCGAGATCCAATGACTATTAGCAGAATATGGAATCGGTGGGTTCAGGAGGGTAATACGGAACGCCGAGCTGGATCCCAATGGCCTCGTATCACTAGCAGTCGAGATGAAAGGCATCTTATCCGAATGGCTGTAACGGTTCGTGCAGCCACGTCTCGATCCCTGAGTCAACAGATGGGGACGTTTGCAAGACAACAACCATCTGCACGAACAGTTCGACGACGTTTGCAGCAGCATGGACTATCAGCTCGTAGACCATGGTTGCGGTTACCCTTGACGCTGCATCACAGACAGGAGCGCCTGCGATGGTGTACTCAACGACGAACCTGGGTGCACGAATGACAAAACGTCATTTTTTCGGATGAATCCAGGTTCTGTTTACAGCATCATGATGGTCGCATCCGCGTTTGGCGACATCGCCGTGAACGCACATTGGAAGCGTGTATTCGTCATCGCCATACTGGCGTATCATCCGGCGTGATGGTATGGGGTGCCATTGGTTACAAGTCTCGGTCACCTCTTGTTCGCATTGACGGCACTTTGAACAGTGGACGTTACATTTCAGCTGTGTTACAACCCGTGGCTCTACTCTTCATTCGATCCCTACATTTCAGCAGGATAATACACGACCGCATGTTGCAGGTCCTGTACTGGCCTTTCTGGATACAGAAAATGTTTGGCTGCTGCCCTGGCCAGCACTTTCTCCAGATCTCTCACCAACTGAAAACGTCTGGTCAATGGTGGCCGAGCAACTGGCTCGTCACAATACGCCAGTCACTACTCTTGATGAACTGTGGTATCGTGTTGATGCTTCATGGGCAGCTGTACCTGTATACGCCATCTAAGCTGTGTTTGACTTAATGCCCAGGCATATAAAGGCCGTTATTACGGCCAGAGGTGGTTGTTCTGGGTACTGATTTCTCAGGATCTATGCACCCAAATTGAGCCCAAACTTCCTTGTGCCATCATTCCTATGCTACAACCTGTTCTCGTACACACATTACATAATTCATGTAGACGGGAGGACATTTTAATTGAAGGTCGCTGCCTGGTGTCGGCCGATGAATACGATATTGCAGTGTCTATACTGTCAAGAAGAACGATGCATCGTTCCTCTTAACAACACAGGCACTGCAGTATCGTATCTTTTCCGCGGTCTTCCCCTCTCTCTTACCGAACGATGTGGCGCAGTGGTTAGGACACTGGACCCTATTTCGGGAGGACGACGGTTCAGTCCTGCGCCCGGCCATCCTGATTTAGATTTGCCGTGATTTCCCTAAATCGCTACAGGCAAATGCCGGGATGGTTCCTTTGAAAGGGCACGGCCGACTTCCTTCGCCGTCCTTCCCTAACCCGACGAGACCGATGACCTCGCTGTTTGGTCTCTTCCCCCAAACAATCCATCCCCTCTCTCTTGTCCATCTAGGTTCGTAGTCAAGAATTTGTTTTGGAAGTCTATTTTCATGCGTCCTATATACACGTTCGCCTCATTTGTTGCTGTTTAGATCTGTTTTCTTGTGCACTGAATCAACTTGTAATTCATTTCGAATGTTTTCATTTCTGAAGCGATACTCTCTGGTGCTCCCATTAACTCTACGGGGAAATCTCATTTCCGCAGCCTGGATCCTGCTCACGTCCTTTCGCGTGGGAACCCTTGTTTCAGATCCATAAACTGTACGAACTTCGTCTGTGTCTCTTTCATGACTTTATTTTTGTAGCGTATTTTTAATTGTTAGATAGACTGCGTTAAATTATAGGGTATTGTTATCAATTTCATCATTTTTTCCTATGCCACAGCCCAGAAACTAAAGGTTGGTCCCCTGTTCTAATATTACGTCAATTGTTTTTGGACCTTGTAGCTGATTTTTCGTTGAAATAGTAATTCGTTTTCTGAAGAGAATAACACCGTAATAATCTTTGCAGAGTTGGTGGAATTGTACGGAAATGACGCATCGTCATATAAAACTACAGTTAGTAGGCATACAGGCGTGTAGTATGGTCAAACAAATATAAATGACGAATAAGGAAGTGGCAGCTATCTCTTTCTGAAGAACCGAGAATCACAAGTATATATCACAATCTAAGCTACAGTGGGAACAGTGAAATCAGTCACGGATCAGTTTACAACGTGAGATTTTGAACGAGACAAAGGTAACCTACCCGTTGGATTTCGCGAATGTTCACATCCATTCAAAAAGTCCGCCCGTAGTGGAAAAGTTTCAGCTGTATCAGGCCAGTTCGAGTGACTTCCTTAGCCTCCGAAGCGTCACGACGTGTGTTGAGTGAATGACTAAGCTCCCGAGACAAAGGAGCACCGTAAGTCTTGGAAACATGTGGATTCGCCACCGCCAAAAGAAGTGAAGACACAGTCATCATAATGTGGGAAGAAGTATATAGAGGATCTATACAAGAGCGATGTTCTTGAGGACAGTATTATGGAAATGGAAGAGGAGGTAGATAAAGATGAAATGGGAGATATTATACTGCGTAAAGAGTTAGACTGCACTGAAAGACCTGAGTCGAAACAAGGCCCCCGGAGTAGACAACATTCCATTAGAACTACTGACAGCCTTGGGAGAGCCAGTCCTGACAAAACTCTACCATGTGGTGAGCAAGATGTATGAGGCAGGCTAAATACCCTCAGACTTCAAGAAAAATATAATAATTCCAATCCCACAGAAAGCAGGTGTTGACAGATGTGAAAATTACCGGACTATCAGTTTAATAAGCCATGACTGCAAAATACGAACACGAATTCTTGACAGACAAATGGAAAAACTGGTAGAAGCCGACCTTGGGGAAGATCAGTTTGGATTCCGTACTAATGTTGGAACACGTGAGGCAATACTGACCCTACAACGTATCTCAGAAAATAGATTAAGGAAAGGCAAACCTACGTTTCTAGCATTTGTAGACTTAGAGAAAGCTTTTGATAATGTTGGCTGGAATACTCTCTTTCAAATTCTGAAGGTGGCAGGGGTAAAATACAGGGAGCGAAAGGCTATTTACAATTTGTACAGAAACCAGATGGCAGTTAAAAGAGTCGAGGGGCAAGAAAGGAAAGCAGTGGTAGAGAAGGGAGTGAGACAGGGTTGTAGCCTATCCCCGATGTTATTCAATCTGTATATTGAGCAAAAAAAGTAAAGCAAAAAAAAATTCGGAGTTGGAGACAGCAAAGGACCTGGAAGAGCAGCTGAACGGAATGGACAGTGTCCTGAAAGTAGGATATAAGATGAACATCAACAAAAGCAAAACGATAATAATGGAATGTAGTCGAATTAAATCGGGTGATGCTACGGGAATTAGATTAGGAAATCAGACGCTTAAAGTAGTAAATGAGTTTTGCAATTTGGCGACCAAAATGTAAAATGTAGACTGGCAATGGCAAGCAAAGCGTTTATGAAGAAGAGAAATTTGTTAACATCGAGTATAGATTTAAGTGTCAGGAAGTCGTTTCTGAAAGTATTTGTATGGAGTGTAGCCATGTATGGAAGTGAAACATGGACAATAAATGGTTTAGACAAGAAGAGAATAAAAGCTTTCGAAATGTGGTGCTACAGAAGAATGCTGAAGATTAGATGGGCAGATCACATAACTAATGAGGAGGTACTGAATACAATTGGAGAGAAGAGAAATTTGTGGCACAACTTGACTAGAAGAAGGGATCAGTGGGTTCTGAGGCATCAAGGGATCACCAATTTAGTATTGGAGGGTAAAAATCGTAGAGGGAGACCAAGAGCTGAATACACTAAACAGATTCAGAAGTATGTAGGTTTCAGTAGGTACTGGAAGATGAAGAAACTTGCGCAGGATAGAGTAGCATGGAGAGCTGCATGAAATCAGTCTCTGGACTGAAGACCACAACAACAACAATAAGCTATTTTTGTAATTTCCATGGTTTGGTGCTAAGAGATTATGCTCGTAATGTTACAGGATCGTACCACCGAAATCTCCTAACCACGTTACGGGAGGCTGTCCAGGTGACATGTCACATGCAGCCGTCCGACGACGTGTTTTTGCTCTATGGCAATACCCCAACTCATTCTGCACAGCACGCAGTCACAGATGCTGTCTATCTGGGCTACCGGATTCTGCCCAACCTCCTGTATTCTCCTGACATGTCAGTCAGCGATTTCTTCCTCTTTCCTCGACGAGGAAGCCATTGTGAGACAGGCATTTCCAGAATGACGAAGAGGTGATTTTCGAGGTGGAATGTTTCTTGACAGGTCAATTGCAGACTTCTACAACCAAAGTTTCACCGACTCATGTATTTTTGGGGTAAATAAGTTGAAGGGTGGAAATATAGAGAAGACCTTGATACCATCACCGAAGTTCATTGTCGCAGCTCGAATTTTTCAACGGGATAGTTAAAGCTTTATCACTAACCGAGAATGCACTTGAAGATGTCTACACGTACCCTCCTATTTTATTGGTCCTTCTCCTGAATAGTTATGGGTTTCCTAAACCAGGAATTTTTGTTTGCACTACACAAGAATATAATACAAATATATATTTTGGCTTTACTTCAAGAACGTTTGGAGTAGAGAGATGTCGGGTGCTTCTTCATTTTGTATACACGTTGTAAGTAGGCTGTTTAGGTTTTTATGTTGGTAACGCCACGTAGTGCTTTGTATGGAAATCGCTGACTGTGCTATGTGCAGTCTGTGGCTGGTTTGCATTGTTGGAATATTTGCTATTGTAGTGTTGGGCAGTTGGATGTGAACAGCGCGTAGCGTTGCGCAGCTGGAGGTGAGCCGCCAGCAGTGATGGACGTGGGGAGAGAGATGCCAGAGTTTTGAGAGCGGACGATATGGACGTGTGTCCATCAGAAAGAGTAAATTAGTAATACTGGATATCATGAACTGATATATATATATATATATATATATATATATATATATATATATATATATATATATGATGACGTTTGAACATTATTAAGTTAAATACATTGTTTGTTCTCTATCAAAATCTTTCATTTGCTAACTATGCCTGTCAGTAGTTAGTGCATTCAGTAGTTAGATTCTTTTATTTATCTGGCATTATTGGCGCTTGCTGTATTGCAGTAGTTCAAGTAACGAAGATTTTTACGAGGTAAGTGATTCATGGAAGGTATAGGTTGTTGTTAGTCAGGGCCATTCTTTTGTAGGGATTATTGAAAGTCAGATTGCGTTGCGCTAAACATACTGTGTGTCAGTTTAGTGTTTATCAGAATAAGTAAAGAGAGAAATGTCTGAGTACGTTCAGTTCTGCTCAGCTGCTTGAAAATCAATTAACGTAAGAGGTTTACCAGCACTGTCATTCGTAATTTTTCTAAGGGGATGTTTCAATGTTATATCCCTAAAATTTATGTACAGCGTCTAGAAAGCGAACAATTTCATTGTACCACATGTTAATGATTTTTGTTGTTTCTGTATATGGATTGTAATTTTTCTACCCTGTTTTTCACTACTCTTATACGATCGTTATGGAGTAGACTGTAGACTGCTGGAAAATTCCTCTCCGTAACGGTGTTTCATGTAACATAGAAAATACGTTTTTCTCGCGTTATTCCGCGTTCCTCCAGCGTCCGAACATTTAAGTGATTTTCCTTTTGCACACCAAACCTCCGGAATATATGTGTTTCTCTCCCTTAAATGCGTCTACACTAAATATCTACCATCAGCACAGTGTGTTTTTGCGCTCATATTCCGCACCAACATTTCGATAGAAGTAGTGAATATGATTTATAAACAGTCTTTTTCGCCGTTGGACGAGTTTCCAGTGCACAGTGAACTCAAGCACGCCTCTTCTTTATCCGCAAGATCATTATTTCATATCATACACTTTCTGATCAAAAGTATCCGGACAACCCCAAAAACATACGTTTTTCATATTAGGTGCATCGTGCTGCCACCTACTGCCAGGTAATCCATATCAGCGTCCTCAGTAGTCATTAGACATCTTAAGAGAGCAGAATGGAGCGCTCCGTGGGACTCACGGACTTCGAACATAGTCAGGTGATTGGGTGACACTTGTGTCGTACGGCTATACGCAAGATTTCCACACTCCTAAACAACCTTAGGTCCACTGTTTCTAACGTGATAGTGAAGTGGCAACGTGAAGAGTGACGTGCATCACAAAAGCGTACAGGCCGACCTCGTCTGTTGTCTGACAGAGACAGCCGACAGTTGAAGAGGATCGTAATGTGTATTAGGCAGACATCTATCAAGACTGTTACACAGGAAATCCAAACTGCATCAGGATCCACTGCAAGTACTATAACAGTTAGGCGGGAGGTGAGAAAACATGGATTTCATGGTCGAGCGGCTGCTGTTAAGCCACACATCACGACGGTAAATGCCTAACGACGCCTCGCCTGGTGTAAGGAGCGTAAACGTTGGACGATTGAACAGTAGAAGAACGTTGTTTGGAGTGACTAATCACGGTATGCAATGTGGCGATCCTATGGCAAGGTGTGGGTATGGCGAATGCCCGGTGAACGTCATCTGCCAGCGTGCGTAGTAGTAAAATTCGGAGGCGGTGGTGTTATGGTGTGGTCGTGTTTTTCATGACGGGGGCTTACACCCCGTGTTGTTTTGCGTGGCACTATCACAGCACAGGCCTACAGTGATGTTTTAGTCACCTTCTTGTTTCTCACTGTTGAAGAGCAATTAGGGGATGACGATTGCATCTTTCAACACTATCGAGCACCTATTCATAATGCACGGCCTGTGGCGGAGTGATTATACGACAATAACATCCCTGTAATGGACTCGCCTGCACAGAGTCTTGACCCCCAGAAAACCTTTGGGATGTTTTGGAACGCTGACTTCGTGCCAGGCCTCACCGACCGACATCGATACCTCTCCTCAGTGCAGCACTCCCCAAGAAACGTTCAAAATGGTTCAAATGGCTCTGAGCACTATGGGACTTAACAGCGGAGGTCATCAGTCCCCTAGAACTTAGAACTACTTAAACCTAACTAACCTATCACACACATTCATGCCCGAGGCAGGAATCGAACCTGCGACCGTAGCGGTCACGCGGTTCCAGACTGAAGCACCTAGAATCGCTCGGCCACTCCGGTGGGCAAGAAACCTTCCAGCACCTGCTTGAACGTATGCCTGCGAGAGTGGAAGCTGTCATCAAGGCTAAGGGTGGGCCATCACCATACTGAATTCCAGCATTACCGATGGATGGCGCCACGAACTTGTAAGTCATTTTGAGCCAGGTGCCACACATAGTGTATATCCATACAATGTTAATAATAAGTATTTATATTAAATCACTACCTCTAACTCTGATTTTCTCATACTGTTGTGAGTACTAATTGCTTTTTTAACTTGAGCGAGCTACGGAACTAAACGTATTTTTAGTAATTGTACTCAGGTGATAGTACTTGTACCGGGCATCAGTGTTGTCAGAATCAGTCTCGGTATAGAATACTCTTCTTCGGACAAGAAAAATCAAAGAATGGTGTCTTATCAAAGAAATCTCAGACACGCAATACGGGATAGTATAAACTCTGCTCTGCACGTTTCAATAAAATTCACTTTCGGATATGGGACCTTTTATGACATAGACAAAGCTGTCAATGCTACAGCTACTGTCCCAGGCAGCCGACTTTTGAGTCACTACTTGCGAGATGTGATTTCGGCTGCCAATGTCTGATTTTAATTAGTGTCGCTTAACGTTGATGATTCCGGTGGAGACTGCCGCCGTAACGAAGTACACTTATACACATGTCGCAGTGGCGCCATCGATACCCGTTACTGCTAGTGTAAGGTTTATTAGGAAGGAAGATAATCACCAGTAGATCGATAAGCCTGTGTCCAAAGCTTGTGACAGGGCAGGAAAGTCTGTGCACTGATCACTCCTCAAGCCCCTCAACTAAAAAAAGAAAAAAATTAGAGATTTCCCAGGTGTCTTGAGTTTCACACGTCAAGAACCAAGAAACTCAGCTGTGTTGCAGATTGTTATACATTGGTGACGCGGGACACCGTTTCAACTAATGTATCGCAGAGCACGAACGCTACTTGCGGCTCGGTCATCGCAACAATCTGGCGGTGGCGGTACTCGAAGACAGAGGTGACAGCTATGTGTGGTTAAGGCAAACAAATGTCTCAACAAGGGATTTATTATTTTATATATATTCCGTGGACCCATTTTGCCATCTACATAGTAAATAGATCTGTAGGTTGTACACACGCGACACATAATTGATATAGACGTAATTACAGTAACTCAATAATTAGTGTCAAACAACCAAGAATCATCACTCTGTATTCCATAAATTCCACTAATATAGTTACTGTCATTCAGAGTAAGAAGATATATAAATTTATATAGACCACAGTGCCTCTTGATGCTAACAGTGGACGGACTGCGGTCGATAGCTAATGTTTCAGTTCGGAGAAGTTTCTTAGTAAGGCTGTTGATTATATGCATTCAAAGAAAATACGAGGTTTTTCTTCTTCTTCTTCTTCTTCTTCTCCTTCTTCTTCTACCCAGTTGCACAGAGAACTAAGATAATGATGCGATGCGATGGAAATATTGCTCCAACCAGCCGTGACTAAATGTTAATCGGAATATAACGAGTTAGAATTCTCCATGGCGTTAATGTCTGGTTGGTTTCGTAATTACCATGCCGTAATGTTTACCTCTCGCCGCTTGCGAGAATCTCCAATATTTGTACCACTCTTTTCTTACGAGATTCTTTAAGTTATGGAGTTCTACCGATGACGCTAGATTGCCTTCATTTTTGCCGTCGTAGACCGGTTTCTTGCCTGAATTATCAACTGTTTCATTGACAGATTCATTAACACGTACTTTTATCCAACAAAATGCAATGTGACGTCCCTTCTCAATTAGCCGACACACACTGATCGCTGTCAAGTAGGCTCTCAGGTAGTTTGTGTGTCCCTACCTCAACTATTGACTCAAGTTGATAGCAGAAGTGGGGTTAAATAGAATGATGACATGCTCCCTGATAATAAGCCGTAGTTTCCAAGATATCCACAAGCCCGTCTGTTATGATTATGTACTCATATTTGTACTTGGCCTCATATCGTCAAACTGGCTCCAAGGATAGGCATCAAGTGCCAGTTATCCACCCGCCCCAAAGAAGAAGAGACAGACGAAATAATGATCGAAAACGGCCGGCCAGCACTATGGGCGAACAGAAATCCCTATTGTGCTGCTTGCAGTAATTGTGGGACAAGGGGCTAAGTATGCTTGCGGAACTACCCCGTTACGCACAGTTGTAAACACTAGACTAGGAATAACACGAAACTCTGACCGTTCGTAGATGCCATCTCTAAATGCGTAAGTAGCATTAAGCCACGTCAGTAGCTTTCACTGGGAACATCAATGTTTATGAATGAAAATAGAAATCAAACATTTCCAGTAACAAACCCCTTCATAAAACTGTGCCATGGACCGCCAAGACGCGCCTGCCAAGTAACAGCTGGAGGTCGGGAACCCAGTAACACATAAAAGATTGCAACGATATAAGAAGACATACTGATAAAGGCTGCCCTTAACAGTACCCAGAAGGTTAGCAGTTTTTATTTACACCATGACGCCGAAGCACGCCCAACAGCGATATACACTGCCCGACAACGTACACTACGTGATCAAAAGTATCCGGACACCTGCTTGAAAACGACTTACAATTTCGTGGTGCCCTCCATCGGTAATGCTGGAATTCAATATGGTGTTGATCCACCCTTAGCCTTGATGACAGCTTCCACTCTCACAGGCATACGTTCAGTCAGGTGCTGGAAGGTTTGTTGTAGAATGACAGCGCATTCTTCACGGAGTGCTGCACTGAGGAGAGGTATCGATGTCGGTCATTAAGGCCTGGCACGGCGTTCCAAAACATCCCAAAGGTTTTCTGGGAGTCAGGACTCAGTGCAGGCCATTCCATTACAGGGATGTTATTGTCGTGTAACCACTCCGCCACAGGCCGTGCTGTATGAAGAAGTGCTCGATCGTGTTGAAAGATGCAATCGCCATCCCAGAATTGCTCTTCAACAGTGAGAAGCAAGAAGGTGAGTAAAACATCAATGTAGGCCTGTGCTGTGATAGTGCCACGCAAAACAACATGGGGTGCAAGCCCCCGTCATGAAAAACACGACCACATCAAAACACCACCGCCTCCGAATTTTACTACTACGCACGCTGGCAGATGACGTTTACCGGGCATTCGCCATCCCCACACCCTGCCATCGGATCGCCACATGTGTATCGTGATTAGTCACTCCACACAACGTTCTTCTACTGTTCAATCGTCCAGTGTTTACGCTCCTTACACCAGGCGAGGCGTCGTTAGGCATTTACCGTCGTGATGTGTGGCTTAAGAGCAGCTGGTGCACCATAAAATCCATGTTTTCTCACCTCCCGCCTAACTGTTATAGTACTTGCAGTGGATCCTGATGCAGTTTGGATTTCCTGTGTGACAGTCTGGATAGATGTCTGCCTATTACACATTAGATCCTCTTCAATTGTCGGCGGTCTGTCAGACAACAGACGAGGTCGGCCTGTACGCTTTTATGCTGTACTTGTCCCTTCACGTTTCCACTTCACTATCACGTTGGAAACAGTGGATCTAGGAATGTTTAAAGAGTGTGGAAATCTCGTGTACCGACGTATGACACAAGTGACACCTAGCCACCTGATCACGTTCGAAGTCCATGAGTTCCGCGGAGCGCCCTATTCTGCTCTCTCACTATGTCTAATGACTACTGCGGTCGCTGATACGGAGTACCTGGCAGAAGGTGGCATCACAATGCACGTAATATGAGAAACGTATTATTTTGGGGTGTCCGGATACTTTTGATCGCATCGTTACGTGTAACTCTCAGAAGACATTCTCGGATGTCCATGTAACTTCGTACACGTACACACAATCGGCGGAAATGTGAATAATAAGAGTTGCAATTCTAAGTGACGAGTAATTCGACCACCAGATGCATTAGTATTGTTACCGGGCGTGGTAGGGTATACAAAGGGCGTGAGGTCCAATAGTTCTTGAGTGGCCACTTTGAAGGACACGAGATTATGTGTACTCGTGTGAGACTGCAGCTGAGAGAGTTTGAAAGTGTTCTCCATTTGGCCGATTGGTCGAATGGTGCTATATCCATATATATAGGGAATTTAGATGTGTCAGTGACCTAATGTTCGTCTGCATTGGAACGTGATGGCAGAAATACTCGTCGTCAAGATTCCGAATGACCACATGGTGGACTGATGACCATAGATGTTAAGTCCCATAGTGCTCAGAGCCATTTTGACCACATGATGGTGATGGTGGTAGGTTCCTATGGGACCAAACTGCCGAGGTCATTGGTCCCTAGGCTTACACACTACTTAATCTAACTTTAATTAACTTACGCTAAGGACAACACATGCCCATGCCCGAGAGAGGACTCGAACCTCCGACGGGGGGAGCCACGCGAACCGTGGCAAGGCGTCTGAGACAACGCGGCTTACCCCGCGGGGCTGATCGACCATGTCGGACCACCATAAGGCAAGATCCCAACAAGCTCACTGAAGCCCCTCCACATCCGCACTTCCCATCCAAGAACAACTACTGAACTTCCGCCGGCCGGGGTGGCCGAGCGGTTCTAGGCACTACAGTCTGGAACGGCGCCACCGCTACGGTCGCAGGTTCGAATCCTGCCTCGGGCATGGACGCGTGTGATGTCCTTAGGTTAGTTAGGTTTAAGTATTTCTATGGTGGCGACATGGGGAAACTGACCCCTTTCCTTTTACAAACTGCCGCCTCGAATTTGTGAATTCTCGAAACGCGTTGTGCTAAGGATCAAAAAGTAAGTAAGTGGTGCACTTTTCATTCTTTAGATCATGAATGAAACAGTTGCTGGTTATACTGAATCATTTAATATGAACGAAATGAAGGTAATAAAGTTTTTCTAATTGTGAATGCTGTCTACTTCAAACCATGGGTCAGTCCTTTAACGTGTTTGATTTTGGTGAAGCGGCACTCTGAAAGGCCTAAAGAGATGGGGCCCCTCCTCGCCCGCACCAACGTGGTGACCAAACCAAAAGTTCTACTGTCACCTCCGTAAACATGTTAGTTGTCTAGTAAGTGGATCACAGGGTGCTGGGCTGTGATGTTGTCCGTGCGTCTGGGTAAGACCACGCATTAACACGGTCCGTCAGGTGATAGATAGTGGACGAAACGCGAGTGAGGGTAGCGGTTTGAAGAGCAGAGGGAAAAAAGTGCCATGGCTCGTGCCGTGGGAAAAAAACCTCTGCAACAGTGGGATGGGTAGTAAGAGCATTAGTGGCTTACTAGCTGCGATAGCTCATGCAAGGTTGGATTTGTTAGTATAGGTATCATGCATCATTACCATGACAAGCGATGGCGATGTGTCCCAGTTGCTGCTGCTGCTGCATTCCTGGAACAATCAAGATCGTTATATAGTAGTGGGAGATCGGCCATAGATCTTCTCACTGTGTGGGGGATGTGTGGAGTTTGTTTGCATGCATTGTACGGTACGGGTTCCCTGTGTGGTGCCAGTTATTCGGCAGTGTATTCCAGCTGGATATCCAGTAATGGCGTCTGATTAACAGGGGCTCGCCTGTGCCGTTATGTTTGCGTATGCTTGGCCATAGATGTTATGTCCTTACAAGTATGTCTTTTGGTCTTTTATGTTTCCATCTATGGTTGTGGTCGTAGTTCCCCAGATTCAGAATAAACGGGTTCTGC